>NW_020194348.1:0-600000 GCF_002847485.1 Aspergillus campestris IBT 28561 | reverse complement strand
GGATGAAGGAGATGTAATTTCATTCTCTCTCTCTTTTTTTCCTCCCCTTGGTTGTTTTGTTTCTTCCCGGTCTGGAACATCTCTTTTGTGACCGACCGGTGGCTGCTACGACTGTTTTTATACGACTGCCCTCTACGACTTCTCTATACATGGACAATGTACTCCACGGTCGATGCTGGCACAGGCCCACGAATGTACGCCAGCGGTCTTTGTGATTTTTGTTTGGTGCATGTTGGGAGTGGATAGACCATACGTTCTGGGGATGGGGTTGGCGATATAGATGCTCATTCTTCTTCATTGTTTTTTTATCCATTCGTTCATTCCAATGTTAAGCATGCTGTGATGTGTTTTCGATCAGATTGTACGGGACAAAATATCAACTTATCCTTGGGCTGTGGTCAGTAGAGATATTTATTTCTCTTATATAAGAGTTGAGACCATCATGTGATCGATAACGTAAGAACTTGGCATATCACACACGTGATATATATAGGATGGATAGCGGTAAGTGGCGAGTGGAGCGTCACTCCACTCTCTATCTACACCAGCGATCCACGACCTCCATTGATAGGCAAGTGGAGTCGGTGTTTCACGGGATAGATGGTGTGTTGAACATTGGTAGACTTGTTTGATCTATCCTGTATAGGAGGATACTATTGGGTTTGAGTACTGTTCCTGTCCTGTATCTTATCCACATTCGATACTAGTGAGTACTGTAAGTACTGTAAGTAAATAGTATGTATGGTACTTTCGGTCTAGAAGATAGATAATCAGTGGAAGATGATGGAGGATTGACGAAAGGTTGGGCGGGAGGTGGAGCTGTGTGCCGATCGTGTGTTATGATGTAATCAATATATGGACACTGGAGGGATTGAGACGGGGGAAGAGGGAGAGAATTAGAGGGATCTTCCCATGAGTTCTCTTTATATTTATAGTCTTGAGGATAGATAATAGAGAATGTAGAATGTAGGGAGAGTGTGTATGAGAGAAGAGAATGAAGAGAATGAAGAGAATGAAGAGAATGAAGAGAATGAAGAGAATGAAGAGCAAGAAGACAGAGAGAGTACCATGGATGAGTCCAGGCCCATGGCATCAGTGCATCACCGAAAGGGAGAAACCAGAGAATGGACCCACTTGGATACATCGGATGCATTCAGTGCTCCGGCATTGATTTGACGTGTCATCCTGGAACTTTTGGAATGGGACTGCCTAAAGCAGAGAGAAGGACAAAGAGAATCAGTCTCTTCTCTCTTCTCCCTTCTTCCTATCCCTCCTTTCTTCTCTTCTTCCTCTTCCATCTCTCCTATACGATACTCAAGAGCACTCTGTACACAGAAGTCTGATATCTGCCCAGAATAAGTTCCGATCGATTAATAATAGATTACGCCACCTGTTGACCTGTTTTGCCTCCCAAACATCCCCGCTCTTTCGGTCTCTCGCTCTCTAATCGATGAGTCTGAGACTGGTTTGACTTCCATTCCCCTCAAACCTTGTTCTTATTCCGTTATTTATTTATTTACCTTGGAATCTGATCTTACCTTTCCTTGGATCTCTAGTTGATTATTATTATTATTTTATTCTAGTTGATTGCTCTATCTATTCCATCTGTTTATCGGTCGATCGTTTCACGGTCATTCCTGTTTGTGATTGATTATTCCATTGTCTTTCAATCCATCCTTGGTTCTCTCTCTCTCTCTCCCTGTTCTTCCTCTTCCTCTACTTTCTTCTTCCTTCTTCTCCTCCTCCCTCTCCCTCTCCCTCTCCCTCCCCCTTCTCCCTTCTTTGTCTCTCCCTCTCTAACAACTTCCCCCCTACACCACCTACACCACTCCCCCAACACACTCCCCCAACACACTTCCACCTAACCTAATACATCTAATACACTGGTTTCTTCCTCGCAAACCCCTGGGTCCGATCGGCAACACCTACTCCCCCCCCCTAATTTCCCTCGACTCTCCACCTCCACACCCCATCGCTCTTCCCCGTTTCCTCAGATCCATTCCCTCACATCCGTGCCCAGATCGCTTTACATGCCCCAGTCCTCCTTCCTCCCCTAGTTGCCCCCTCCGACGTCAGAGCGCCCGGTTCCCCGTGGCTTCTAATCTCTCCGTCGTCTCTCCCAACAATATTCCTCATCCCGAATCTTACTCCCCCCTCTCGCATGGCATGTTTCGTCTGCTCCCTTGGTACTCTACGATCGGGGTCAACAAGGTGAGGCCCGAGGATTTCAAGATGTTCGCCACCTCGCCGCCCTGCGCCAACAACCTTCCCTTGCCGCCCTTGAAGCGCAAGCGCTCGGATTCCACCCACGACGCCACCGGTCGCGACGCCCCGGTCGCATCCAAGCTGCGCGTCGACAACTCACCCCCAGACCCCGCCCTCGTCACGCATTGCGCCCCCTCCCCCTCCCCCTCCCCCACTAGCGACCCAACCGCCCCCGTGCAGACCCCGCCGTCTCCCACCCATCGCCCCTCCCAGTCGCTCGCCACGGAACAGGCGCCCCGATCGGGCCAGGTCGACGTCGACCGACTGCGCGACACCCTGGGCGCGCAGCTCAGTCTCGAGGTCCTCTTGAAGCATAACGAGCTACGGTTGATTGACCAGGAGATCGCCAAGTGTCAAGTCGCGTTGGAGCAGTTGCGCCGATGCGCTGAGATCCCCTACCCCAGCGCGCAACTCGGGGGTTTGTCGCAGTCCGTCAGCAGTGGGACGGGGATGGCGGTCTATGCGCCTGGAAATGGTCCCGCGCCGCTGTCCCCGGCCCCCTGGGGCGTCACCGACGGTCCCTACACCCGACACTACGCGCGATGGCTCCTGCCCGATGCCCGCTTCGACGGAGGGGAACCCGATCCCGCCACGCCGCTGCTGTCCGCCAGTGCCGCCGGGGCCACGCCGGTGGAGGGTCGCTCCACCCGTGGCAACCCGGGCGACCTGGGCGCCCTGGCCGGCAAGTCGCGCCCCCAGCGCGGCTCCAGCATCTCGAAACTCCAGTCGCTGCCGAATGGCTATCCCGCCCCCAAGGAGAAAGCGGGACCCATGATCATCCGCCGGAAGTCGGACGGTATCATGGTCAAGCTCGTCTGCCTAGACTGTCGGCGCGACAACTTCTCGAGCACGCAAGGCTTCATCAACCACTGCCGCATCGCCCACGGCCGGAACTTTGCCAGCCACGACGCGGCCGCCATGGCGTCCGGCGAGACGGTCGAGGTGGATGAGGCGGGTGCCGCGGTGGGGGTCAAGAGCGAGACGCCTACTACTACTGCCCCTACTACAACGCCGGGGTACGTCCATCCGTTGATTCGGTCGGCCCATGGTATCGAGCCCCTCACGCCGGGTCGTTCGATGTCGTCGGCGGTGGAAACACCGCGGCCGACGGGTCCGTCTGTTCCGGCCAAATCGACGACGCCGGCCACCACGGAGGGGCTGTCACCGCACACGTTCTTGGGATCGCCCGACACCCCTCACCTGTCGTCTTTGATGCGCCATCGGGGCGTGGGGCTGGACCTCGATCGATTGGTGGGGGAGGCCAAGACTACGGTCGATTTGAGCGTCTATCCATCGGACGAGGGCGAGTCCGACAGCGAACCCGAACAATCCACCCCTCACACGGTCGGGAATTCCGGCCCGCCGCCGCCGGGCGCCGGGGTCGGCCGCCAGCCGATGCGCACGACGGTCTCGCAGACGATGTCCCGACGGCCCGGCAGCCGGAAAGGCGTCGATCCGCCCAGCCATCCGACTCCGCTGGAAACCCTCACCCCGACGCGACCCGGACCCTCCTATCCGTCGTATGGGCCCCCGCCGCTGGCGAACCCGGGCCCGGGCGATGCGCTGCGGGACGCGGACAGCATGGATCGGACGGCGAACCTGAGTCCCAACACGATGGAGTCGACGCAGGCCCCCAGTCTCGTCAGCGACGATGACGATTACGGGGTGGCGTCCGACTCGGAGAGTCCGGGGCCTAGTTCGTCGGAGGCAGGCGACCACGACGACGAGTTCAGTCACGTGGACGTGGAGGACGAGGAGGCGGCTACGTCGACCGCGACGACAGACCCGCCCAAGACGGATCCCATGGCCAGTGCCGCCGCGCATCCCCCTGCATCGCTGTCCCGATCGTTAGCGCGGGGTGGCTCGCGGGGGAAAGGCCGACTGGTGCCATCCTCCCTCGTCCCGATGCAGCGGAACAAGGACGAGAAACGGGTGAGCTTCGTCAGTCCAGACACGAGTCCGAGCAAGGGCAAAAAGGAGGACCGTCGCAAGCCGGACCAGTCATAACTTAGATTTTCTCCGTCTTTTTCATTCTTCATTCTTCACTCTTCATTCATCATTCTCCCCTCTTGAATCGAGGGCTAGACGCCTCTGTTGTAATGTGGTACTCTCTCTTCTCTTCTTCTCTTTGCGACCCACGGAGCACCTGGAACCGGTGATCTTGAGGGTCAATGTTTCGGATGGTTCTTTTTTATTCATTATTTGTACTGGCGAGCGATTCGGGATGGCTTTATTTTTATTTTATTCTATGGATATGGTTATGGATATGGATTGAGGCAATGAAGTACATGATGCGCTGTACCTGTTATGACACTGCATATTATATGTAGTCATTGATTTGTACGTAGTAGGAAGTATGGAGTAATAGGTATTTTTTACGAAGTACTTTGTATGTGTGCATGTATGTGTGTATGTTAGCGGCGGAGCATAACGGCATTACTGCCAAGCTAAATACAGATATTAATTACTTACCTAGATTGCGGACCCTTCCACCTTAATTCGCGACGACTCAGTACACACAGATACCTACTCTATCCATCCATCCATCCAATCAACCAACAACAGAATGGCGGTAACGAGACGATCGACCACGGCCTTATCTTCCACGCGCCAGAAGAGCCAGAAAGAAAGCCAAAAGGAGGAACACAAAGAGGATGATCACAAGTTACAAGAAGCGATTGAAAAAGAACCAGGTGATGAAGATAGAGATGGGGATGGGGATGGGGATGGCAGTGAGGAAGAAGAAGAAGAAGAAGAAGAAGAAGAATCACCCTATACCCCCCAAAGCATAACCCTGGAAACGTTCACGCGCCTCCTTAGTTTGTACCCTATGACGTGGGAAGCTGCTACGCGTCAGAAGCTTGCTGAGGGTGGGAGGAGGGGAGGGAAGAAGACGAAGAGTATCTCTATGGAGGAAGAGCAGGAGAGTAAGTGTAAGGGTAAGGATCAGGGTAAGGGTAAGGAAGAGCAGAACCATTTGATTGAGGGTATCATGGAGGGGTTGGGGGAGTTGGATCGGTGGAGGTATGAGCTTGTTGGTGTTGATGTATCTGGGTCTGGGTGGATGGATGATGTTGGTGATGGTGATGTTGATTTGGGTGAGGATCCGGAGGATGAGATGGTGAAGGGGAGGGTGAAGAAGGCGAAGATGAATGATTTGAAGAAGGAGAAGAAGAAGAAGGGACCTGAGGGGAGGTGTCTGACCAAGGATGATCTTGTGAGGTTGATGGAGTGGAAATTGTATGTTCCTTTCCCCTTATTCCCCTTCATCCCCTTTGGAACTGTTCGATTTATACATGCTATATACATGAATCTATTGATATGTTTGTATGTATGTATGTGCGATGCGATACCTAACAACTACACAGACAACGGGGCGTCCACCGACCCGCTCTACTAGGCATGATCAAAAGCAACCCCGACAAAACAGTCGAGCAAGCCACGAGAGCAGCACTAGCTGCATTACCTGGAAAAAACCTCTCTCAACAAAACAAACCCGCACACGGCAGCAAAAACCCAAATCCAGAAGGACAATTCCCCCAAACAAGCCTAACAGAGTTAATAAACCCCCTCCGCGGGGTGGGCATCGCAACGGCCTCACTCATACTCTCTGCCGTGACGGCCCACAATAAAGGAGGGGGAATCCCATTTTTCAGCGATGATGTGTATCTGTGGTTGTGTATGGGGGAGGTTCCTCGTTTGAGGAGTGAATTGGCGAGAGAGAGTAAGGAGAGAGTGCAGAGGCGGAAGAGCTGTTATAAGCGTCTTGGAGGGGAGTTGGCGCTGAAGTATAATGTTAAGGAGTATGAGGGGTTGTGGGAGGCTGTGCAGTTTTTAAGGGGGAGGTTGCTTTGGGGGGTTGAGGATGGGAAAGAAGAGGTGGTGTTGTGTACAAATATTGAGAAGGTGGCGTTTGTGTTAAGGCATATTGAGCTTTCTGGGTTTGTGAGTGAGGGAGGGGAGGGGTTGGTTTCTGTTGATAGGGGGTGTTTGGGTGAGGAGAAGAAGGGGGACATGAAAGAGGAGAAGCAGAAGAGAGGGAGAGTTGAGGAGAGTGTAAAGGAGGAGGTTGGAGGGAGGAAGAAGAGGTCGAGGAAGGGTTAGCTTTGTATATACTTCATATATCCATCTACTACAGAGTATGTAGTACATACTGTACACGATATCCCGTCATGTAGTATGAGATCAGTTTTGAGAGTTGTGAATCTAATCAGCGCATGCAGATCAGATCTACTATAATCTTTAGAGTCCAGGCTAGAAATTATCAATCCATCTAAAGTACTTGTAGTATACTGTATACTGTATACTAGTGAAGCCAAAAGATGTATAAGGATAATTAGCTAATCACACTAACTTGGTTCGACTTCATCTCCACTTCTCTCCATTTTCCGCTCCACTTCCTCCTCCACTTTCTCCCCCTTCCTGCTCGGCACATCCTTTGATTGTCCCGACTCTGGCTGACCCAGAATCATTCTGACCATGGAAGATCCCATTACCATGGATATCCTGCACAATGGCAGAACAGACACGCCTTCAAGACATCCCATACCTCCAGCACATCCGCATATACAACCATCGGGATAAATAAGGGATGCCAATGTATATCAAGCGCTCGCTCTCCACCGATCGTCAGGTTAATCAACTTATGTGGACGGCTTGATTGGCCTTCTTCCTAGCCCTCCCCACGTGTGTGGTTTCCACCCTCTTGGCACTTCGTCACCTTTTCCTGCCCTGTCATATCCGCCCATGGATTTGGGATAGATGGGACTCTGGTTTACGGTAGAGCTATGCAGGAACTGCTGTCACGATGTGGGCTATCTCCACTGTACTCGCCGGCACTTTGCCCCTCGAGTCCTCAGATAGGGTCGTTCCCCCGTCCTTCTCTGTGCTTCCATGCTAATGGGTAATAAAATCGGTCCTGTATATCCTGTTTTATGGAACCACTCCGTCCCGTCTCCTGAACTCCTGGGTTCGTTTTCCGTCTTAATTCTTTAATTCTAATTCTTATCTTACGTTATTTTATCTCTTCGGAAAATCTTTCTTTCCCTTTCTACTTTTACCCACCTATCCTCTACCCCATTCATTGTCTCCTTCGGCATACTTCTTAACGTCATCTCGATGGGCTGGTTGTTCCTATCGAGTCTCGTGCGTTCCCCCTCCTAAATGGCCCATATCCTCCTCTACTGGGCCTTTCTGCCGCTGCTGGCTTCGGCGTTCTCATGGCATAGCTGGTGGTATGAGATGGGCGTCTTTGGCGCCCACCCCACCCTGAAGCATGTCTCGTTTGATCAACAGGCTCCTGAGGTCAACGTGCTCCAGTGGGATCCCCGCTGCGAAGATGGCTATGTGCTGTTGAGTCCGCGGGGGCGTTTCTACCCCGAACCGGGGCCGTTGATCTATGATAACCGGGGGAATCTGGTCTGGATTGATAATAAGTTCGGAATGGTGATGGATTTGAATGTGCAGCATTACAAGGGTCAGAATTATTTGACCTTTTTCACTGGTGATGATGATGGGACGCGGGGCATTGGTTCATACTATATGGTTTGTTTTCATTTTTTTTCTCTTTTTTAGCACGTTTGGTTTCCAAATCTAACATCACAGCTCAATTCCTCCTACGAGGTGGCTCACGTCGTCTCCGCCGCCAATGGCTACTCCGGTGATGTCCACGATTTCAAAATCACCGACCAAGGAACCGCCCTCATGACGATCTACGAAATCTGTCCCATGGACTTATCTGCTGTGGGCGGCCCCGAAGATGGATGGGTGTACGACGGCCTCTTCCAGGAGATCAACATCGAAACCGGCGAGCTCCTGTTTGAATGGCGCGCACGCGACCACTACGCCGTCGAGGAAACGTACTTTGAACGCGCCGAGGAGAAAGGCACGGGCCCGACGGCCGGCAAAGCCTTCGACTACTTTCACATCAACAGCATCGCCAAGGACGCTCACGGGAATTATCTCGTGTCCTCGCGATACATACACACGGTGACGTGCATCAGCCCGTCAGGGGATGTTCTCTGGATCCTAGGTGGCAAGCGCAACATGTTCAAAGACCTATCGGACGGTTCCGCCACCGAATTCACCTGGCAGCACGACGCCCGGTGGCTGTCAGACAATGTCATCACGTTGCTGGACAACGGGGCACACGAGCACCTTCAGACAGCCGACTTCTCGCGGGCCTACATGATCGAGCTGGACTTCGAGAACTGGACCGCCAGGACCCTCCACACCTACGAGAGCCCAGGCCACTTCAGCAGCCACTCGCAGGGCAACGTGCAGGTCTTACCCCGCACAGGGAACGTGTTCGTCGGCTGGGGCAAGCCCTCGGCGTACACCGAGTTCAGCGCCGACGGCGAAGTGCTGTGCGATGCGCACTGGGGGCCATCCATGTTCTTCTGGTTCGGCTGGATCAAGTCCTACCGCGCGCAGAAAGCGATGTGGGTGGGACGGCCGTCCACGCCGCCGGACGTGGTGATGGACGGGCAGAGTCGGACGGTGTACGTGAGCTGGAACGGGGCGACGGACGTGATCGGCTGGGTGATGCAGCGGGCGAGCCGCAGCGATGCCGCGAGTGGGGAGTTTGAGTTGGTGGGATATACCTCCAAGGAGGGGTTTGAGACGAGTATCGTGGTGCCCGATGAAGCCGAGGGACACTATCTTCGCATGGTAGCGGTAGACCAGGAGGGGGAGACATTGGGAATGACACGGGTGTTCAATACTGCAGACGAGGTAAGTCCCTGTACTATTGTGAGTATTGAAGAAATACTAACTGGATAGACACCACACGTTACGTTCAGCGGTCCATCGCAGGCGAACCTGCAGCACACATTGCTGGCAGCATGTGGATTGGGGGTAGTGCTGGCTGCAGTCTGGAAGGCAAAGCGACGAATATTGATCCTGGGGACGAGGTGTGGACGATCTGTGTATGATAGAGTTTGATACCCTCCATTAGTACTGTACTATATTATTCAGTAACTACCGTCTATAACTAGTACTATATCTATAGTACTATACCATATTCTATAGTACTATACTATCCTATAGTATACCATATCCTTATCTAAGTATAGCCCAGATCAGTAAATGATGTAGTCCAGACAATCTCACTAACCCGATCGGGAGTTATGCACCGATACACCGAGCATAACACCAAAACAGTTAGCGGCTGATTACCACATCACATCATACACATGGAATTTCACCACACCATACCACCATACCTACTGTCTCGACAGTTGACACTCATATTCGACAATTGAGTCAACCACGACACCGACTCGAGCCTACAGAAACGAACCAAACACAACCCCCAAACACTCCTCCAAACATCTCCCCCGGAAACCCCCCCAAAAAGAAAGAAAAATGGTCGACATCGTCCCCCTAACCTCCTACCCCTCCTACATCGACCTCCTCCCCTCCATCCAAACCTGCAACATCACCAACCTCCCCGAGAACTACTTCCTAAAATACTACCTCTACCACGCCCTCACCTGGCCGCAGCTGAGCTTCGTCGCTGTCGTCCGCCCCAAGAATGGCTACACCCGGACTACCGGCAGCGGGGCTAGCGGCCAACCCGACCTCTCAGGCCAATACCCCAAGGTCGTAGGCTACGTGCTTGCTAAAATGGAGGAGGAGCCCACGGACGGGAAGCAGCATGGGCATATTACGAGTTTGAGTGTGATGAGGACGCATAGACGGCTGGGGATCGCGGAGAGGTTGATGAGGATGGCTCGTTAGTTCCCCCTCCCTTCTTCTTCCCTTCGTTTTTGTTCCTTCGGAACATGAGCATATAACACACAGTGAAACATGTTACTAATGTGATGGTGATGGTGATATATAGAAAGAGCAATGTCCGAATCCCACCGCGCAAGCTACGTCTCGCTGCACGTGCGCGTCTCCAACACCGCTGCGCTGCGCCTGTACCGCGACACGCTGGGCTTCCAGGTTGAAGACGTCGAGAACAAGTACTATGCGGACGGGGAGGACGCCTACGCGATGCGCATGGATCTGTCGGGCCAGTGGCTTGATTGGGAGGAGATCGAGAGGCAGGATCGGTTGCGGGCGCAGAGTGATGAGAAGGAGGGGGATGAGGGCGGGGAGGTGGGCGAGTTGGGGAAGAAGGAGGATGGGAAGGAGGAGGAGAAGATGGTTAAGGTTAAGGTTGGGAGGGGGTTGGGGGTGGGGGATTTGGTGGAGAAGAATGAGAGTCAGGCTGTTTGATTTTTCTGTCTTATTTTATCAAATCTACTCCATTCATGGTTTACTCGTTTCTTTTCAATTGCTATGTCTGGGTAGGATGTCTATGATGTACATGAGACTACGGAGTAGACGGAGTAGATATACAAGTAACAACAGAGCTATGTCTTTCGTCATTCAAAACACGCTGTAATCAACCTAATAAATAGTAAAAACCAATCCCTAAACCTAGCTAATACATGCATCCGAATCTCTAACACCGTGAGCCAATTGCTCAAACACCATGAGTTAGTGGTTAAAACAAGCAATGTGCTAACCCATAACAAGCAAAAACAGGACCCCTCCAACTACCCCCTCTGCTTCTTGTCCCGCTGCTGCTCAGTCGGGTGCTGGTTTTCTTTATTCCCCGACTTGACATCTGTGCTGCTCTCCTTGACTTCCGTACTGCCTACAGCATGAGACACCGTGCCCTCAACACGAGAAGACCTCGTACTGCCCTCCACATGAGAAGACCCCGAACTAGGCGTATCCACCGAACTGATATCACTAACCTCCGACTCCGCCCCGGACCGTCTCGACGGAAACGATGCAAACGACTGCACTGTAGACCTGCTCTCGCGGTTCGTATCCAGCTCAAGGTTCTGCACCCGCTGGTCGAGCGGGACTTCTCCCTCGTCTTTTGCTTGAGAACGGCGCTCCTGACGTCGTCGCGCGTGCTTCATCCTCCGTCGTTCGCGCTGCTCTGTCCTTGCGCGTCGGAGTACGTCCCGGAAGGCTTTCCGTGTCGCTCGTGTCTCTTCTTTTATTGCTCGTCTGTCTGCGGCGCTGCGCTGGTGTTGCTCGGGCGAGTCCCATCTGCGCCAGTGGTTGCGAGGTGGAGGTTGTCGGGTTTGTTGTCGGGACTGGCGGAGGGTGTCGAGCTGCCGGCGGAGGTCGACGGCTGCGTCGTGGAGATCGCGGCCGTGGTGCTCGTCGAGGGAGAGGAGCTGTGCGCGCACGGTTGCGAGGTCGGAGCTGCTTAGGTCGGAGGTCGTGGAGAAGGAGTCGATGGATGAGAGGGATGTATCTGATGAGGTGGAGTCTGTGGAGTTGCGACGAGGGCGTTCTAGTGGTGATGCTGGTGGTGGTGCGGTTATGGCTCGCTGGCTAGGGGTGCTTTCTACAGGGGTCTCGACAGCGATGGCTTCCGCCGGTTCAGCGGGAGCTACGGTGGCGCGCCCTGGCTCAGGATACCGGTAGCCGTAGAGGCTGGCATAGTATGCCTGGAGGCGAGCGTCGTAGTCGGACTGCGGGTAGTTATACCCCGGGTACGGATTATCCACCTTTCGACCCTGAAGCCCAGCTTGCTCCTCGATCCAGCGACCGTGCGCCATGGCCTGCTCTTCGACCTGTCGGCCGTAGTGCTGCGCCTGCGCGCTGATATGGTCGCCGTATTGCGCCGCCTGCTCGCCGATGCGTTCGCCGTACTTCTGCGCCTGGGATACGAGCGACGTCATCCAGCCTAGCGGGCCTTTCTTGGAGTCTTCCTTCGACTGCTGAGGAGAAGGCCAGTTGTATGGATACGGCTGTGGCCGCTGCGGCTGGTAGGGATACCCATGCATGGGCGCGGCGGGGGCGTTCGCGTACCCGTAAAACGCGGGGCCACTGTATGGCGCATACGGCGATGGAGGCATCCGTGGATGCGGGTAGGCATGAGCATGGGGAAAATTGCCGACCGGAGAAAATGCGGGGAGCTGTCTGGGGATCGTGTACGGCCCGGGGCTGGAAGGAGGACGACCGCGCCCAGCCTGCGGGACCAGAGCCGTCCGGTTCTCCTGAGATGCCCTCGTGGCCGCGGGATAGCACTTCGGACAGAGGGGAGAGACCGGGCCGGATTGAGGGTCAGTCACGTAGATATAAACAAGACGAGCCGCTCGCGGCTCGAAGAAGTAGTGGTTCCACTCCGTCACGACCGCTGATATTCGCATCCGTCGCTGCTCGTCCGTCTCCTGCGGCCGGTCCTTTCGATCGCGCTGGATCTCCGCCCGTAACTGTCGCGGCAGCTGGCCGGACACGGAGGCAGGCCCAAGGTGCGGCGGGAACAGGTATCTGAGGAACATGTCCCAGTCCTGCTGGGCGATGTCATCCGATCGCGTATTCCAGCATCGCGGTCGACGGGGAAAGTCCTTGGCCTGACTCCGAGGGTAAATGGTTAAATGGTGCTCCAGGACCGGCTTCTCCTCATCCACCGTGGGGACGGGTCGTTCTACAAAGTAATCCGCCGCGGAGGAGAAGTTCGCGGGCCGATGACGTGCGGTCGCGGCGGAGCCAGTCCCGACCCCAGGACTGGATAGAGAGGGTGGCGAGGGGAGATTTCCACCACGCAGACGAAGCGGATTCACCTCCGCCAATGCAGACGGAGTTCGACGGGGTTGGGCTAGTAACGGGTCAACGGCGGAGTATGGCGGCGGCGGAGCCTCCTCGGGATCCATCGCGGGAGGAAGGGGTATCCGTGGTGTTGGGGATATGACAATATAGAGTGGCGGAAATGGCAACCTAGGGTAATCAACGGTCGTCCACCGTGCTTATGACGAGGACATCACATCCGTTTCCCGGATGCACGCACGCACGCACCCACGCGCTGATCGGAAGGCAACAGGATTATGGGGAATCCACCCAAATGGGTTCGTCAGTGGTCAGGCACGAGAACGGTGGAGACTAAACTAAGGTACCGAGTCTTGGGCGTTAAGCAGTCGACGAGCAGCAAATTGCGTCAGGATGGAGAACGAAGAGCGTCAGCAGAGGCGGAGATGAAGTTGAAGATGAAGCTGAGCCCGCGGGTGCCTCAGGCGGCGGTGGCTTTGTCAGAGGGCGGCTGTCTGATTGGTTGGTGGCTGATAAGCTATTGTTATGTCAGGTGATTTCATTACTACATACGACAGGTATACGTATATCAGTATACATGCATAATATTCAATATATATAAATCAGGATCTATTGATATCAATTAGGGGGTATATACTATTCTACAGTGAGAGACTAACGAGGCTGTTCAAGCGTCCTCTCAAGACTCAATGCGACACCTTAGGCATAGTCCCAGTCCGGTTAGCGCGATCCAACAGACTAACAAACTACTCAAATCGTCTCCATCTCCATCTCCATCTCTATCAGAATATCCTCACCCATACAACCTGGCAACTCATGCGTCTGCCACATCCACCACAGATCTCACTTCACTATACCAATATTTAGCTGACTCTCGAGCACTAATACAACCCCACAGAATACACAGGCAAGTCCCATCCCATCCATCCCACTACACCCCTCACCTCCCCTCCAACCTCTCCAAAGATGCCAAACCTGGTAAAAGGTCAGACAGCAAAGACCAAGAAACCACACTTCCCACAAAGCCGAAGGTACTACTCACATCATACACAACTCAAACGTCAACAAACCCAACAACCCAACAACCCCAAACCGACCGTTCTTCAAACCCCTTCCAGAATCCCTTCTCCACACGCACCGCAACGCAACGCAGCGCAACGCGCCGCTCTCCCAAAACCACTATCCAGTCGAGAATGAACCGCCCTTGTTACTTTGTCTTCATATCTTCTTTCCGGAGTCCTCTCTTCTCGATACTTTTCTTTTTCTCTACTCTCTATACTCACTCTCAACTGTCAATCTCTCTCCCGAAAAAAAGGAAAAATTCCAAACACATGCTTAACGTAAAAGGCAAAGGACACAACCTACAAGACCACCGGTCCCGTCCTGGGAAGATCCATGTGTACAAAAAAAGTGAACTGTTCTCCCTTCTTACCCGTTCAGCCCTTTCTCCCTCCGCCTGTCCTTCTCCCTCATCATCTATCCATCTCTGGGTTGGTGGACGGATGAATGATAGAATTGATAGACGAGGATTAGTCAGACGTTCGGAACGAGAAGCACGAACAGACCAGCCACATACTGGAGTTTTCGGTCCGCTTTTTCTATGAGGAATTTCGGAAACTAATGGCTGTGGCGGACATTTTCGTGGGTTGTTTTGTTGGGTTTGGGAGAGAGAGAGATAGTGTGAGAGAGTGGGTGAGAGAAAGAGAGATTGAGAGGTGGAGAGAGGAGAGTTGGATGGAAAGAGGAGCAAGGATGAGGTAGTGAGGGTAGGGGAAGATGACATTGGATGGATGGTTCCTTTATCTCCTGTGGGGTAAGGGGAGGGGGAGGGGTGTTGTTTTGTTGTCGTTGTCGTTGTCGTCTTGCGGAGATGTGGAATCTGGGGTCGGTTTTGGGGAGTGCAGGTTTGGTTTGCTGGGGGGTTGTTGACGGGGCTGTGAGTGTGATAGTACCGCGGTGGGATGGCGTGGGTCTTGGTTTGGATGATGACCCATATTGAAACTGAAAAGACCTGAGGAGACCCCCCTTCACTTTATCGTCATTTGCACCTTGACTGTTTTGTCATTGGCTAACTTGGGAAATAGTGTTTTATTGGTGTGATCCCATCCATAGATAGATACATAGATAGCTAGGGAGAAAGTTGTTATACATCACGTTTACAGTATAGCACCCTAAATCAAATCATTCCATTCCTGTCGAGATTGCTAGCAACACATCGCTCTGACTCCCCATAGCGTAAGGTTACCCTCAATACCATCCCCACACTCCAGGTACACGTTTCACTGCCACAGCCACTGTCCACCACTCCGGCAAGTCAGCCTCAGTCTCTGCCATCCAGCCCATCCGCCTCAAGCCCGTCGCCCACTGTGCATCGTAGCGATAGAAAACAAATACAAAGATCAAAGCAAGTAACTCGTGATAGCACATGGAAGCATGCACTAATTCTGCCATACATCACTCCCAAAAGTTTGAGATCGACCGATGTGCTGGCACTCGTCTCCCGGGAAAGACCTGTAGAAGCGGACGCATGAACGGCGGGACCGCATGTCAGTCACGCCCCGGTAGCCATTCCATTCGGATCCCTCAATTCCACTGCGTAATTCTGACCGATCCGACGGTCTCATAAGAATAGCCTATACTCGATAAGCTTTTGAATCAATAAAAGAAAAAAGAAAAAAACTGACCAGTCGGATGGTAAACCTGCTGGTAGGTAGATTGTACAGATGTGGCGCGCCAACCAGTGAAAAGAGAAAAAGCAAACAAGCCAGGTCATACCCGGAAGGAAGAAACCTCGGCCGGTGGCAAGATGGGAGGTACCAAAAAGGATCAAGGATCGAGGTCACGCCGGAGCGGGTCTCGGGTTGAACCACGTGCGTCAGACTGCTGAATCAGGGAGGAATGCCGCTCGTGGCGCACCCCCTCCGCCGGAGCAGTTCATTTGGTATCATCCGTACCCTCCGACGGCGGAGGGCCCGAAGAGGCCGCGGGGGGAGCCTGCGAAGGCGCTTGAGGCCCCTGGGGCATGGCGTTGTAGCCGTTGCTGGGCGTGCGGTGCTGATGGGGCGGATACTGGTGCACCTGGTGCGGACTGGACTGGAAGTGCTGCTGCTGCTGCTGCTGCTGCGGGTAGTTGCCACGGGCCGGGGGACCTGTCAAGGGTCAGTGATGAGTGCGGGGACGTCGCATGGAAATTACGTACCGTGACCGGGCTGCTGGCCCGCGTACAAGGGCTGTCCGTGCTGCACCGGGGACATGAACATGACCGGCTGCGGCGGCTGACCGGATTGAGATCCCTGATGCATCATCATCGGGGCACCCCGGCTGGGACTGGGATAGCTGCTGTGCGGCTGGGGGGCCCATGTTGCGGATAGACCTGGGCCGGGTTGGGGGAATACATCTGCATCTGCGGCGTGTACGGAGCCATGCCCTGGGGCGCGCCCATGTAGGGTCCACTGGACGGTTGCTGGACCATCATGGGGGCCCCGCCCATGGCGCCTTGGGGCCCCAGGAATTGAGGCGCGCCCGGATATTGTCTCATGTGCGCCGCTTGCGGGCCACCCTGGTTCATGTACATCTGGGGCATCGTCTGCCCGAAGGCAATCTGCGCGTGCGGCATCATCGGCGACGGGTAGCCTTGTTGCATCCGGGGCGACGGGAACATCTGCGACGTGGACGCCGACATCTGCATCCGATGGGGGTCATCGAAATGCGGCGGACCGGACCCGTGGTGCTGCTGGGGATGGAGATGAGGCCCGTGCGGGGGTCCCGAGACAGGGGGCATCCCGGGCGTCTGGGGAAACGGGAAGGGCATGGGGGCCGGTTGGGGCGCCTGCGGGTTGGATGCAGACCGGTGCGGGGAGAGGATGGGCATGGCCGGCGCCTTGAACATCTGCTGGTAGGTCTTCTCCTCGTTGCCCGCGGGGACGTTCCACGTGGGCAGGGTCTTATAGGCCGGGGGGATGCCGCCGTTGAAATTATAGTGATCTTTCGTGTCCGGATTCTCGGCCACTTCCTTTTTGGCGCGCTTGATGGGGTTGAACTGGTCTTTCAGCGACGGCCGCTCGGCGATGGGGCGCGGCTTCTTGGCACCGAAGAAGGCGGCCGGGCTGGTGGCACGCGACACGGAGCGGCCCCGGGTAAACGGCGAGGAATTGGACGAGGCCGCCGGAGTGAAGGTACTCGCCGTGGGGTTCGGCTTGAATTCGAGTGCGCGCACGTTGAACTTGGTCGACGCGGCGGAGGTGGGGGTGTGCGTCTTGCTCGGGCTGGCCGCACCGGCGAGGTCCCCCGCCGGGCCCGTGGGCGGCAGGCGTGCCTCGTTGATGGGCAGGGGTGCGGGAACAGGACCCGGGGCCGTCCCTTTCCGCTGTTGCAGATTGTCGGCCAACCGGTGGCTCAGCATCCCCGTCGCCGGGCGGCCGAGGTGCATGTTCTGGTGCGGCGGTCGGCCGCCCGCATGGGGGCCCGTCGGCGGGAGCATCTGGCGACCGCGAGGAAAGCCAGGGCGGTCGGCCTGGGGGGCGGTGGCGGCGGGAGCAGCAGCAGCGACGGGAGGCACCGTCGCCCCGTTGTCGTGGCGCCCCGGCCCCGGGGTGCGGTTCGCAGGTTTCCGATCGGTGGGGACGGGGGAGCTCTTGGATGAGGCGGGGTTCTTCGCACCGGTCTGGGCACGCTGGAGGATCTCTTCCTGCTTGTGCGGATCCTTGGCCAGGATCGGCACCAGATCTTTCGGGATGGGCGCGTTGAGTTTGAAGCTCTTGGAAAAGACCAGGAGTTCTTTCAATTTCATCGAGCGGTCTTGGGAGGCCTGGTTTCGGCGGCGTTCTTGCAATTTCATCTTCTCCGAGTTGGCGAATTGGCGGAAGTGGTCCAGCACCTCCGTCTCCACGTTGGCCGATGCATTTTCAGCGCCAGCACGTTTGGGAGCCCCCGCTGCCGTGGGCAGGACCTTTGCCGGCGCTGATTTCTGTTCCGCCTCGGGGGCCGCACTCGGGCCGGTCGTGGATGGCGCCACCGGTGTGGGGAGTTGGGCGGCATCCCTGGACGGTCCGCTGCTTGGGGCGGCATCCTTGGGGGTGCTCACCGGTTGCTGCGCCGGGGCCACGGGCGCATTGGCATTCGCGGACGGCTGCGTCCCAGCTTGTCGGCGCGCAGGTGGGGTATACTTGTTCGGCTGTCCCGACAGCAGGGGCGGGAAATCCTTCTCGTCACGGCGCACACCGCTGTACTTGTCTTCCTCGTCACCACCAGCCTCCGCGGCGATAACCCCTCTTTCCTCTCTGACGTGCGCGTTATCGACATCGGTTCCTTCAATTTCACGGGCGATGCGAGCGGCTTCGGCTTCCTTCTCCTTATACGCGGGGTCCGAGCGGTCAATGCGGGTGGTGTATATGTTTTCGTCGTAGCTACTGGTGGCTCCGAACAGTCGAGCGTTCGTTTCGAATTGGTCCCAGCCGGCCGAATGCGAGGCGCTCTCCAACGATAGATCGACGTCCGTGTCGGCCGCGGGTTCCCACTTTTGTAAGGTCCGTTCGCGCATCGCCAGGTTTCCGGAAATGTCGGCATCGGTTCTGAAGCCAGCAGACGCGCCTGAAGTCTGTTAGAAGAAGAAAGAAAAAGAAAAATGAGATGATCGAGCCGAGCGGATGGACGGTACTCACCACTTGGGGCCTTTGCCGTGACGTCGGAAGTAGAAACATTCGGTACAGATATCTCGACAATATCCCTGGCATCGAGTGATACGCTGTGATCGGGCGCCGACCCTAGGAAGGGGGTCGCGGGCTCACTGGCCCCGTTCGTCTTGCCTTGTTCCTGCTTTGGCAAGCGCTGGACCATCTTGAAGACGAAGGAGGTCTCGCTGGGTTCAAGGGAGGAGGAAGAGAAAATCCCGGAGAATCTCTCGCCATTTTTCATGGTGATGGTGGCATGAAGTCCCTGGGTAGGATTAGCTCCGTTGACTTTCCCCTGGGATCGATGCTGGCAGAGTGTCCGCTTACAATGCAGCTGGTGACCAAGAAGACCAGACGATCATGGGCGTGAGCGTCAGCCGTATTGGACTCCTTGGACGACATTTTCCCTCTCTGTGACATATTTCCGTTCTGTTGAGAGTACGAGGCTCGTTGAGTGATTGGGTTGGTGCCCTGAGTCCAGGCCTTTTGCGAGTTGCTACGCCTGTGGGACGACCCGAATTAGTTAACGTATGGAAAGAGAGAGAGAACAGACACTGTCGGAATGATAGGAGCCAATTCGTGGATCGAGAAGAGGAGGGTGTTGGCGGTGCAAGCACCATAGTGGGACAAATGAGAGGCAGAGGGGACCCCACAAGGGACTACAAGGCCAGGCGACCTAGCCGCTCGATTGATCGCAGGGAAGGAAGGAGTGGCCAGGTCATGCTCCTGCACGGCGACCGGGGAGCCAACCAGCAGTCACGAATGGAACCCAGTGAGTTCCCAGTGCATCCCCCATGAGTACCACGCGAATCAGGAAGGGTAGACCGGGGAAGGTTATGGGAAATTGTAACCAGAATAGTAGGTAGGTAGTAGAGACAAGACGACATACCGTTGGCCAGTTTCCAGCGGGCTCCCGGACTGTCGACGGCTATCGGAGGCCTTGGGCCTCAGCGACGACCGACCGGAATTCTGCGAGGACGGGTTGCCTGACGCATTGTTGGTCGGCACAGAGTTGACGGTGGAAGCCATCTAGCTCGATGGACCGGAATCGATTGACGCACACGTCGTGGGAAAGGTGGATGAGCAACTGCCAAGCTGTAGAGGAACGATGGGAGAGGGAGGCTCCAAGCCACAACAGACACACCGCCTACGCTAGCAGAACCAGAGAAACCGGACGGGCAAGAGGGAGGGAGGGGTAGGAAACAGTGGGAAATAAAGAGGAAAGTGGGGGTAGGGAAAAGGGAATTGGGGGGGAAAGTAAATTGGGGAATTTGGAACCAGAAGATCTGTGAACCACGGCGGAGAGAGGAGGAAGAGGAGGAGGAGGGGGGAGGTCACGGGACCGGGGGGGAGCAGACACCAAAAGAGTGGAAGAATGAAGCGAGGGAGGGAAAGAGAAGAAGAGAGGAATGATCCACAGGCGAATGGAAAAGAAGAAGAACAAGAGGGAAGAAAAGGGAGGAGGAACTCAAGGGAGAGAAGAGAGTTAAGATGAAAAAGCAGAAGTAGGAAGAAGCAGTAGAAGGAGAGGAGGAGGAATGAGGGAAGTTGTGTTATACTGTCAAACCAATGGTCGGTCAGGCCATTACTGACCGTACGGGAGGAATACACAGTGGTAACGATGGCTTCTTTGACCTTTCCTTTCGACATCTCCCTTCTTTAGACTGATTCTTCTCTTTTTTCTTTCTAAAGACTGATAGAAACTCAGTTGAATCTTGACAATAATATCCCTCCATTCTTCTGCAACCAATAGGCTGGTCAATATTGATCAATGTGGCTATATAACAGGATGGATATAGTCAATATAAATAACAGATATCAAATGAAACCTCCAGTGACAATACAGTGCCTGGACCATCAACCTCTCTCTCTCCCCTTACTGAGGATTCTACTATGCATGGTGTCCAAACAGCCAGTCCACCGCCACAATCATCATGACTTGAACATGGATCATCCCTTTCATCCTGGTAGGAATGTATTATTTTATATTATACGGAGTATATTATATGTTATATACGGAGTACATATATAATATAACCCTAAGATACGACTAAAACATGCCGAATTCTCCAGCAAGGAGCTTCATCCTGCCAACACATCCCCCCCATACGACTCATCTTATCCGTGATCAGGCTGACCTGGAATGGCCGAACAGGCTGAGTAGGTGAGACAACACACTTGCTAACAATGGAAAGAGAAGGTCCCTCTCTAGGCGTCCACAGGAAATTCGAAGAGAGAATCTCATTCGGCTCCGAAGAAATTCATCGCCTCAAACTGACAGCAGTCAGACCGGGTCATTGACAAATCACAGCCATCAACCCCATCTCGAGATTACAGGGATCATCGGCGGTCTATGCCAAGGCGCGCAGGGTTGGGATCTTCTATGACTGGCCCACCCGGGATTCTGTTCCCCAGTCCCCACAGGGAAAAGATACGGTTGGATCATGGATGATGTGACAGTCAAAAACAACGACAATAACAAATTGATACAGCCTGATCGTTATGGATTTAACCCAATGGACTGATGACGTTCATCGAGATATGCATACCGGATTATTCAGAAACACGGAAGGTTATGTCAAAGTATAGAGATAGTCATCTGTCGGACATTTGTTAACCTTATTGATCAGCTTCAATTACAACGATCATCTAATTACCATTTCTCGTAACCCGACTGTTGATAAAGGGGACACTATGAGAGAGAGACATATTATTACTAACGGAATCAACCAGTGGAAGATCTGGTTACTACAGACGAGTCGGTCCCGTGGATGACTGGCACTGCAGACAAAGCAGTCCAATACCTGACAAATGGGGCTGAACCCTGCTGCCAGCCGATCTTATCCTCCCGAGTCTCACGAGTCTAACCCAGTCGCATGACAAATTGGTGGTTTATCTATGCGCAGAAGAATGAAAGAAGGCCGACTTTATGCGTGATGTTGAATTATTCGAACTATTGCGCATTGATCACCATTCTAAGCATTCTGTTGCCCCGGCATAATACAATGACCAAGAGTAGATCACTCTCAGTGAACCAGCAATCTACCTATTCCTGACTGGTACCTTTTCGTCTTCCATGGCAATGTCTATGGGATAGTAACCGTCCGGTTATCTAAGACTTACCCTGGATTTTGACGCGCCTGTCAGCTCTGATAACGTGGAATTTTATGCAAATTAGCCTCATCGATCTGACTTTCGCAACTCCCATGTGATCGATTGTCTCTCACCCTAGACATGTACATGGACCTTTCCTATATATCGCTAATCCAATAGACTAACCAACCGAGATCTATGTAGAGAGAGAAACCAAGGCATCCAAGGTATTGCGGGGTGTTAAAGATCTATGTGTTCAGACTAACCCAGATAGGCAAAGCTAACCCGAACAGGAAACGCCAAGTGACAACCTCAGGCACTGCATCCAAAGACAGGCAGAGCGCGGCCTCAGGCCAGTCGTCCTTTGGCTCCACGTTTGTTTCAGCGTCAACTTTCCTATCTTGTCTCGCTCTCTTCTTCTTCCTCTGCCGATCCCTCTCTCCCTCTTCTGCCTTCTCTTCCCCCGTCACTCTCCACTTCATCCTCATCCTCATCTCTCGACTCCCCAAACCCCCCTTACCTCCCAGCCATACGACAACCGTCAGCCCCAACCCCCTTGGTGGTTTCACTATTTTCCCGCCTCCCGCAATCATCTCCCTAACCCGACCCTACTGCTCCGTATTGCGGACTATTATTAGCGTTGACCCTCCCACGAGTTCCATCACCTCGTGCTCGACTGTTTTTAATTTAAAAAAAAGAGAACAAAAAAAAAGAAGACCAAGAAAGGCAAAGGAAGGGACAGGGAAAGGAGAAAAAAAAAGAATACGAGAGTCCTGAGTTGACTCGACACATGCATTCCTCCTCTCGCTCCCAGCGCAGCCCGTCAGCCCAACACTTCTCATCCGCCTCGGGCAGCAGTGTCGATTCCACCATGACTTCCTTATCTTCTGCGCCACGCAGTTCCTCGAGTTCGGCCAGGTCGCAGCCGTCGAGAAGTACCGTGGTGAGTGAACCCCCTCGGATACCCTTCTGACGCTGGTTTTCCAGCCACTCCTCCCGACGCGTGCTGACCTCGAGCTAATCCTCCGGTCCTTGGCACAGCCCGATAAACAAATCTCGCAGATCGAAAAGAGCGTCACCCACCTGCTGGTCGCGACGAAGCAATTGCTCGAAACGTTGACCCAGTGGTCTCGGAGACAAGCGTCGGAGAACGATGTTTCGGATATCTACGTGCGCCTAGGCTACGAATTTAATCTCGCCTGCCGTTCATTCAACGCCATCGGGGTCGATACATCCGACCTCGGCCCCGTCCCGGATCTTCTCCGGAGCATTCTCGAAGACACCCTGAGTCAGGACGCGTCCCCCCAAAGTCTGGACCGGTTCCTCCCCCGCATTCGCGATATCATCATCAACCTGCTGCATGGCCTCAAGAAGAAGCAGGCGCGTTTGCGCTCGCGGCAACAGAGGGAGGACGGTCGCCCGCTGCCCGGTCGCCAGGCCAGTGCGGGAAGTGGACAAGCCGCCATGAACCAGGCCTATGAGGAGACCGCTTCCACCGTGACGTCGCCAAAACGCTCCGTACGTCGCTATGGAAGTAGTGGCTCTGCAGAGGACTCGCCCGGGCGGCCCGAACGTCGCCGACCGCCCAACTGGGCGATCCGAGGGGATCCAGCTATTCGGAAAGGGAGGCGTTGAGGCGGGAGACCCAGAACATTCTGTCGCAACCGTCTCCGCTCGAGAGTGAATTTTCCGCCAAAGCATCGACCCCCGGCAGCGTGTCCGGCTATCCAACACCGCCGCCGCCGCCGCCCCCAAAACAAGACGATGCGCTCGGTGCCTTGCAACGGAGTGGGGAGTTGGAAAGACGCGCGTCTCGGCGATTTTCCGCGTATCAGATCCAGAAGCACCTCGGCACCTCCTCCAACGGGGTCCCCGTGCTTCCGACCCAGAACTCTCCCATCCCTAATCGAGGTCGGGACGTGCGTGAATCCCTCAACGCGGTGCGGCTCCGCGGCCCGACCACTCACGGTCGGCAGCGTTCAACCAACCGTGCCAATGACACTTCCAGCGCAAAATCCGCACCACCACCACCAGCTCCGCCGGCCGTTCCCAGCGTTGACGCGACGGCGGTGAAATCACGGAATGACTCGGTCTCCGAGCTCCCGGCCAACGGTGTCCCCGTCGCTGACGACCAGCCTCAGCCGCGCCCGGGGGGTGATGACGAGGGCAGTCCTTCCCTCAAGAAGGCACCGACCTTGCCTCGTCCGGAGGAGCCGTCCCTGGGCGAGGCGTTCGAGCCGACGAAGGAGAGCCCCTCAGAATCAGGGGCCTCCCCGACGACCCCAAAGTCCGAGCAACGACGGCCTTCTACTGAAGCCTCCACACCTCCCCCGATATCCCAATTCCCGGCCGACCAGCCGTCTCCCGGCAAGGAACTCACCCTGTTTCTCCAGTACAAGAGCAAGATCAAGAAGTACGTCCTTCCCGAAGGCTATAATGGTTTGACCATCGGCCGACTCCAGCTGGCCTTCATCGAGAAGTTCAACTGGAACACGCACAGCAACGGAGCGGATCTCCCGGAGCTCTACGTCCAAGATCCGATCTCCGGGATCCGCCATGAACTGGAAGATCTGAACGACGTCAAGGACCGGTCGGTCCTCGTGCTGAACGTCGACATGATCGATGAAGTGAAGAAACACTTTGATGACGAGTTCGGCGGAGTGCGCCGCATGATCGAAACCATCAAGGGTGCGCTGGAAGGCCAGGAAGGGATGATGCAACGGGTTTCGGACCGCCAACTGGAAGCCGCAAAGGAAATGGCCCGTCTCGCTGCTACGCCGCCCGCGCCGGTGGCGGGCGCAGCGCCGGCGGGTGCAACGACGAAGCACCGCCCCATCACGGGCAGTGATGGCCAGCTGGCGGAGCTGCAAAGCCTGCGACGGGACCTTGCGGTGCTGCGGCAGACGTATTCAAGCTTCTCGTCCGACATTGCTGGCTCGATGAGCGCCATCCGCACAAAGGCGAGCGGGATCAAGTCCGTCGCGGCAGATGTCGCCGTTCCCACCTTCGAAGGCGACGCGGGTCGTGCCCGCGTCAACTCAGGCAAGAAAGGGCTCGCCGAGGAGTCCGAGCGGCTGGTGGCCCGCGTCGATGATCTGCAGGATCTCGTCGAGGACCTCCGTAAGGACGTGGTCACTCGTGGCGTGCGGCCGCTGCCCCGCCAGCTGGAGAGTGTCAGCAAAGACATCAGTACCGTGACGAAGGAGATTCGCAAGATGTTAGACTTCCTGAAGAAGGAGAAACCTATCTGGACTAAGATCTGGGAGAAAGAGCTCCAGCTCGTCTGCGAGGAGCGCGACCAACTTACCATGCAGGAAGATCTCGCGGCCGATCTCGAGGACGACCTGGAGAAAGCATCCCAGACCTTCGCGCTGGTCGAGCAGGCCACGAAGCAACAGGCCACACAGAACAACACCACTCCCGGGCCAGGCGGGGTGGTCTTGCGCAGCACTTCCCGCAACGTGGTGATCGACCCGGCCGTGGACCCCGTCAAGGCCAAAGACGGCGTCCTCGGAGAGGTACGCGCCCTGCAGCCCAACCACGAATCCCGCCTGGAAGCCATCGAGCGGGCGGAGAAGGCGCGCCAGAAGGAGCTCGAGAACCGCCGCATCGGGCTCTTCCAGAAAGAGCTGGGGACGTTTGTCGAGGAAGGCAAGCTGAAGAAGAGCGGCGGCGTGGAAGAAATCGAACGGCTGCGGAAAACCAAGGATGACCGGATCCGCAAAGAAGTCTGGGAGCGGCAGCAAGCTCGAGCGGTGGAGATGGAGAAGATTGCCGCTGAACGGGCGGCCGCCAAAGCAGCGGCCGCACAGGCCGAGACGGACAATCCGGCGTCTGGCGACGAGGCTCCCGATGCGAAGGCCGACGAAAGTGACGACGGACCTGCGGAGAGCAAGGGCGAAGACGAAGACGACACACGGGAGAAGACATCGTCTCCTGATGAGGCCGAAAAGAAAGAAGGCGACAAG
The DNA here is from genome assembly GCF_002847485.1 of Aspergillus campestris IBT 28561. Taxonomy (NCBI): domain Eukaryota; kingdom Fungi; phylum Ascomycota; class Eurotiomycetes; order Eurotiales; family Aspergillaceae; genus Aspergillus; species Aspergillus campestris. Next base: position 574,442 of record NW_020194348.1, on the reverse strand, counting down.
GATGAGGAATCCACGAAGAAAGACACCAACGCTGCGGACTCTGAATCTACGTGATGCTTCACTGGAATGGTGTCTGTAATCCTTCTTTCCTTACCCGCTGCCTTACCCGCTGCCTTCTTCGTTCTCGTCTTTCTTATGTTTTGGTCCTCCACGTCTTGCATAGACGAATCCCTCTCATTCATCCTTATATTACCCTTCGACTCAGTGTTTTCTTTCTCCTTTTCTTTTTTGACCTTTTCCCTTCCTCCCCGATCCAAACCCACAGCTATATTGCTATTGTTATTGCTATTGTTCTTGTTTTTGTCATTGTCATTGTTATTGTTGTTACCTTGTTTTCGATATCCCCGTTTGTCCATTTTTTTCCTGCCAACGATACCCCGCCGCCTTATGGCCTGTTATGATAACACTGTGATGACACCTTAGGGGGGTTTGTCTTTATTTACCTATTTTTTTATTTATACCTATATCGTATGACCTTATTTGCTAAAAAATTAAATTCTGTGTTGGTTTCTCTTTTTTGATAATAATTATTAATTGACTTGTCGTATTTCTTCACAGTCAGTCAGCTAACTTACAAACCCTTTTCTGTGTTTTTATCTTTCCTTTAAATCCTAAAGCCTCTTTAGTCACTGAGTCACTTTAAGGTCATCAAATTTATCATCCTCTTGACTGATTTCATCAGTCATTCCACAGGGTTCAGTCAACTTGGATATCCTCGAGGTGCAGGGCATCTTAATGCTCCCCGGCCCATATGGCTGAATAGGTCTCGGCGAGCATTTCGGCAGACATGAATTTAGAAACCAGATCAAGCGCGTCATCTCAAACTACAATGATGTCGTCAAATGTTTACAAATTTTGTACACGACTGACAGATTCATGCCTTTGGTTGAGGCCCTCTTGACTATCTAAGATAGAGATAGTTTTGTATGCATGAGATGAGTGTTCTTGTTAATGAGAAGAAGTTGCTTTTGGGAAGAGGCTGTCTGCATGAAGAAGATATTGCCTAACAACCAGAAGCTAAATATTACCTGCAAGAAGGAGAGAGTTCGGTGTTTGCGGACTGAAAGCCATCCGAGGATAGAACACTAGATACTTTATGATCTTGGATAGCTTCATGTTTGCCTGATTGACAGAGTATATGGACTTATAAGATATATAATTAGCTAGGCATTAACTGACATGCAGTGTTTTTGCTATATGAAACCAGTCCTTAGACTTTTCATATCTTTATAATCTTTTGCAATCAAATATATAATTTGAAGTTATCAATATCATCACTATTTTCCACTGCCTTGTCTTTGAACCCACAATTCTGACTCTTCATGTCAAGACAGGCAGGTGAAGCCTGAGGTCTGACAATCCTTCCTAATACAATGAATATCCTATCTGCTTTCCTTTGCTCCTGCCTCTAGATCATGAACAGCGGAATTGACTCTCTGGGTAGTGCATATAGATCACGATCTGGAATGGCACTTCCATCATGCTTTAATAATGTGCACTTATCTATCAGAGAAATCATTACTATCAGCTTTCTCATCACACACGCTTCACAAGATATAATACTTAAGTTATCCGTTCAACGCCTTTTGCCTTCCCATGAGACCAACTCACCTCGATATCCGTCGGGTTCAGAGAATATACTCAAACGACCCGGAGCCATCGGGTTGGGCAGAACTTAGAGCCCGCCTCACCAATTATACATCAAAAATATCCGCGCGAGAGAGAATCCCTCAGTATGAGAGATTAGTGAGAGCGATCGAAGAAACCTACACTGCAGGCGTCAATCCACATACACCAGAAGCTCTCAAAACCACCACTGGTTTGCTCCTACAGGTTGATACCCTGTTGGAGTCGCGTTCTATAGAGGTGGCTCTCGGCCTGCCGATCAGACTCTCGAGTGCAACTCTAGGGTCGCTTGAATGCCCGACCATCACCTGCGGCTGGAGATTGAAGGAGCAAGCCAGAGACGGAGGCTCGCCCGGGAACGGGGGGGCTTAGCCTGGGGGGAGAGCGTGTTCGGGGTCGTCGATCCTATACCAGGGTGTCCTCGGCTCGTGCTCCCGTTCCTGGCGGCCACCATTACCAGCGAGCCTGCTGACGGGACATACCAAAATCTCCTGCGTGAATCCATGTGTTATGGGGCCTACATGATCGCCAACATGCTAGAAGTCAAAAAAGCCGTCAAGATCAACGCTCCAGAGATGCCCGATCTAGTCGTGGATAGCGATTGCATCCGCGCCTTGACGCTGACAATAACCGGTCGCCGTATCGTCCTGGCTGCTCACTGGGCTGTCGAGATTGGGACTGCGCCACCAGTCTACTTTTCCCGCATCGCCAAGGCATGGGAGGCTCACAGGGCGTATGGTTTTCCAATAAGGGACGCGCTCTCGTCTATACACCTAGCCAGGGAGTGGATCATGGAAGTGAATACCGAGCGATACCACAACATAATACGGAAGATTTATGGATTCTTCGAGACTACGTGCTGCATCTGCAGCCACCAGGAATTGAGCCAGGGTCATTGCACCGCCTGTATGCACACGAGTTGTCTAGATTGTCGCATGGAATGGCAGGAACCAAACTATTGAAGCAGCCGAAGCGCTGGGGTTGTTGATATTTCGATATCGGGACTGACTGTCGCTTACTACAGCATGGTAAATAGGAGTAATGGTATTTATCAATATCCTGGTGGCATACACCGCGGCCTTGTTACCTCTAGTGAAGCATAAGAACGTGTCAACCTTATTGAGTTATATATAGTGTAAGTCTGTAAGAGATGACTCTTTAAACGTAGTACCAGACTGTTTTACCAGTTGATTATTAACTACGCTTCACTAGTCGTTGTCTTGTCATACGTTTACACAGGTCTTATATTACTTGAAGAAAGATCTAAGCCCTTGCAACTATTCAGAAGCTTTGCACAGTCCTTTATCTTGTCAATATATTGACCCTATCATCGTTCCCACATACACATGGTTTAGTCAAATTATCTATTTGGAAGTTAATATTAACTATTTTTCATGAATATAATAGTTAAAAGTCGCTAATAATTGTGTATGTAATTTTAAAAGAATGATATATAAGACGTTATGGGGAATCGAAGCCATCGTGCTAGAGGAGGCTAAGGCAGCTGACCAGGGCTGCCTTAGCAGGGCTGCCTTATTTACTCCATCTACTCCTTCCTCCTCTTCTCTGTCTCTCACCTTTCTCCTACTCTTCCTCTCACCCAACTCTGTTTCACCACTCCACCCTCGCATGAGAGAAAACACAGAGGATGGACAGTTCTATTGCACCATCCAACTAAGCATGGTTTTCTCCACCAACTACCCCACCAGCGATGGCAATGTCGTCGATTGCTGGAGGCGAGCCTCGTCTGGCTGGCCTCTTGGCCCGCCGAGCACACATCTATTTACAACATCATCTCCAACATGGTCAAATTGATGAGCTTGATCAGGCGATAGCAAATTTACAATCCGCGGTCGATCTCGCGAAATCTGGCCCCCAGAGGGAACATCTCGGATCGATGCTGAATATGCTGGGAGTCCTGTCCCTGAGACGGTACGCACGCAATGCGAATGAGGCAGTCCTGGACGACGCGCTTCATCGCTTTTCGTGGGCTTTAGAGTGCTTCTCCGTGTCTCATTCCCAGCGGGTAATTTCCTTGGCTGGGATAGCTCAGACGCGCGCAAATCGATACGACCGCACAGGCGCCATGTTGGACCTCGAAGAGGCCATCTCGCAGATACGGACTGCGATTGACATTCAGCGGCACTTCAATGACACCGACCTGCTGGCAACGATCCTCAGCAACTTGGGTTGCATCCTCTGGCGGCGGTATCAGCGCACTGGGAGTAGCGAGAATCTGCATGAGGCATTTACTGCCATAACCAAGGCGGCCGCCGCTGTCTCCCCAGATAATGCGGGACTGCTAGGCAGTATCTGGACAAATCTTGCGGGGCTGTTGGCAAGGCAGTACGAAATCACGGGGATGTTAGACCACCTGAGAAACGCCGTCTTTGAAGCACGCGAGGTTGCCCATGCGGCCCCCGAGAGCCCAGAGCTTGATTCACTGCTTAGTCTCCTTGGTAAACTGGCACGGTGTGAGCATGCCAGGAGAGACTCTGCATCAGAGAAGACCACGCCTTCGTTACTGTCCTTTTACAGTGGGACACTGATCCTATCCACCGTTGTGATCCTTTCTGTGGTAACTTATAGCCATTCCAGGACACCACTCTATCCAGTCGTGTTTCTCATTGGGGTTTGCTGCAGTGGAGTCACCAGCCAGCTGTATCGGGAAAGTAAGGAAGAAACTAGGCTATCACGGTATCTGGGTTACACACCTGAACCGTCAAACACACTTTCTGAAGCCATACCGAAGATTCTCGACCTACCACTGTTTGACGACCGTTTGTTTGAGACTATTCAAGGCGACTCGCGTTTTGAGAAAGATGTTCCCATAATTAAGCACCCCGTCAATGTTGCCCAGACAGATGACTGCACTATCACTGAGCGCGAAGATGTTTATGGGAACAATGAAAAAAATCACCACACAGGAAACACTCATCACGCAGGGAACACTCGGCACGCTCTGAATAAGAGCAATGGTCCCTCGTTCCACGACAGAGAGGCGGTTCAAAGCCTCCTAATCAAAAAGCAAAATCCCAGAATTGCAGTCTCGAAGCCAGCTCAGAAAAATCAAGCGCAGATATTGAATACAGTCCCAGCCCATATCAATATTGAGCAGACCTCGAAAGCAGACACCGCCAAAGTTATAACAGAGTCAAAATTCAACCAAACTCCAGAGCGCGTACATAATGTGAATGTAACTGGCAAATTGTCGACTGATCCATCGAGCTATATAGCCCCAGAGCAACTGAGCAGTATCCGTCTTCCTTCCGGTTCTCCAAGTAAGCAAACCGCTGGTGGAGGTGCACGGAACATAACCAGCACGAAGAAAATGCCCCATGCACCAGCTGCGTTGCGAGATGCCGAGAAGAAAGAGGTTGACAAAAAGCTTCGAAACTTTGATCTTCCGAACCTTGAGTCACAGCAAGACGCACGAGGGGAAGACCAGGAACTTATAGCTGCGAACCAAGGATATACAACTCATGATATCCACAAGAATGAGGGCAATGCAATGGGTAATCTGTTCAGTCGGAGGGCCAATGTTGTTGGTGAGTAGCACAAGGGTGCTACGCCTCTCAAGTACGTATAATCTGACACATCCGACAGGCCATATCAGCCGACACTACGGTGACAAATACGGTAATACCTCGCCTTACCTTTGAGCCCCACGAGGGAAAAAACTGATCTGTATGTCATAGAGGTGAACCACTACACGGTCTCCGGAGACTCAACAAACGCCACAGGAGCAAAGATACCGACAGCACTTTCGTCACAATTGCCACCCTCCGAGTCTTCATCTAAAGTCCCTTCTAAACCGTCTATCATCGACTATACTTCGTTGGCGCCCTCTGACCCTCTCTCCAAAGCACTGGTCCCATTCCCCGAGAGGGATGAAGAGCTCTTGGACAAATTGTCCCGCGCCGGACCTCCTCGAAAAAAGGACGCTGCCGTCTCTCCTAATGCAGAGAGGAGTTCAAAGGAGAGACCTCCGTTTGATCAAGAAAGGGAGTGGTCTTCACATGTTCGTGATAGATCACGGCCACGAAATCCCAAAAAGTGGGATCCTATGAAAAGGGATCCTGTCGACGAGTCTGCCGATTTTATATATTCTCGCATGAAATACAATGCCAGGAGAAAAGATACGGAATCCCCGACATTTCAAGCTTCTATTGTGCCTCAAGCTGGGTGCACAGAGGAGTCAGACTCGTCTATTGCCCGACACAAGCGTGTTCCTCCGCCTCCACCTCGTGATGGGAACGAGAAACTGACTAGACCTCTTGTCATTGAAAACCCGGTTGTTCGGCCGCACAGATTGAGAAGCATATCAAGGAGACCCTCCGATCATGCTGGTCCATTGGGACTATTCACGGACAGCAGCAGTCAATATGACTATGCCGAGTCCCCTGTTCGCGTTGCCCTTGAATATATCGAACTGAGCAAGGCAGCGACAAACGAGAATAGGCCGGTTCTCGGGCGACGATAAGGTAGATATTTTCGAGATCTTACAGTAACAATGCCATGAGGGTGAGGGGCTGATTCATCTTTTCATCTTTTCTTTTCACCTATTTTTTGCTTGTTGTGGTTGTTGTAGAATTGTGAGGCATGCAATCAGCCAAACGTTAACTGACTTTCGTTGTTTTCCCACATAATTTGTTGTTCTAGCTCTTCCTGTTCTTGCAATCTTTCGCAACTGTTTCGCACCTTTTTATAACTATCGATATCATCATTCTTTCGACCGTTTTCATCCCGACATTAGTCGGCCCAAAGATAGAACCATATGTTCGCGCGGATATACAATTCCATCCGAGACCTGAGGCAAAGAATATCATTGTATAATAAGAAAAAGAACACAGGGACGAACGTAGCAATCCAACGTAGCAATCCAACGCTCTACAATAAACATACTACATGTGGAAAATAATTACCCCTAGGCTACAAAAGATACCATGTCGTTTGTGCGCTTCATAAGTAATCTTATATCGCGGACACTACAATATAACCCCAGCCCCACGATGTACTAATCAATGTGGATACGAGTCGAACATCAACAAGCTTGATACCCAAGATCTCACTAAATACTATAATAAAGAAATAAATACACCATCAGCCCCATATTCTCCCATCAGATTTCAAGCACGGGAGGTTGAATTAGAAGAATAAGAACAAGAAGAGCCCTGGATGCAAACGCCCTCCGTTCCTCCACTGGAGTTGATGATCCCCATGATGACACCCGAGTCGTTTCGGATGGGACCGCTGAACTTGGAGTCATTTCGGTAGATGTAGCTTTTCTTCTGCGAGGAAAGACTTCTTGGACCATTGGCCTGGAATGTATAGAAGTCTGAGTAGTATCAACCTGGATTTACTGAGCCCGCAATCTCCTTCTATTATACTGTCCAGATGGTGTCCATGTCCATACGAAATACCTACATTTCCAATCCCAGGGACTCCATGTATGCCCGCACCGAATCGTCCACCAGGGCCTTTTTGGCTTCATCTTCTGCGTCGCCCTCTTCAGCACTCAGGGAATAGCGATCCAGCTCTCTGACCGGAGCTTTATTTCCAAAACGATCATGTTCACTGTATTTATCCCACTGCTCGTTATCTCTCCTTTCTTCATGAATGTAGTCGTTCCCGTATTCACTTTCCTCGTTCTCTTCTACCAAGGTCTTAGGAGATACATCGAGGTGTACAGGCCGAAGTATTCTCTCTGGTTGATCTTCCTTCTCATCGACATCGCTGTCTATACCCTCCATGTCGGATATACATACCCGTGGTGGGGAGTTGATGTCATCCTCCGACATCGACTCTTGGAATGGAGAGGAGTTGATACTAGTGTATGAACATCCCCCAGAAGACTTCGAAAGGGTACTGCTGGTGTCGTGGTTGGGCTCTGTAGGTTCGGTTCTGTCCACACCATATAGACCCTTGTGCACACATCGGGTGTCTAGTAAACCTTATTAGATTCTGATCAATAGAGGGTAATGTACCGTAAATATAGCTCACCGCCGTAGCTGGAATGGCCTATAAAACGTACTTTGTTAGCCTAAGGTTCTTCGCCCTTCACAAGATATCATGATGAACACACCCACAACCTCCGTTCGTTTGCCAGACACATTTCCCATAGCCAGACCTTTGTTGGTAGCCATCTTGTGTGTAGTGTCCCCCTGGTAGAGGATGTTGGTCCGTCGAAAGCTCGCCCTCTCTGTCCCGGAAGACGGAACGTCGTGCCATATCCTGTGTTCCGGATAATCGCTCTCTTGAAGAGGCTGCGTTTTCTCCTTGGGGCTTGAAGAGGACTCATCTCGCTTTCCAAGGATATCCACCGGCGCCGGATCCTTGGTGTCCCTTTGCGGTGGCTCAGGGACTTGAACCTGAGATAATAGCTGTGGCTGGTCTTCCTCATGATCTGACTCGTAGGCCTTTCCAACGGTGGGATTAGATTACTAGATAAGGAAAATTTAGGGCCCAGAGACGTACGGTATTTGCCTCCTGTGGACTGGTACTGAAGTCGCTGGGTTCCTGCGAGGGAACAAGACGCTGAGGGAGCAGACCCGCTTCTATCGTAGACAGACAAGGCTCGCGGCGCGCGGTTTCGAGGACTCCCTGGCCGGTTTCTACATGCTCACCAGCGAAGGTAATATCCGTCCTCGAATTGCGGCGCAATATCCGATGCGTGGATGTAGAATGGGATTCAGGATAGAGATATCTTCGGTCGCCTATACCCTGCATCAGCAAACACAATCAACGTGACCTTTGGAGTGATGAATTTTCATTACTATAGGTCCCCCGGCTATCTCGACAACCTTGGTCAATTCTGGTCACATTCAGGCTTCGCCAGTGCTTCGTCAAACGGTTCTGATGCTTTTGCGCTGGACGCTGTTCGAGTGACTGTTCACGTGGCTGTTCTCGACGATCATCCAGCTTCCTCGATCCGCGAAGAGATGATGAAAACGTCACTGCAATTAGTGGTGCAGGTAGGATCTTTGGGAAATAGTCGTCTGCTTTGCTGCTGCCCGTAGTTGTAGCCTTGCCAGTTCTCAGAACTGATGCAAAGGGGGGCCGGGGGAAGTTCGGATTGCCTCCACCTCGAAACACATATTGATCTACGACCCATTTGACCACGGCTCCACCCAGGAAGGTAGTTAGGGTCAAGAGTATGCTCGGGCTGATCCCCATCCAATAGCATAGTGCCATCAAGAGAAGATATGTCAGGAGAATTGCGGACCCTGGAACAGCAGGCATCCTAAACCAGGAGCCCTTGGCCGCTCTTTGCGGGAGAGTATGGTCGCGCCGATGTTCAAGGAAAGTATCCAATCCACTGAGTAGAATGCCTAGCCGGTGATTGTCCGGATCCAGTTGCATCACCTCCCGTGCATGTCGCAAAGCGCTGTCCAAGTCGCCCAGCTGCTCCACCAGACGATACCGTCGGACGAAAGCAAAGCCACAATTGATCAAGCACGCCACTCTCTCCGTAGTATTTTCGGATATACCTTCTAGTGCTTTGGAGAGGTAGAGTATAGAATCATCTAGTTCCAGCGGTCGGCCTGTCAGTCGGTAGCGTCGCCAGAGGAGGGCACCTAGATTGTTGAATAGGCTAATGTGAAGCGTCTCATCCATGGGTCTGAGCTCTAGCGATTCTTGTATCTTGCAGATAGCCACTTCCAGATCTGCAAAATCGCCCTGTCGATCGTACCGAGTTGCATGGACAGTCCCAATAGTCGTCAGCACTAGCGGGAATCTTTTGTCGTCAACTGAGATAGAATCGAGGGCTTGTCGGGTATAATACAGGGCTAGGTCTAGGTCGTCCTGTTCTCCTAAATCAAGGTGGCAGCGTAACAGTAGACTTCCCAAATTGTTTGAGAGTGTCTGAGAGAGAGGATCATCGGAAGCGCTACTACGGAGCGCAAGACGAGTCGCGGATATGGCTTCTTTCAGGTCAGAGTGGCGACCAGTCTTCTGGTGTCGAGTCGCGTGGATGTCTCCCAATGATGCGAAGATCATTGTCAGGCTCGACGGCTCACAGACGGATCTGAATGGTTCCATCGTGGTAGCTGCACCGGGTGGAAGGTATCAAACAGAGATAGTTGAACTCATCAGTGCTGATGAGCTCCCTCACGCACAGTTCCGAGACATGAAATCCTTTTCTGAAATAACATGGCTTCACGCCATACTGCGGACCAAATAATCGAAAAGTGGTCAACCCAACTTGGTCTATTTCGTCATAGAGTTTTTGAATACCTTGACTGACATCTGATAGGCGAGTTGGTCGCAAACGCGACTCACCTTGCAAGCAGCGCAGCCTCGTCTGCCTTAAGGCTCTTATCGCTTTTGTTAATCCTGACCGTTTGGCGGACCGCGGGACTAGTAGAAACAAGTAAGCGCCCCACGCCCCCTCAATGCGATAAAATGGAGCCATGCAGAGCCTATCACGCCCGAATGCAAATCAGGTAGGAAGAGTTGCATGGGCCCATCGCACCGTATTTCCGTCCTCGCCTTCCCCCAACCAGATTGGATGCACTTCTCGTATGTATGAATAGCCGACGTGGCGCAGTCCGTACAGTTCTTCAGCAAGCAGGGGCTATATTCCACACGCTGAGGGGGTATCCAGCGGTCTCTTCACCGTTCTCAACCCGTCATGTTTGATCGTGGTTCCAACACTATGTAACAGAGATGGATCATCACTCCTGTTATACTGCCAATCCCTGGGAAGACGAACTGAAAGATAGAGAAGCCTATGGCGACGTCAGCGATCCCGAGTCGCACCAGCAAACGCCGGGCAGAGAGCCTAACCCACCATCGTCAGATCAAGAGTCGGGTTCATCCGCATCCCCGCAAGAACCGAACCAGTCAATGCCAGCCCAGGAACCAAATCAACCAGCACCAGCCAAAAAGCAGCTGAGAACAGATCAGCGAGCTCCCAATCAAAAGCGAAGCCAGCCAACGACAACTCCACAAAATCTACGATACCGCTCCACAAGTGGTCTGGAAGCCATTTGGAAAAGCGTGCACGGCAAACTCGATGACCTACGCCAGCGGGTTCGCGACCTCGGAGCGGAGGTACAGCGATCGCAAGGTTTAGTGCGCGCTGTCAAGAGGCAGATGGAGGATGTCAACAATGCGCAAATCATCGAGCGAGTCGACCGCGATGCCTGGACGGGCACTACCGAGATCGGAGGTCGACTGGGTCTATTGCAACTTGAGATCGACTGGATTATACACGATCTCGTTCAGGGACGACCGACACCCAGTAACCCTCTTTTTTCGCCAAGGGGCCACTATGGTTCCCGCTCAGCTTCTCCTGTCATGTCGACATCCTCAGGGGATTCTGTATACTTCAGCGAGGACGACTACTCACTAGTACTACCCCCCATGCGAGCCCGACTCCAACAGAGGCGGAGACGCGAGGTCCCACCGCTTCCTCGCCGGAGCAATGTAATTTTCAAATCGTTACACAGGCGTGGAGAAAGGCAGTACGATACCGATGAAACCTCCGATAGAAGTATAACATCGAGTAGTGCCAAACTCCACACTATCCCCTCCTACTCTCGCAAGTCAAGAGGTGTCGCATCAGTAATCTCACCGCGACGTCAAAAGATTCGCGCTTCGCTGGAACGACCCCATGAGGTCAAACTGCATGAAGAAAGGTACCCAGGCAAATCCCAAGAACACGAGCAACAGCAACGGTTGATTTCAAAAAACATATCTGCCACCAATATAGACGATCGACCGCCAGAACCGTCAGTGGCTGTTGTCCAAGAACTACAGGAGAGGCATTCGCAGCAGGGAACCCAAGGTGTCAGTGATCAAGAAACGGGAGATGACCCGGTGAACGAAGAGGAAACACACGAGGAGAGAGAAGTCAAGAGAAAATTGGAGGAAGAGGAAGCGGTATTGCAGAAACACCTCTGTGCAGTACAGGAGAAGATTCGGTTGAAGGAACAGCGGAAACAAGTGTAGGAAGAGCAGACTCCAATGGCGGGTCCAGTGGCGACATGTGAGCAGTACGACGATATCCAAACAACCAGCAAAAATTACCCAGGGGAACAGATCGAAGATAACAACGAGAGAACGGACAGTGTCAACGATAATAATTACGACGATAGCGAAAGCAATGCGAGTCACACCAAGACTGACCGCCGACTCAGGGCTCGGTTCAGGGAAACTGCAGGACAGATCAAGTCCATACTCGCCCATCGCAAACATCCCAGAGCACCTGATGAGTTGCAATGTATCAAGGCAAGTTTCGTATCTCTTGGTTTTCACTGATTCCCAAATCTAATTGGATTTTTGACAGATCCATCGTGATTGTTGGGAATGGGATAAGGTAAGGCACTTTGCTGAGATCTTTGCATTGAGGTTTTTTCTTCCACTGACTGCCGTCTACTATAGGAAGATGACAATTATATTGTCATCAAGCAGCCTCAGCGAGAATCTAAACATCCAGAGTAGAATGAAGGATAATGATACTTAGGGAACACTGTACAAGACCAAGCTTGAACCTGTTACACTTGGATAATTGAGCAGTGCGATAGATCGTGCGTGAGAGTTCAATCCCAGCTCTGTATAACTGGTTATCATGTGGTGATTTAGCAGAGATCATACCGTAGTGGTCTTTGAAGCCTTGGAGTTGAAGAGGAAGAGCAAAGAGAGAGGAAGAGGAAGAGGAGAAAGTCACGAGCTGGTCAGGTGTCAAACCGGTTCCGGAACCGCCTGATTTCATACAACTTCATACAACATTTTGCTCGTCTACCTTTTCGTCTCTCTTTCTTATCCTCCTTCTACTTTGGATTCGAGTTTCTTCTTGTCAACATTGACAATTGATTCTTCCATTCAGGATAAACGACATTGTCGCCAAGACTCTTCCTGATCTACTTTCATGGTGGACCCACGTTCTGGCCAGCCATGGGTCCACTGACTGGATGCGGCCGCTTCTTTTGACTGGATAATGCAATTGACATTATCATATCATTCACTTAATTGGCTTTCCATCTAGATGGAACCAACGCCTAGATAATAATTACTGGGGACAGAGTCTTGGACTCCCCACAATGGAATGAGCGCGGAGTATTTAGAGGTTCGCTGGCCCTGCATCTCTCAGACTCTATTACATCCGACCACAGTCTGAGCATGGCAGGTGGCTTTCTCCCTTATCACGAGCCCGGAGGTACGTTTGAACAATCAACTGGCGTCAATCCATTGGGAAATATACTGATTGTTCTAGTCGTTGAGATCTTGATTATCATATCGTTCTTTTTCTTCCTTTCCCTCGCAAAATGGGTGTCCGCCAAAATCATACAGGCCGGAATCATCGGCCAAATCGCCGTGGGCATTATCTATGGTGTGCCCCTGGCAAACATCCTTGAGCATACCTGGCAGGAGACCTTTCTCGTGCTGGGATACGTCGGGTTGATTTTGATTATTTTCGAAGGTAGACTTGGCATTGATTCTTGGCTTCTTGGCTGGTGGATACTGACGTCATCGATACAGGTGGATTGTCCGCCCGATTGGATTTGCTCAAGCAGAATTTCTGGTTGAGTATGATTGGGGCTGCAACCGGCGTGTGCTTTCCCATTGGCCTGTCATATCTGCTCCTCTATCTGGGTTTCGGCTATGGTGTGTTGAACTGGTCCATTACGGCGTTTGTTCGGCTAACATGTTCTAGGCGCTGTGGAAACATTCATCATCGGGGCTGCCCTATCGGCGACTTCCTTAGGTGAGTGTAGTCCCCGAAATTAACGATCTTGGTCGGTCATACTGAGTCGAACAGGCACGACGTTTGCTGTCCTTGCTTCCGCATCTACCACGGTCAATCTCTCCCAGACTCGAGTGGGTTCCGTACTTGTCAGCGCGGCCGTCATTGACGATGTGGTCGGTCTTGTTATGTCAAGGTATCTAAATGTCCCAGATCCTTCTGTACAGAGCTAGAGCTTACACATTAAACAGTGTAATTGGCCGCCTAGGCGAGCTTTCAAAATCAGAAGATGTCAACCTGGGCTGGCTTATTGGGCGTCCGATAGTGGCCTCAGTGGCCATGGCAGTAGCGACGCCCATCCTCACCAAATACTGCTTTGCGCCTTTCTTCCGCCGATACATCGAATACCACTTCGCACGCTTCGACCACATCTCCAACATCATCCTCATGGTGTTGGTCTTGTCGGCCTTTGTCAGTATTTCCGGATATGCGGGGACATCTGTCTTGTTCGGGTCGTTCCTTGCCGGCACGTTCATATCCTACCTGCCGAGCAAGCACCCCGAGGGGCCGTTCGTCGTCATGTCGCGCGAGGAAGGTGAACGAGAAATAGATAAGAGCCCCACCTTTGTGCACACCTTTGAGGTATACCTCCTTGGAGTGCAGCAATACTTGATGGAGCCTCTGTTCTTTGCCAGCATTGGGTTCGCGATTCCGTTTGTTCAGCTGTGGACAGGCAAGCGGATTTGGCGGGGGATAGTATTCACTCTTTTGATGGCATTTGCCAAGGTATGTCGATCTCATACTTCCGTCTTAATTGACCATCCATTAACGAGTCCTAGTTTATCGTCGGTGTCTGGATCATTCTATGGAAACTCTACTACGGGTCCAAGGCCCACAAAGACGAAGAATCCCCCAGCAAAACCGAACGATCCGAAGGCGTCGAAGCTGAGAAACCTCCCGACCACGTCCAGCAGGGTTCAGACTGGAGCCTAACATCCAAAACCGCATTACTCCTCGGCTCCGCGATGGTCGCACGCGGTGAAATCGGCCTGCTCATCATCGAGATCGGAATCAACGAGACCCCGTACGTGAGCGAAGAAGGCTTTATAACGGGGGTGTGGGCTATTCTTTTGAATACGATCATCGGCCCGGTTGGCGTTGGGCTTCTGGTGCGGTTCTACGGCAAGGAGATCGCGGCCGGTAAGGACTGGGGAACGCAGGAGGATCCTCTCGTGGCTGCCCGCTCGGCGGCGGATGCGCATGGGGCTGTATAACCCGGGGGGGTGGATACCGGGGTTTATTTAATCTGTGGGTTCAATAATTCCTCTGTATTCACCGATGAGTATTTTTGTGTACTCTATAGATTGCTAGAAGGTTACTTTGTATGTATATCTGTTCAGAGCTACAATATTATATAGATTTGCTTTGACGAATACAACTATATTCCACATGAACGCACCCACAATAGCCAAGATTGACAAGACTTCCAGAATTCTTGAATCTAGCGGTGCCACCCTCCATCGAGAATAAAAGGAACCACTCGCCCAGTTCGTGATCAGAGTGTAAACAAAGTCATCGTCCAGACAACTCTGACTCAAAATTGACAGGTCCACGGCTTGAAATGAAGATACCTAGTACGAGGTATAAGCTCAATTTATTCCATCCTAACCGATGGACCAAGTCAACTGACATGTGGAATACATATGTCGTTGCCTAGGTACTGAGGTATACACAGTTGACTCGAGGCCACTAAAACAATCGTCCCGTGTCCCGCCTAGCCGTGATTCCGATCCGATATAATATCAACAATCACAATAATAATAATAATAGTATATTATTATCGACCCCCAAAAGACTAAATTAAAAGACAATAAGCCCAACCTAACAAGGAAGACCAGACCGCCACAACAATCAAATCCAAGCGGGGCCTCTACAGCTAGCGAGCCGGGATCTTCCAATGCCGGATTTCCGAGCACTAGACGAACAGGAAGAAGAAGATCCGACGCTATGACCTAGGAGGTAACTCGTCTACCTGCCGCTACTAACTACCAGGTAAGTACCTAGGTAGGTGGCTCCTGAAGAAGTTGGTTTCGGATCGGGTTGATGTTTTTTGTACATTTTTATGCTGGGTATAGTGTGCATAATGTATGATAGTTTGGTGGTGGCCTCGGGTTCTTCTCACTGGGCTATATTATTCATATTTAATACATCAGGTACCATTAATGAAGCTACTATGTGGCTAGGTGGCAGTACTTCGAAGCCTATATCAACCCAGTTGATGGTCTCAGTACTCACTAGTCCCTACATAGGCATACAGCGCGCACAGGAGTCATCAAGATCAGACACGAGAAACAGTCTATTTAAAGGCAAAGCTCCATGAAGTGGACGCCTGAAAAACAGACACGCTCATCCAGCCACGCAGGTATCAATCAATCCAATCAGACAAAAGCAACCACATGCAAGTAGAAACCTTCATCCTCCATCTCTGTAGGTAGGTATGTACCTAGGTAGTCAGCCGATCAGTGCTGGTAATCCTACTGTCCTACCTTCCTATTTCCTACTATGATAGCACTCATTGCGGGGTGCAGTGGGAGGGAGTTGTTGATCTCCTCACGGACTGTGTAAGTGTCAGGAGAGCAAGTCGGCCGAGCGTGTAGCATCATTTTCCATATTAGGGTTGGGGATTTACCGTGAGGTGTAGATCGTGCTACGCTACCGGTGCACTGACTGGTTGTGCTGTACATTTCCACTTAGTCTTTGGCATAATTTGGTCCCGAGTGAATAGAGTTGGCTGGCTTTCCAGTGTACCCAGTTATGCCAGAGCAAGTGAGTCCATTTCTGATGTATCCGCTGGAAGAGGGAACTTAGATTGGAGGACTAGCTCATGAGTCATACGATTATCGGAGAGAAGAAAAAAAAATAACTTTTTTTGTTACTTTCTAGTATAGGAATGCGGTGCGTGTGTATATGACCAGTGCGTGTGTATACCAAACGGCCGAGATAGCCGTATGCTGAGAGGAGTTCCTGTTCACACGGAAGGGCGCGGATGCAGGTGATTGACTGTCCTCCGTTATACCCGCCCATAGATCGTCGCTCGGATTGTCCGATGGGGATAATACGTCGCTGGGTGTCTATAGTCTATACTCTTTCCATCGGAAGTGCACCAAGGACCAGGCTGGGAGTGGGAGATAACCAGTCTCATCCCTGCTATCCGCTCAATGGTGTTGGCTTTCCACGGGATCACTAGCGGTCGGTATTACCTTGTGATTGGTGTATGGCTCTTGGTGTGATAGCTGTACAGGAGACAAAAGTAACTATCTGGGATGCAGTGGTGTTAACCTGGAGAAATGACCAGCGCCTTGTAATACGCTGGTCTCCGCAGATGGGGCGATCAGCCCACGGCCTCGCTTGGGTGGAACATCCCATGTACGATGCCGTCCGACACCACCAATCAGGCTCCGATCGCAATGGCTGGTAACTTCCTCAGTAGGTAAGTAGTCAGTCGGAGTAACGTGAGGGGTATGGATTAGTGAAACCCTGGCTGATCTTCAGGAAGAGGGGGGCGCATGAAGATTTTGACCGAAGATTCGGTGTATATCCAAGACAGCAAATGTCCAACGCTCGAGTTGACTTTCCGTATCTGTAGCGGCCGACAGAAAGGATTTGGGCCAGGCTATGTATTCAACAGGCTTAATGGGGCCCACCGACCCAGCAAGGAAAATGGGCGATGACATTGATGTCATTAAAGAAAACCAGGCTAGTGAGAGCCTGAGCGACCCCGACCCCGAGCCAAGCATCTCGGCCTCGGGTCGTCGTGGTGGTCGAAGTACAGTGGCAGGATCTTCTGTGATCTTGTCGTGGATGTCTGGCGAATCATAATCCCTGCATCGGTCGAAATGGCTATACGGCGCATACGCCAGTCACGATTAATTGATGCCTAGGCTGGGCAGTGAAACCCGGCAGGATGTCCATCTGACTCTCGGCGGTCTGACAATCTGAATAAGTTAATATCTTTGGCGGGACAGCATTCCAGAGTCAGTAGCTGGAGTAGTTCGGCTCTATCACCTTGGTCGAATCGACGTGGAGACTGACTGGAACCTGTTTGGGGAAATTATTCTCGATCAACCTGGGTGGGACTGCTTTATAAGAATTATCCTCCACTTCCTGATTTGATACATTCTTTTTCTTCCTATTTATGTATTTTATTTTGCAGTTTTTTTTTTTTTTTTTCATAAACGTTTAGTGTCATGTCGATCAGGAAGAATCAGACCCTATCAGCAACTGATCTTCTGTACCTGTTCAGGTCAGTCGACATATCGAGGTACTGATGCAAGGATGATCCAAACTGGTAGCTCAGGACAGACAGGTGGGTAACGAGAGTGGTGGTGTCATGAGATCATGGGTTTGCATTCCTCCTTCTTTTCTCTCTTCTCTCTTTGTTCTGACTGTCAATTATTAATATTATTCATGTCTGGTACTTTCCTGGGATATACATCGTAATAAAAACCCTATATCAGCATGTAGTATAGCAGTATACGGTTGACTGATGACGGGCTGACAAATTGAGAAAATACCTTAAATCCGAGGAAATATAAAGTATAAAATAATAAAATCATACTATAATAATAACAATCATCGGTCCAGACCTTCCATCGTATCGGACTCGATTACACCAGCAAGTCTCCACTGCTTGTTCCCCTGTGATGACCTCATCTCACACCATCCTCTATCAAATTGTCTTTTGCTGTGCCATGAGTGCATTTCCCCCATCCGGACACCCACGATAAGAATAGAATAATCGTACCCAACGCAGTAGTGTCAGTAGTGTCAGTAGTGTCAGTCGCGGGATTCTCATCGTCATGCACCTCCCAATAGATCAGGATCAAATCCATGACCAGCAAGAAGGGTGGGCCGTGTCCGAGAAGTGGAGCTGCTCGTTCGGCTCCCGGCGCTGCAAAGCTCCAGTTTTCTCTTAGTCTTTCAGCCTTTCAGCCCTTTCAGTCCTTTGTTTCCACGGCCTGTCGGATTCATTGCAACCTATCCCCGCTTGCTCCGAGAAATATCATAAAGTAAAATAATAATGAAAAGGTGAATAATAACATAAGACTATTATACTAAAACGATGCAAGATGAATCAACCGGTGCCACCATATATCTACCTACCCCCCTCCGTGGTACCTACAGAATACCTAGGTTTCTATACAACTCACCACCCAATACTTTATACTTTAGCCCTACCACGCCATATCCTGGGTAGCTGAGCTCGCCACCTCCACCATCTCCCCAGTCTCCAGCTCTCGTAATTGCACGACACTCACGGTCGCATCAGAGAGACGAGTAGTCCAGTCTCTTGTCTTCATTGCCCTGGAACTACCTCATCACCCCAGTTTCGGTGCAGCGCCCGCGCGCAGTGTTTTTATCTTTCGCGAGGGTAAAAAGAACAAAATCATTTGATCTCTAAATCTTAGTCTTTCGCCCATGTGGCCGAAAGCTTCACGGGCCGCGTTGGCGGCGTTCCTCTTGTTCGCTGTCGCCAGCGCCTTCCCACACGATGACCACGCCATGGGGATGGATATGGATATGAATATGGATTCCCCAATGGACAGTACGCCAACACACAGCCCCCATCCGGAACCGAGTCATCATCAACCCATGAGTTACTTTGCGTATGGGAAGCACTCGGGCACGATCTTGGCCCATATCGGGTTGATGGTGCTGGCCTGGTGCTTTGTTCTGCCGTCCGGTAAGCTCATTCTACTCCTGATACTCTAATTCTTTGTCGCCGGTATTTTAACAAGCCTAACGCACAGCCGTCATGTTGAGCATTGCGCATTCCAAGCTGGCACTGCCAACGCAATTTCTATTCCTGTTGTCCAACGCGGTGGGACTGCTGGTCGGCATCATCTACAACAACCAGACCCCAGATCTATACGAGAACAACGCCCACCACAAGATCGGCTGGATCGCGACCTGGGTGGTAAGCGCCCAGGTCATCATGTCTCTGATTTTCGCCTACACCGGCCGAGGAGAATCCGGGGAAGCCGCCTACAAGCGAGCCACGTTCATGCCGGTGTCGACCGACGAGACAGAGAGCCCAACCGCCTACCCCCCCGGCAGCAGCCACGAGTACCGCTGGTCGCGAGACAGCGGACAGGGCACCGAGAGGAACACGTCTTCCTTGCACAGTCGTCCCTCGTCTGCGTGCGCCTCCCCGACGGACGAGTACGACCTGTTCGATAAGCCGGAGGACCACATCCACGAGAAGCCCGAGCGTCGCGCGTGGTTGCACAACACGGGTCTGGGCCGGTTCCTGGCCAGTCGTCTGCCCCAGATGGTGTCTAGTCGCATCCTGCGCGTCATGAGCTTTATCTACAAGGTCATCGATCGCATTATTATGCCTTTTGGCTTCGCTGCTATCGCCACTGGCGGCGTCACGTACGGTGGACTTATGGTAAGCTTGGACCTTTCTTCCCTCGTATCATCACGTCGATCTAATCTAGTCCACAGAGAGGCAAAGAAATCTTCAACGGCCTCGCCCACTTCATCAAAGGCGGCATCTTCTTCTGGTACGGGGTGTTAACACTAGGCCGAATGATGGGCTGCTGGGCCGACCTCGGCTGGGGCTGGAACCTGAAGCCGTCGCGCTCCATCGTAGGGAAATGGAAAGCGCGCGTCCCGTCAGGGGAGTTCACGGAGTGCTTCGTGATCTTCCTGTACGGATGCATCAACGTCTTCCTAGAGCATCTATCCAACGCAGGCGGCGCCTGGTCCGCAACCGACCTCGAGCACGTGTCCATCTCAGTCATGTTCTTCGGCGGCGGTCTGTGTGGGATGTTGTTCGAGTCGCGGCGTCTCAAGCGCTGTCTGAACCGCACTGTCCTGCGCCAGCCGTTGCGCTCTGATGACCCCGCGTGGCACGCCCCCGACACCCAGGGCGTCTCGCTCAACCCCATGCCGGCTATTATCATCCTCCTGCTGGGCTTGATGATGAGTTCCCACCACCAGACGAGCATGACGTCTACCATGGTGCACAAGCAGTGGGGGAACCTCCTGATCGGGTTCGCTCTGGCCCGCGGCGCCACCTACATCCTGCTCTATCTTAAGCCTCCCACCTCATACCTCCCCTCGCGGCCGCCTACCGAGATCGTCGCCGCATTCTGCTTGATTGGGGGTGGACTGATCTTCATGTTGAGTGTACGTTTTTTCCCCTCCGCCCTTCTCTCCCTCTATATATGATGCTAACAGAACCAGACCCGCACTGTGATAGAGGCTATGGAATTCTACAAACTCGACGCCATGTTCACCCTCACGGTAGCAATGGGCCTCACGGCATTCATTATGGCCATGGTGATCGTGTTCATCGCCTTGAAAGCCTGGGCCGTGAATCGGGAGAGTCGACCCCGTCTGGCTTCTTTCCAGTTTCCGTCCGATCCTTAAATGCATAGGATTGGTTGTTCATATGGATCTCTCGGTTGGTCTTATCGACATGACCAGCCGTGACTATTGGTACATACTGAATTACTCTCCCCTCTAAACCAGAGAAAAGGTGGAAAAAAGAGAAAAAAAGAAGAAAACTGAGAAAAAGAACCGAAGAAAAAAAGATTACCACCTTATGATTATACGTTATATACCCCTTTACATCGTTGGAATTTACGATATTGCGATGAGCATAATCCATACATACGTTTTGGCAGATTGTCTGCTTGTGATTATGCATGATAGGTACCTAGGTACATACCTTGGTATCTGCTGACCTGACCCGTTGGAGTAATTATGGTGGTGGATGGAGGTTGGAACGATCTATATGTTGATGAGCTTGTTAATAGGATCAAAGTAGGATAGGATATCATGATATGAGAAATATGATTTATGCTGTATTTGCAGTATCATTATACTTGTCCGACATATACACATAGTACACATTCCATCCCTCAAAATGTATTGAACATATCGATGATGCGATAGAGAGAGAGAGAGAGAGATAATTGTATTATTCTTGATTATATCACTGTTTCCAGGATCCTTCCAAGTTACGAATGGCTCTAGCTAGAGACACTAACATTTACCAAATTCGCTAAACATGAAGTTATTTCTATTATAGATTGTACCAGCTTACAGCAGAGGCGAGCACCGCGGACCAGCTCTGGCTGGGAGCCGCGGCCAAGCGACGGGTCAGCGCGGAAGCGCCTAACACCTGGTTTTACTCCTCTCCCAGGAGTCCATGCTTCTTCAGTGACTTTTTCACCTCTTCGTCCGACTCGACCTCTTTCAGCCGTTTCTGATTGACGCTCTCGCTCGGATCCACCTGCTGCACCATCCGAATAACACAATCATCCAGATGTTCGTAGAATTCCTGCGCATTACTAAAGCTTACTGAGCAGACAGAACACCTAGCCGGTGTATCACTACTGTCACTCTGAACTTTGTTAGATGCGACTAGACCGTGTTTCCGGGTGCTCAGAGAAATATGTTCAACACCATGGACTATTGTCAAATGGCGTTTAAATAGGTCTGCTCTGTTGAAGATCTTCTCCTCTGGACCGGTGCAGAAACCACACACCATTGTTCCCTTGTAATGAGTCATCGTATGTCTTTGCTGGTCATGGTTGCGCTCGAAACCCCTGATATGATATTCACACCCAACAATAGGACACTTATTGGGCCTCTCTGACTGATGAGTGAGCATATGGGCGTTCAAGTCCGTGAAAACCCTCCCACAATCTGGGTGCGGACAACGGCCCTTTTCAGTGAATTTATCATAACCATGAGGCTGGGTGTTGTCAGTCCATGACAAACTGCTCACTGAAAGGCGCTCGGAACTGCGATCATGAATCTCAGCTCGGTCAGACATGCCACTATTGGCTTCAATGTCATCATTTTCTTCGCCACCTCCTGCTCCTCGTATCGCAAAGCATGCTATTCGGCGAAGATGGCAGGCAATGTGGATCTGAGTTGCGTCTCGGATGAGACAGAATGGACATTCACGGGTAGTCAGTGTATCCACTGTGCTGACTTCACGGTTTATAGATTGAGATTCACCAATTTCACATTCGTGGCTGGTGCTCTGGGAAGTCAACTTGTGCCTCAGGGTTTCATGCGTGACCCAATCACTGAAGCTATCGTACTGCTGGTCTGGATCACTGCAGTATTTGTAGGTGCAGACATAAGGCCTGAGATCCCGGAAGATATGTGTTCAATAGCGGTGTTAGAATATTGGACTGAAGGAAGAAGGATTGAAGCATACTTACTCCCATGCCTTGTTGGCGAGTAGTTTTCGTGGGCACATCGTACAGCAATAAGGACATTCGAACTCCTTGACATCGACATTTTTCGGTGGCGGCGGGATTGCTGCCTGGTCGCTATTTTTTTCGTCTGCCTTCAGAACAAATAAATTCGTCGATCTTATGGAAGCGTCGTCGTCGTTCTCGCTGTCGTCGTCTTTGATCTTGGACATATTCAGATATGTCACTGTCGAAGGTTGTGAGGGAGCCGCGTTGGGTATGTGCAACGCCTGTCCTAAGCCAGACGGATCTCCAGAAAGATGTTGGGAGGTTTTTTCAACAATCTCTGGTTTCGAAAATCGTTCATACTTCGTCTTCCTCTTCTTCCAATACCGGAATTGCTGTCTCCGACGAGTGTTGGCCCTCGCTAAGCGCTGGATTAGGTAGTTATGTGTACCAGCGGTGTGTATACGGCCATAAGAGCGAAAAAGCTCCTCGATATGATTAATATCCAATTTTGCATACTCATCCATGAGGTTAATCCCGGTGTCAGAATCATACTCAGTATATTGGAGAGCTTTGGAGAGTCCCATTCTCATCCTGGGATTTCGAATCCTGAACGACAGCTGATAAAGTCTGTCAATGGTGGTGACAGTATTCGCGAAAACGACTCTATCCATTGGCTCGGTTTGGTAAGAAGAGAAGTCCTCGGAATCCTCGTCACCTGATGAGTCTTCGCAATCCTCCCCATGGGACCAATCCTCTGTATGCTCTGGTAGTCCAGTCTTTCGAGCATCTTCCTGTGGTTGGTTATGATTGTACAAGATAAGCGCAACTGTGATTTCAAGCAGTTAGAGCCTGGTTATTTCTCACAATTACCGCCTAGTGGGCGGTCGAGCAGTGCACTCACGTTGGTTCAGAGCACTCTCCAAGTCCTGCAGCAACCCAAGAGCATAATAAAATAGAGTAGGCGAGTCACGAAATCGGTAGTCCAAAGAGCTATGCCCACTTTGATAAAGACCGAGATTGATGCTCCATAGCTCGAAGCGCTGAAGTTCATTCACAAACATCGCTTTGGTCACGGAAACTTCACCATTACCCCCGATCAACCCCTCAACGACACTGAATCTGCTGCTGACTCTCCGACCAACGCCGACCAGAGTCTCATAATGGTCTGATTTACTGGTCATTTTTTCATATTTCATAATGACGTGGAGCAGGTAGATCGGTACGGGATGAGGGATGTTGCCTTGAATCCACGATCAAGTCCCTTGATGATGTTGAAGTTTGAGTAGACCTGACACCTTGATTAATCGCAAATCTATCATGTTGACTAACTGGTGAGGGGCGACGATGTGTTGTCCTAATTACCCCTCATTTCATCTATCACGGATTTCTTCGATAGCATCGCTTATATAAAATTTTTTTTTTTCTCCACTTCTTCCTTTGACACACATAGATCTGTTCCGAGTACCATTTTCCCGTAATGAGTGGTTTTGAAGTAGTAGGTGTTGTTCTCGGTGCTCTCCCCATGATCATCGGCGCTATCGACAAGTATAAAGCCACGAGTCAGCGGTTCAGGTTCTTCCGATTCAAGGAACCTTTCATCGCACAATTGATCCAGTCACTTCAGGAACAGAGGTTTTTTCTCGAGACAGACCTTCAAGTGATCTTGAAAGAAACTCACCTGGAAGATGAGGAGATCGCTGTTTTGCTCAAGCAGTCGAACTCCTCGCTCTTTGAGGACCCCGAAGTTGCACACGCCGTTCAGGAATATCTTGGAGACGGATACGAGCCATATACAATAGCCGTGACTAGGTGCCAGGAGGTTCTTACAGAAATTGCCGGACATATACGTGGCTTGGCATCGGATTCGCAGGTATGCTCTCATATTTCACTTCTTACTTTGTTGGGTGAATTGAAAGTCTTCGAGACAGACTGATCTCTATGTAACCAGATCAATCTTGCCACTCTTGTACAAACACACTCTCTGAGAAAAAGGTCACACGAGATTACTAAGAAAATAAAATTCAGTCTTGAGAAGCAGGACCTTGAGAATCGAATCAATGATCTCAAGGATGCTACGCAGACATTATGCCGAGTCAGGGATTCCAGTGTTTTAAGAACGGAGGTAACTGTTCAATCAACGTCTCGGACAGTTGCCAAATTCACATCTACAATGAATGCGGTTCGCGAATACGCTCATTGTTTATATTCAGCAATATCCCTGGGATATGGGGTGGGTTGCCACCAAGAGCATAAGGCACGGCTATTCCTTGAAAGCCGAGCAAGGTTGATGGAAAAGAAAACGCAGCGTAGCTTGAAGAGATCACCAGTTGACTTCAATGTGGCCTTGGAGCCATCGGATAACCCTGTTCTGTGTTATAAAACCGACATCAAGGTCATGGAAGAAGAAGTGGCCTATTCTTGCCTCGGGTAAGCATGGAACAGCTGGAACAGCCCGTTGGTTCTGTCCATTGAAGAGATAATAACCATTCAATCCTTGCAGAGCTCCTCCAACAGATATATCCACTCCTCAAGTCACCATCAGTTTGCCTAATCAACCAGAGCCCGCGCATCCTCCACCTAGCAGAGTTCACGACCTTTGTCAGTCAATATCCCAGGCACAAAACAACGGAGAGTCTCTCGGTCTCTATCTAGCCCGGCCTGGATGTCTTTATCACCGTCATATGCCCTCAGAAACTAAAGTCGCGGCCATGTCCAAGGAGTTCTTTTCGCTGGATCAGATTCTCGATGCCCAATCGAAACCAAAACCAGACTTTCCACCTTGGACACTAAACCAGCGAATGGCATTGTCATTCAGGATCGCATCATCTGTAATGCAGTTGCTCTCAACACCATGGTTATACCTTCCCTTGACAAGTTCATCAATCTGTTTCTCACAAAATGATCAACTGGCAAGAACTTCTGCGACCCAACCATTCGCCGACATGCCCCAACCATTCATTACTCATCGCTTCTCCTGCCAAATGGTCAACTCGGGTTGTGGCTGTAACTCTAAACGATCCCTTCTTGAGCTCGGTATCATCCTCCTCGAGCTATGGCACGGACGAACATTATCCTCCTACGCCGCTGAAGTTCAGATGCCAGTTGATAACTCCTTCGGAGGCCGGTATAATGCAGCACGCAGGTGGCTTGATATCAGTGCATACTACGTCTTGCCGTTCTATCTCGAGATCGTGACCAGGTGTGTTGAGTGTACGTTCGCGACGAGCTCCTCAACACCAGATTGGAATGACCTCGTTTTCAGAAAGTCTGTCTGTGAGTATGTCTTGAAACCTCTGTGGGATAATTGTCCAATAAAACTTCGATGATACAGTCGTCAAGTGGAAGTGGTATACAGATCGCATATTGAGCGACTAGAGTACCTTATTTTTTTTTGCTAAGGAATGGTGATGTTACGCGTAAATTGTACTTCGATACACCAACAATTCAATTGCATATATCGGTGCAAAGCCAGTGAATCGACGGACGAGCTGCTGCTCAATCTGACCTATACTCAAGCGCGGTGAAAAGTATCATGTAAATCTTAAATTCGACTGGCAGCAGATTTCATGGGTGCCTCTATCCTGGATTCATCAGTGCGTGACGCTGATGGGTAATCCATTCTAATAGACATATTCCAGGTAATCATATCACCCATACATACAATCAAGAGTCTTATAGAGTCTTATATTGTGTTAGCCTGGCTGGAGTACCTGTCTAAAGTGGACTAAATCCTCGGGACGGCAACTCACCGGTAATCGGCAAGGTGTCATTCATCCCCGCCTGCAGGTACCAACGCATACGCAGCGCAGCGGGCCTACACAGTATTCTTGGTCAGTATCTACTTCGTAGGTATCTGAGAATACCTTATCGCATGGATACCTTTTCCTGACACCGATACTAATAATGATTCGTAGATGGATGGTTCTGGTCCCTCTTACATAATCCATCCTTAATAATCCGAGAGAGGAGGAGAGGGGCAAGGGGAGAAAAGTGGGGGAGTTGGAGCGGCAATTAAGCATGAGGAGAAATAAATAATGCCCGTGTCTAATTATTTAAGGCTTCCCTGCTTCTCTTCTTGTTGTCAATCTTGCCACCGTTTGCTTTAAACTTTATCCTTATCTACCTTTATCAATCCATTACTCGTATACCAACTTTTTGTTTGGAAATACTATACAATATGGCTTCCAACCCCCCCGCTGCCTGCTGCGCCTCTGGCTTCAAGCATGAGGGTAACGCCCGGGGCGAGATGAAGAACATTGACGGCAGTGAGTATTGTCTTTGCACACTGTCTTCTTTTCGAGTAATGTCACTAACAACTGGTAATAGTCGAAACCTACATCGTCCACCCCAAAAACAGCACCGACAAAGCCGTCGTCATCCTGCCCGACATCTTCGGCATCTACATCAACGCCCAGCTGCTCGCCGACGAGTTCGCCGCGAATGGCTACCTCTGCGTCATCCCCGACCTCTTCCGCGGCGATGCCATCAAGCTGAGCGATATGGAGTCTGGCAAGGCGGACTTGCCTGCTTGGCTGCCTAACCACTCTGTTGATAAGATCGATCCTGTTGTTGAGGCGTCGATTAAGTATGTTCGGGGGTTGGGCGCTAAGCGTGTTGCTGGTGTTGGGTACTGCTTTGGTGGGAAGGTGAATAACCCTTTCTATGCAAGGGGGCGGTTGAAAAGGAAGAAAGAAGAAGAAGGCTAACTCCAACAGTACGTCTGCCGCTTCCTGAAAGAAGGCAAGCTCGACGTCGGATACACCGCGCACCCCTCGTTCGTCACCCCCGAGGAGCTCGGCGGCATCACGGGCCCTCTGTCCATCGCCGCGTCCGGTAAGTCATTATTCCCACTCGTGTTGATATCGATCCTAATATGGCTGCAGAAATCGACCAGATCTTCACCACCCAGCTCCGTCACGAGTCCGAGGGCATCCTCATCAAGACCGGCCAGCCCTGGCAGATCAACCTGTTCGGCGGCGTCTCGCACGGTTTCGCTGTCCGCGCTGATCTCAGCAACAAGCACATCAAGTGGTGCAAGGAGCAGGCTTTCTGCCAGGCTGTGGTGTGGTTCAACCAGTATCTATAAATAGATCGGTTGGATGGACTGTATATAATCAGTAGATAATGAGTTGATGTGGGGATACCCTTGATTTTTCCTTCCATATTTCATATTTGTTTCTCCTTATTTCACTTTATATCCTGTAGTCCAACTGTGATAATATTGTAGTGTTTGTAGTGCCTAGTTGTACTGTGGTCCTGCTTATCAGTCACGTGACCGATGATCCGCAACGAGGCCGCTACAGGAGAAACAGGTAAGCCTCATTCCACGTTCTGCTCCTGTCAACCTCGTCGAAAAACCACAACCAAAACCGGTGGGATATCCTGGCTCTGTCTGTCCAGGCATTCTCTCGTTCGACTCTTTACACCGGTTTTGATTTGATTACCCACTGACAAAAGTTGTCTCTCCTGTCCGACATTCTGTGCCGCGTGCCTTTGTGCCTGTGCCTGTGCCGGTGCCTTGAAGTCCATCCCTGCGCCGCCGTCGGCTGATGTTGGATTGCCGCTCTTTGTTATCGTGTTGTTGAGGATTGGCAGGACTTCCGAACTGTTTACTGTCCTTTACTCTTGGCCTTGTGCTTTAAGAGGCTATCGTCTTTTTCTAGGGAACGTTCCCAAAACGAACATCTCGCCTTATTCCGTCGATCTCTCCATTACCTGTGATACCTCGGGCATTTCTCCATCATATCCTCCCTCCACACGGGTCGACACCGCCATTGCAACGCAGAAACCCGTGCCACATCCTGACAGCCAGCATGGCCACACCAACCGCCCTGCCGCCCCTCCCCTTCAACCCGTCCAGGGCCCGCTCGTACCTCCTCCGCCTGCCGCTCTTTACCCGTCTGGTCCTGCTGGCGGCCCTGGTGTTCTGGCTCCTGGAGCTGCAGACGGTATGGAGCGTGGTACAATGGGGGGCGTTGACGCCCAATGAGATCAATTTGGGAACGAGTACGTTTCGAGCTGCTTGCCTGTCCCGGTGGATTTGTCGTGCGCTGGTGCTGACGGTGGAATAGTGTACCGACTCAATACGTACCCGCTGATCCACGTGGGCTTTTTCCATTTTATTTTGAACGTGGTGGCCCTCACGCCGCTGCTGGAGCGCTTCGAGGCGGAGCATGGTACTTTGACGGCGGTCGCGCTGTTTATTGGACGTGGGTGATCTCTGCCTTTTGTGTGTGGTTTATGCTAATACAGTGTTGTGTGCAGCGCTTTCGACCCTTCCGGCTGGTCTGTACCTTCTGATTGAAAAGGGTATCTTTAACCGGAATGCCTCCGTTGTGGGAGCCAGGTGAGTCCTTCCGTGTGAAAATCGGCTAGCCTATTCTGACAGTTCTAGTGTCTGGGTATTCCTTCTCCTCGCCTCCGAGGCGATCAGGACCTTCAAGTCCCACCCGTACTTTAGGTAGGGGATTGACTATTCCATGTCTGCGCTTTGCTAACTTTTCCAGCCTTGGGTCAACCAAGATCCCGACTTGGACGTCTCCCCTGTTCGTCTGTGCCGTCGTTTCCGCCCTCGTGCCGAACACGAGCTTCCTTGGCCACATGTGTGCCATTGCCGTTGGGTATCTGCGTGAGTTGGATCGACCCTTCTATCATTGTGCTGCGCTAATGCCACGTAGTCGGTCTGGGCTACCTCAAGGTCTTCGTCCCCCCGGAGAAGATCCTCCGATGGATCGAAGGCAAGCTCAACCTCCTCGGCCGTCTGCCACACTACGTCTCGGTGGATCAGAAGACATTCGGTCGCTACGGGGTGCTCCCTACCTCGGCGCCCGTGGGCGACCGACCGGTGCCCATGAGCTATCTGCCGACTGCGCAACGCCTGGGGCCGTGAAAAGTGGAGGTACTGGATGGGGTTATTTTCTTGTGGATATTTAGTATATTAGTAACATTATCATTAGTATTTAGCTAGCCAGGGCGTATAGATAGGATGGTCTGGACTAGTTTAGTTAATAATAGACAGTTGTGCGGGTGGTCTTTTCCGGCTGACGTAAATAGCACCAGAGCGCCGTCGTACCTCCGCGGTCTGTTGTCCACTTGCAGATCATCAACAACATCAACTGGGTGTATTTCCCCGACCGGCACCAGCACCAATGCAGGGAAGTCACTGACCTCATGGCTCTTAAATGTGAGTACTACTTGATTCTTCTCATGGCAGGATAATCTCCTGTCCCACCCCTCCGCTTGCTACCTACCTACCAACCTATAACCCCAGATCCAAACAAGCTGACCCGTCCCAACCAGCCGCAATCCGCAAACTGCGGAGCAACCCCCAATTCCTCTACGTGCGCCTCCCCTACCTCCTCTCGTTCCTGTGCATCGTCGCCGGCGTCGTCTGGCTCGCCCTCCTCCCCCTCGACGACTACTCCCGCCGAACGTACATCTCCGAGAACGCCCTGCTCCCGGGCCAGGTCCACGCCTACTTCTCCGGCAGCGAACAGAACGTGTTTCGCGGGTATAAGAAGGAGATTGAGAGTTTGCTTCCTGCTTCTTATCATGAGGTGCAGGAGTCGGGTGTGAGGGATGCGGAGTTTACACCGGTGTATGTTCGCCGCCTTCTTCTTCTTCTATCTACCTGTCCATTTGGACACTTGGACACCTTCTACTGGTGTAGACAGGGGCGAGGCTAATCCACGCGCATAGTGTATCCGATAAGATCCAGTCGATTCTACGAGCAGCGGGCTTGAAGGTCGCTACGCAGAACTACGAATACTCCTCGTCGGGGATCACGCATCAGGGGCAGAATACCTACGCTATTATTAACGCGCCGCGCGGAGATGCTACCGAGGCGATTGTGCTTGTTGCGGCTTGGAAGACGGCTGATGGGGAGCTGAATCTTAATGGGGTTACGCTTGCGTTGACGCTGGCGAGGTATTTCAAACGTGGGTTATTCTATATCCTTTTATTTGTTCTGAGGATGTTCTGTTTGTTTTCTTGACGATCGCATACTAAATCATGCTCATCCAGGCTGGTCTCTATGGTCAAAGGATATCATCTTCGTCTTCCCCCCCGACAGTAAATCAGGCACGCAGGCATGGATCGACGCCTACCATGACATGCAGCCGGCGTCCATCCAGCCGCTACCGCTGAAGAGCGGTGCACTGCAAGGCGGCCTGGTAATCGAATACCCCTTCGACCACCGATTCGAGTCGATACACATCGTCTACGACGGCGTCAACGGCCAGCTACCGAACCTCGACCTATTCAACACAGCCGTCGCCATCGCTGGCGGCCAAATGGGCATCGGCGCAAGCCTACAGGAAATGTGGGACCACAAGAACGACTACCGCGCCCGTCTCGAGACCATCCTCCGCGGAATGCTCAAGCAGGGCCTCGGGTACGCCACCGGCGCTCACAGCAGCTTCATGCCGTATCATATCGATGCGATCACGTTGCAGCCCAAGGGCGAGGGCTGGCAGGATGAGATGGCTCTAGGCCGTACGGTGGAGTCTCTCTGTCGCAGTTTGAATAACCTGTTGGAGCATCTCCACCAGAGCTTCTTCTTCTATCTGCTTATGCATACTAATCGCTTTGTGAGTATTGGGACTTATTTGCCTAGTGCGATGCTCGTTGCTGGGAACTTTACTATCATGGCTATTGCTTTGTGGATGCGTACGGGGTACAAGTCGCGAGCGGCCGTCAAGTCTAGTGATGAGCAGTCTAGCGATGGAAAGCCCAGTGGTGAAAAGCCCAGCGATGAAAAGTCCGAAGTAGAGCAGAAGTCCTCACAGACCGAGACAAAAGACGCAACTGGCACCACAGAGCGACAGCTCGCACTCCCACTCTCCCTCGTCGTGGGCCTCCACCTGCTAGGCCTCATCCCGCTCTACACCTTCAACAACCTATCCTACAAGGTCAGCAGCCAACATAACCCACTCCCCACAACCCAATCTAAAACCAAATACTAACCAAAAACAGTACTACACACCAGCAACATACGCCTACATCCTAGCAGACATTCTCCTCCCAATCTTCCTCTCCGCCCTCCTCACCTCCTCCTCAACCAATACCACCACAAACCCCCACCAACACCACCTCATCAAATCCTTCTCCCTCCTCCCCCTCGGCCTCTTCCTCTCCACCCTCGCCACCCTCAACTTCTCCCTCTCATTCATAATCGGCCTCCTCTGCACCCCCCTCACCTTCATCCACCGCATCCCCAAAACCGCCTCAATCCCAGCTCCCCTCCGCTACGCCCTAGCCCTAACAGGCCTCGTCCTCCTCAATCTTCTCTCCCCGCCTGTCGTCCTCCTAGCTGCCTGCACGTACTCCGGAACGTCAGTCGAGACGGTCCTCACGCAGGCTGCGTTCGGGTGGGATGTGTGGGGCATGTGGACGCAGGTTGTTGTTTGGTGTGTTTGGTGGCCGGCTTGGTTGAGTGGGGGGGCTTTGCTGGGGTGTTCTTTCTTCTAAATCTTGCTTTCGCTTTTGCTTTCTTTCCTTTTTGTTTGTGTGGTGGGGGTGTTGACTGTTTGGCTGTTGAGAAGGGTGGTAGGGAGGTGTTGAATCAAGTACCTAGGGTGCTGTGCCAGGTTAGAAGTAGGTGGGATTGCGGGTTGATGTCTATATGGTTGGTTAGAAGGTAGTGAGTGGGTTGATTGTGCTTGTTGCATGCTGTGTACCTATCTATATACAAGGGAGGTATCTATATCTGGGTACACCCTTGGACTACTGTATAATTTGACAGACAGACAGTCTTAGCTGTTGCATATATTTATCTATGTTGACACGGGCTTAGATCGCTACGCTCATTTGTTTATCCTCCTGTAGGTAGTAGTATCTTGTAGAGCTAGGTCGATCGACATCCATCAATTACTAGATTCTACCATCCGGTACCTGCGGTCATACATACATGCGTGCTTGTATCTTATTTCTCGTGGCCCGAGCCAAATCAGCAAAAGAAAAAAGTAATAGATAACTAACGGCTACGCCTATGCAGCCCACACATCCTTGCCTACTCCCTCAATCCAGTGACCCAGCTGGTTGACTCCCGCGTCCCAGTCCTTCAGGCGATTCCGCATGCCCTCGATCTGCGTCAGGTCCAGCACCTTGGGCTGCACCCAGTGGATCTGGGCGACCTGGGCGACCTGGTCGATGGCGCCCTTGAGGAGGCCGAGCGACAGGGCCTTCATGACGAGGTGCTCGATCTCGGCGGGCTGGACCTTGGTCTCGGCTGCGATGGACGCGAAGGTCAGGTTGCGGTCGTGCGGCGGGCGGCGGAAGACCATCTCTGTCAGCGCGGACAGCGAGATCTTCTGGTACAGGAAGAAGCGGTGCTCTTGGAGCAGCTGGTTCTTGGCGATGTTGCCTGCGAGGACGTCGTAGGCGGTCAGGTCGCCGCGGTTGAAGGCGAAAAGGAGGTCGCGGAGCCAGGCGTGCGGCGTGTCGGACACGGAGTCGAGGATCGGGTGCAGGAGGAGCTCGCCGAAGTTGTAGATCGAGTCGGAGATGAGGGCGGCCACGCTGAGGTTGTAGGCGCGCTCGGCGCGCTCGCGCGGGCTGAGGTCCTCGATGTTGATGCAGGCCAGGTAGAGGAGGGCGTTCTTGTAGTAGGAGGCGAATTCTTGTTTGGCCTATCGCTCTGTGTTAGTTTGTTGATTTTGACTAATAGGCTAGGCGATGACGTACGTGGTAGTATTCAGCGTTGACCTTGTAGAAGGATGCGTGCACCACTGTCTCGACCGAGTCGAATGTGTCCAGCACCTTCTGACACACCTCCAAATCCTTCTGGGCACCGTCCAAGTCCTGCAATCGCTGTTTGGCGTTGGCCACGTGGGCCAGGGCGTAGATATAGGCTTCTTGCGTCTCGGGCTTGTTGACCTTGTCGGCGAGGGATGTGAGGAAGGAAAGTTGTTCTTTGTCATCTATATTTTATCGTGTGTCAGATTTATACACAGCTAGTCTCTGGCGCAGATACGAACCGGAACACTGGGTCGATGCCATCAACCCGAGCGAGACGAATTTGAGTTGATTGATCCGATCGGAGAAGCTGAGGACAAAGGTCTTGAATATCGGTAACCGCTGCGAGGCGCTCTCTGATAGCTTGAAGAACTCGACGAGGGCGTCGGTGAGCTGATGCCATAATTTACGCTCCCAGTAGTCTTCAAAGGTGAGGAAGTAGGGTTGGCACGGTTCGGGAGCTTGCTGCAGCTGGTCGGCCAGGAAATCGGAAATCTTCTGGTTCTCCATGATGGAGATGGTAATTAAAAGCGGGTCTATATCAGAGGTAACAAGGAAGCAAATAAGAGAAGATGAGGAGAAGGAGAGGGAGGGGTTGGGCAATGATAGATGTCTGGAGTGAGATGAAGCTAAAGCTGAAGCTGGCGGTCATACCTATCGTTGCCGGTTCCCTTTGCGGAAGGCGGTGAGTGGCTGACTAACACTGACATACAGTGCTTGGAGTATACTGTATTGTACGGCTTCAATCGAATGCTTCTTCTTCATCTCCAATCTCTGATGGCTTTTTTTATTGCTCAAATATGCTCAGTATGACTCATGTCGTAGCAGTCAAAGGGGCTGAAGAGCAACCCAATCTAAGCCCAGCCAGTGGAGATCGTCTGATCCTAGAAAGTGTCCGAGATCTCTCCGAGCCATATCTGAAGTTACTATGGGGGATGGTCTATAAAAGGCTCGATCTTTCTCAAGATCCACAGCTCAACAGATTCGAGCCAACAAGTCTTTAATGTTCAACTTCCATATAATCTCTGTTTGACCCCACTACAACCAACATCAGTCCCAGACATCGCCATCATGTCCGACTTTGCGGAGAAGAACCGTCAGGTGTTCGAGTAAGCTGTCCATTGTTTGAGTCTATTTCATGCTCGTGAATCTAGCTCACACTCGTAGTAAAATGGCCAGCAGCTACAAGGCCGACTTTGCCGACGCCTTGGTAACTCTCTACCGGTTGATCCAAAGCCGGAGGGCATGGGCCAGTGCGGCGTGGACGGACACTGCAGCTGGTACCGGAAAGGAAATCAAGGCACTTGATTACGCCTGTGGACCAGGCGTGGTCTCTTTGGTAGGATGTCTCTAGCTGGTGATGAGCAGGATTGATGCTGACAGCGTCTAGGCATTGGCGCCCTTCGTCAGCAAAATCTATGGTCTGGATATCTCTGAAAACATGATCAATGAATACAAATCCAATATCCAAGGGGCCGGATATGGCGACAAGGTGGTCGCCCAAAACGGCGATCTGTTTGCCGAGCCAGTTCCAACGGAGATCTCTGGACCGGAGTACTCTGACTTTGATCTCGTGGCCGTCAGCATGGCTCTGCATCATTTTGAGGATCCTGGGTTGGCCATGAACCGACTTGCCCAGCGTCTCAGGCAGGGGGGTGTCTGTCTGATCATTGACATTATACCGGAGGAGCATCATGACCATGGTCATGGTCATGGGCATGAGCACGGACATGGACATGAACATGGACATGGAGGTCACGGTCATGGAAACCATCACGGCACAGAGCCTGAGTATGGGGCCTCGTCTACGATCAAGACCCATGGTTTTTCGGCCGAACAGATGAAGAAGTTGTATGAAGATGCCGGGTTGACTGTAGGGTTCGACTACCAGGTCATCGCAGAGCCTTTGGTCATGAAGAAGGACGGGAAGCCCCTGGAGAAGACCATCTTCTTCGCACGGGCCCAACGAGCCTAGACAGTAGGAGTCGGGATGTTTTTCAATGCGTGTTAATTTGGATGGAATCCATTAATCGAGTATGAGACATTGTCCAATCAGCGTTCGGGAATAGTCAGACGTAATTCGTGAGTTGGGCGGTGGAAGACTGTAGAGCTCGACTGCAGGCGACACCGAGCGGAATTTTGCAGACGAACTCCTTTATTTCAAAAGATTAATCTAAACAATCTCTCAAGAAAATGAACAAGTGTAGAATTGTAGACGAGGAGTGTAGAACGTAGAGTGAAGTGCATGCTAGACCTCGTCCGAATCGGGCTAGCGCACAGTCCCGTGCCCGGAGTTTCCATCTCAAACCTCGATCATCCTCAATACAGCTTAGCAGCTGCTGCTCCCTCTCCCCTCTCCAATCCAACCCATTGTTATACAGAGCCCCTCGTTCCGGATTCTATTCGGTGGTCTCATCCGACTCATATTCGCGACAGAGACCATGCAGAAGTGCCGGGCCGCCAATTCCATCCTGGGGTCCAGGGCGTTTGTCCCCGCTCCCCGGGTCCAATTCCAGCTCCAGCGCCGGAGTCTCCAGGATGTCGCCATCACAAGGACCGGAAAGCCGATTTTGAAGGTTCCGGGTGGACGGTAAGTCTCCAAAGAAAGTATGTGGTTCGTGGTGTGGACGCTAATGATCCGTGTAGGTCGTCTCTAGGAGGTACCGCAACCCTTTTCGGAACATGACGACCAACAGACGACTGACTGATTGTGCGTAGGACATACCGCTACCGTCTTCGGTGCCACCGGTTTCCTCGGTCGATACATCGTTCACAGACTCGGTTCGTCTTATACTGTCATACTGTCGGAGGAGCAAGACTAACCCCGTCCAGCTTCGCAGGGATGCACGGTCGTTGTGCCCTACCGCGAGGAGATGGCCAAGCGTCACCTGAAGCCGACCGGTGATCTTGGTCGGGTTAACTTTATTGTATGGTGCGCGTGCGATGCTCATCGAATGACGCTAATTTGCCTAGGAATATGACCTGCGCAACACCCAGTCTATCGAGGAAAGCGTGCGACACAGTGATGTGGTCTACAACCTTGTGGGCCGCCAATACCCGACCAAGTTAGTGATCGAATGGATGTACCGTGAAATATACTAACGACATAGGAACTTCTCCTACACTGATGTCCACGTCGACGGTATCGAGCGCATCGTGGAGGCCACCGCCAAGTACGATATCGACCGGTATATCCACGTCTCCTCCTACAACGCGGACAAGAACTCGCCCTCCGAGTACTTCGCCACCAAGGTTGGTTTCATAAGTCCATATCCACCGTCTCACAACTAAATATACGATAGGGATGGGGCGAGGAAGTGGCTCGTTCGATCTACCCCGAGACCACCATTGTCCGTCCGGCCCCCGTGTTCGGTTTCGAGGACAACCTCCTGCACAAGCTGGCCCGGATGACCAGCTTGTTCACCGCCAACCACATGCAAGAGCGCTTCTGGCCGGTTCACGTATGGACCTCCTAGTGTCACAACGTCACAACCAATGCTAATCGATGTAGGCCATTGATGTCGGAACCGCTCTGGAGCACATGCTGCACGACGACTCGACCGCGGGTCAGACCTTCGAGCTGTACGGCCCCAAGAACTACTCGACCGCCGAGATCGCCGAGCTGGTGGACCGCGAGATCATCAAGCGCCGCCGCCACATCAACGTGCCCAAGACTCTCCTGAAGCCGTTTGCGTACTACATGAACAAGCTGCTCTGGTGGAACGTTGGGTCCGCGGACGAGATTGAGCGCGAGTTCATCGACCAGAAGATCGATCCCACCGCCAAGACCTTCAAGGACTTGGGTATTGAGCCTGCCGAGCTGGAGAACCTGACTTTCCACTACTTGGTATGTTTTCTTCCTCTAGTAGACAGGTTCCTGGACAGTACTAACAATCCTATAGAAGGGCTACCGTAGCGCCAGCTACTACGATCTCCCTCCGGCGACGGAGCAGGAGCGTGCGGAGGAAAAGAAGTACCTGCACGTTCTGGACACTCAGTAGTTGTTTTAATATGTACATAACCGTTAGAATTTGATCTTTCTCAGGTATCTAGTAATTTTGTAGTCATGAAGAAATTGTAGATAATTGATAATATTAATAAGAAGATCCACAACATCACCCCGCCAAGTACACCACCAGATACCACCACCCAACCCATATCATTAGACCCTCCAACTCCCTCCCCTACCTTACCCAATACTAAGAAGAAAAAAAGAAAAAGACAAAAGAAAATGTCCCCAAAATACCCCTTCGCAACCCAACCAACGAAACCACCCATCCTCCTCCTCAAAACCCGCTCCTCCCCGAAAGACACCTACGAAGAGTACTTCTCCGCGCGCGGATACAACCCCGCTTTCGTTCCGGTTCTCGAACATCGGTTTCGGGGGGAGTCTCTTGATTTTATCAGAGACGTTATTGAGGGGGGTGGTTTCACTACTGGGAATGGAAATGACAACGGGAGTAGTATTGGCAATGGGAATACTAAGGTAGAGGGGGGTGGTAATAAGAAATATGGCGGCCTCATCTTCACCAGCCAGCGCGCGGTGGAAGCGTTCGGGGCTGTATTGGGGGGAATGGATCGTATGTTTCTTCCTTCTCTCTTTCTCTCTCTCTCTCTCTCTCTCTCTCTTTATAGAGAGATAAATCACCAGTGTCTAACAATTGATCGTGAAACAGAAACAACATTAACATCCTCATTCAACCCACCCACCTCTAACCCCGCTCAATCCCTCCCAATCTACACAGTCGGCCCAGCGACCTCGCGCGCCATCTCAGCCCTTACGAATACCTACCTCCCGAACACAAGCGTCCTCGGCGAACACTCTGGTACGGGGGATGTGTTGGCGGGGTATATATTGGAGCATTACAATAACCTTCATTCCCAACACCACCAACATGACCTCCAAAAGAGTGAAAAGAGCGAAAAGAATGAAACGAAACCCCCCCTTCTCTTCCTCGTAGGCGAACAACGCCGCGATATCATTCCCAAGACACTTATGGGTGAGGCGACGCCTGCTGGGCGCAGGGTTGGGGTTGAGGAGGTCGTTGTCTATGAGACGGGTGTTATGGGGGGGTTTGAGGGGGATTTTAAAGAAGCTGTTGATTCTGGGAGGGAGTGGATTTCTTCGTCGCCGTCTTCGAAGAAGGAGGGGGTGGATGGGGTAGATGGGGTAGATGGTACAGATAAAAGGAATGGAGGAGTATGGGTTGTGGTATTCTCGCCTACGGGGTGTGATGCCATGGTGCGAGTCCTCGGCTTGGACGAATCCGGGGAAAGCAAAAGAAAGGAAGGGTTCTATATTGCGACGATCGGCCCGACCACGCGAGATCACCTGTTGAATAAGTATGGTGTTAGGGCGGATGTGTGTGCCGAGAGGCCTAGTGAGGAGGGGGTTTATGAGGGGATTGAGGAGTTTATGAGGGATCGAGAATCTTCTTGATCGTTTCATCCTGTGGCTTGTCATCTTGTGAGATGCTATTGTGGGATACGGTTGTCTGTATATATGTATATACCCTTTATGTTATTGTTATGTGAATCATCAATTGGCTTAATTGCTCAGATTATGTCCAGATATGCTCGACTGTCCCATGCTTGAATACGGACTCGAGCGAAAGATCGGCTGTACGATCTCTTGCACACGCAGATTACCCCTTATCCCAGGCTACTTCCACTCGGTACCGCGTCATCTACCGCATGATCTCCTCGTAGATCAGGACTATTCATGATTAGTCTCCGTCAATGATACTATCGCTCAGGGGGTACATACTCTTCAACTGCTCCTTGCTGAGCGCATCCTTGTTCTTATCGAAATCGAAGAACCCGTCTGGGATAGGCGGCGCGGTGGGCTCGTCTTCGGGATCGTGGTACGGTTCCAGATACGGATGGCGGAGCGCTTCTTCGACGGAGATACGCTTGGCTGGGTTGAACGCCAGCAGCTTCTCCAGCAAATCCAACGCCAGGTCGTTGCTCTTCGGGAACAGCGCCTTGAACGGGATCTTCTTCTTAAACGGCAGAGACCGGATGTACTCCCGAGCCCGTCGGGACTTGATTCCGTAGTAGTCTTCCATCGTTGGTGTCCCCAGGACGTCCAGGATGAGGGTCAATTGGTGGTGGTCTACACACATTAGCTTGTTGCTGGCCACGGATGCATGGTTGATACGTACAGTCTTTCCCTGGAAAAAGAGGCTTGCCGCTGAGCATCTCCGCCAGTATACACCCCACGCTCCACACGTCAATCGCTTTGGTGTATTCTTTAAATGTCAACATGATCTCCGGGGCGCGGTACCACCGGGTGGCCACATATTCCGTCATGAAGCCCGAGTTGTCGTCGGTGGAGGCCGCGGAGCGGGCCAGGCCAAAGTCGCAGACCTTGAGATCGCAGTTGGCGTTGAGGAGCAGGTTGGACGGCTTGAGATCGCGATGCAGCACGTTGGCGGAGTGCATGGCTTTGAGCGCCCGCAGGGTCTGGTAGATGAAGTACTGGCAGTGATCGTCGGAGAGATCTTGGGTGCGGATGACGCGGTGCATATCGGTTTCCATCAGTTCCTAAGTAGTGAGTTTCCGTTCAATCAACATTGAACCAGGAAGGAATACCTGAATGAGATAGACCTCGTTGAAGCTCTCGTAATTGCGAGGTCGCTGGATGTCCAGAATGGAAATGATGTTCTCGTGGTTGAAATATCGCAGCAGCTTCATCTCACGCAGGGTTCGCAGGCAGAACATGGAGTGATCAAAGGGGGTGATTTTCTTGATGGCCACTCGTTGGCCGGAGGGTTTGTGGACGGCGGAGCTAATAATCAGCATGGGGTCATATTCAACCGGAGAGCAACCTACCAGACAACGCCATAGGCGCCCTCGCCGATGACATCGGAGATTTCATATTGGTCGGAAACGTTGAAGGAGATCTTGCGCGAGCCCCCTTGAGGAGGCAGTTGCTGCACCATTTTGACTATGGTTGTCAGTGTTAACGGATGTTTAAGGCGCACCACGGCGGGGTAGTCACTCAGGAGACCGTGGCGGGGACATTGCGCAGTGACGAGTATGTAGGCGAAACGGGTACTCCAGAAAGAAGATAAGAAAACACTTACATGGATCCCGCAGTAGTGTTCACGGGTGTTGAGGGATCAAGCAATGCGCATGCCCAGATGAGCGAATGGGTTGAGGATGGCGGATGCGGGGTATTACCGGCGATGTGACGAGTGCGGTTGATCGTCAGGCGAGTGGGAAGATAAGACGATGCGAGGAAAGGCGTCGACAGTATTCGATCACAGTAATTCGATCGGCTAGGATTATGGGTTGGTGGATTGGATTCGACGTGTACTGTAGGTTGCCTTTGCCGTACGCTTCAATAAGTCCACGGTGTTAGAGAATAAGATAGGGAGGGAGAGTCTTCAGGAGAAAGTGTGCAACAAGCGAAGGAAAGCCAAAAATAGAGTAAAGAATAGGATAGAAGAAAATAAATCAAGAAAAGGGGGAACATACCTCACGCCCGACTGTCTTAAGAAGCCCGATGGGTGTTTCACACGCTTTGTTCTATTTTAATATCTCGATGGCTGTTCTAGTGGTCTGTTGTCAGTGTTGGAGACAGTACTGGTGGACAACGAGGGTGGGGGAACGAGAATGAGAACGAGGAACGAGAACAAGAGAACGAGAGAATGACAAAGAGAGACAGATCAGGAAGAGAAATCAAGAGAAATCAAGATGATGATGCGGAGGGGCTGGAGAAAGCCAGTTGGGTAGATTGTCAATAGTAATAAGCCGGGTGGGGTGGGGCAGGAGGGGATGTACTTTGATCAGTTGGGTCCAGTCAACGTGGAACGAATCGAGTCAGGATGATTTACAGATAGATGGAGAGAACGTGGAGTGAAGATGATGGAGTGAAGGAAAGAAAGATGAAGTCAAAGAAGAGAGAAGAGAGAGAAGAGAGAAAGAAAGAAGAGAGACAGATCACGGGATCTGGTTGAATATAAGACAGTCCCCAACTCTTGACGCTCCATATCAAGGCTTCAATCCCTCAAATCAACACGATAAATACTAACTAAATATTGTAGGTACCTGACCAACTGGGGCGCATCGCCCAAACTACGTCTCAACCAGTGTTTCAATCTCCCCCAAACCCACCAAAACCGCCAATCATCCTGGCGCTTAAGTCCCACTTTTCTTCTCCATCCCCTCTCCTTCTCCTCCCCTCTGACACGGTGTATTCCTATCTGTTTTTCTCGTGAATGTCTCTCCCCTGGTTTTCTCCGTGGACTCTAGAGTGACATATGCTATCAGACCATGAAGAGGGGCAGTGTAGCGCTAACAGCCTGTCGACCCAAATTGATCACACAGCCCGTCACAGCTCGTCCGCGCCGCTGATTTGCTCTGGCCTCTCTTGGCGGCGTCGTCTAGCTGGGCATGCTAAGCCGTGATCTAAAGTCTACACTGCATGATCGGCCATACAGACGCCCGGACCAATGCAGGTTGTGGTCCAGTTAACACGAGCTGGATGGGGAGGGGGACGGAAATAGGTGGGGAGATATTACAGGGGAAAGAAATAAATGAAAATATGGGAAACAAAGTACTAAGCTTGGTGTATACCATGAGGCTATCGCTTGGCTTGGTGATAGATGGATGTTAAGATGGGGTATGACCCTGGTCGGAGAATAAATAAATAAAATAAATAAAGTTGATTGTTGTATCTCTCATATAGTACCAAAATCGACCAAGCTATTACTGAACAACCTGTAATGGCAATATCGTCAGTCGATGTCATAATCGAGACGTAACGACGCAAAAATACCAAAGAAGAGAAAAAGAAGAAGGGTCAAACCTTTTCTCGCAACATCCCCATCCACTGCGCCAGGCTGACACTCTGGTCCGCCCGATCCTCCACCAGCATCGTCAGCGCCCACAACCGCAGGCCCGGCTCGCCGTCCTCCTTGACCACGTACAGGTGCGGCACCACAATGCTGCCCGCCCCCTTGGACCGGTGGTCCGCGCTCTTCTCCACCACCGCCCGCACCCGCTGGTTGAAGTCGTTGTCCAGGTCCGGCAGGTACTGCTTGCCCACCCGGAGCTGCGACTTGTCCGGCAGCCCGAACACGTCCATGATCAGCTGCGGCACCGCGTCCCGTCCCACCCACAGGAACTGCGTCTGTCCGTCGTCGATGAGGTACAGTCCGAACGGCACGATCCGCTCCGACGTCAAATTCACCGGCGGCGGGAGCACGATCTTCATCTCGCCGGTGACCTCGTCCGGTCGCGGCAATCCCGCGTCGTCGGGCATGTCGTGCAGCGAGTACATCCGCGGGTAGATGTACTGCATCAGCAAGGGGAGCGGCAGGGTCGACAGCTGACACAGGGCCGCCGATCGCATGTCCGTCGGGATTTGGGCGGATTTCCGAAGGGCCAGCTAGAAAGGTTAGCCTGGTTTGAACTGTAAGGGGGAGGAGGGAGGAAACATACATTCTTAATCATGGCGAGGAACAACACAGGAAGGGCGCGGAGGTTGGCCGGGAACTGAAGTCCCCCGCCGCTCACACTCCCACCGGCCAGTTCCTTGCGGTACGTCGCCAGGAGCTCGACCAGCTTGGCCTGGAGGGCTTCACGAGCCGGTTCCAGACCGCTGCCCAGAGCCCGCTCCACGGCCTTGTGGCTGAAGTAGGTGGCGATCGCCTGCTGGTCCGCCGACGCGTACAGATCGGCCAGGTTCTGGGTGGTCGGCAAGGCCAGGGTCAACACACGGATCCGTCGCTCGCCGTTGCACGTGGTGTGCAGCACGGCCGTCTGCATGCACACGACCGGCTTCGTGACGGTCTCGTCGATGGCGACCTCGACGACGTAGGCCTGGTCGCGGGGGAACGCGGGGAACGCGCAGAGGTCGGAGCTGCGGTTGAAGAAGTTTCCGTAGAACGTGTTCATGCGCAGGCCCGTCGTGGCGCGCACACGCAGCACCGCCTCCAGCCCGATCTCCGAGGACAGGTAGTCGGAGAACTCCCGCGCGAACTTGATGGCATCCTCCCCGCGGGCCGCGTTCCACCCCGGGTAGAAGTACGTTTGCCCGCCGGTATACCGCGGCAGGTTGCTGAGCGACGCGACGTCCTGGTATTGCGACGAGAAGAGGAACATATCCACAGAGACCTGGGCTTTGGAGCACTCGACGGCGAAGCTCTTGTAGAAGCTGTTCGCCGTCTGCAGCAAACTGTTCTCCTTGCTGGTACCCAGGACCTTCTTGTCCTCCCGCATGGTCAACGCACCGTGTCCAATGTTGGGCAGCGAGGCGCTGAGCACCGTCATCTTGCCGCCGACGGGGGCGATCAGCTTGTAACCCGCGCGCAGCGCCGATCCCATGGCGCAAGAGTTGCTCTGCGTGTTC
The DNA here is from genome assembly GCF_002847485.1 of Aspergillus campestris IBT 28561. Lineage (NCBI taxonomy): Eukaryota > Fungi > Ascomycota > Eurotiomycetes > Eurotiales > Aspergillaceae > Aspergillus > Aspergillus campestris. Next base: position 530,800 of record NW_020194348.1, on the reverse strand, counting down.
TGGAACATCTCCTGCAACTTATCCAGGAAGATCTCGATATTCTCGCGGCACTCGCTCAAGGTGACCAGAAGGTCGGTGGGGATGGGCAGGAACGGTTCGTCCAGGTCGCTGACGACCAGCATGCGGGGATCCGAGTGCTCCGAGCCGTCGCGCGGGATCGAGAAGTAGTGGAGGCTCGAGTCCACGGCCACGAAGCCCAGCCGGGTCCGTCGGTCCGCGTTGGGGATGCGGTCGAGGCTTTCCTTGATGCAGCGCGCGCTCGTGGCCAACAGGCCGTTGGTGACCGAGGCGTAGCTCACGTCGATCAGGAAGAGATAGACAAGCGGCTGCGGGGGGCGGACCATGTATTCCTGCGGCGCCACGAACTCCACCACGGACTCGTTCAGATCGGCTCGCAGCGCCCGGTCGGCGGGTTTCTGCAGTGCGGTGTCCCAGTCAAACGCCTGGGGCACGTCGTTGGTGAGGTTGCACATGTTGCAGCGCCAGCGATGGCCATGGTCGAGGAAGGTGACGAAGGGGTTGATGTAGGATCGGCAGCGACGACAGCGCGAGATGACCTGGTCGGGGATGACGGGGACGGTGTCCTCGGAGTCGTGGAGGGCGGCATACGGCTGAATGACGAGGGCGAACGGCAGTTTGGACTTCTTCAGGAGCGAGTGGGTGGTGGGCACGGCGTTCAGGGTCGAGCGGACGTACTTGGCGGGGCAATTGGCGTGGGGAGAGGGGTACACACTGGTCTAGGAGAAGTCAGCAAGAGTCCGGTTTTGCGTGTAACCAAGGTCGGACGGCTGGTGCAAGCAAAGCACATACCCCGGGGGGAAGGATGATCGGAGGCGGGGGGAGGTCCAGTTCCGCCACGTTGAAGGGCTGGGTGAGGAGGTCCGTTGGGACGAGCTGGTTGAGAGGAGCGGCCCGCGGGATCTGGGGTTGAGCCACGGGCTGCGGCGGGGGCACGAGATGCGGGTCGGTCATGCCCATTGCGCCGAATTGCTGGGTCATCTGGGCGACGGGGGCGACAGGGGCCGCATAGCCGGGGGCTTGCATGGCGGCCGGGTCGGCGCCATACATGGGCTGTTGGTATCCCGCAGCTACTTGCGGTTGCGGTTGCGGTGGATATGCCCCATAGCTTCCTCCAGCCGGCAACTGACCTCCCAAAGCCGCATTGGCGCCGGAACCGAACTCAAACGCTTCTCCTGCATAGGCCCGCTTCTTGCGTCCTGCCGCATGGCCCTGAGCAGCGGAGCCGGGGGCATGTCGGGCTGCTGCTGCTGGACGGGAGATCCTCCATAGCCGGGCTGAGCGTACCCTCCTTCCTGGGGCGGATAGCCCCCTTGTGGTGATGCCATCAGGGGTGATGTGGGGGGTCGATGAATGATCTTTGATGGGCGATTGCGAGACTGCTTTTCAGGGTTCGAGAGGTAGGTAGTATGGTAGACCAGGTCGTGTCAATCGTTACCGGTTCACTAGAGGCATCGGCGGTCAACACTGGACACAGACTTCCTGATGTGGGAGGGGCAGGGGGGTGAGGGAGAGGGATAAATTGGAACTACCAGATGAACAATCCGACAATAAACCTGACATGTACCACACGTCAAAGAAAAAGCGGACCAAGAAGCCACAGTCAACCAAGCAGACTGGTTGTGGGGATAGATGACAAGGGGACGGAGGTTGAACTGACAGACAGTTGTGATAATGATGATGATGCTGGTGGATCAGTCAGCCGCGGTTTGGTCTACGGTGGCCTTTGCGGCGGCTGCCCTGGACCAATCAGAGGGCGGGTTAGCCGATGTACCGGTACTTAAGTATTGGTAGGTACCTGCAAAGTACCTCCAACAGTACCTCAAAGTATATAACGTACGAGGTATGATTGAGGTACTTTTCTGGTCTCCGATGTACTGGGTACCTAGTATATTCCGATGGTCTAGACACTGGCTACTACATACATCATCACCACGCAAACCATGAGATGGAAATACAAGACCGCTCTCAGCGAGAAAAGCTTCGCACCTGGGGCAGCATTCCTCGACGGTACATCGTGTGTGCCCCGGGCCACAGGCCGTTTACTGTCGCTATCACCGCTCGCAGCTCGGGATTGCTTGATGCCGGCAAGATAGGCAGCAAGCCCACGTCTCGGACGTTTCTGGCGAGCGAGAGACAAGGCGGTATCGCCATCGTAATCTACATGCTCGGGGTCGCAGCCGTGCTGGACGAGAGTACGTGCAATATCAGCGCTCTGCGCGAGATGCAGTGCCGTCTGGCTGTGGTGGTCAACCTTTGAGACCATGTGCAGGTTGCTCTGCGCGAGCAGCGCTGAGACAACGTCTCGTTGGTTCGCGGCGGCGGCGACGTGTAGGACTGTGTCCCCTGTCAAGATGTCCCTGTGTGCAACATCAGGTCTTGCGGCTATGACCAGGTCTTTCAAGAGGGTCCAGTGGCAATTCCTTGCGAGAGTTAGCGCAGGGAGATCGGTGATTGGTTTTGTTCGGCTGCTGTGTATCGCTCTCGGGGAGAAAGCTGTGATGACATTGGTCTGGTCCGCGAGGAAGGCTGTTTCGTACGGGGTGCATCCCCTCACGTCGACTCTGTCAGGGTCTGCGCCGATATCGAGCAAGGTCTTTGCAGCGTCGGCCGCACGGGTACTTCGTGAGAGGCTTGCGTAGTGCAGCGGTCTTAGTCCGTCCTCGTCTGGGGCGTTGATGTCCGGTGTGCAGCCCGTTTTCTGGCCGAGGGCAACGTGGAGGTGGCGGATGATCTCTGGGTAGGCCGCCGCACTTGCGAGGTGAAGAATATACTTCTCAGATGTAAGATCCAATGAACCAGTATCCAGTAAGGCCTTGACTGCTAATGAGTTGCCGGTCGCAACTGCTAGAGCTAGGACTGTTCTTCCGGTGCTGTCTCTTGTATTAGGGTCGGCACCCTGCTCCAGCAACAGGTTCAGCATAAAGTCCCCTCTCGCTTGCTTCAGAGGCCTTTGAGAGCGATACCAGCTTCGCTGTTTATAAACAGCGTACGATACGGCAGTGCGGTCATCAGCGTCGCGGGCGTCAAGATCAATCGCGTCGTTCCTTAGCAGGCACCGTACGAGGTCATGATGGCCGTTTCGGACGGCTACCATGAGCGCCGTTCTGCTCTTCCTGCCCACCCTGGCATTGACGTTGACCTTTTTTGTCTTGAGAAGTATGTCCACAATCTCGATCCGTCGCTTTTGTTCCTCGTCCAGGCGCGGTGCCTTTGTCCGGGGTATCCCTTGGATACTATCAACGAGCGTCACATCTTCTATCGCTACGCCTAGTTTCAAAAACTGCTCTACCGTGTCGCTATGTCCCTTGAGGCAGGCATAGCGCAAGGGAGAGCACCCATGTCGAGGCTCCTGGGCGTCCAGATTGTCGCCTTTCAATCTGCACACCAGACCTGCCAGGCCGAACCAGGCACAGAGATGAGCTGCGCTGACACCTTCGTGGATAAAGGTGCCTAAACCCTTCAGCCCATGACCGGCCCGAGTAAGCTTTGCGACGAGCTGAGTATCCTGCAATAAACGCCATGCCTTGCCCTCGAGTGTGGAATCGCCCTCCAAGGCAGCCAAGCGAACATGGTCCCCCCAGTGCTGCAAGGCATAGACCAAGAACGGATACGAGTCGAGGCTCTCACAGTGGGCATCAAACTGCTCGTGGCGGAAATAGTCCATGCAAAGCGAGGCCATTGCAGAGTTTGCATTCTTCAAGCGCGGCTCATGTTCAAATTCGCGGAAGACCGGCCTCAGCGTATCGTGAAGCAGCCGCACGAACGAATGTTCCACGTCTCCCTTGTCTACGGTGATCAACCCGTTCGTCGCGCGCAGGATATACGTCCTCGGATGTAAGTTCAGGTTCCCGATGTCGCCGGAATCGCTCGTCAGTGCTAACGCATGCTGGATCGCGAGGAGCGGCAAAGCCCTCAAGGCGACGGCAACGTAGGTGAGCGTCTGGAATGCAACCTCGAGCTCGGGTTCATCTTTGTACAGCTTCAAGGTCTCGATCCTTCCTTTGCAGTACCCTTTTAGATGACCAAATGGCATGTAGTCTAGCTCGTCGAGCAGCTGCTGCTCGGTCTTTGGCTTCACGGGCAGACTGAGCAGCTTCTCTGTCCAGAGTTTCGCGAGGAGGAACTTTCCTTGTGCTTTGGATGCAATATTCTGTGCCACTTCGTGGAGCAGATCGGGCTTATTGTGCAGATAGCCGACTGCTGCGGGCTCGTGGGGCGGAAAGTGATGCAGGCGCGCGTCACGAAGGTCACCGCACGACCTGGGGATGTGTTTCAGTCTGCTCTGGCAGTATAGACCGAGTTCCTCGTCCCGAGCGCGTACTTCTACCCGAACAGTATCGTACTCGGTGCCCTTGTGATCCTGAGGGCAGGCTTTCCCCTTGTCCTTACACGCCAGACAGATATCAAAGTCGCCATCGTTGCAGTCACAGTGGAAGTAGACAGCGATATTTTGCCGGTTGCAGATATCGCAATTTACCACCGCAGTGGTCTCTCTGTAGCCGAGCGATGTTGTGAGAAGGCTTAGCCCAACTCCATCCTGGATAAGCTTCATCGGATAGATTTTCGCAACGTCAACAACCTCGGCGGAGCACTGATTGAGGCCGTCCACGATCAGGTAGGTCCGTTCAAACTTAGCTAGGAGCTCCTCGAGGATCTGTCTGAGGAATGCCTCCGTCCGTGATGCGTGGCTCCCGTGTGCGTCCGTGAGCGTTGATGGGAGGTCGACTTTGGGGTTAAATTGGATCAGCTGTCGGACTATGTAGCCTAAGATGGCGTCTGGTGTTTGCATCTTGCGTATCCTCGGCTGATCACTCAGATATATGGCGATGACAGGACGCGATGGGAAGGATGTTCGGAGGTGTTTGGCAATATTCGCACATAGATCGGTCTGTTCAACAAATCTTAGTATAATGGGTTTGTTTATGTTTCTTTTCTTTTCTTTCTTTCTGTTCCGCAGATTCAATGACCGTGAAGACATGCCTTGCCAGTTCCAGCCTCACCACAAAGTCTGAGCTGCCAGCGACCTCCATCAGTCCACCGTTTAAACTCTTCCGACTCCATTAGCCACTGCCCCGTAGCTACGAGATTGCGGTTCTCCGTCGGGGTCTCTAAAGGCGAAAGCCATTCTAAGATCTTGCTCCGTTGAGCAGCATCAAGAACCGTTTCGATTCTATGCATGGTATCTTTAACTATAGGCTCAACAATACATGATCAGTGGAACTTCCCGACCCAGACAACGCTCGTGGCTTCTCATCGGCGCCCTGCACATGGAAATGCAACGTACACTGCTCCGATTCCGATTCTTCCACCGCCTGGGGCGAGATCACACCAAGAAGATCCCTGGCGTACGCGGCCGCCGTCACAGCAGCATATGGCTGCCACTGCTTGTTCTTATGAGTGTCCGCATAGTCCGCGATCCCGCAGATCGCAAGGCAGGGGAACCTGTTCGCGAGGCCTGCCGCCTCCATCTCGAAGCAGAGAACCTCGTGTCTCTCGTGCATCTCATCGCGCAGCTCGCCGTCACGCAGGAGAGTGTCCGCCGATGCGACAAGTCCGTAGTGCACGGAGGGCGCTGTTCTTGATTCGCGGTTCGTCACCAAGTGTGTGCGATCGCATTTGTCACAGCAATTGATAGAGCTGCCGGCGGCGTGGTGATAGGGTGTTTCAAAGAGCAGATCGCGCTCGCGACCCGGGAAAGAGAAGTATTCCTCTCCTTTGCGGATTTTTGCTATTGCCTGGGCGATATACTTTTGCATCTTCCCTCTCCCGTCGTCGTGGTCCAACTCGAGCTTTCCAGTGGCAGATATCAGCAATGTCTGGGGCCGGTTCAGATGCGACTTGATCTCGTATCTGCCGGGGTATTTCGTGCCCTGGTCATACTGCAAGATCCCGCCTGCGAGCCATCCCCATGCTCATTAATATCTGCCTGTGATGAACAGACCATGAGAGCATGGCACTTACCATGGCCACCATCTGGTCTACTGATCACCACATCGCCCAGGAGAATATCACTGGGAAAGCCGCGCGGATCGGTGGCATTGACAGCGCCGCCGGCGATTCCTACCTTCAACCCGAAGCGGATCTGCTTGAACGTGCGGATCATGTTGACGGCGGCTTCGGCTAGAGAGGCACGGCCCTTGACAACCACCCCGACGATGACAATGTTGTGCTCTCCCATGCGGCCCAGAAAGTACGAGTTTTCGTCATAGGGGGTGTTTGGTGGGTTGTGCTCTTCGTCGAGCATGGCTCTGGCCGCCTGGACCTCGACCCGGAGAACGCAGAACCACCCGACGGTGTAGGCGTCGGGGCTGAACGTGGCCATGTTTGAGAGCCTTCTTGTCCCTCCTGCACCGTTTTATTGCTTCTGGTGTATGAGGGAAATTAAAAGGGGTCAGAGAGGAAAAGCCAAAGACCAGGCTGAGACTCTTCGCAGAGTCAAGGGATGGGCGGGAGACGAAGCAAACGACGAGGCTGAGGGTGCAAGGGTTGCATCTCAAGCAATCCAATCAAATACGAAGCGTCACAGTCAGATACAAGAATGTAGTTGGGGGTATGTCACTGCGTCTAAACCGTTTCCATGTAGGGGTTATTGACATCCCCGGCCCGATACTACTATTCTAGGTAAAGTGGAGTGAGCGTGGCACCGAGAGGTAGAGGCAGATCTCCCACGATCTACAATTCTTTCTCTGTAGCGTTCTCGGCAAAACCGCAACTCGGGAGCCAACGGGCCGTCAACGAGGTGTACCGAAGAGAGGGTGTCCCTGGACAAGCAAATCATGCCGCAGGGGCACCGGCGAGGCTGTGAATCGCGCATGTCATTTTCCCACTACGAGGTCAAATGCAAGGTAACCTCGTCCTAGTGAAACATTTCCCACTCGAGGCTGGTGCCCGGGGGCTCGAGAACCCTGAAAGAAAAGCAACAAGGGTTACGTCCGGGAGATGAGGCAGGCTGAGGTTGGAGTTATAAAAGACAGTGCGCGATGCTTGCTAGCGATGTAACAACACTCCCAAGATATCGACGAGATAGGAGCCCATCATGCGCAGTCTTCTTTTTTTGCTGAGCCTTACACCGGTGCTGGTGGCATCGGCACCTTCCAGCACGTCTGCTGCTACTCCCAACCCAACCGTCTGCGGTGATATTGCCAAGAGAACATGTAAGTCGTCCTATCCACAACCCTTCAGGATGCCGAGCTGACGACAGTCCCACCAGCTGGTGGTGTGTTTCCCGCAAGAACGGTGTACGATTGCCTAACAAGCGTCCCCTTCAATCCGGCGGTTGGCAGTCGGCTGCTCAAATACGTCAACGACACGATTCAGTTCCATAGCACGCTTGCTTACCTCGCAAACCCCCCACCGGGCTATCAGCAGCCCGGTGTTGACTTGGTGGCAGGGATTTCTCAGCTTCAGCGTAATATTGACGAGGGGGCTTTCGCGAACGAATACGACTTCGAGGCAGCGCTTCACCGGCTGCTCCGCGCCGGCCATGATGGCCACCTGAGCCTGGCCGGCGGGATACTTTCTCCCTTTGCCTTTGGCTCTCCGCGGGCAATTGCATCCGTGTCCCTGGATGGAAAGGAGCTGCCCAAGGTCTACTTCACTGGTAGGTGGCTGTACCTGGGTCCACTGGTCTATCTCCCAGCGCTAACGGGATCATGCCCTAGAGGACCTCTTTGCTTATGAAGCAAGTGATGGCTCAAGCGAGCCCTCCGCTATTGCAACCATCAACAGCCAAGACGTTGTCGAGTACCTGACAGAGTTTGCCGCCGTCAATGCCGCCGGCAAGCTCGAACCGCACGCGGAGTGGAACATGCTGATGCAGAGCGGTGCACTGGACATTCAAGGTTACTACGAAGTCTTCTACGGCGGCGCGGCTTTCTATCCGGGCGAGTCGATTACATACGGCCTCGAAAATGGAACAGTCTTGGAACCTGAAGATTGGGACGCACTCTACTTCAGTCCTGGCAACACCGGGCCGCTGGAGACCGGGGGCGATTTCTACAACTTTTTCGTCCTGAACCGCTTACCGGCCTCCTACACAGAGATGCCCGAGCCACCCAGCTCGAGTACCCCCATTGCAGAAGACACCACCTCCTCATCTGCCGCACCGGCTCCAAGTCCCACGGAGTTGCCGGACACAGCGTATCCTCGAGAGCCAGATGTCATGCAGCCCGGCCACTCTATCGACAACCAAGGGCTACTCAGAGGGTACTTCTTAAACGAGTCGTCTCTAGCAGTGCTCACTATTCCCCAATTTGACTCGTACGTCGGGAAATCTAATTCGTTCATCGACACGGTATGGCAATTTCTTCAGCGCAGTCGTCGGGCAGGTCTGCGGAAAGTGGTGATCGACCTGCAACAGAATTCCGGCGGACATGCTCTTCTAGCATTGGAAATCTTTCGGCTGGTGAGTTGAGCCTTCCCTGATATGTACCCTGTGCTCATAAGCTGCGAACAGTTCTTCCCTTCCATCGATCCATTGGCAGCAAGTCGTCGACGCGCCCATCCGATGGCGGACGCTCTGGGATCTACTTTGACTCCGTACTGGCAGAACCTGACAACGAACCACAGCGCCTACTCTACCCTGTTGACCAACGAGTGGGTCGTCGCTAGTCGGTTGGATGCAGACACCGGCCAGAATTTCACAGCGTGGGACGATTATTTCCACTCGCCAGCCTCCTACGGTGGTGATCACTTTACGAACTTGGAGCGATACGATCCATCAGACCGCTTATTTGCCTCGGAGGCAGCCGACATCACCACCGACAATCTCAATTCCTCGCATTCCACCCAGCCGTACCAGGCAGAAGACATCATAATCCTCACCGACGGTCTCTGCTCGTCGACATGCGCACTCTTCACGGAAATGATGCACCATGAAGCCGGCGTCCAGACCGTCGTAGTAGGCGGCCGGCCCAACCCCGGACCCATGCAAGCCGCCGGCGGCACACGCGGTGCAGCAAGCTACAGCGCCAGACGTCTCGACCGCGACATCTCCACGGCCCAGAACATCGACCGATCCACGCGCGGGCAGTTTCCAGACCGCCGGTATGACTTTTTTACCACCGGATTCACAATCAACCTACGAGACCAGATCCGCTCCGGCGATGACGAGGAATCTCCCACGCCGCTGCAGTTCCAGTACGAGGCAGCCGACTGTAGGATCTTCTACACTCCGAAAACGTGGTACAACTACACTAATCTGTGGACATATGCCGCGGATGCAATCTGGTCGGATCCGGGACTCTGCGTCGCGACCTCCACGGACAACCATACCCACCCATCGCCCCACCGGCAACCCTACACTGTCGATACCACCAAGCCAGGCACATCTAAGCCTGCCGATAATCCTCCACAGAGCAATGATCCCTCCAACGACATCTTCTCTTGGACGGACAAGTTTGAACACTACAATCTACGTCCCTGCAACAATAACAGGGACTGCGCAGCGGGCGGCCACCACTCGTGCCGAGAGGTCGAGGTATGCCAGAATGGAATCGTCAAGCCCTTGAAGCGCTGCCTCCGTTATTGCTCAATCGGAGATAGGTCATGCGGTGACGATAAGTGCGAGCTCGATAGGCTCAGCCGCACCTGCAATAGACCCAGTAAGCTAGGCGAAAGATCGAAAGGTTGTTATGACCCTGGCTATTGTCACACACCAGTGTATCCGGGGTGTCTTGACATGGAGCCTGACAAAGAGATTTATAAGGGAATGTTTAACAAGCAGGAGACCTATTGGTTAAGTGTGGCCAACGACCGAGGGTTCGATGCTTGCGATTTGTATAATGAGTTCGATTATTGCTACACGTTGGATGGGAGGGACAGCGACAGGAAATTCTGGAGGAGTGATTATGATGAGGAGGACGAGTATGATGAGGACGAGTAGATGAATTGGATTATGTTTAAGGAATCATGTATGTTCTTCGAGGTTTCTTGAATTCGAGGCAGTCATTGTTTTCTCATCCTGCAATATATACTCTTATATTTCCTTTCTGTGAGTCGATGAAGATTGAGACTCGATATCGAAATATTCTATCAAGATATATTGAGGGTAAAGTGGTTACCGGGCCAACCGCATTGACCGCCACGGACCACACAAGCAAACCATCCCTGTCAGCTTCACGACGCCAGTTTTGACGTCTTTGACAACCTCATCTCTTGTCTCCGGGTCCAGCGTTGATCAGTTCGGTTTTCATTCTTCTTGATTTTTTTTTGCTCTTTTCCTTTTTTCTCCTTTCTTTCGGTACATTGGTTGTTCAAGTTTTTCGGCTTTTTATCGTCTTTCTCCTACGAGCCAAGCAGTTCAGGTCTGTCCGTGGTCAATAATACTTGGCACCGAGCTGTCGACAAAGCTTGAATTTATATCACTGGAAGATTTTTCGATCACCTTCGCCGGACTGCCGTTTTCCATGCGACAGTCTTAATCCCAACCAGACAGAAGGTCAGCGTGGGAGGTCATCCAGGCATCAAACACGGTCTCGGTTCCCCGGAAGAAAGAATATATATCCTATATAAAATGAGCGTTCGCGTCGTCGCGCGGGTTAGGCCGCTTCTCAAGTCGGAACGAGAGTTGGACATCATCTTGCGCACCGATTCGTCCAACCAGACCGGTCCCAAGAGCGACCACACGACCTCCGAGGACAATGCGGCATTGAAGAAACTGAGAGATAGAAACACGGTCGTGCGGATACCGAACCCCAAGAACGAGGGCGAGGAGTACTCCTTCCAATTCAATGCCGTCTACGACGCCGACGCGCCGCAACAGGAGCTCTTTGACGCAGAGGGTGCGTGTCGAGAATGCTGTCAACCCCCGTGGTGTACTAACCATCTCTATAGTGGCTCCTACGGTCAAACACCTATTCAACGGACGCGATGTCACCTTGTTCGCATACGGCGTCACAGGGACAGGGAAGACGCACACAATGCGAGGCGGTAAAAGCATGGCGGATAGGGGCGTGATCCCGCGTCTCCTGAGCACCATCTACCGACGCAGCCGGAAGATCGAAAAAGACAGTCATGGGGAGAAGTCCGTCCAGGTCTCTCTGACCTATTACGAGATATATAATGACAAGGTTTTTGACCTGTTTGAGCCGCCTGAGAAGAGAACCCTGGCAGGACTACCGCTTCGCGATAATGGGGGGAGAACGGTGGTGGTGGGGTTGACGGAGCGGCCGTGCTCGAACCTGAAGGATTTCGAACTCCTGTATGACCAGGCGAACACGAACCGCTCCACGTCGGCAACCAAGGTGGGTGTCCTTCTCGCTGTTCATGAACCTGTGCTGACTATCTTGGTTAGTTGAACGCCCACTCGTCGCGATCGCACGCGATTCTCGGCGTGAAAGTCGCAATTAGCTCCGAAGAAGAAACCCGCGTGAGCACAGTGTCGGCGATTGACCTGGCAGGCTCAGAGGACAACCGTCGCACAGACAATGATAAGGAGCGCATGGTCGAGTCGGCCAGTATCAACAAGAGCCTTTTCGTCTTGGCCCAATGTGTCGAGGCCATCAGCAAAAAGGCCCACCGCATCCCCTATCGCGAGTCCAAGATGACCCGGATCTTGTCCCTGGGCCAAAACCACGGCCTCACCGTGATGATCCTCAACCTGGCCCCTTTGAAGTCCTACCACTTAGATACGCTAAGCTCTCTCAACTTTGCCAACCGCACCAAAAAGATCGAAGTGCGCGAAGTCGAGAACGAACCCATGTTCAAGGGCCCTCCGAGGCCGTCGATGCGGCCTTCTCTGGCAGCCCTGCGTCAACCCCTGCGGCCGCTGACAGCGTCTCTTAACGCCAATCTTGGCGCTACAGCCGGCAAAGACTCGGAAAAGCCTGGCGAAAAACCCGTTAAGGCATTCAGTGTTTTTTCAGACAGACAGAAAAGGATCTCTGCCCAGTTCAAGAAGCCCGAAATCCCGAAACGGCCCTCGCTCAGTGCGGATGCGCCTGCGCCTCGTCTACCGAGGGCCACTCGACTTGGTCAGCCGGTCCTCCAGCAGAGGAGCTACGACGAGATCTCGTCCGCCAAGATCGAGGAGATGGTGGAGAAGAAGGTCGAGGAGATCCTAGCGGTGCGGGCAGTCAGCGAGCAATCGCGACAAACCCAGGTCCGGGAGTTGAACGAGCAGATGCGCAAGCGACTGGAGCAGCTGGAGCAGCGCATCGAGGGCTCTGAAGACGCCCGAGCCGAAGGCCTGTCCTACCTTCTCATGGCAAAACAGCACCAGGGACGCGGGGAAGACGCATCCGCACTACGGATGTACCAGCTGGCACTGCCCTTCTTCCCCAACAACGAGAAGCTAGCTCTTAAGATCGCGAAGCTGAAGGCGCGCACCCACGGCCGGTGCGTCTCAGAGACCGACTCCACAACCTCATTAGCCCCACCGAGCACCAAGAAAGCGCTGGGCAGCATGCTCTCCCTCAACAAGCAGCCCACCAGAAGCAGCAGCCTCAAACGCTCCGCCTCGGTCTCCGACGCAGACTACGAAGAGGCCGAAACCTTCTCCCATCTAAGCGACGACGACGTCCAAGAAGTTACCCGCTCGCACCGCCCCAAACGAAACAAGACTAGCCCATCCGTCGCAGACGAGGAATCCGCGCTCGCAGACGACGAACCGGCTCCTTCGCCGCGCACCATTCACCTCCTCTCCGTCATCAACTCCCGCGACGTCAGCCAGATCAAGTTACTCAAGGGCGTGGGGGCGAAAAAGGCCGAAGCGATCGTCGACTGTCTCTGCGAAATGGACCACAATGAGGATGAGTCGCAGGCTCAGTCGCAGATTGAGATCCGCAATCTTGTCGAGTTGAGTAAGTTGAGGGGTGTGGGTGTGAAGAGCGTGGAGACTATGAGGAGTGGGTTGTTGGCGTAGCTTGACTCTTCTTGTTTGGTCGGTTGATTGCTTGAATGCTTGGTTGGTCGGTTGATTGGTTGGTTTATTCATTGTTGCGTTGATTGCCGGATTGGTTACTTCGTGCATCATGCATTTGACGCGGGATATATATGCATTGTTGATAGCGAGGGTGTTGGGGTGTTCTTTTCTATCTATCTTCTTCCTTTTTCTAGCTTTGGTTGGGTGTGTTCCCAACAAGGAACATGCTTATACTCGCATGTGCAGTACAATACATACCATTTATGCATCCAATTTCTCAGTTGATATGTTTACCCGACACAACTCTTGGATAGTAGGCCATCATACTCATACTCATCACCGGGTCAAACCAAATCAAAGTATACCATGTTTATCAAGATTGACAGGATGTAATACAGAAGGGAAAAAAAAAAAGAAAAAGACGGACAGTCGCATGCGATTAACACAACCCATCTATAATACATGATTGAGCCTGCAATGGGAGATTTCCCAAAAAATAAAACCATGCATCAAACGCACGATGAATCCACAGCCCATATCTACTGCGCCTTGCCCGGCTTTTCAAAAATCACATTCCCGTCCTTGGTGATATCAGCGATCCGTTGCGCCGATCCCTTGATTTCCATTTCCACTTCCTCGATCGTCCGTGGCGGGACGGGTGCCACGCTGATGTCTCCGACGATCTTCTTGCCTTCCGTTTCCTGTTCAGACTTCGGGCCGGTGGTCAGTCCGCGCGGGGTGTCGGCGATCTCGTTCACCTGCTGGGGGGTCAGGATGTCGTTGAGGCGGGGCCCGCGCGTCTGGATGAGGATGTTGGTGGGGCCGTCGAATTGGAGGAAGAGCTTGTTCACGGTGAGTGTTTTATCTTTGGTAGGATACTAGTATGGGACAAAACCTACTCTGTCGCCCCAGATGGTCATCCGCGACCAGGTGCGGAGGGTGTGCAGGACTTTCATGGCTGTCTTCCAGCTGTCAGAGTCCGACATCGCCTGGACGAACTTGGACTTCTGGATGAAACCGGGCCAGTTCTTGAGTCCCGGGATTTGGAAGTTCAGTGTGGTGGACTTGAAGCGGTAGGGACGAGGGGGGTTCGAGCTCATGGTGTATGCGACGACGTTGCTGGTATGTGTTAGTTTATACTATGGATTCTACGGCGTGGTCATACCTAGGATGAGCGATGTATTGCTCCCCCGCCTTCAGTTCGACGTTGTATAGTTGACCGTTGCCAACCAGTGCCATGAGTCCTCGCCCTGTGACCTCGGAGTTGCCCCAGTGGGCCAGACTCTTCGCGGAGTTAGTTGAGACTCAAATGGGGTGTTCTAAAGGTGTCAAACAAACCAGATTTGTGTTCAGAGTCGGTCGAATGGTGAGAGACCGTCCGGTCCAGGCCAGCAGCGCGCGTCGCTGGGCCACGATCCAGTCCACGGAGCCATTGAGGTGAACGACAGCAAAGGACGTGTTGGGAGAGCGAACCGAGACCAAAGCCGTCACCGGGCTGGCCGAAGAGACCTTCTGGTACAGGAACGGGATGCCCACGGCGGCTCTCCGAAAGGGCTCCAGCGCGCTCAAAGACGAAACCACCTGCAGCAATTGCCCATTAACGACCAATCGTAAACCATTTCATGAAAGAGCTGCATACGTTATCCGCCTTTCCGCTTAACCCAACCAGCGTCCCCCGTCGTGTGTATAGTTTTTGTGAGGCGGATAAAGAAACCGATAGTAGCGAGTATGGCGCACCGACGACATCAAACCGAGCATCTGCATTCTCCTGTTAGCAAGGTCTCTTCGTTTCCCGCGCTCCGTCCCCCCATTCCATTACCACCGCTAAGGCAGACCAAAGTATAACATACCCGCCGACTCAGCCGAAGCAGGGGTGCTCGTAATAGGCAACCCGTTGCCGCTCGTCGCAGGCCGTTCCGAGGGCGTCGCGCGAATCTGGATGGACCGGGACTGCCACCCGCGGCGCGCCCATGTCCCTTGTCGCACGCGGGGAAGAGCCCGCACGCCACTCCGCAAAGATTGACTCTGACTCATTCTGGCAATGGAAGCAGAGAGGGAGAATGGATTGGCGGGAAGGGGACGAAGTTCACGAGAATGAGAGATTCAAGATCGTAGGCGGTCGGGAGGGGCAGATTGTTCGATGAGCTCACTCGTCACCTGATTGGGGATAGTGTTGTTTGACGGTAGGGCACGGAAGTAAACAATGTTTTTCAACAATTGATGAGATTGTTGGAGCATATTGTATGTTTTTTAAGTGAGAAGGGAGTGTTCAGGACTACCAGGGCCTGTTTGATGTACTACGTGGACATACATCATTCTGCCATCACCGGGGAGATCACTCATGGGAAGTGTAGTATTGGTTTATTGGTGTCATTATATATATATTGGAGTAGATGATCATTAAAGGAAAGAAATAGAGGGAGAGGACTTGTGAAGTATGGCTAATGGCAGTCAACCACGAGCATATGTTAATTATTTTTATAACCATCATACTCGGTATAAGGTTAGATAAACCAACACTACTCCGTACTATAACACCCAAAGTCAGGATCGCACTTCTTTAGTATCAAAAATTGTCAACTAAGTATGATCATCATGAAATCTGGTAAACTTAGTATTCTTTACCAAACCTTTGATCCTGAGTGAACCTGTACCAATGGTTTATCGATGATCTTGTAGATGGTGAACGGCCTGTCCAGTAGCCGAGAACCAGAATGGAGCGTCAAGAGCTGTTTGAGGTGAGCTTTGCAGAGGTGCTCCAGTAGATCTCTCGTGGTAGATATCCGTGTTTCCTAATTCCAAGTAGACACGATGGTCTGCATAAAACTTGACCACTTGACCGGATGGCGTTAGATTGGACTAGCTTTGAGATACCAGCGGCCTTCCGGGCCGGGAGCCTGCTGTGGTCAAAGCAGACAATAGAACTAATCAAAGGTATAATTTGGAACTTATTGGGGCAGACTGTCTGCAAGTCAGGTGATCCATGGAGTCAATAACAGTCATGCTGTCCAAAATCAGCAGCATGTCCCTCTGTATGAGAAAGTAGCTAGGAACAGAGTCGATAACCTTCTTACTATCATCACTAGCTGGTTCTAGTCAGGACTAATCCGATCAGGCTAATGACGGCAATGGTGACTTCCATCTCATCCGGGAGTCACGGATCCCTAGTACCTACTAGTAGATTGACCCCTTTTCGTGGATGAACTTGGCATGAACTCCCATCAATCAAGGTAGCAGTATGATGCTTCCTCGTTTGATGAGTTGACGATATATAACGAATGGGCGGGGTTCGTCAGAAATTACCCTCGTCACTTGCATAATCAAGTGGAGTGGCTTCACCTGCTGAATGTGCCACGGGGATTCCTCGACTCCCAAACATGACCCTCTAGCGGGTCTAGATCCTACGCTTGGACGCACATATGCAAAAGCGAGTTTGCCATGCAAGCAGGATAGCAGGTGGGTCTGACAGAACCATGGCAATGTCATCGCCCAGTTGGGAAACCATGTGGCGGTGATCTGGGAGTCTCAAGGAATGGATGCCAGGGTAACCAATTCATACTATCCATGTACGACCTAGCCATTAGTAGGAAGGATAACCTCGAGAATAGTAATAATACTCAAGAAGAAAGAGAATACTCATGATACTAGAAGAAAGAAGAGTTCATCGGTTATCAGAAATTCCCGCAGGTCCCCTGACTAGACCCGATATGATCTAGCGTGACAGACTATGTGCAGGATTAGTGTCTGGTTAGTGCAGACTTAGTCAGGATGCACACGCAACCAGACCGAAAGCGGCAACTTATCAGAAGAATCCCCGCTTTCCTTTACACTTCTTCGTCTTTCTCTTCTTCTTCTTCTTCTTCTTCCTTTCTCTCACTTCTGTCATTCTTGTCTGTCTTTCTTCCACATTCGTTACCGATTAGATCCATTCGTTTTCTCTCTTCTTTACTCTCGTTTCTCCCCACATCCGCATTTCCCCACTGATCCCGACTCACTCGACTCACTCGACTCACTCGGCTTATCTGGATATCCTATTAATTACGGTGGGCCATTGCCATTCGACCAGCCTTCGCTCCTTTTAGTCCTCCCCCCCCGATCCAATTTATTCGCCCACTATTGTCCCCCCGCTCCTAGACCTGCCTGGTGCCTATCAGTGTCCCCGTGCGCCCCCCGTTTCCCACTGTTTCGGTTCCTCCGTGCTGGGTTACACCGGATCGGATCTCTTTGTCTCTCACCTGCTGCGACCTCGATTCCTCTCTGTGATC
This sequence comes from Aspergillus campestris IBT 28561, assembly GCF_002847485.1. NCBI lineage: Eukaryota > Fungi > Ascomycota > Eurotiomycetes > Eurotiales > Aspergillaceae > Aspergillus > Aspergillus campestris. The sequence continues at coordinate 513,652 of NW_020194348.1, read as the reverse complement.
TCCCCCATTTCGTCGACAGACATTCAATTGTTGTGACCGTACTCTCCACGTCATCAAAAGTCAATTCGGAATCAATCCGCCAGAGGAATCCCTCCGCCATCGCACAATGGGTTTCATCGATAAGTTGCAAGCCAGTGCGTCTTACCCACCGTGGATCTCACCCTCCAACCGCCATGGTCGCTAATCATTGCTCTAGAGATCGAACTCTACCGCCTGGAGCAGCGCTACGCTCGTCGCAAGCATCGCAGCACCTTCTCCGATGTCCACTACGTTGATGGCGAATATGTCTACTCCAATGGCTCGAACTCCCCGACGGGTACCGTCTCCAAGAACTCCACGGGAAACCACTGGAAGGCGTCGACATCGAGTTCCGCTGACTCCCGATGGCGTTGACCCGATGTGATTTGATCGACCCGCGATTTCCTATTTTCTAGCGCTCTAGATCCTCGGCGTTACGACTCGTGCAGAGGATGTCACGACTTGATTATTGATTGGCTTGTTCATCCATGGGTTAAGACTCAACGAAAAGTTCACTTTACTCTTCTTTCTATCGACAGCCGCAATTGGATGCGATCTACCCGAGCCCAATGTGGCTGCGAGTTCCCCGGGCTTGACGTCTCCTTCCGAGCCCGGTCACCACCTCAGTCTCTCCTTGATCTCGAGACGGTGGTTAGGAGGCATTCTCCTTATCTATTCCCTACGATTTATCTGATGTTGGGTGGTTTCTCCTGGTACCTAGCTCTATCCTCCTCGAGGCCGAGTCAACTCACCAGCTCCTTTCTTGTTTGTTGTTTATCTTATCTTTGACTGCACATTAGCGAGTCCTCATGACTTGTGGAGTTATTTCTTGTGGATATCTACGTTTACATTTCTGTATATAGACCTAGTACATGCTTCAATGATTATACCTTACCTATATCGAGAATTACTCTACAAACCACTAACAGATCTACCCACCTCAGACCTCGGAAGATGATAAACACAACCAACAACCTCATCAACCACGCTAAATCCTAAAGATAAAGAAAGAAAGAATAGTATCCCTATATATAACTACCTATACAATCACTTCTTCGACCTCCGACTCCCAATCCCCAACCTCCCCAAATTCGACAAACTAGACTTATGCTTCTGCGGTCCTCCACTTCCACCAGTACCACCACCACCACCAGACGCACCCCTCTGCAGTACCCCCCCATCACGCCCACTGCCTCCCCCACCAGCACCGCCTTCATTAGTCGAAAGTCCAGGCCCACCCCTCGGCGCATCAGGCAATAATCGATCCCGATGACGCGTCTGCTCCGCCGCAGACAGCGCCGCAGAAAGCGAGGTGGAATGGCCGAAGGGGCCCGAGTCAGCCGAGTCGTGCTGGTTATGCTGGTAGTGTTGTTGGGGGTGGAGGGCGCGGCGGGAGCGCTCTTGCACGGTCTTGAACTTGTCGAGGAGGTCGATCCACTTGATGGAGGGCTCTTCGCGTTTGAGCCGGCTGCTTGTTGGCGGGGTTGGGGTTGTTGAGGAGGAGGTGGAGGATGTGGAGAGGGAGGAGGTTGAGGTTGTGAGGGTTGGTCTAATTATAGGGTCAGTTAGTTTTATTTGGATAGGAGAGAGAGGGGGTAGAGGAGGATTTGGGCGATAGGGATGGGGATGGGATTGGGGATGGGATTTAACATACCGTAACCCCGTATGTAAAAGACCAATATTGCTAACGCTGTTGAGGCGGTTTTTGAGCGCTGCAAAGGCCGAGCTCTGCGGGAGGAGCATGAGCACGCCGTAGAGGCATTTGTAGAGGTAGGGGTAGCGTTCTGGTTCGAGGAGTTGGAGACGGAGGTCTGATAGCGTATATTAGTACCAACTGTATGGGCCAACTGTATGTAGGTGATCGCTCGTTGGGACAAGCCATGTCTACTTACAAGTGAACACCGGTGACTCCAGCAGCTGGACCAGCTTGTCGATCTGGATTAACATGTTGACTGTCATTTCGAGTTCGGCGCTGCGCGCGTTAGTGTTTAGTGGCTCGAGTGGCTCGTATGTGGTCTTACAAAACTTGGAGGAGGTTGTAGGCCTGCTCGTAGGCCTGAGCGAGCAGACACAGGGAGAAGGTAGACACGGCGTTGTGGCACCATGATCGGAAGAGCGCCACGAAGAACATTTGGCCTTCCTGCTCGATGGTTAGGATTTAAGTAAAGATGATCAGATGGATACGTACTCTAGAGTCCAAATTGCGCAGTCGTTTGCGCAGGTCGGAAAGCTCCGGCGCCGTGATTAGGTTATTATTCAGGTTTTGAACCATAATGCTGGCGAATTCAATGTCCTAGATGTCCGAGTCAGTATGACCACAACCTATTACATTACTAGGTAACGACGAACCTCCTCCTTCTCTAGGCAGTCGGCCAGAGTCCTGTATATGCGCTCAGGGCTGAGATTCGTGCAAAGCTGTCGGATGATGAGGTTCCCGCGAACTTCAAGTAGGCCCCGATCCGTGGAAAACAGCTGGAGCAAGTTCACCATGAAGGATTTGAAATAGCTGTCATCGCTGTTTCTCGATATCTGCGAGAGGAGCTGCAGGTCTTTGGTAACGACCGCTTCGGCTGGATCTGACAGCGTCTTGAGCAGAGCAGGGAACGTCCCATCGTTGAAAGCGACCACCTTCTTAGGCGCCTTGCGGTGAAGCATGATGAGCCACGAGAGCGCGGCTACCCGTGTGGCTTCGTTCTCGTTCAGAAATTGTAGGGTCAGTGAATTGACGGCTGCGGCGTAGTCAAGGTCTGTCGGCGGCACTGGTGTAGATATTATACTGCTTCGGGGTGTTTGAATGTTCGAGCCTTCTTGCTGATGTGTCGCTTTTTTGGGCTCGTTCGGTGATGCATCGGGTCGACTTCCGGGTGTAGACGATCGCCTTTCGAACTCTTTACTGGTCGTTGCCGCTTTCGACGATGCAAACTGGCGCGGTTCGTCCGACATGTCCTCCGACAATGATACGATGTACCCCAGTAGAGACGTGTTGACTCGGTTTGCGGCCTGTCGTACTTGGTCCGAGCCGCTGGACATCGCTGGTAGGACCTGAGTGAGGAGACGTGGAACAAAGGGGAGGATGTCTTCGGGGTTAATGTCGAAGAAGCTGTCGATCCATCGCAGGGCCGTCAACTGCATTTCCTCGACTACATCGGTAAGCATATTACATGTTGCCCTTGATGTTGATGCTTACCAAAAGACGTGTCGACAAAGCCCACGAGAATGTCCAATATCCTGGGATAATCGATCTGGACATCCTGTCCAGGGATCCAGTCCCCGTCGGTATGTATCACCTCTTCGATAATTGACCCCGATTCCGAATCATCTATGGCGTTCTCACTAGCCTCGACCTCGGCGCCTATCGTGTGCTCGGTGGTGGTGCTGACACTCCCGCTGGCTGTTGAGCGACGGTTCTCATTGCTCTGGCTTTTCTGGCTTTCTTCGATCCCCTTCTTCAATCGTTCGATTCTTTTGATTTCTGTCAAGAATTTGTCGAGCAGATCTTGAGTGGCGACATTCACGTCCGTGTTCGTATCTCCCAGGAATTTGATCAGTCCACCAAGGAATTCCGGCAGATACGCAACGAGTTCCAGGTCCGGAATGGTGTCCAACAAAGCCAGCCATGACACCAAGAAGTTCCGTGTAAAAGGGCTTATAACGTGTATTCGCTCCTTGAGTAGCGGTATAAATTTCGGGAGGGAAAACGCCGTCGGAAGGTCCGCATCCTCCAACGTTTCCGTGTCTGATGCTTGCTTGTCGGAGAGCTGGAGGACCGAGATATACGAAGCCGCCGATTCTGAAACGATATCTTTAACAAGCCTATCAAGAAGCTCGGCGCCGTTCTTCACCGACATTTCCGAATCAGAAGCTAACTAGGTTAGAGTTAGTGTGGACGCACTCAACGGGACAAAAAAATGTAGACAAGTGCAAAGCACGGTAAAATGGAAAATATGGTTGTACGCGATCAAGAAACTCACCTTGCTGAGATCGTCAAAAATCTCATTGAAAAACAGTAGTATCTCCCCCTTTGCGACTTTGGCGATGTTGTACATGCTCTCGCAGGCATAATATCGGACCCGCGCATCCTGGTCTGAGAAACAAGCCAGTACGGGCGGCACAATTTCCTTGAGGTAGGGCGCGACACCCTCCTAGTATGCGCGTCTCAGCACCACTCGAGAGGCGAATGTTCCCAGTAAACTCACAGATCCCAAAGCTATCGAGGCCGCGGCCAGCCCGATGAGGCCTCCGTTTCGCGCGTGCGGTTGGTGGACGGCGTAGGCATAGTCATGGCATAGTTGGTCGACGACTTTCCGGATTTCTTCGTGGTCGCCTTTGAATGCGGCATCGCGAACGACTCTCTCGAGTCTGTAGAATGCGAGTCCGCGTTAGCATGAGGTAGCTAGACACGGGTCATGAGGGATGATCAGACGTACTCCAACGCGCCCTGCTTTCTCCGATCGTAGAGCTTGTCGTTCAGCAGACGCTGAATTGTATGATCCATCTCAGTCAAGCACAGACAGTAATCGGTATCGGACTCCGTGTTGTTAGGAAAAGTTCATGGTGGAAGCCTTGTCTCGTCTGTCGGTCTGATTAAGGTGGGGGCTGTCAGCGGGTTGATCAGTTATTCCCGCGGCATCGGGCCCGGTTGGAATTCGGAATAATATACAGTTGCCACACGGAAGAATGGGGCGCAGAGGAGTAAACAAAACAATAACAGTTAGTAGCTCCACCCTGGTTCAATAGTTGCAAGCTCGAATAGTAGGGTTGCGGGGAGCGTTCCAGGCAGATGTGTTGGCAGCGTTGACGGGCGTCTCGGTGGACTCGAAGTGACGTAGTGTCAGCGGTTGGGTCGAGACTACTGACCGCCCTGGCATCATATCCAGTTCCTAATGGGGGAGGGATCTTCAACATCAATGATCATGGTCTATGGAAATGGCTTTCTCGTCTGGTCCAGAAGATCAAACTATGGATTTCGCGAGATTGTCGGACATAGCCAGAGCTGGCATTACAAAGCTCTTTGTGAAGAACAATCAGACCGGCTTGGCTCGTGGAAACAATTCCGTTTCTGGACTTGGTTTTGATATATAAAAGTCATGGCCTTGAGCTATATTATGTCAAAAGGCCAATGAAAACAGTCAAGTATTGATCAATTGATGATTCTAAAGACTCCGAACAGGCCACGAATAGTTGCAAGATTACAAGAACGCATGAAGAGTCAAAACCAAAACTATGTAGTTCAAGTTAATTAACATGTTGGCCGATTGCATGGATGACATTTGGCTCAGGGTGGTGATTATCAGAAACATGGGAAAAGATGCAGAGAATATACTGACCATCGGTAGGCACAGTAATCGCACGATTGACGACAGTTGATTCTTTGATCAGGACTAGGAGCGTTCGCGGGGGAGGGATTACGATGGAATCGTGAAGCCCAACGCTCACGAAGCATGACATCAGCTGCATCATACCCAAGTTAAATTTGACATGATATCAGTCTATACTCTCACAAAGATACTCACATGATATACTCCAATCCAGAGGGTGGTCTGTGACATTTATCTGGTCTAACTCTCTATTCACCCGGATAATCTGGACGCGATTGGGTCTTCCATTTCGGAGTCTCCACAGGAGAGAACAAGAGAGTAAACTAAATGATTCAGCGCGTTGAAGTATCATTAGTATATACTCAATAAGTGGAAAGTATACTTAGGACTTACCTTTTTCCACACACCTGCTTTCTGATACTGATATTGTGTGTATCAGACACTAGGATAGCGCCAAAGTGACCTATTTGCATATGTTTCCAGTACTATGAGTAGAATTAGTATAACAAGATTAGCATTAGGAGATAATAAATAAGAGCATCTAATTTTTAATGTATTCTAGATGGAAGAAACAGCAATCTTCACCAGGGAACCGAGAGGTTTCTCAAGATGATCATCTCATAGGTCCACCAAGTTGAAATGGTCTCGAGCAGCCGGATTTTTGCAGATCTTGGTCTTCCAAATCGTTACTTTGGTAGTAATTCTTTCCAAACAATGAACAGGCATATAGGGTACGGCCGCGACCTTCGATGACGCGAAAATAGACCCATTCACAAAACATGTCCGCATCCTGGACCATCATACTATGAGATGCGTCCTTGCTCTATAGCATCGGTATGGACATCGCAGCTTCGAGTGTTGGTGTAGAACATTAAGTAAATGAGCGAGCAACAGGGCACTCATGAAGATTTGACATAATTTCTGCTTTATCCTTCAAGCTGGAGATACCATGCTGTTTGGTTATCATGGATGTTTCCATGTTTGATGACGGCCACTGCAACAAAATACTGAATTGGTATTTCGTTAGGCTTGATATATCGATATCCTCACATCAAACAGTGGGTTTGTAGGAGCGATAGGAGATTGGGGGGGGGCGGGGGGGATAAGACCAGCTGGTAAGGGAATTAAAGAGCCTAAAGAGATAAAAACATAGGTGATTGACGAAAACCACCTTCACCTGAAATAGAAGTGGTTAAGGATCGCTTATTACCACGTGAGAATATATCAAAGTAATTGGTATCTATCCTAATGCAGATAACTCCCGTCCATAATCAATCGCAAAAAGTCCAAATCCACGCCGAGCATAAACAATGGTCCAAAGATATAGATATAACAACAGATCGTAACAGTGAAGCATATTGCTCAGTGGCTGATATATTGGAACACAGCAGATACGTCCCTCTCGCCAGTCTCCTGGCGGATCAACAAGTCCTGGATCTTGCTGAGCGCGCCGGTCTCCCCGTCATTCACAAAGTGATTCCAGGAGCTGGTGTCACCATACAGCATAGCCGGGGCCTTGACAAACTGCCCTCCGTCGGGCCGGCATCGCTTGCATTTGAAGGTGTCGTGTGTGTCACTTCGGGTTTCAGGCTTGAACTGGAACAGTTCTCGGAGCGACTCTGCGGAAAAGTGCCGCTCGACGTCTTCCGCTGAGTCTACCACGCAAGACGAGAGAGACTGCTTGTGCGACTGACGCTGGAAGATCTTCTCCTCGATCGACCCCGTGGCGATGAAGCGGTATACGAAGCAGTCCTTTTTCTGCCCGTCACGCCATACTCGAGCCAGCGCTTGCTGGTCCGCAGCGGGGTTCCAGTCGGGGTCGAAAAGCACGAGGCGATTTGCGCCGATCAGGTTCAATCCGCACCCGCCGGCTTTGCTGCTGAGGAGGAAGACGAATTCCTCGCCGTCGGGGTTGTTGAATTTGTCCACTAGCTTCGACCGTTTGTTCACGTTCATGGTCCCGTCTAGTCGTAGGGACCCGTAGCCCCTCGTTCGACAGAGCTTCTCGAAGAGATCGAGCGTTTGGGTGTAATTGCTGATAAGAACGATTTTGTCGTTCGTGTCTTGGCGAATGCGAGCAAGCATTCGGTCCAATACCATCATCTTCCCGGAATACCATGATTTGATGTCGCGATCGCGCCCTCGTGCTTCCGGGGGGACGTAATCTTCTGGGTACGTATACTCACATCCTGGTAAATCGCTGGAAAGATTGAGAAGGTCTGGGTGGTTGCAAAGCTTCTTTAGAATCCCAATGGCCTTCAGCGGCTGACTGCCTTTGCCTCGGAGGAGGCTCCTAATTTCCGGGCTTTGGATGAAGTGATTATACAAGCCGACTTGGAACTCAGAAAGACCACAAAAAACGACATGCTCGTACTTGACGGGCAAGTATTTTGTCAAAATGTCATTCGTCCGGCGAATGATGAATTTGTTGACGATGGTGGAAAGCTCCGCCAGACGTTCATCACCCTTGGCGCGTTCTTCTTCGGTTCCGGCTGCATCCCTCCCTCTGAGAATCGGCAGCTCGAACCGCTTCCGAAACTCGGCCTGGGACCCTAGCAAATTGGGATTCGCAAAGTTCAGCAAAGCAAAGTACTCCGAGAGGTCGTTTTGGATAGGCGTTCCGGACAAGATGACCCGGCGTTGTACATTGAGACTGTCGAGGGCCGTCCAGGTCAAGCTGTCTTTGTTTTTGAGTCGGTGGCCCTCGTCGCACAGAAGTAAACCAATAGGGCTGTCCTTCAATGTCTCGACATACATGCGGAGAGTCTCGTATGACACGATGAGCACAGGCCTGACGACCGAACGTCCGGAGGAGATCGCCCATTGCTTGATTTGGGAAGTCAACTCGGTCTTTGAGGCCTTGCCATCCACTGCAAACGGCGTGATAGTGCCCTGCCCCAGCCATTTGCCTATTTCTTATGAGATACTATCCAGTGTGCGATGTTCCGTGCGGTACTTACCGAGTTCGTTTGCCCAATTGCCTACCAAACTTGACGGACACGCAATGATGCATTTCTGGATGGTTGTCTTGCCTGCTTCTGGCGACTGCCTTAGAAGCGTCCACATCAATGAAATGCATTGAAGCTGTCGTTGTTAGTTTATATACGTATAGCATAGATGTAACTAGACGTACCGTTTTCCCTAACCCCATCCCGTCTGCCATGATGCAACCACTTGCATTCTTGTCAACCATGCCAGTTGTACATCGATAAAGAAACTAGATCACGTCGTTAGTTGCTTTACCATAAACGTGGAGAATCCTCTTACCTTGACGCCCTCCACTTGATGAGGCCGCAGAACCTTTGCCAGTCGCGGATCAATAACCACGGGAACCCTAGGACGCTCCTCGACCTCTTTCTTTATACCCAATATATCCGCCAAGCTTTTATGTACGAGCGGTTCATCCAACTTGGGTTTCTCGCTCTCAGCCTGTTCCTCATCCTTCTTCGGAGCAGGTTCATCGACATCATCCACAGTCGGATCATACAACACAATCGCAAACTCGCCACTCGGATCATGCAAAGGCTTCACGACAAACGTAGCACCCTGCCTCATCCCCAGCGTCGGCGCAGGCCGGGCCCCATCAAACCTATCAGCCGATTTATCAATCAACGGTATCATGAACCTCTGTCTAAAGGCCACATCTTTGTCTTTAGGCTTGAACACGGGGAATCTATTGGCGTCTCTGGTCGCGAGCGCGAGGCGGTCCTCGTTCGTGTACGGCTTCGCATTATCGTCGTCTCCCCCTCCATCCGCGCCAGTGTAGTCCACCTTCCGTCGCTTTCGGGCTGGTTTGGTCGATGCTCGTGTGAAAGTTGCGGAACCGGGGCATTTGAATGGCTTTGCTAGTCGGTCGGTGGGCTTCGCGGACGGGGTGGTTTGGCCTTCAGCCCTTGCTGCTGGCCGGGGCCGATACCTTCATAAGTCAGTGGTGGTTGTGGTAGCTGTATCAAGATAAGTAATCCTTACATCTGGGCGCCTTTATTCCAACTCCCGCTTCGTTGTGTGTATATGTGTATGTCTGGCTCTGTCAAGGCACTGACCTGTTGACGCTGGCAGGCAGACACGCGCTCCATCGGCTTGGCGCGTTGACCGCCGTCATCAGAACACCAAAGTAGCACGCCCTCACGTGATGATAGCGGCCCTCCATTGCCCCGCCATGAAGGGGCGTTCAAACCCAAAAAGATAATAGTACATAAATCGAGACAATGATAGTCCCACCTCAATCAATTGCAGATTGACGTCGGGTTTGATGGCGTCGGACTTTTGGGCTGGGTACATCAGCGGTGCCATTGGCATTGTCATTGGGAACCCGCTGGACGTTATTAAGGTTCAACTGCAGGCAGGCCAGGCTGCAGATGGGGTTGCATCATCGTCGTCTCGTCCTACCGGCCGATTTGAGAGGACCACCTCTTTGGCGCGAGGTTTGTTTGACCCTGTGTAACGATGCATCGACTATTAAAGCTACAAATCTGCTGACATTAATCAACACTCATAGGTGCCGCCGCCCCCATCCTCGGATATGGCGCCCTCAACGCGCTGCTCTTCGTCGCCTACAACCGGTCCCTGACGACGCTGGATCCGTCCGTCTCTGACCCTACAAACCCACAGACCACCTCGCTATACAAGATTTGGCTTGCAGGCGCCGCGGGCGGAGTAGCCAGTTGGGCGATCTCATCTCCGACAGAGTTCATCAAGTGCAGAGCGCAGCTGGACACGCGACCCGGCGTCTCGTCGTGGACGGTCGTTAAAGATATCCTCCGCAACCGTGGGTGGACCGGTCTCTACTACGGAGGAGGAGTGACGTGCGCCAGAGACTCCATTGGTTATGGGTTTTAGTATGTGACGCTTCCCCGGGTTTTTGGGCTGCTACTTGTCCGACCTGTGTCTAATTTTGTGCAGTTTCTGGTCCTACGAGTATTGCAAGCGGCTCTTGGCCTCTGAAGATGATGATCCGCAGAAGGTTGGACTCAAGGTCCTTCTCTGTGGTGGCATTGCCGGTGTCGCCACGTGGGCGTCCGTCTTCCCGCTCGATATGATCAAGACACGGTTGCAGGCGCAGACCATTGGAGTGTCGCCTGAGGACCGATCGTTATTGCGATCGCAGCCCGCCCAAGGCGCCCGACAGCCTTTAAATGCCTACCAGCTTGCGCGACAGGCTTACCGGGAAAACGGACTCCGAGTGTTTTACCGGGGCCTTGGAGTCTGCAGTATACGAGCGTTTATTGTAAACGCTGTCCAGGTACGTCTCGACCATCTACAGTGGCTATACGGAAAGACACTAACTATACAACTAGTGGGCAACCTACGAGTGGCTCATGAAGTATCTCCAAGAACCACTGAAGATCCCCGACGCAACACATGCAGAAGCATTGTAAAGTACATAGCCTACTGTAATTAACCTCTGGTATTAAAGCTTGTAAATAAATTTCACCCGACAAGTTCAATGTGGGACCGCAACTATTTACAACTCCGAAAAGCGGCGAATTCGGACGGGTCACCGCGGGACGAAACCAGCGGGCGTCGGCAAAAGCGCAGACAACTGGCGGTTTTCGGCGCATGTGGTTTCACGTGCGGGGCCTGGCAATAAGCCGATCGCTGATTGGATGAAAAGCTCTGTTTGAGATATCAACCAATCATATCGCTGGAAACACGACGACATGCGATATGAAAATTTTTCTATGATGTTGTCGCGCGCGTTGAGGCCGTTGGCTGTTGGTCGGGCTGTTGTCGATGGAATTCGAATTGGGAATTGGTATTCGCTGCTGCATGGCAGGGAATTGCTAGGCGACAGGGACCTGGACCTGAACCTGGACTATCCAGTTTAACCCGGCTTAAGCTTCCATGTCGACGACCATTTCCTGCGAGCGCACGCCGTTGTCGGTGCGCATGCCCACGGCGGCATCCGCTGTTTTCTGGGTGTGCGATTCTTCGCGTAGGATTTTCACTCTATAATGTAGATCAAAGGTCAGCGTCGATAGATTCACACCGAGGAAAAGGCAAATATCCCAGCGCGACAGCACGCGACAAGTTGCGCCGACTGATAGATTGATGGAACTAACCTCCGCTTGTGGTTCTTCCCCTTGGCATGGGCAAGCAGGTTGTGCTCGCTTTCAAACCATTTCGAACACTCGACACAATAGTGTCGACCGAGACCTGGGAGGTCTTCGGGGTCCTTGGTATCTTTGTATTGCGCCAGGTGCTTGGGCGAGTCGATATCCGACTTGACTTGATCGTAGCCTCTATATATGTCGCGTGTTAGAAAACGTCTCTTGTATCGCAAGATTGAAAGCAAACAAGCAAAATGAAAACATAAGGGATAAACATACCTAGTCAACCGCTTCGTCTTGAGCCTGCGCACGGGGGCCATCTTCAATATGACTATCTACCTAGATCGTATATCACAGGGCTCGATGCTATCGGGTAACTCTCGTTCAGGTAAGCCTTGCAGAAACAACGATTACTCCCGATATCCGGAACAACGGGCGACAAGCGGTGGTCGGGAAAGCGGGTCAGGTCGACCTCGAAAATCCCGCCCTTTGTGCGCAGTAGAGAAATCGATGCTAACCAGGGCGTGGTGATTGGCCCGAGGGAGCTGGGGGTTCTTGGCGTCCGGCCCGTGGACTTTGCACAGTGCCATCTGTCGGTAGGCCTCGGCTCAGGCTCGGCTCCGTAGGTGGTAATAGCTAGGTAGGATTATGAATACTAGGCTGATTAACATCGGTATTGGTTTTGATACGTATTTTTGATTATGACGTTTCCATTTATTTCGTTTTGGGTTAAATTTTTTTTTTTTTTTCGGCACAGGCTCCGGATGAGCTTCGTCCAGTTACATTGGGTATAATATAATCTCCTCAGCTCCGATAAAAGGCCTTGACAATGGAATGGCTGTTCTATCGGATAGAGATGATTATCACCATACAATTCCATGATTATGCTGTCTCGCTCAATCAAGATGCGATACTAGTAGGTATATACAACTGCTCCTTTCTCCGGGGTGATGGAGCTACTAATCCAGTGCTAGGACTAAGACAGTCCATGATGTAGTAGAAGTCATCCTTACCGGACCGTAGCATGTAATGCACACCGTCTGATTGGCTCTACCAGAACCAGGTTCACATGTAATACCTCATTGTGGGCACGTCCGTCAAAATTACCACCTTTTCTGTAACAGTGGTAGCATAAAAATAAAAGAGTTAAAAAAAAAAAATAGGCTTGGCCCCGTGGGATATAGCCACCTGATGATTTTCGTTCACCTCCGAACAACTGAACCATTAACAGCGAAGCCTTTTCAAATAATGTAGCCGGGGAAAAGGGTTCATGATGGGTCTTTGGGTCTTTCAGGACCAAAGGGTGGACTCGCAAGCAGTGTAAAACATGTATTGTGACGGTAAAGAAGGGGGCCCCCATAGTCACTTCCTTGTCTCCGGTCGGTATGCTTTTGCCGTACTCAGGCAGTAAGCCCGCATGCGTCTCGTATTGTCAGAGTCGGTTACGCTCCTTGACCGGTGGTAAAACAAGAATCCATTTTCCCACTTAGTAAACGCTCCTCTCTCTCCAAAGCTGCTGGTGCTTTTTTATCTACTCCATTTTTCCCTTCTCCTTCTTCCATTCTCTTCCTCTCTCTCTCTCTCTCTCTCTCTCTCTCTCTCTTCACTCTTCCATTCTCCACTCCACCCCCTTCTATCCTTCTTGAGTTGTGGTCAGCTGTTTGCTGCTGCTCTCATTATTTGATGTGTTGAGGCCTTATACCCCTCGCATAGAGAGCTACCATCATGATCTCCACCCGCTTTGCGCGCATGGGTGCGCTGGTAAGTGCCGTTGTTTGGACCCGATTCCGTTGTTGAAGGTGAGGTTGGTTCGAGTTTCGACCTGGTCGGACTCGGAGATGCCAGCCTTCTTCAATTTGGAAAAAGAAAGGAAGGCGATCGATAGCTAACTCGCTTGTCTCTATAGGCCCCAAGTCCCGTCTGGTAAGCCCGTGACGCCCGGCTGCTCGTTCTTTATTTCTCTGGGAGAAGGAGAATCGAGGGCCGTCAGTATAGTCGGATGAACGAATTATTAACGAGCTCTGTAGTTCCTCGGGGCTCGGGGTCTGGCCACCGCCGGTTCCAACCCCCTCGACCGCAAGGTCGAGATGACCAACTTCGAGAAGGTGAGTGGTCGTGATGCCCCGTCGTGACCTCGGGTAGCGGCGGGATTTCCTAAAGCGGAATGGACAACGTTTGCTAATCAGGTGTCTGTAGGGCAACTACATCAACTACAAGTACGGTTTTACCTTGGGTCCATACCGCGATTGGAATATCCGAAGCAAAATATGGAATTGCCATCGCGCATTGGCTGGTCGGACTGTGGCTAATATGCGTTTCACTCGTTTAGGAAGATGTCCGAGAACCTTGACGTCGTTCGCCGTCGTCTGAGCCGCCCTCTCACCTACGCCGAGAAGGTTCTCTACTCTCACTTGGACGACCCGCACGGACAGGACCTCCAGCGTGGTGTCTCCTACCTGAAGCTCCGTCCCGACCGTGTTGCTTGCCAGGATGCCACCGCCCAGATGGCTATCCTGCAGTTCATGTCGGCCAACATGCCCTCCGTTGCCACCCCCTCCACCGTCCACTGCGACCACTTGATTGAGGCTCAGCTTGGCGGTGACAAGGATCTGGCTCGTGCCAACGACATCAACAAGGAGGTCTACGACTTCCTTGCCTCTTCCACTGGCAAGTACAACATCGGTTTCTGGAAGCCCGGTTCCGGTATCATCCACCAGATCATCCTGGAGAACTACGCTTTCCCCGGTGGTCTGATGATCGGTACCGACTCTCACACCCCCAACGCTGGTGGTCTCGCCATGGCCGCCATCGGTGTCGGTGGTGCTGATGCCGTCGATGTCATGGCTGGTCTCCCCTGGGAGCTGAAGGCCCCCAAGGTCATCGGTGTCAAGCTCACCGGTGAGATGTCCGGCTGGACCTCGCCTAAGGGTAAGTTACCCCCCTCAGCTACCGCGCCGAGGGACTGTACACTGACTGTTTCTTAGATATCATCCTGAAGGTCGCTGGTCTCCTGACCGTCAAGGGTGGTACTGGTGCCATCATCGAGTACCACGGTCCCGGTGTCAACAACCTGTCTTGCACTGGTATGGGTACCATTTGCAACATGGGTGCTGAGATTGGTGCCACCACCTCCATGTTCCCCTTCAACGACCGCATGTACGACTACCTGAAGGCCACCAAGCGTACCGACATTGGTAACTTCGCCCGCGACTACGCCAAGGAGCTCCGTGAGGACGAGGGTGCCGAGTATGACCAGCTCATCGAGATCAACCTGTCCGAGCTGGAGCCCCACGTCAACGGTCCCTTCACCCCCGATCTGGCTACCCCCATCTCCAAGTTCGCCGAGGCCGTCGATGCCAACGGCTGGCCCGAGGAGCTCAAGGTCGGTCTGATCGGCTCTTGCACCAACTCCTCCTACGAGGATATGTCCCGTGCCGCCTCGATTGCCCGTAACGCTCTGGACCACGGTGTCAAGTCCAAGGCCCTGTTCACCGTTACCCCCGGTTCCGAGCAGATCCGCGCCACCATCGAGCGTGATGGTCAGCTGCAGACCCTGGAGGAGTTCGGCGGTGTCATCCTGGCCAACGCCTGCGGTCCCTGCATCGGTCAGTGGGACCGTAAGGACGTGAAGAAGGGTGAGCCCAACTCCATCATCTCGTCCTACAACCGTAACTTCACGGGCCGTAACGACGCCAACCCCGCCACCCACGCCTTCGTCGCTTCCCCCGACCTGGTCGTCGCCATGTGCGTTGCTGGCACCCTCAAGTTCAACCCCCTCACCGACAAGGTGAAGGACAAGGATGGCAACGAGTTCCTGCTCGCGCCCCCCACCGGCGACGGTCTCCCCAGCCAGGGCTACGACCCCGGCCGTGACACCTACCAGGCTCCCCCCAAGGACCGCGAGTCCATCAGCGTCGCTGTCTCCCCCGAGAGTGACCGCCTGCAGATCCTGGCCGGCTTCCAGGCCTGGAATGGCCAGGATGCCAAGGACCTCCCCATCCTGATCAAGTGCGAGGGCAAGACCACCACTGATCACATCTCCATGGCTGGCCCATGGTTGAAGTACCGTGGCCACTTGGACAACATCTCCAACAACATGCTGATCGGTGCCGTCAACGCCGAGAACGGCGAGGCCAACAAGGTCAAGAACTGCTTCACCGGCAAGTACGACGCCGTGCCCGCCACTGCCCGTGACTACAAGGCCCGTGGCATCCAGTGGGTTGTCATCGGTGACTGGAACTACGGTGAGGGTAGCTCCCGTGAGCACGCCGCTCTGGAGCCCCGCCACCTGGGTGGTCTGGCCATCATCACCCGCTCCTTCGCCCGTATCCACGAGACCAACCTGAAGAAGCAGGGTATGCTGCCCCTGACCTTCTCCGACCCCGCCGACTACGACAAGATCCAGCCCGAGGACAAGGTTGACCTGCTGGCCACCGAGCTCGAGGTCGGCAAGCCCGTGACCCTCCGCGTCCACCCCAAGGATGGCAAGACCTATGACATCTCGCTGAGCCACACTTTCAACGAGTCCCAGCTCGAGTGGTTCCGGGACGGCTCCGCCCTGAACACCATGGCCCGCAAGGCCGCTGGCAACTAAAGTTGTGATTGCTGAACGCAGACGCAGCCGTTGCTGATGGGATTCTTTGTACCATATGCTCACTCTGCTTCGGTCCCTCCAGACCGGGACAGATCCCGGGGTCCGTCGTCTCCACGGCGGTCTCCACAGCGACTGCGGCTTCTTGTCGCGGGTGAGATCTTCCAATGAAGGGAGCTGTGGAGTCAGTTGTGAAAAATTTCTTAACGATATTCTTTTGATGGCACTACCTTTTTTTATTTCCTTGTTTAATCCGTCGAGAGTTTGGGTGGGGCTACCATGGATATAGTCCTTGTGTTTTGTTTAAACTATATCATCTCTTGTATGTTAGGGACTGCATGCATTTTTTCATTGTTCATTACTAGTATTACTTTTGGTAAACTGTAGATTGTAAATTCTAGAAAGTAAATAGTATGACCGGTGTACTCCATACTTGCATAACAGACATCAAGAGTCTGACTAGCCATGTGTACATGAAGTGTACCCCGCCCCGACTCGACGAGCATGAATCTTCAAAAGTGGCAAATCTAGTTCATAACTACAGTCCTTCAATATATACATTGTAATGATTGAGACAATATTTCCCAAGTTTCCCTCCAACAAGTCAACTAAAGAGGACAACCACTTTCGAGCGTGACAGGATAAAGTCGCTGATTAAGCAGATACCCTGCAGAATCAACTACCGAGGCAGTATCGCATACCCCGGAGTGACTTAGGTTGCATAGACCCCTCACTTGCTTATGAATATCAATACCAATAGATCTACGCGTGCACGTTGACAACTATACATAACCGGCGTCTACGTGCATAGGCATCTGCAGCCATCAGTTGTACCCCGTACCTACTACTACCGATTGCTTGATTTACACGCATCGCGCATTGTTTGCTAAGGTAGCCTGCCTATCTGGATTAATTGTCTTCGATTGTTTGCTCTGTCTGACATTATGATACAGTTTTGAAAGTATCATGGGCTCGCCGCTCGTTCCCCTGCCGGAGGTGGAGAGACTCAGTGCGTCGGTTATTAGGATTTTGGCGGGGAATCCTGGAAAGGTAAATATTGCTTCGTTCCCTTCTTAAGGATGGTGTTGTACCAAGGATGGTCCTACAACACCGTCCATAACACTATATACAAGCTAATCACTATTACTATCACATAAAAGTTCACACTACAAGGTGCGCAACCAGCCTCCCCCCCCCTCCCCCTCAAATAACCCTACTAACCAAGTACGACAGGCACAAACACATACCTAGTCGGCCGAGGCCGCCAGCGCATCCTAATCGACACAGGCGAAGGCAAACCCACCTGGGCATCTAATCTGCAAACAGTCCTCGCCCAAGAAAACGCCACCGTGCACCAGGCGCTGCTGACGCACTGGCACGGGGACCACGTCCATGGGGTGCCGGATCTGCTGAGACTGTGTCCCCAGGCTGCTGTCTTCAAACATGATCCTGAGGATGGGCAAACAGGGATTGAGGACGGGCAGATGTTTGGGGTCGAGGGCGCGACGTTGAGGGCTTGTCATACGCCGGGACATACGACGGATCATGTTATGTTTCTTTTTGTGGAGGAGGATGCGCTTTTTACGGGTGATAGTATGTTCCATCCCCCCCCCTTCTTTTTCTTTTTCTCATGGAAAAAAAAAGGGCGAAGGGAGAAAGAAGAAGAAAACTAACGTTAAGATTAGACATCCTCGGCCACGGCACCGCCGTCTTCGAAGACCTCCGCGACTACCTCTCCAGCCTACACCGGATGCAAAACCGTGTCGCAGGCCGTGGCTACCCCGGCCACGGCCCCGTGATCCCGCACGCGACGTCCAAAATCACCGAATACATCCAGCACCGCCAGCAGCGGGAGGACGAGATCCTGCGGGTCCTGCGGTACGGCAAGCTCGACGTCCGGGAGGACGAGCCGTCGCCGGATCGGAAGAGATCGTGGACGCCGCTGGAGCTGGTGCAGGTGATTTACAAGAATGTGCCGGAGAGTTTGCATCTGCCTGCTTCGCATGGGGTGATTCAGGTGCTGAATAAGCTGGAGGGGGAGGGGAAGGTTGTGCATGATGGGGTGTCTGGGGGGTGGAGGGTTAGTGGGAGGCCTTCTTTATAATGGCTGGGTTTTTTATTGATTCTTGATTGTATGGCATGGCATGTTGTGTTATGTTGTGCCATGATCTACAATATGAAGGGATGGGACGGGCGGATATCGTATCCGATCTATTATCAGATGATATTATACTATTTTCATACCGTTGTACAGGGAATAGAACCTGCCGAAACAGCCGTAGATGAAAACAGGAATTCACCGGTCTATTCATGGCCAGCCACCGTCAGCTTCTTGTATCTTCAAAAAGAATTAAAGAAGATAAATCCTGGTGGGTGTGATCCCACCAATAGAAATGGAAAGAAGACCTTAAAAACAAGGCAATCTGCATTTCGTCGTCAACCTGACGTTCTCTTCGACTCCAGATCAGACTGTTTTAAGCAGACTGTTTGGAGAGAATCAACTACAATAGGCAGTCGTATTTACTCAGTAGACTCCGGGGAAGACGTGGGGAAACGACAATCAAGAGAAAGTGAAGAGTGAGCATCATCGACAAGGGAAAAAAAGTGGACTGATTGTTTCCAGATCGTTGACGATCTGACCTCATCACCGCCTCAGGCTGCTTCCCCTCGAACTTTTCTCTTCTTCCTTCTTTTCCCCGCTTCATCGTTTCTCTTCATCTCTCTCTCTTACTTTCCCGCTGAATCATTCTGTTCAATACAACAACAACCAATTCAATTACAAACAATAACCTACAGAGAAAGAGAACGAGAAGAGAAGACAAGACACAAGAAGAACGATCTCCAGTCGATGAACTTGCTAGTGAGGAGCCTGGGTGGATCTTCCGCAACAATCTTCTTGCCCGAACTTGGGTCGCTTGGCCCGCGCGTCGCTGGCTGGTTGAGACTCTGACCTCACTCGGTCTCATTCTGTTTGATCTTTTATCTTTTTTTTTTTTTCATTTGGTTTGATTTCCCTGCTTTGTTCCAGTCTGGTGTGGTCCGCTTTTCTCCCGCCGGGTTTCTCTCTGTGAAGTGATCTCTCCCGGAGCTTTGGGCTTCATCTTGTCATATCCTACACTCTTGTTGTTTTTTATTCTATTTTAAAATACTCCTAATTGGGGATATTTCTTGTTATTTTATCATTTCATCTTCTATTCCTTTACCTTTTATTTATCTTTTGATTGATCTCTGATCAAGGTTGACTCCCGCCATCTCACATCCTGGTTCAAGTGGTGTTTGACGTCAGTCCCACTCTTCTCCCCCTCCTGCAACTCTTGCTCTATTTACCCGCTTCTTCTTTTTCTTCCTTCGCCCTCGTGCTTTGTCCTTGTACAGCACACATATTCCTCCCAATTGAATCCCTTCCTCCCTGCAATCGCCATTTACAGGCAGGCGTCTTTGTCCGCTGTGGCTCTCGTCACGTCCGCCTGTCCCCTCGCCGCGTCTAGACCCCACCGAATTCCCGAACCGCCACCATGCCCTCCTTGGAAAAAGGCCCCTCCAATGAAGCCCGATTGCTTCTAGTCTCCAACCGTTTGCCCATCACCATCAAGCGCTCCGAGGATGGCCGTTATGATTTTTCTATGTCCTCCGGTGGACTGGTCAGTGGCTTGAGTGGCTTGTCCAAATCCACCACTTTCCAGTGGTATGGCTGGCCCGGCCTGGAGGTCCCCGAGGAGGAGATCCCCATCGTGAAGAAGCGTTTGAAGGATGAATATGGTGCCGTGCCGGTGTTTATCGACGATGAACTCGCCGATCGCCACTATAATGGATTTTCCAGTGAGTTGCCATCCCACCCTTGGAGGGTTTCAGAACCAAGGGTCCCCAGCGCAACATGTACTGACGGTGGGCGGTTGATTAGATTCCATCCTGTGGCCCCTCTTCCACTACCACCCCGGCGAAATCACCTTCGATGAATCCGCCTGGGAAGCCTACAAAGAAGCCAACCGGCTTTTCGCCAAAGCCGTCGCGAAGGAGGTCCAGGACGGCGACCTCATCTGGGTCCACGATTACCATCTGATGCTGCTTCCCGAGATGCTCCGGCAAGAGATCGGAGACAGCAAGGTCAACATCAAGATTGGCTTCTTCCTCCATACACCCTTCCCCAGCAGTGAGATCTACCGGATCCTTCCCGTCCGAAACGAACTGTTGCTGGGCGTCCTTCACTGCGACCTCATCGGGTTCCACACCTATGACTACACACGGCATTTCCTCAGCGCCTGTTCGCGATTGCTGTACGATATCCTCTTCCCATGGCTCAACGGTGTTCGTTCACGACCGGCTAACATAATACCAGTGGTTTGCCAACTACCCCTAACGGAATCGAGTTCCAAGGGAAGAACATTGCCTGCGGCGCATTCCCGATCGGCATCGACCCGGAGAAGTTTCAAGAGGGCCTCAAGAAAGAAAAGGTCCAAAAACGCATCGCCATGCTGGAGCAGAAATTCCAGGGCGTGAAGCTCATGGTCGGCGTTGACCGTCTGGACTATATCAAGGGTGTCCCGCAGAAGCTGCATGCCCTCGAGGTGTTCCTCAGCGACCATCCGGAGTGGGTGGGTAAAGTTGTCCTGGTCCAGGTCGCGGTTCCGAGTCGGCAGGACGTGGAGGAATACCAGAATTTGAGGGCCGTGGTGAACGAACTCGTGGGCCGAATCAATGGCAAATTCGGTGAGTGACCTTCCAAGCTCTCTGGTGACGTAGCGCTCACATCAACAGGCACTGTGGAGTTTATGCCCATTCATTTCCTGCACAAGTCCGTCAACTTTGACGAGTTGCTCGCGCTCTACGCCGTCTCCGATGCGTGCATCGTGTCCTCCACCCGAGACGGGATGAACCTCGTCGCCTATGAATATATCGCCGCGCAGCGAAACCGCCATGGCGTTCTAGTCCTCTCCGAATTCGCGGGAGCCGCTCAAAGTCTCAACGGCAGTATCATCATCAACCCGTGGAACACGGAGGAGCTGGCTGCTGCGTACCAGGAGGCAGTGACCATGAGCGATGAGCAGCGGGCTCTTAATTTCTCCAAGCTCGACAAATATGTTAATAAGTACACAAGGTAAGATTTTCTTGTCTCTCGACTCTTGATCTGATCGCAGACTAACCCTTCCAGTGCCTTCTGGGGCCAATCCTTCGTCACCGAGTTGACTCGGATCTCCACGCAAGCGGCGGAGAAGTTCCAATCGAAAAAGGCGGCCTTGTCTAATAATAATACGAATGGCTCCGAGTA
Organism: Aspergillus campestris IBT 28561; assembly: GCF_002847485.1. Taxonomy (NCBI): domain Eukaryota; kingdom Fungi; phylum Ascomycota; class Eurotiomycetes; order Eurotiales; family Aspergillaceae; genus Aspergillus; species Aspergillus campestris. The sequence goes on along the minus strand of NW_020194348.1, from coordinate 492,409 downwards.
CGTCCGTGGATTGGAGGTTTCCAGCCAGAGTTGATTACATTCTTTTTCCACTCCCAAAGAAAAAGACGAAGAAAGAAAAAAAAACATATTCTATCATGCGTGAATGAATCGCTCCATGTCTTTAGTTACGCTGTTCATGCCCCGAACACTGGCGTAACTCTTTTTCTCCCCCCACTCTTTCCCGGTTATTCCTGTTATTTTCTCTGGTTCTTTTCGGTCGCTTGCATGAAACACGAGGCGTACCTGTTAAGCTTCGGTCGGGCATAGGAGATTGATGGTGTTGGTGGCTTCCATGTATATGAAATTCGGGTTAGATATCTATGTCACTTGAAGCATCTCTCCATATTATTGGATTTTGTGTAGTCTGTAATTTGTGAGGTATTATAAACTGTCGTGTAGAGTTAGATATCTAGATATCTTGTGGATATAGATAATCCGGATGAGTGGTGGTGGTGCAAACAGTGCAAACTCCGGCACGAACAAATTCTTGGGTTGTTCCGAATCGCTTCGAGGTCTTCTCCGCGAGCACAAACCACAACTCCACGGATCAACGTTGTGTCTAGTGGATTCTTGCTTCAAGGTGCAGCTGCATACTCGCAAAGAGATTCGCCGATACAATACCACAATTGATACCTGTATATCCAAGACGCCAATTGCCTGACATCCCGGTCAAGCCGCATCTCCGATAAATCTCGACTTCAGCCGACCTCCGGCTTCCCAGACCAACAAAAGGAAGATAAAGAAAGAAGGGTGCCCGAACACGCAGAGTCGTTATTTCTACATCACCATGTCTCCCCGCTATATCCTCCGGGCTATGCAGCCCTTGCGCGCCTCCGTCCTCTCGCGAGCGACGCCAACAACGACAACCATCCACCCTCTCCTCCCCTCCACCAGCTCAATCCTCAGCCCCCTCCGGCGTCTGAATTCCACCACCACCACCACAGAAACCCCCGACCAACTCCGCACAGCAGTGGCCGAAGCAGCCGCCGCACCATCAACCACCGCGCCCCCCTCCCTCCGCAGCTACCCCTACAGCACCAAGCTCGGCACAGTCGTCTCCGTCGGCAAAATGCAACACACCGTGCGCGTCAGCCACCGCCACACCGAGTGGGACGCGCACCTGCGCAAGCCGTACCCCAAGATCACGAACTACATGGTGGCGGACCCGCGGGACTCGCTGCGCGAGGGCGACGTTATCGAGTTCACGTCCGGTGCCCCCCGTGGCAGGAACGTGCGACATGTTGTGGAGCGCATTGTGGCGCCGTTTGGGTCGGCCGTTGAGGCGAGGCCGGCTGTTATGAGCCGTGCGGAGAGGGAGGCGGAGAGGGCGGCGAAGAGGGTCGCGAAGTGGGAGAGGAGGGAGCAGAGGTTGGTGGATAGTGGTGTGCCGGTTGAGGAGGCGAGGAAGGAGAGGATTGGGAAGGTGAGGAGGCTTGTGCAGGAGAGGGTTGGGGCTTGGGCTTAGGTTTTGGAGATGGTGATGTGTGGTTGATATGTGTGTTCTCCTTTTTCTTTTGTTGTTGATTGTCTGAAGGACGTTTCTTGTTCTGTATTTGGATGTATGTTGATTTGGGTCTGTATTATACTCTATTATTGTCGGGCATTTGTTGCTGGCAGTCAATCTAGACTTGATGATGTCTTATTCTTTCTTTCTTCTTTTTATCTTCTCTTGTATCAAACCAATATTTAAGAGAAGTAGGTAGTTTGGAATAGATTTGGAATCGAGAAGCCTGTCTATATATTTAGTTTTCATCATCTCAGGCTTATATTATACTGTCTTATCTATATTGGTGGTTCAGTTGACCGACAAGGATATATATATATTTGTATATAGCACCAACTAAATTTCACAACTACCAATACACTCTAATTAAACACAAATCAAGACAATACCATTCTATACTACCGTCCATTCCCTCCATTGTACTCCGTACTCCATATACTCGTAGTTTGATATGTAGTGTTGAATGGTCAACCAGAGCCCGATGCGTCACCGCCAAGCCACACTCACTTTTGGGTCGCCAAAGTCACCCCAGCGACTTGTCCGTTGTTTACTTTTTATCTTCCCCTCCACTCCACCACTTACTTACTTACAACCACTCTCTCCACCACTCCTTTTGACCGATCTAGATTTTGCTTATTCTTGTTATAATCTGCCGGCGATTGATCACATCGGTGGGTTTTGCATTTACGAGCCGACCCAATCCAGTGCATCCCGACGTTGCGCTGAATCAACAAGAACCGGTCACCCCTCGTCGCGAATCACCCCTCGACGAGATCGGCACCGCGGTCTGCAAGTGAGGTGTGTAGACTATCCTAGGGTGTTAGGTGTTTTTGACGTCTTCCCGATCTTGTCATTATCGACAGGATATACCCCGGTCGGACTCGCTCAACCCAGCGATCCCGCGGATCGGACTGCCGCGGTCTATCCATGCAAACATTAACCATGCTAACGATGATGGATCTCATTTAGACCGCTCAACCGCCATAATGGCTGACCCAGGGGAGGATTTTTCCGCCTTGCCATTACCCGATCGATTTTCGCACAAGGTTCGCTAGTCCACCCCCGCAATACACCGCCGATTGCTTCAATCCCCCGGACGATACTGACGTCTGCCACCGATAGAACTGGAAAGTCCGCAAGGAGGGCTACGAAGATGCCAAACAACAGTTTGAAAAGTCGCCGGATGAGTCCGATCCTGTTTTCGCGCCGTTCATACAGGATCCTGGCTTGATGAAGGGCGCTGTGGCCGATTCGAATGTCGCGGCTCAGCAGGAGGGTCTTGGGGCTTATTGTTCGTTTTTGAAATTTGCTGGGGTGCAGGCTTGTACTAGGTATGTTTCTGCTTCTATGAGTTAGGGAGGGGAGGATGGATAGTCTGGTTTTCGTCGCTAACATGTTCTGAAGAACCCGCCAGTACACAGTCCCTGCTATCGTCGAAAAAGGCCTCCCCCAGACGAGACCCGCGGCCAAGGCGAGTGCCATCGAAGCACTTCTCCTTCTGGTTGAACTGGAAAAGTCCGACCCCGTTATCGAAGAAATCCTACCGGCGCTGTCACACAAGGTACCCAAGATCATTGCTGCGACGCTAGCGGGACTACGGGCCATTTACCACAACTTTGGCTGCAAGATTGTCGACCCCAAGCCGGTCTTGAAGGCTCTGCCTAAGGTCTTTGGCCATGCCGACAAGAATGTCCGCGCGGAAGCACAGGGCCTCACCGTTGAGCTGTACCGGTGGCTGCGTGAGGCCATCAAGCCGCTCTTCTGGGGCGATCTGAAACCGGTCCAGCAAGCAGATCTGGAGAAACTGTTCGAAAGTGTGAAACAAGAACCGTCTCCCAAGCAGGAGCGACTGACCAAGGCGCAGCAGGATGCGATGGCGACTGCCAGCGCTGCTCCGGACGGGGGCGAGGTCGAAGACGGCGGGGAAGAATACCCCGAGGAGGAGGAAGGGGACATCGACGCGTACGATCTCGCGGAGCCAGTGGACGTCTTTTCCAAGATCCCGAGTGATTTTCAAGAGCGACTCGCGTCGTCCAAGTGGAAAGACCGGAAAGAGGCTTTAGAGGCCCTGTACGCCGCGTTGAACGTCCCCAGAATCAAAGACGGCCCGTTCGACGATATCGTTCGCCCGCTGGCCAAGTGCATGAAGGATGCGAACATCGCCGTCGTGACCCTTGCGGCCAACTGCGTCGACCTCCTCGCCAAGGGGCTCAAGAACGGATTCATCAAGTATCGATCCACGATCATGTCGCCGATAATGGAACGGCTGAAGGAGAAGAAACAGAGCGTGGCGGATGCGTTGGGTCAGGCGCTGGATGCGGTCTTCATATCGACGAGTTTGACGGACTGTCTGGAGGAGATCCTGGAGTACCTCAAGCACAAGAACCCCCAGGTGAAGCAGGAGACCCTGAAATTCCTGATCCGCTGTCTGCGCACGACGAAAGACGTGCCCGCCAAAGCCGAAGTCAAATCCATCGCCGACGCCGCCACGAAGCTCCTGACCGATTCGAACGAGGTCAACCGTGCCGGAGGCGCCGAAGTACTGGGCACATTGATGAAGATCCTGGGCGAGCGCGCGATGAACCCTTACCTCGACGGCCTCGATGAAATCCGCAAGACGAAGATCAAGGAGTTTTTCGAGACGGCACAGGTGAAGGCGAAGGAACGACCGAAGCCCGTCGCCCCCCCACCCAAGGCCGCCCCCAGCGCTGCCGGCAAGAGGGTCGTCGGTGGCAAGAAGCCGCTGGGCGGAATGAAGAAACCCGCCGCGGCGTCGGCTCCGCCTCCCGAAGACCCCCCTGTGCTTTCGTCTCCCAAGCCCGCGACGCGATCGATCCCGTCCAAGCTCGCCGGTCCGCCCAAGGCCGGTGGTCTCCCGACCCCCGGGTCCAACCTCAAGAAGAAGCTGGGAGGCCCCGGAGGCATCGCGTCTCCGCAGCGTCGGGTGGCCTCGCCCCCCACCGAAGACCAACCGCCCCCGCCTGCGGGGCCCAAATTCGGCCTGGGGCGCGGGCTTGCCGGCCGTCCGATTGCGAAGCCGGCCGCCGCGAGCGAACCGGCCCCGGCGCCAGCGGCACCACAAGTGAGCGGGATGACCGCCGCGGAGCGAGCGGAGCTGGACGAGCTGCGCGAGGAGAAGGAGCGCTTCACGCGAACAGTGGAAGATCTCAAGTACGAGCGGACCAAGTTACACTCGCAAATCACGGAACTGCAAAACCAAAACGCGCAGCTCATCGAAGACCACACGCGGGACGTCCTCGGCATCAAAGCCAAGGAAACGCAGCTAGTCCGAGCACGCAGCGACGCCGAGACATCAGAACAATCCGTCCAGAAACAACAGCGCGAGATCGAGCGACTCAAGCGCGAGCTCGCCCGGGCCCTCCGCGCCAGCGCCATGAGCCCACCCACCGTCCTCTCCGACGGCACGAACATGTCCACGCCAGACATGGGCGCCATGTCGCAGGACAACAACAGCCACGGGCCGATGTCGCGGACGAGCGCGCACATGGGATCCCGCTTCGACAGCACCCGGCCGCGGAGTTTCGCGTCGGCGAGTCCCAGCGAAGAGAAGGAGAACACGGGGCTAGAATCCCCCGGCCTCGGCAGCAGAGACAGCGGCATTGGCCGGCGGAAGTTCAGCCCGTCGTACGGGGCGGGCACCGGCGCCGGATACTCGGGGCTGGGCAGTCCGACTCGCTCGGCGTTTGGCTCTGGGAGTGCTTCTGGCGAGGAGCCGCAGCCGCGGAGTGGAGAGCCTGCTGAGAATTGGAAGCGGGCGGCTGAGGTGACGAGTCAGCTGAAGGCGCGGATTGAACAAATGAAGGTAATTATTTTCCCTTTACATTATTTTTACTTTTTTCTTGGGTCTGGCAGTTGATACTAATGATTATGATAGGCACGACAAGGTCTCTCTCGACCACCGCCTTCTCAGCGTTAACATGGCCTTTCTGTGTTAATTCACGCTTGGAACCTTTATTCCCTCTTCCTCCTCATCCACTGGATACCATCCTATCCCACCTACCTACCTACCTGCCTACCTCTCATACATATCACATCAAACCATATCACGACGACTAGCACTCCTACAGGTTAGCGGTGTGATTTCCCCTCCCTTCTTTTTCATTATTATCTCGATTGCAGAAGAGCAGGCTGGCTAGTCCTGCTCATTGGTTTCATTATTCTATTTCGTTCATTGTTTTATTCTATCTTATATTATTGTTCGGTTGTGTGTTCTACAGAAGGAGTTGTTTGTTTTCTGTTCGTCTTACCTATCAATATCCTGGGAATTGAATTATTTTATGGTCTTACTTACTATCTATCTATTTATTTATCTATTCGCACTTATATTGGAAAGGAAAGAGAAAGGAAGAGATGATTTCGATAAAGGATGGGGTTATTTTCCATGTGTGTACTCTGTACTATATCGTCATTAGTGAAATCAGGTTGACGCCACAAAGATGACATTGGTTTTGCAATCCCACCAAGACCGAGTACTTACTACCTACAGATTCTTGGGCTGGTGAAACAGCGAGCAGCTAAGTAACACCTGTAACGTTCTTTTCCTATTCCCAATCTTGCAAAGTGAGTAGTTATATACTGTACATGACTGTACATGGGTTTTCAGTCTCTTTTCACGATCCGATCATTCTCCCGTGGAGAGGGAGGGCTATACAGACAGAAGGAGTGCCAGTGATGAGCCTTCCAAGGAGACTAACTAGACTTGGAGATCTTGGACGACATGTGTACTCCAGGGTGTGTTACATGTTGCATCACGACTTCGTCTATGGGTAGTATACGATATACATTGTTTGATATTGATGTTTAGGATCACTCTGAGCGGTCGATCTTGTTTCTCGTATGAGACATGGCACCACATGCAGGAAGCTAACCCTGTTAGTTTCGAAACGGGATAAATAGCCTAAATGGTGTCTGGTTGGTATAGATGAGTCGGCAGTTTTGGATGGCTTCTGCCGATAGTAGGACGGAGAAATTAGATACATGACTCCGGTGGGGTGCCGGACTCAATCAGTAACAATATACAGAGAATAAAAATAATACAACACTATTACTTGCTTGATAGGCTTGACTATACAGAATAGCAGTGACCGATATACACAGATCACGACAAAACAAACGACCCCAACACCACACTCCCCCCCGTCTCAGCAGTCGCAAAATTAAAGATCCCAAACCGATACCCCATAAAGAACTCCCAATCACTGCTCAGCTCATACACATCCCCCAACTCCGTGAACGTCTCTCCATCAAGACTATACGAGAACCGACCGGTGCCCGCATGCGGCGCAATGTCCGCCTCCACGCGCAGCCACACCTCACTACCGGCGAACTCGGCCGTCGCGCTCTCCGTCCCTGTGGACACGGTGTTCCAGTCTGCGTCCATCTCCAGCCCTGTGGTGACCCCGATGTGGGAGGCGCCGCCGTCGTTGATCACGCCGATGTAGGCGGAGGATTGCCGGAGGAGGGAGAGACCTGCGCGGTCGCCGCTGGACATGGAGCTCGTGTCGAGGTGGATTGTGGCTGTGGATTTGGGGCCGAGGATGCGGTGCGTGAGGGTGTTTTGGGCGGAGTAGAGGTCGTCGGTTACGGTGGCTGTTGTGAGGGTTACTCCCTTGTTGAGGGTCCATTTGTCGTTGTTGGGGTTGTGGTTCCATTCCCACTGCGGGGAGAGGGTGTCGCCGGTGAAGTTGTCCGTGTAGGGCTCGAAGGAGGAAATGGGTGTAGATGGGGGAGTGATATCCGGCGCGTCGTAGGTGGCGCTCCAGCCGCCGTCGACTAGGTCGACCGTGGGCCAGCCGTCGCTGCCCCAGGTCAAGGGGGCGAGAACGGGGATGCGTCCGCCGGGATAGGCATCGATAAAGGCCATGTAGTACCAGTCTCCGTTGGGGGTGTCCACGATACCTCCCTGGTGCGGGAACCCTGTGTCCGCGACGGGGCTGCCAGCATCTGAAATCAGCAGACGGCGCTCGTAGGGGCCGAATACGCCGGAGGTGGACATCAGAACGTGCTCCTCGTTGGCGGGATGGACAACGAAGATGTAGAAGTTCCCGTCGCGCTGGTAGAAGCGCGATCCCTCCAGATAGTCGGCATCGTCTTTAGGGAAGACCATCTGCGTGCTCACTTCGCTCAGCCCGTCCTCGGAGAGCTCGGCGACGGAGATCCCGCTGTTGCCGTACGCGACGTACATCTTGTCGTCGTCTGTGACGAGCAGGCCGCAGTCGTAGTAGCATGTGTCGATTTTGGAGGCCTGCTCCCAGGGCCCTTCGGCCTTGGGGGACGTGTAGACGTATGTGGTGCCGTCGATGCAGCCCATCCAGTAGAAGGTCGAGGTGCTGGGTCGGTAGTTCATTGTCGAAGCCCATGTACCCTTGACGTAGGCCCGGTCGCCACCTTCAAGGTAGTAGTTTGGGCCGAATGCCAGCTCGGGGATCGAGTGGCCTGCGAACTCCCAGTTGAGGAGATCGTAGGACCGGAGAATTGGAGCACCGGGTGAGTAGTGCATGTTCGACGCCGAGTAGTAGAACGTATCATCGGCGCGAATGATGTCGAGGTCTGCGAAATCCGCCCAGAAGACCGGGTTGGTGAGCTGGGATACTATCGGGGTGGCCATGCTCATCAATGAGCCCCAGAGGAGAAGATTGCCTTTCATGGTGGCTTGTGAAGATCCTCTGGATCTGTGAAGAGAGATAAAATATGCCTTTCTAGCGCTGGGCTGTCAGCATGCACTGAGACTTGGAAGTACATCTGGTTATATACTCGCGCAGTTCGAGGGATAGGTGGATGAATAGCAACGAGAAAAATTTCCGCTCTCGCTTGAGCCTTCCAAAGACCAATACGGGTCCTCCGTACCAGTCTTCTGACACTTGACAGCAATCTATCTCGAAGGGATCATCCGTGCAACAAATCGGTAAAGAGCTGTAGAAGAATGAATATGCTGTCCATAATTGGTGGGCGTAAACACATGGGCGTCGCAACGTTCCTTACCCCAGATAAACCCCACCCATGGCGCAGGCTGGATGCAAATCTCCTTGCAGATATCCAACAGGCATTACGACAAAAGAGGAAAATGTCCGATATGGCTCCTGTGGGGTGCATATACCGACATACCCTGCGCTCGGGTGTCAGGGCAGGTAGTATGGAAATAATCGGAGGATGAGACGCACTAGCGTCTGATATGTTTCGCATTTTAGCCGGTACTATGTATGAAGAATCAACTCCTGTTCTCCTTATTTGTGATTCAAAACATGATTCAACATGAAACTGCCAAGAAAACTCTTGACCAAGCGCTGCACGGCAGTGATACTTGCATCGGCGCGTCCATCGAGCTACAGCTGAACCTCGACTGGTGCGCTTGCACGGCTCAAGTCAAGATGGGCTGCTGTCAAGGACTCGGGCAGATCTCGTTGTATGTTTGAGAGCTGTTATAGACATCGCCTATCGATAGGGCCCTCCATACTCCCTCAAGGCACCATGTTATACCAAACCAGGCTTCCATGGAGTCCATCTTCGAACCGCGAGAAACTCTCATGAATAAGAACAGGGGTAAAAGAGTCCAAAGAGCCCACGTCGGAAGGAAGTAGCTCATGGTCCCCATCAAAAGCTACCCACTGGACAGAGTGACCGTACAATCTGTCACAGTATGCGTCCCACTGCCAGCTGCAGGCTCAGGGGGACTCGTTGCATCCCACCCATTCACCTCCACATCGTGATCGCCCAATGCACGGACAATTTCAATGCCCAGAACGATGGTCCAGAGATTCTCTCCACTCTGACCAGCATGGTGAATCTGGCATCAACTTTTTTGAGCCAGAGATGATAGAATGAAGCCGAGCAGCTACAATTGCAAGTCATGAAGATTAACAAGACTATGCTCAGAGCCGAGTATCCTTACACTCCGATCAGCATAACAAACCTAGTATCAATCTTCTAGAACCATAGATCATCTAATAAAGCCAAGGAGCTACAGATCCAGACTCATGATGCTGGTATCAGTATTATTCCGTGGTCGCCAGTAGCGCGTAGTCTTCTCACGCGACCTTTCAACACCGGCAGAACAGAGCAATGCTTGCGCGAGGCAACTGATGTCTTTTCGCAATGATTGATGGCTCAAGCACGAATATAGATATTTCAAGATCAATTGCGTAGAAGAAATTGCCAAGGAAAAGGGTTGGAGCATGGCGCAAGTTGCTACCATGTGGTGTTTGAAGAAACGCGTCAATTCTATTCTCGGTTTGTCTAGGATCCAGAGGGTCGACGAGGCTAAGAATGCTGTAGCACTATACGAAGGTGATTTACTAAATGACGAAGACATCTAATACTCGTTGTGCGAGCCTGTCGCGCCTGGACAAAATGTGATAGAAATGGGGGTGACTGGTGATCTAATAGATATGTGGAGCCGATGGATTCACTACAGTAGTTATGATAACACAGTAACTTTGTAGCATATGCCTCATATTAGAGTAGGCCTGTGAATTGGTGTCGACCTTACTATATTTTCTTGATAATTTCATATTGATTTTGGCCCTGCTGTAGGAGAGAGGGTTTAAGACCCACCATCTAAAAGCAGTCATCTCTATATACAAAGTTATGCGAATGGATACCACCACCAATGGTCATTGGCATACTGGTAATGCAATCATGATTATTAACTTGACAAGAAGACTCGAGGGCTTGTCTTGTTCCTACCATTGTAGTTATCGTGGGAGCAATGCCTGTTCCGTGGTTGTTATCCGTACATCCTATACAGATCATCTCCGGCGGACTAGGATATCTAGTATTTTGTCAAGGGTATTATTGCTAATCAAGTTCGACATCTTTGACACCAGGCACGCGAAAGCCGATCTTTTCGCACTCGGTCTCCCATTCCCAGTGCTTCGGCCAAGGCCCCCCCAGTCGGAGGACCCACGGACACTTAATCGGAGGGTTGCTGATTGCCATGCCTGGAGCCCTCCGAAACCATCGGCAGACCCGAGTCCATCGGCAGAGGTCCCCGGCTAGCGAGATACACCTATACTATGTAGTGTTTGTTGTCTTGATCTTCTTACCACGCTTATTGCATATTGATATGAAAGGTGTATTCCAGTATACGAAGTGAGCCACCATCTACTGCCACTGTTGTTGTAACACCACATTATCGCTTGAGCTTAGGGAGACTAGGAAACCCCATTCTCTTTCATTCACAGATCAACGTCCAAATAGGTGTAACGAGACGTATAGCACACAGCCAAGCATGTCACCCAACGAGCCCATCGCCATCATTGGCACCGGCTGTCGATTTCCAGGTGGTGCCAGCTCTCCCTCCAAACTTTGGGACCTCCTCCACAGTCCCCGAGATGTTTCCACAGACCTCCTTACCGCAGGTCGATTCGATCCGCGAGGGTTTTACCACCCAAAACATGACTTCCCCGGCCATAGTAACGTCCGCCGGTCATACCTGCTCCAGGAAGATGTCGCCAACTTCGACGCCCGCTTTTTCAACTTACAGGTCGCCGAAGCAGGCGCCATGGATCCCCAGCAGCGCATCCTCCTAGAGACGGTGTACGAAGGCCTTGAAGCAGCGGGGCAGACACTGGAGGGCCTCAAGGGCTCAGACACCGGTGTTTATGTCGGTATGATGTACGGAGATTATGAGTCCCAGCAGTATAGGGACTTGCAAAGTGTCCCCTTGTACCATGGCACGGGTAAGATTGTTGACATTGCCAGTCGCTGATTGGAATCTCGTATGCTGACTGCGTCGGATATAGGCGTTGCTCGCAGCATGGTGTCCAACCGAATCTCCTACTTCTTCGACTGGCACGGCCCCTCACTGACCGTCGATACCGCGTGCTCCTCGTCCCTCGTGGCACTGCACCAGGCAATACAGTCCCTCCGGTCCGGCGAGGTTACTGTGGCAGTGGCGGCGGGAACCAATCTTCTGCTGGGACCCGAGCCCTACATCTACGAGAGCAACCTGAAAATGCTGTCCCCCGATGGACGCTCCCGTATGTGGGGAGACGATGCGAACGGATACGCTCGCGGAGACGGTGTCGCAGCTGTGGTGCTCAAGACGTTGAGCCAGGCGTTGGCAGACGGAGACCACATCGAGTGCGTTGTTCGCGAGTCTGGCGTCAACCAAGACGGCCGCAGCCCTGGTATCACCATGCCCACGGCCAAAGCGCAGGTCGCATTGATCCGCGACGTGTATACTCGGGCGGGTCTTGACTTGGCCTCACCGGCAGATCGATGCCAATACGTTGAAGCTCACGGCACAGGAACGCCGGCGGGAGATGTAAGTTCTTGTCCAGATAGCTGGTGTCTCATACGCTGACCGCATCCGCAGCCCATTGAGGCGGAAGCTATTCATACCGCCTTCTTCCAGGACGAGAACGGTGGAGCTATCAAGACTCAGGATGCTGACGAGATCGTCGTGGGATCTATCAAAACGGTCATCGGTCACACGGAGAGCACTGCGGGAATCGCAGCCATCATCAAGGTGGCACAGGCCTTGAAGCACGGTCATATTCCACCCAACGGCAACCGTATATTAGACGGAAAGGTCTTGGATTTCACAATGAATCCGCGCGTCGAACCGTGGTGCAGTAACCTGCGCATAGCAAATGAGCTCACCCGCTGGCCAGAGTTGGCCCCGGGACAATGCAGGCGTGCAAGTATCAACAGCTTTGGGTTTGGCGGGACAAACGCCCACGTCATTCTAGAAAGCCTGGGGCAGGAGACGCTGGTCGAGCAGGCAGGGGAGGATAGCGGAGATGAGCTGATGCGGTCTTTTGTCTTTTCCGCGCAGTCGAAGCAGTCTCTGATCGCCAATCTGGCCGCCCACGCCGCCCATTTATCGGAGCATCCGGACACGCGACTGGACGACCTTGCCTGGACATTGCGCTCGCGACGGTCGCGTTTCCCACTTCGGGTGGCCTTGTCGGCGTCTTCAGTTGAGATGCTGCGCACCAGTCTAGAGGAGATCGCCAGCAGCGAGCTCAACAAGCTACAGCTGGACCAGAGGCTGAAGCTTACAACCACAGGGTCGTCGGCTGGCGGAAATGAGCGCAAGACCAAGCTCTTGGCTATCTTCACCGGACAGGGGGCGCAGTGGGCTCGAATGGGAGCCCAGCTGGTAGAGAACTCCAAATATGCGTCTGACATCTTGAGTAAGCTGGACGCCGAACTGGCTAATCTCCCCAACCAAGAAGACCGCCCCGACTGGACCCTTCGCCAGGAGCTTCTGGCAGATTCGTCCCAATCGAGGGTCGGCGACGCTGCCATCTCTCAGCCTTTGTGCACCGCTGTCCAGGTGATTCTAGTCGACATCCTCCGTGAAGCCGGGGTGGAATTTGCCGCCGTTGTGGGCCACTCGTCGGGCGAAATAGGCGCTGCCTACTTGACCGGTCGTCTGTCTGCGGCCGACGCCATCCGGATCGCCTACTATCGCGGCCTTCACTCCACTCGCCTCGCAGGAGGGCCCGACGGCACACAGGGTGCCATGCTGGCCGTTAGCACCAGCATGGAAGACGCCAGCGAGGTCTGCAGCGACGAGTTCTTCCAGGGACGAGTCAAAGTTGCGGCCTGCAATTCCCCCAACAGCGTCACACTGTCGGGGGACAGTGACGCCATCGAGGAGATCGCTGGGCTCTTCGAAGACGAAGGAAAGACCGCTCGTCGGCTCCGAGTCGACAAGGCGTATCACTCGCACCACATGATACCTTGCTCTCAGCCATACCTGGAGTCAATGCAGAGCTTTCAGCAAACTTCATGTCAGGCCGGGGTTCGGTCTGATTGCGTGTGGGTCTCTAGTGTAGTCGTCGAGTCAGACACAGCGGCAACCGAGTTGGAGGCGTCATACTGGGTGGACAACCTCCTGTCACCGGTCCTGTTTAAACAGGCTGTTGAGCGGGCGGTGATGGAGCTGGGACCTTTCGACGGTATTGTCGAAGTTGGACCGCATCCCGCGCTCAAGGGCCCAGTCCGCCAAATCCTTGAGGAGTTGAAGACTGGCCCAATGCCGTATACTGGGCTCCTGGAGCGAGGCACCGAGGCAGCCACGAGCTTGTCCACGGCTCTTGGATATCTCTGGACCCATGTGGATGGAATGTCCATCAACTTCGACCAATATGAGAGCGCATTGAGTGGACCAAGGTCATTCAAGAGGAGGTTCGTGGCGGGTCTACCCCTTTACCAATGGAACCATAGCCGTCACTGGCATGAGTCCAATACGTCTCGTCGCCTCCGATTCAGGAACTCTGCCGTCCATCCGCTTTTGGGCGATATCTGCAGCTCCAGCTCGCCCCAGAACCTTTCATGGAAAGCTGTCTTGCGCCCCCAGGACATCCCGTGGGTCCATGACCACCAGATCCAGGGCCAGAGCGTGTTCCCCGCCGCTGGCTATGCGGTGACTGCGCTCGAGGCGGCTCCTTTCTTAGCCGATGGGCAGACGATTCGTCTGATCGAGGTGGAAGACCTTGTCATTCACCAGGCCATGGTATTCGACAACGACGATTCCAGCATTGAAGTACGCTTCTCGGTTGGTGGTGTCAGCCGTCGGCGTGACGATGCGATGATAACGGGCCATTTTACCTACGAGTATCACTCGTCCAACGGATCCCCGGAGCTCGCCGCAAGTGGCCAACTGCGTGTCATGCTCGGCGAGCCTCGCCAGCACACCCTGCCCGCCACCGATACGGGGCGGGACTCTGGCATGGTCAATGTCCCGACAGACGTTTTCTATTCCTCCCTCTCAGAGATGGGCTATGGATACACAGGTCCCTTCAAAGCCTTGTCGGGGCTGAGCAGAAAGCTCGGAAAGGCCGTGGGCGTAATCGACACAACGTCGGCCGAGTACGATGATGCCAGCAACTGGCTGGTTGTTCACCCTGGCATGTTGGATGCCGCCATCCACTCCGTGATCCTGGCGTACAGCTACCCGAGGGACGGAAAGCTCTGGTCATTGCATCTGCCGACGCGTATCAAGCGACTTCGAGTGAACCCGGCACTTTGCGAGGGGCATTGGACAGCGGAGTCTGTCCCGTTCGTGTCGACTATCGCCGATGACCAAGTCCATACTGCAGACCGGTCGTCCGGGTTCCATGGGGACGTCGAGATTCATAGTGGAGTTGGGGCGTACTCTGCGATCCAAGTAGAGGGTCTGCAGGTTGTGCCCTTTTCCGCCGCCACCTCGCGCGATGATCGGACGATGTTCTATGTGACACGCTGGGTCAATGCAGAGCCAGACGCTGATATCCCCGGTCCATTTATGGCGACCCCCGAGCAGCGCAGGCTGGCTGAGATTCTCGAGCGAGGCCACTACTTCTATCTGCGACAGCTCGAGGAACAAGTTCCTGCTGACCATCCCGGACGGTTGGACCAGTTCTACGCCGCTTACCTGCGCTGGGCCACGCATACCCACCGTCTCGTCACAGAGGGCAAGCACCGCTATGGCAAGCCGGCCTGGGTTCATGATACATTGGCAGACATCAAGGCGCTAACAGAGCCGTATAATGCACTGCCCGAGGTCAAGGCGATGCACGTCGTGGGCGAACAGATGCCGCGAGCGATTCGCGGGGAGACCACCATGCTACAGCATCTTATGGTCACTGGGCTCCTGAATGACTACTATACCAATGCCCTTGGCATGCGGCAAGTGACAGTCCTCGCTGATACCGTTCTGCAGCTTACCCGCAGGTACCCCCGAGCGAATATTCTGGAGGTTGGCGCTGGCACTGGAGGAGCGACGCGGGAAGTGCTGAAGCTGACTGGGAAGAACTTCGGCTCATTCACCTTCACGGACGTATCGGCGGGATTCTTCGATGATGCCCAGGCTGAGTTCGCCCCTTACCAGGATCAGATGTCCTTCCGGGTGTTGGACCTGGAGCAAGACACCGCGCCGCAGGGCTTCGAACAGCATTCGTATGACGTCGTGGTTGGATCCCTGGTCCTGCACGCGACGAAGAACCTGGAAAAGACGCTACAGAGAGTGCGATCACTGCTCCGGCCGGGCGGCTACATCGTCTTTTACGAGATCACCAACGTCGACTTGATCCGTCACACAGCCCTGTTTGGCTGTCTCCCCGGATGGTGGCAGGGGGTGGATGAGGGCCGGACCTGGTGCCCCGCCGTCAGCGAGTCCAAGTGGGATGCGATCCTTCGCAAGACGGGCTTTTCTGGAGTTGACACCATGACGCCAACCAACGATTCGATGCCGTTTTGTAACTCGGTCCTGGTCTCCCAGGCCGTGGATGACTGGGTCGACTTGGTCCGACAGCCGCTCATGGCATCAGTCGGCGGGTCGCTGTTTTCCACGAAGTCATCGAGTGCGTTGTTGGAGAAATTTTTCATCGTCGGAGGCCAAACCCTCCACGTCTCTCGACTCATTGACGCCGTACAGAAGATTATCCGGCCGTTCTGCGGCGAGACGGTGACGCGAGTTGACCAGCTGGAAGACCTGGACCACGACCAGATCGACAAGTCGTCCACCGTTTTGGTTTTGCAGGATCTTGATAGCCCGGTATTTGATGACATGACAACGGCGAGACTTGAGAGCCTGAAAGCCCTCTTCGGATCCGAAAAGACGATCGTTTGGATCACGCATAACCGGCTCGTCGACAACCCTCACGCCAACATGGCCCCGGGATTCGTGCGCCCATCGATCTGGGAGGCACCTGAGCTTCGCTATCAGTTTGTCGACTTCCAGGACGTTCCTGGGTCGAAGATTGATGCCCGCGCCCTTACGGAGGCAGTTCTGCGCTTCCAGGCGCACATCCAAGGGCCGCCCAACACGACCGCCAACGCGCTGTGGTCGGTGGAATCGGAGATTATCATAGGTGCAGACGGGGCCCAGTATATCCCCCGACTGAGCCCTCTGGACGATGCAAACGCGCGCTATAACTCCTCGCTGCGGCAGATCGAGTCTCACGGTGGATCTCAGCAGACTCCGGTTCGGCTACAAAACACGCGAGGTCGTTATATGCTTCGGAAACAGGAGCCTCTGAGGCTTGACGTCTCGACATCGTGCTTGAAGATTGAGCAGTCGAGTCTTTTTGCCGTCCGGACTGGATGGGGAGATGTGTTCGCGGTGTCTGGGGCTTGCGAGGCGACAGGGGTCCACTACTTGGGACTGACATCGTCCGTAACATCGCGGGCCACGGTGGCGACGTCCAACCTGGTGGAGATCTCTGACGCGGTCGCTCAAGGGGCTTCAGGGCCTCTAATGCTGACATCGGTTGTCTGCCACCTCGTTCTCCAGGCAATGGAGGCCAAGATTGGTGAACATCGGGCGGTCGTGGTTCACGATGCTCCACCTATTCTGGCAGCGTCTTTGGCCCGCTCGTCAAACGGAAAGAACATCACGTTTACGACTTCGACGCGTGATCATGCAGCGACTAACGACTGGATCTATATTGAGAAGTACGCTAAGCAATCGGACTTGGAGTTGCTGTTTCCTCTCAACGTCTCCATGCTGATCGATTTCGCGGCCGAGACTCCGGAGGCGTCCGTGCTAAAACACTGCTTCCCTATCGATGTTGACATTCTCGCCAAGTCTAGCCTGTTCACTGCCGAGTCATCCAGGCCTCTAATTTCTTCTGCGGATTTGAAGGATGTGTTGCAGACGGCTGTGGCGCTCGCGTTGAAGGAAGCCAACAACGATGGCGGAGACAGGATGATTGTAGACGAAGTTGATATCGGCGCATTGATCAGTGATGAAGCCAACCTCTCCGCTCATTCTACCACAACAGTGGTCAATTGGGCCGATGCTGAGACATCACCTGTCACCGTGCAGCCTGTCAGCGTCTCCCTCCGAGAAGATCGGACATACTGGCTGGCGGGACTCTCCCGAGACATGGGACTCTCTCTCGCAGACTGGATAATTCGCAATGGCGGCAAACATATTGCTATCTCGAGTCGAAACCCTAACATCAGTCAGGCCTGGCTTCGTAATGCAGCTCGCAAAGGCGCCACTGTCTTGGTCATTAGCTGGTGAGTGGTGATTCTTTTTTACCTCCCCCCCTTCCCTTCATGAATGTTATACTGGCAGAGCTAAACACCAAACCAGTGATATTACGGATTACGACTCCGTCGTCGAGGCTCATGCCAACATCCTCAAGAGCCTACCTCCCGTTGCGGGTGTCGCCCAAGGCGCTATGGTTCTCAATGATACTCTGACTCGGGACATGAGCTTGGAAGATCTCAACAAAGTCCTGCGCCCCAAGGTGGCTGGTAGCATCAACCTCGATCGCCTCTTCCATGACTCGGCACTAGACTTCTTTATCTTCTTCTCCTCCGCCGCTAGTGTCACGGGAAATGCTGGCCAAGCAAACTACTCGGCCGCGAACTTCTTCATGGGTGGGCTGGCGCAAAAGCGACGCCGCCGCGGTCTCGCCGCCTCCGTGATAGACCTGGGCCCCGTCCTCGGCACAGGGTACATCACCAGAGAGATTGGCGACGCCTTGACGCGTCCGTTGGCGGAGAGAGGTCTGCTCGGAATGTCTGAATCTGACGTTCACTGCTTGTTTGCGGAGGCGATCAACGCCAGCCCTGTGACGCCTAGCTCTGAGGTGGGATGGCACATCACCACGGGGCTGATCCCACTACCGGCGGATGCGCCGAACCGACCTCTCTGGTACAACTTCCCCCATTTTGCCAGCCTCACGATTAGGGACTCTAGTGCGGGTGATCCGAACAATCCATCAAATTCCGCCGCGGGGGCTGTTGTGTCGATCAAAGATCAGTTGGCCGGGGCTAAGACGAAGGAGGATGTGCAGAATGTCATCACTGGTAAGAACTCACATCATGATCCTGTTTCCACCTTCTAACCTGGCTGCTCGATAGACAATGTTCTCAAAGAAATGTGCACCATGCTTCATATGGACGACGACTACGTAATGACACCAGCCATTTGTACAGACGAGCTCGGTCTAGACTCGCTCGTTGCCGTGCGCATACGCTCGTGGTTCCTCAGTCACTTCCAAGTGAATGTCCCGGCGCTGAAGATTATCAAAGGCGTTTCTCTTCAACATCTAATTGACCTGACCCTCAATGAAATTCCCGCTGGCCTGACACCCGGCTTGGTCGGTGCAGGTTCGTCCACCGACGGTTCCGAGATGCCGTCAGGGCCGGAAGATGAAAAGTCATTATCCGATACTTCATCGTCGGCGAACTCCCCTGATGGGCAGAGTAGCGCCACGTCGGAGACTGGCGAGAGTGAGATCATGATGACTCCACCTCCGGAGAAAGAGTTGGAGATAGAGAGGTTCGGCCCCCTATCCCATACACAATCCGTGTTTAGGTTTGTCCACGAACTGTTGGAAGACAAAACAACTCTAAACAACACAGGCATGGTTCATCTTAGTGGTGAAATCCGGATACCGGACCTCCAGGCAGCGGTGCACATCCTCGGAAAGCACCATGAGAGCTTGAGGACGTGCTTCTTCACAGAGGATGGCGTTGCCATTCAAGGTGTGCTCGCAGAGCCGACCTTGGAGCTCGAACATCGCCGCGTCTTTACCAAGTCCGACGTGTTGAGTGAGTACGATGCTCTGAAGAACACGGTCTTCGATTTGCGCGGAGGCCACACGGCCAGAGTGTTGCTCTTATCCTACTCCCCTACCGACCACTACTTCGCCCTGGCCACGCATCATATCACCTTCGATCGAGCCAGCACCGACATCTTCATGTCGGACCTTGCTCGAATCTACAAAAACAAAAATGAATCTTTACCCACTCCCCTTCAGTATCTAGACTACTCCAATGAGCTACATGAAATGCACTCACCGGGCAAGTGCATAGATGCGATGAACTTCTGGCGCCGCGAATTTGCCACAATTCCAGAGCCTCTTCCCCTCCATCGAAGTAGCCTCGCAGAGCGCCGCCCGCTCGAGAAATATAGCTCTCGCACGGGGCTGCCAGAGTGTGAGTTCCGTCTTGACAGCCAGCTCACCACCCAGATCCGCCAAATCGCGCGCAAGTATAGGTCCACCCCCTTCCACTTCCACCTGGCAGCTTTCAAAGTGTTGCTCTTGCGCTGGCTGGGGACGGAGGACGTTTGCATCGGCTTTGCCGACGGCTGTCGTCGGGATGAAAGAATGTGGACTGGAATTGGCCCATTCTTGAACATGCTGCCCCTACGCATGAAGGCACGGAGGGCGCAGTCCTTTGCGGATGCCATCGCTGAGGCACGGGAGAAGAGCCACGCGGCCCTCTCCAACGCGCTCCCTCTTGAGGTCATCCTCAACGAGCTTAAGGTGTCTAGGCAACCCACCCACTCCCCACTGGCTCAGGCATTTATCAATTACGCTGAGACCAGCGTCGAGAGTGGCCGGGAGTTTTTGGGCTGCGGCTGCCAGATGATGAAAGAGGACCAGGCTGAGCTGCCCTACGATATAGCTTTTACAATCATTACCAACACAGCCCCCGATGGTGACGCAGACACAAAGATCATCCTCAACGCTCAAACCTCTCTTTACAATGCCACAGTGGCCCGAATTCTTGCGACTGGCTATCAGGAAATTGTGCGGGAATTTGCGGGACGGCCAGAGAACCAGGTGAATGATGAATGGGAATTCGCGCCCTCCTCTCTGTCGAAAGCGATTGCAGTTGGCCATGGTAGGTCGCCAGCACCCAGATACAGAGTTTTTGATCAAACTGACTGGATAAAAGGTCCCGACTTCCAGACCACCTGGATGAAGACGATCGTACACCGACTGGACGAGATACTCCCCTCCATCGGTCACCGGGTCGCCGTAACGGACGCCGTCAATACGCCAGTGACATACCAGGAGCTTTCAAACCAGATTAACAGCATCGCCTCGACACTGCTGCGAGAGGGAGTTACTGCGGGCTCTAGGGTCGCTATTTGCCAGCATCCCACCGTTTTCTGGGTTGCCTCTGTTGTGGCGGTCCTCAAGGTTGGCGCAGTCTACGTTCCCCTTGACGCGGCTACTCCGCCTCCCCGCTTGGCTCTCATGGTTCAGGACTGCAAGCCTGCCGCTGTCTTGGTGGATGAGTCTACTCGAGAGATGGTAGAGGATCTGGCACCTGAGGCGTCCCTGATTGGCGTATCCAGCGCCCTTGATACCGCAACCGAATCTCTTCCCACAACTACGCTGGTCGATTCACCCGCCATGATTCTCTATACCAGTGGCTCCACCGGAACCCCAAAGGGTGTAGTCCTCAGTCACGAGAGCCTACGACACGAATTTGAGCACTGCCAAGCCGTGTATGGGCTAAGCGAGGAGGACGTAGTGCTACAGCAGAGCGCCTGGAGCTTCGACCTCTCTATCACCCAGTTGTTCCTGGCACTCACAGTGGGCGCGCGGCTTCACGTCGCATCCCATACTTTGCGAGCTGATGGGCGTGCTATGGCGGCGCTCATCCGCGATGAGGGTGTGACGGCCACGTATGCCACCCCGACAGAGTACAAGACCTGGCTTCGTGATGCCCATGTGGATGTCCTTCGACAATCACCTTGGAAACTAGCGTTGGTGGCCGGAGAGGCTGTCACCGTTCCGTTACTAAAGCGGTTTGGAAATCTGGACAGAGCAGACAGCCTTCGTCTCTTCAATGTGTACGGTCCGACCGAGACAACCTGTGGGTCGACCAAGCTGCAGCTTGATTATGCTCATCCGGAAAAATATGCCGACGCCGTGCCTGTGGGCCGCGCATCTGCAAACGAGTGCTTCTATATTCTCGACACCAAGCAGAATCCACAGCCTCTCGGATTAAGTGGTGAAGTTGTGATTGGCGGCGTCGGAGTTGCCAAGGGCTATCTGAACAACGCAGACCAGACGAAGGTGTCTTTTGTTCACGATCGTTTTGCAACCCCTGAGTACACCCAGCGAGGCTGGACTACCATGTACCGTACCGGTGATGCCGGCTACTTGAAAGACGACGGAACGTTGATCCTAACAGGCCGCTTGAGCAGTGACACGGAGGTCAAGCTGAATGGAGTCCGAACCGATCTGAGAGACGTGGAGCAGACGATACTGAAAGCGGGCCAAGGTCAGTTTGCCGATGTGGCAGCATGTGTGCGCACCAATATGTCGATGTCCGAGGATGGAGATCAAGTCGCATTGAAGTACATGGTCGCTTATTGTGTCCTGTCTACTGAACGGATGGTGGGCGAAAGCTCCAACCCAGGATCAATCCTACAAACCATCCTGAACAACCTTCCTCTGTCGCGCGCAATGCGGCCATCCGTTCTCATCCCCGTTGATGATCTTCCGAGAACGACAGCCGGAAAACTGGACAGGCGTGCCCTTGAAAAATTGGAGATTGCCCAAGCACAACTGGGTAGCGTTGGGGGCGCGACCACGACTACCTCGACATCGACACTCTCAGATGCCGAGGCCAGGCTTCTCAGGCTGTGGCAGAGCGTTCTCCCAGAGGAAGCGGTTCGGCTCGTCGACATCCGCGCCTCATCTGACTTCTTCAGCGTCGGTGGCTCGTCCATGCTGTTGGTACAGCTGCAACATAAAATTACCGAAACATACCAGGCCTCCGTTACACTGTTGGATCTGTTCAAAGCGAGTACTTTGAGTGACATGGCCCTTGTTCTCCAGCGCGCCTTGGGACTGGAGGCCAATGTCCCGGACGCTACATATGGAGCTCAGTCCAAGTCAATTGATTGGGCGTCGGAGACGGCGTTTCAAGTAGGCGTGCCGATGGAAGATACAAAACTTTCATCTCCTACAACGCCCCCTCGAGTAATTGTTCTGACTGGTGCAACCGGGTTTCTTGGTCAGCATCTGCTTCGCGGGCTTCTTGAGCAGGACCAGGTCGAAAAGGTCATATGCATCGCAAACAGGAATATGACCGAGGAAAGAAAGAGAGAACTTCTTTGTTCCCCACGAGTAGAGTGCTTGGACGGCGACCTGTGTGCTCCTAACCTTGGTTTGAGCCCGGATGACGCGGATCGCATCTTCGGCACCGAAGCTGACGCTGTTATCCACAACGGGGCAGACGTATCCCATCTCAAGACATACGCTTCTCTGAGAGACCCCAACGTGAACTCGACCAAGGCGCTGGCTCTGTTATGTCTTCAAAGACATCTGCCTCTGCACTACGTCTCTACGACGGGAGTGACCATGTACACGACGTCAAGCACATTCCCAGAGATATCCGTTCGTGATTCACCGCCCCCATGCGACGGCACATACGGATACATCTCTTCCAAGTGGGCCAGTGAGGTGTATCTCGAGAACGTAAACTTGCGGACCAAGCTCCCAGTCTACATCCACCGGCCATCTAGCGTGCTCCGGCCCGACCTGGGAGAGGAGACACCAGCCGCAGATGTTTTGCAGAATATGCTCACCTTCTCGCGACGGCTTTGTGCCGTGCCGATTGGGCCCCTTCTAAAAGGATTTGTGGACCTTGTCCGCCCTGAGACTGTCACGGATAGGCTCTTAGGAGCGGTCATGGCTCCATCCCGTGGGGAGGATGTCGTTTATGTTCACGAGTCGGGCGATATTGAGCTGGAGATATCTCACATTACGAGCTATCTGGAGGTGGGTATGCCTATCCAGCAACTAGAGTTGGATGAATGGGTCAAGAGAGCCGAGGAAATGGGGCTGTCGAGCGCCATGGCGGCCGTGTTCCGGGGGCTTGGAGCGGAAGACATGTTAAACTTCCCGAGATTGCTGAGGAGTGTTTGATTTTGATACAGAGGACGTTGTATTGACAGCATTCTTCCTTTACGTTTTGATTTCTGTCTTTTTGTCTGTCTTTATTTCAGTCTTTTTGTCTGTCTTTATTTCAGTCTTTTTGTCTGTCTTTATTTCAGTCTTTATTTCAGTCTTTCTTTCAGTCTTTCTTTCTTTATTGTATATATGTACCTGTACTTGGATGGATATCGCCGCAGCCGTGCGTCTGGCTACCTGGCCATGACTGCACCCTCTAGAATTGTACACCGCGAGCTGAAAATAACTACCAGATTTCTGCTCTTCAGAGCTCTACGCATCTTCTAGTTGTAGTTTTCTTCGTAAAGTTCACCAAGTTTCGTTCATATACATAGACCCAAAGTAAATTTCCCGGATACATATGATCCCGTGATTAGGGCTTTCAGAAACACCAGGTTCTTTCCATGCTAATAGCCTTACACAGGCCAAGGACAGATCTTGGGCGTCCTGATGAGCACTTATGAAATTGATTATGTTTATAGCTATGTAGTAATAATAGCAGTGAAATTGATTGTTCATTTTTGCGCTTAAAGAACCAAACAGGTCACGTGGACGTTCCACTCTCCGACAGTTCTTGGACAAAGAACACTAGAACAAAGAAGGCAGAGTGATACCCTGTTTGCTGATGCCTACAAAAGAGATAATCCATCTAATCAAGATTGAATCAGCAACTAAAACCGACTGGGAGCCACGACCCCGGAGGCCGTAGCGGATAGCGGGGACTCGGAAGGAAGCCGGTAGGATGGTCGGAGGGTTTAGATCGGCACGAAGACGGGGCAACGTTGATCACTATATTCGGAGGAATAGGTATTCATGATACTCCCATCCACAGGCTGCCCAAGTAAGCACAAAGTTGACGGAGATGAGTTTGGTCGTCGGGAGGGGTGATGCCGCTCCATAAAACTTACACGCGACGCAGTCCACGGGGTAGCAAGCCAATCTAACCTTCATCACAATGAGCCCTTTTCTCCAGCAGACCATGGACTGCCTCGTCCAGTCCGATTCCGGACAAGCAGAGACGGCAGTCCGTTCGCGGCCCGAAGTGAAGGCGCCCCACGACGTCGTAGTCCATGTCTCTGCCGTGGCCCTGAACCCGACGGACTTCAAGTCCCCGGAGTCCAACCCCACTCCGGGGGCCATCATGGGTTGCGATTTTATGGGGTCTGTCATCTCGGCGGGCACGGCGGCGGACAAGGACCTCCCCCCTACCACGCGAGTTTGCGGATTCGTCCACGGCTCTAACCCCGGAAACCCAGAGACGGGATCCTTTGCCGAGTACCTGGTGACGGATTCTCGCCTGCTGATCCGAGTCCCCGATAGCTGGACCAATGAAGATGGAGCCGCCCTCGGAGGCGTTGGCTGGGGTACTGTCGCTCTTGCGATGGAGATCTCGCTGCAGCTCCCTGGGAGGCCGTCTAAGCCCGCGGCTCTACGAGATGACGGCTCCAGGACGCCCGTACTGGTTTACGGGGGCGCTACGGCCACCGGAACAATGGCTTGCCAAATCCTATCAATGTACGGAGATCATTTTCATTCTTACCGTCGGAAGACAGACTCTCATGCTAATTTTACTCCCAGGTCCGGCTACCGGCCCGTTGTCACAGCGTCCAGCAGCAGCTCAACTCTGGTCCAGGACTATGGGGCTGTCGCAGTGGTACCGTACTCGTCGCCCACCTGTGGTGAAACTATTCGGGACGACCACACTGGTAAGGCCTTGCGACATGCGCTGGACTGCATCAGCTCGCCCGAGTCTGTGAAATGCTGCTTCACGGCCCTGGGCCGCATTGGAGCGCGCTATTCCGGTCTCGATTACGTTCCAGACGATTGGAGAACGCGCAAGGCCATCAAGGTCCACATGCCCCTGACGTATGCCCTCCACGGCCACGAAATCAAGTTCAAGGGTCCGTATCATCGGGATGCGGATCCGGCTATGTTGGAGCTCGGAGGTCGGTGGCGGGACGAGGTGCAGGGCCTGGTAGATGCGGGACGTCTTCGGCCGCATCCTGCTCGGGAGGTTAAAGGGAAGTGGAGGGGGATTATCGACGGCCTGGAGATGATGAAGGCGGGAGAAGTCAGAGGCCAGAAGCTCGTGGTAGCGCTGGAGGGGGGAGCCTCTCCTTGAGGTTTGAAACCATACCAGTTCTGTATCCTTGAGGATATCTAGTGAAAACTACATAGGGGCAGCCGTGTTATCAAGTATCGCTTGATAGTATACTGTTAAAGAGGTCATGTTGTAAGAATTTGTTCGCCTGTGGGTCCGCACTTGACGGCAGTCTTTATTCAACTTGCTAGTTCCTTGGGCATGGCCCAACTGCAGTCAGAAACATTGAGACTTTCCCTTCTTTACGAACTATCAGATTGCTACTTCGACATAGATATCCTTACTGGGGCTTGGATAACTGGAGATGAATCACATATAGATAACTGCATCACAGGCCATGAAAAACCTAGGTTGATACCCATCTAGACATTTTCTTTGCTATTGCCTGAAGATTACCAAGCTACTACTTAATTGAGAGTTCTCTTGTTTGGGACAATCCGAATGTCAAAGTCGGTGTCATCGTTGGCACTCGACAGATTGTCCAATACGTCCATGAAGTCATTGAGTCCTCTCGGCCATCGCGTTGTCGCCGCCGCTTTGATCTGCTCGTCCATCGGCATGCTGTCCATCTTTGCCTCGGCGTTGAAGTAAGAAGGTGTGCAACCAGCCATGGGCGCGAGGGAGGCAGCGCCCGAGAGGACGCGGAGGGCCCACGACGCCTCGGCCTCAGAGGTAGGCTCCACAACGACGACGTGCTCAATCGCTGGTAGTCCGCTGTTCGCCTTCTCGAGCCTCTTTAAACTCCGGGAGACTATAAAGGCCACATGCTTAGACACGGCGTCTAAAGTGGGTGTGAAGATGGATGCGATCCCCGCCTGGTCGCTACTGGTAAAAAACATGTTGGGGAAATCCCTGCTGCACATCCCATGGAGAGTTAGGGATATCTGACCGTCCTCGGTCTTTGGATCTTTCCATTTCTCGTCCATGGATCTGCCACCGCGACCGAAGACCTGCGCTCCGCAGCGACGTGCCGGGCTGCCGAACGTGCCGGCCTCGAAGCCAGTGGAGAAGACAATGACGTCTAACTGGTGAGTCGTTCTATTCGCCACGATTCCTGTCTCAGCAATCCGGTCTACACCTCGGCCATCTGTATCGATCAGATGCACGTTGGCTCTATTGAACGCCTCCAGATACTCGTCGTGGAATGTGGGGCGTTTGCACCACCCCGGGTACCAGGCCTTGAGCTTTGCGGCAGTGCTTCTGTCCTTGACGACGTTGTCGACGCGCTCGCGGACTTTGTTAGACCGAGCCAGATCGATCTTATGCATCTCCGAGACGTACTCGGCTGCCGTGTCCATGGTCACCTTCGCTGTTGCGGGACTTCCAGTGAGGACGCTATAGGATGGGAAGCTGGTCCACGCATCCGATACCATGTCGATCGGCTCGCTTGGCTGGGCGTTGGCCCCGAATGACAGAAAGTTGCGACAACGGGTTTGTTGCCAGCCCGGGCCTGTGCGTATGCTGTTCGTCCACTCGGCACTATCCGTCTGTCGCTGACCGCGCACGTCAACCGACGCCGGCGTTCTTTGGAACACGTAAAGCTGGTCACACCATTCTGCCAGCGCCGGCACTATCTGCACGGCAGTGGCTCCAGTCCCCACAATGCCGACTTTCTTGCCCCGTAGGCGGTCGAGGTGCTGACACGATGGGCTGCCTCCTGTTGCCGCGTAGTCCCACCTAGCTGCGAGGAAGTTCGGCCCGTTGAAGTCTCCTAGGCCAGGTAGTAGAGGCAACTTTGGTCTGTTGAGCAGTCCCGGGGATAGTATGACGAAATCGGCAACGATGGTACCGGTTGTAGATGCACCGTGTGCGCACGGCAACCGCTGTGTCAGGTCAAGGTTCCATTCGGAACGGTCGTCATTCCATGTGCATCGTTGTAGCTCTGTCCTAAACATCGCTCGGTCTTCAATTTTCCACTGCTTGGCGATCCGGTCTGCATGCTCGCGCAGCTCTTCTCCGTATGCGTACTTGTGCTTTGGCATGTAACCGGTCTCTTCCAGGAGCGGCATGTAGACGTAGCTCTCAGTATCGCACATGATGCCAGGGTAGCGATTCCAGTACCAAGTTCCTCCAAACCCGGCCGCAGTGTCGATGATCACTAGATCTTCGGGGTTCAAGCCCGCGTCCGAGTCAAGCAGTCGGGCAGCATACAGTAGCCCTCCATACCCAGCGCCCATAATGGCTACCCGATATCGATCGCCGGATTGGAGGCGAATCGGCGATTCATCGTGCTGATCCCACGGATCATCCAGAAACCCTTTCAAACGGAGGTCACCGGTGGCGTTCAGGCTGACATATTGATCAACCCCCTCGGACCGTAGACGTTTCGACCTCTCCTCGGCGTACTTTTGACGGACTCGTTCAGCTTCGTCCAAGATGGAACGGTCGGCACTCGGGAGACTCTCGAGAGATGGGACCATGGTTGCGGATTCAGCTGTGATAGTATTGGGTAGTAGCGCTCAATGGCTGGCTACTTGTGCGGTGATGGAGACGGGGAGCGACAATCACAAGTGGTTTATTTTTTTTTTTCTTTTCAGTGGACTGGGGCAATCCAGACCATTCGCAGCTTATTCGGACGCTTACTGCTCTGTATCGGAGAGATTGCCATTCACTGCATCGTTCAGTCGATCGGAAATCGGCTAGGGCTAAAGGGCTCGGCATGCCGATGACCGTCGGCTATCGGAGGATTCCGTCGGAGGGTTTTTGTCGGCGGTTGGGGCCTAGATCTCATAGACAAGGAAACAGAGCAGAATGTCGCTATCTAGTCGAGCTGGCCCGTTTGTTTTTGCAAGTTACAAGGCGAAAGAAACTGCACAGTAC
The DNA here is from genome assembly GCF_002847485.1 of Aspergillus campestris IBT 28561. Lineage (NCBI taxonomy): Eukaryota > Fungi > Ascomycota > Eurotiomycetes > Eurotiales > Aspergillaceae > Aspergillus > Aspergillus campestris. The sequence continues at coordinate 464,310 of NW_020194348.1, read as the reverse complement.
GCCTACTCGATTTGGTTCACGTTTATCTCCCTAGCGATACCCGTTGATAGCATAGCTCACCCAAGATGACAAAGGTACCAACGCAAGACCACCCGCACACGGCGTACAGTGTCCAGGGCAAGGTCGCCATCGTGACGGGCGCTGGGTCCGGCATCAGCCATGCCCTGACCAAAATCCTACTGCAGCAGGGTTGCTCGGTCGTCATGGCCGACCTCACTCTGCGACCGGAGGCAGAGCGAACACTAAAAGAGGCCGCCACCGTGTCTGGAGTTAATGGACAGAAATCAGCCATATTCCAGAAGACCGACGTATCGGACTGGGCGCAGCTTCAGACGTTGTTTGACAAGGCGCTCGAGACATATGGCACGGTCAACATCGTGGTCAACGGCGCCGCCATCTACGAGCCGCCCTCCAGCACGTTCTGGCACCCCCCCGGTGTGTCTCCTGCCGCGCAGGACAAGGTGGACTGCTCCCCGGGCGTGTACCAGACCTATGCCACCAACGTCATGGGGCCCATTCGGTTGGCGCAGATTGCCCTCAACTACTGGTTTTACCACCCCGACGAGGAGATGAACTTTGACGGGAACTTGATCTGGCTGTCGAGCGTCTGCGGATACGTCCATCTGATGCAGTCGCCCCTGTACTTCAGTAGCAAGGCGGCCATGAACAGCATGGTTAAGTGTCTGGCCCCGCTGCGGAGGATGTTCGGCATCCGCAACGCTGCCGTTTGCCCGGGACCGGTCAAGGCAAGTTTCCGAGTTTTCACCGTTTATATATCTTGGTTACTGTCGTGCTGACGGGCCTATCTTATATAGACGCCAATCTTTGATGCTGATCACTGCAAGGGCCAGCTTCTGCCTACAGAGTGCGTTTGACTCCGTCGTTGCCCAAACATTCCAAACTAATACTATACTCATCACAGCATCGGCCTTACCGCCGAGCAAGCCGCCGAGCAAACATTCAAGGTCATGACCGAGCCACAGTTCGGCGATGGAAATATTGTCGAGGTTGTGGCTGCCCCGGAAGAATCGGCCGCAGAACGCGTCACTGTGCGTGTGCGTGAGACTCCCCTCGAGGCGCTCTACCCGGACCCTCCCCTGGAAGGCAACCACTTCATGGAGGAAGAGCAAAAGTTCATTGAAATGCTGAAGACGCTGGTATACGTCGGCTAGACTGGTATCTTTGATCCCGTGGTTACCAACGCTGCGAGACCTTGGTCAAGGCTGCGTGTCAAGCATGCAGCGGCGTGGTATAGAATACTGCCTGATCTCTGGATAGTCACTCGAGTGGGAAGATCTCTTTGTTACTGTGATCCAAAGTAATTTCTTCAACAAATTTATAGAGACCTCCTCGTGCATCTTTGGCATATTGGCCATTGGCATGTCGCGTGACCTCTGTGGGTATTGGTTGTTGAACAGCAAGAATGATTTTGCACCGCTGCTCTTTTAGCTATCATCCATGCCGTTGGTTCTCCTCAACGATATGAAGAAACCTCTTCAACATAAGTAGAGGTGTAGTATGGATATTGTAGACTAGTGGCGACTGTTGGTATCCCCATTTGCCTCTCGCCCCCATTTGCCTCCCGAAGATCTTCAATGCTACATAAGCCTTTTCTCTTGATTGGGTCCCGAGAAGCTGAGAAAAATAGCATTTCTCATACATTAGTAGTTGTAAAACCAGGATAATATAGAACGGATTGTGCGATGATTGGCGTGCCGCGTATCTGATTCTTCAAACCGAAGAAAAAAAAGTTAAAAAAGCACATCTTAATCCGGCTGTTCCTAGAGGCGCGCCGGGCCGGGTGCCTATACAATCTGAGAATAGCCACCAGGCGTTGGTGTGGGGGTGATGGCAATATCAGACGGCTTACTTTTCCATATTCACTCGATGTCGACTGGGTTTCAGAGTCCCGGTGACGAAAACCGGTAAAGGTGATTTCTGATACCGAGACACTAAAACCTGACGGCATCCCCACTGTGACCCTTTACTCCGAATAAAGCCCAGCACGCAATGGTGCGAGCCGGGGGGATGTCAGACCGAGCTACTTTAGCTACATGCACCTATTATGCTATCCATCACGTCGCATGGTGCGGCATTACGCCTTTCCAGCCTACTGGTGGATAGGTCCAATGACCCCACCATCTTATTTATTAGCATTCGAATTGGATATTGGGTGAATAAATGTGGTAGGGTTATGCTGGGCGCTGTGTTGGAATTGGGTTAGTGAACCTCCTTTGCTTTTCAGCTAGTCTGACCTGCAGATGCCCGGGGTGTATTCACTAGCCGCCCTTGAATCATCTCTGCAGTCTGGACTCCATGGCGGACGGAGCGTCCTGAAGACTGCACGCCTGATCCCCGATCGATGAGCCTCTTTCATCCTTGGCGGCGGTTGATGTAGCATTCAAAGATATATGGGGGGAGGGGGGGCCCGACGCCGTTAGCCCTAAGAGGCTCGAACATAAGGGAACTTGATAGCGGATTGAATCTGGCCCCATTCTTGTATACCGATAATGGCCCCTCCACATGCCACCGACACTGTTGTCATGACCAACAATGCTAAAAGATACGCGTGCGACCGGTGTAGGGACCTGAAGCTTCGGTGCCCGCGGAACTGCGAAGATGCACCTTGCGACCGCTGCCTGCGCGTGGACGCTCGCTGCATCACAAGCAGCGGTCGACCGCTGGGTAGGCCGTCAAATCACAGCGAGTCGCACGTCGACATGTGTCGCGCTAATCATCACACGCAATACAAACGAAAAAGGGCGGCCGGGGTGCCCAAGACCATGGTCGTTTCTAATGCTTCTGGGATACCACCCAATCGCGGCCCGGATAAAGCGATCGACGCGTCCTATGTTCCCACTGATCTGGGTCCATCTCCGTTCGACGGAATGCTGACCATGGAGCTGGACGGAATCCACGGGCCCTATGATCTCCCAGAACCGAGCGCGGGTCTAACATATCCCAGTGGCCTGGGAAGCGGCTTCCCGGTGACGGGCTCTGGGGATTCGCTACATGTTGTCGACTCGCCCCGGTGGTGGGCCGCCGGCCGCGATTCCCCGGACAGGGTTTACACCGACACCAGTGACATCTCCAACGGACGAAGCATCCCGGTTTTGGATGAGTTCTGCGATTATGACCTCGGACCTCCTGACATGGTGCCGAGATTATGCAGAGAGCCGTCCGGCAGCGATTCCGCACCGCCAGACATCGCCATCACGAATAGCAACCACAGACACAGCAACGACACGAGGTCAGCCGTCGGGCGGCCCAACAGCGACTGGACGCCGCCCCTGATGAATGCACTCGGGAGAATCTCACACCAGCTAGCCGAACTAAGGGCTCAAGCATGCGACCTCTCCTCGCAGCCCGTCGGGGCCTGCACGTTCCAAGGCATCACGCCGAACTTGGAATTTCTCGACACCGAGCTTGGCGACGACGCCTCTGACGCCTCGTCTCTGCGGATCAGGCTTCTGGGGAAGGCAGTGGTCGCCACCATGCGATTCACCCTAGTGCTACAGATGATGGCGCCGTCGCCGGTGGACTGGGCCAGCTTCGTGGGCGACGACCACTCTTCTGGCTCGGCAGAGGATGCTACCTCTCGCCCCGTGTCTAGCCGCTCATCGCCTACTCCGGCAGCCGCGGCCAACTCCTCATCGCAGGTCACTTTGATCACCCTGTCGACCTACCTGCAGCTAGGGGAGCTATTCGACATCATCCTGTCTCCGACTGTTCAATTCCTGGACAGCTTAGCCAATGCGACCCTAGGCCCCAGCGAGCCCACGGGGAAGACCGCAATGTTACCGACGCCGTCGACTCTCTCGCAACGCTCGTCTGGAATGAGCGGCACGGAGGCCAGCTCGTCCGCGTCGGCGTCTGGGGTCGCCCGGCCGCGCAGCCAGGACATCCTGATCACAATCCGTGTCGTCGAGCATCAGTTACATAATCTGGAGAAGGTCATTGGTCTTCCCGCGGAATATTGCATCGTGGGGCGCCAGGATATGCCATCTAAGGTCATGCGTGGCGGCGACGCGTCCGTCCTGGCCAAGGCGGTGATGCGACAGGCGCTCGATACGTTGCGATCGCTAAAGAAAACCTTAGACTGTATTAAGACGGCGGTGCAGCGCCAGCGAAGCAGGCGGCTCGCTTAGGTAGTCTATCGCATTGTATTTACCAAGATCCACGTTGAACTATATATAAATACATCTAGTAGGTAAAACATGGTCTGGGATCACTGTATACAGATCCATAGGCGCGCACTACAGTAGCACGACCGTCCATCGACGACAAGGTAGGATTCACAAGCTTTGATGGAATTTCTATTAGGGCAAACCAGCTCCTACCTATGTGTTCGGTACTTCTTGACGTATGTTGTAGTGCTAGTAGCGCACTAGAATCCTACGAAATCAGTATGTCAACACCCGCGTCCGATTATGTGACTTATTTTTATGTAATTATCTTGATCAATCCTAATCATCCTTCCCTGTTCTTCAACGTCGGGTGGTTCGTGCTTACGGGTGATAGATGCATGTACCAATCGAGTAACAGAACAGGGATAGCAGTTTGCCTAACGGCTGGGTTGTCGCTCCTACTGTTAATCATACTAAGCCCAAGGGAGCCTGTTACAGCGCCGTATCGCGTCCATTGGTGGAAATCGATGTTTATAAATCGGTGTTGGGAGCGTGGCCCGACATGGATCAAAATGTTGGGACATCAGTCAGGTTAGCCCTATGCCAACAGTTCGTCAACGTTGTGGCGTAGCGGTCGTGAAAAAGCCCACGGAACGGTCTCGTTCCTAACGAGTAGCTCTGACGGTAGTTTGATAGTGGGAGGCATGATAGTACTCCGTAGTATTCGTGTTGTCTCAGCAAGCGCTTCCACAACTGCTATGCTAGGATGTGCCCCAAAAAGGCCACTTCCTATCTATCCTATTTCCATATACCCCAGCGCCGAAATAAACACCGCACAAACGAACATATGTACGTCCTATAATCTGACCCCGCCACATCCAAGCACGGCATCCTCTCTAAACGATTTATGCTTGCGAGTAAATTCAACAGAAATCTAATCTAACGCGGTTCGCATGAATAGCCGGGGGGGATGCATGGCTAGCCATGTTAGGCCCTCTCGAAAAATCATGTCCCCCAGTCATTCCAGAAGCTCTGTCACCGTATAGCTGACCAAGTCTCATCTCTCCACTCGCCATTATTAAACTTGGCGTTTTCGCTGAACCCAAGATCTGTCTCACTCGCAGACGCCCTCTTGCTGACAAGACCCTTGGCAACCCACGCCGTCGATGGGTCCGATCCCAATTGTTCAAAGCAGGTACCCTGGCTACTTCAATGCAATAGTACATATCCGCATGTAATAATAGATAATGCAAATGTACTGAAGAAGAAAATCCGCGAATCCCAGTCGCGATTTCTACATCGTGGTGATAGCTAGCCAGGTGAGTGGTGAACGACCACCCCCCCTCCACCTCAGCTTCCCACAAGCGACGTAGCATTATAAGTAAGCCACGCATACACACTTTACGGAAGTGGATTTCTTCATGCAGGGTGTATGCCTTCGGTATCACCGATAGGGAGAGAAACGCGTGAACCAAGGCAGTTGCCTACAGTCTCACCACCCACCCCAGGCAGCCTGCCTATTCTACCCTCGTTCAATCGTTCTTGAAGGCTAGTGTGGGGGCACATAGGCGTGCATTTGAGGGCCTAATAATTTTCATTCTGGTTGTAGGAAATCTTGTTTGATAAACTTTCGGCTGTGACCCTCCGTTCCACTAGATCTCCCTAGCGTGAAGAAATCTTACCCCCGAACTCGGGGTATTATTTCCGAAAGCTCCAGCTGGATCCCTCAACGGATTATTTTTAGACTATTCAACCAAACAACCGCTGGGTCCTGATTTGTGGAGAATAGCCCTTGACGTGTTTATCTGCGGGTTGAACGGGTGATGTAGATCGATCCTGGGAAGAGTGTAGATACTGTACCTCTCTATTGATCTGAGAGGAGGATGCGCCGGGATTATGTGTTAGCATGTCTTATCTTGACCATTCGACCAAAAACACCAATTGGCGAGTAGTAGGGTCTTGATATCCAACATTATGTATACTATGTAGTGTCACTGGCAATTGACGAGCAGCCCAGCGTTCCCACCCGCTATATATCAACCTTGCGAAGACGCACGAAACACCGCCGCGGCTTGTTCACCACCGCGAGGCACCCTGCATAGCCAGACATCGCTTCGGGGCACTTGAGCAGCTCAAAATGCCAGATCATCATGATCAACATGATTCGAAATTCGACGTACGCGAGCCTCCGTCCAAAGCATGCCCTAACGCCCAGACCAAACGGGATGTTGGGCCCGGCATTGGAGTCAAACACCAAACTGGTGTCGTCGCTATCGTCCTGGCTTTTTGACACCAGCCAGCGCGCCGGCCGGAACTGCGCGATATCCTCGTCCCCCCAGCACCGTGTCTGCCCGCGTTCCTTTGCCTCCAGCGTGCGCGGGCTCCGCCGGCTATCGTCTACGTCCCGCGCCGGCAGAAGCATACTGTGGCTGTTGTGTAGGAAGAAGACGAGCGTGCCTTTGGGGATCCGGTGGCCCAGCAGCGTCGTGTCTCTGATCGCCTCGCGGTCCCCAATCGGCACGGTACCGCCGCAGCGGAGGATCTCTTCCATGGTGGCGTCGAGCAGAGGCACCGACGTCTGCATGATCTCCTCAACCGTCGGAGCGCGCTTCTCCGCCGCCGCCGCGCCAAACGCCGCGAAGAGATCCCGTCGCAGTTGCGACTGAGAGTCGGCGTGATCAGCCAGCAGCTTGACGCCCCAGCACAGCGTCGTGCTCATCGTGTCATGACCCGCGACAATAAACCCAAACACCTCGTCCATGACAGCCGCCGAGAAGAAATCGGGCTTCCGCCCTTCCCTCCGCGCCTGGCTTTCCTCCTTGTCCACGATGCGGTCAACCGCAGATCGCTCCCACGCGACACCCTCGCTGGAACGCTGGTGCCGCCCACGCGCCTCGACGGCCTTTTCAATCTCCCGCCGGATACAGGCGTCCTTGATGCGGGCCCAGCGCTTGAATGTCGGCGTCGCCTTGACGTACCACCACTTCATGCGGGGCGATGGTGCGCTCTTGACCTGCTCCATGGCGTCGCCTAGCTCGAGCATCGACTCGATGGCCTCGTCGATTTTCGCGTGCGGGAAGTGGACCGCCTCGTCTGCGTCTGCCGCGTCTCCATCCGAACGGAGTTCACTCGCCAGCAAGTCCTTGAGCCGGTTTGTCTGCGGATCCGTGGCGTTTTGCGGGAATGAGGGCCCAAAGGAAAAGGCCAGGACGGCGTCCAAGGCCGAGTAGAAGATATCCTCGGTGGCAGAGAATGGCTGCCCGCCCGCTAGCTTCTCCTTGATGCTCCAGAGCTCCACGAAGCGTCGGCTGCTGGCGTAGATGCTGGGGGCGGCCACTTTGCTGAGGAAGGCTGGCGTCATGGTGTCCTGGACGAGGCGGCGGTGGAATTTCCACTCCGGGCCGGTCTTGAGCGTGAACTGCTGCCGGTTGAGCAGCCCGCCGAATGTCTCTGCCGTTAGGCTGGTGCGGTCGAAGTCCTTGATGCGGTTGACCATTACGTCTCGGGCTTCCTCGTAGTCGCTGACTAGTAGGATGGGTTTGCCCATCGGCCGGATGAAGATCTGGCTGATGACTGACTTCGACTTGAGGTTCTGGTCGCGCAGCCAGGACACGATATCGCCTGTCTTGGATACCTCTTTCATCATGTCTGGGATATCTCCCAGTAGTCTGTGTCTGGAGGCCGCATTGTATGGGATGTCGGGGAGTGGACTCGGTAAGGCTGCCCAATAGCCTAGGTAGAGTAGAGCCAACAGAAGGAGGACAATGGCCGTAGCCGTGGCTGTAGACATTCTGGGAGTGTTGGATTCCTTTTTTTTCCCTTTTTTTTCTCCCCTATCGATGTGTGTTTGTCTGTGAAAAGGTATAATCTGTAATCATACACAGCACCTGTATCTTTTCGTAGATGTGAAGCTGCGGCTTTGTTAAGAGATAGCAGTATTCCAGTGTCCCAAACGAGTGACCGCGGAAGACAAGAGGCTCGCATCAACATCCCATGCTACTGCAAGTAGAGCACTGCAGGCACGGAGAGTTATCTTCGGGAGTTTAGACACAAACCCTCCGACACTCCGAGGCTCCGAGTCCATGAAGGCTTGTCCAATTTGTCGACAGATGGTGCGGGCGCTGCCAATCAGGTATTCCATGGTATTCTTGATTGAGGGCCAGAAAGACTCTTTCAGTTATGTAGTGTTGTATAGTGAGTGAAGCGTATCTGGCATTGAGTCTATATCTGCAGCTACCAACAAATTAGGCTGAATTATGAATATGTAGATCTATTTTATCCCGATGTCACCTCCTTACGCTTTCATCTAAACCCCGGTGGCGCCTGTCCGTAAAAAAGAAGTATTGATTGCCTCGCTGATTCGTACAATATATTAGCTCTTATCATCCTGCGCACTGAAGCGGCTCTGCTGCTCCGAGTAGGCGCGTTTCCAGACCTCTACCTCCCCGCCCCCGTAGAGGACGCCCACGCGCATGGTAGAGAGCAAGTTATGGGCGGCGTTGGAATGCTGGTAGACCCCGCCGTTGAAGGTGGCGGTCGCGTCCTTGCCAATCGCCGAGGAGATGAACGCCTTGCCCCCCGGATGCTCGTTGATAAAGGAGGCCACGTCGTATACAACCCCGGCGATGGCCACCAGGGCTCGTCCGTCGGCCGTGGCCGACTGGGTTTTGAAGTCATCCCAGGTTATCACGGGCAATTGGGACAACGGCGTGCCCCAGTCCAGCTTGGAGCGTTGGATATCGAGCTTTTTCTGCTCCTGCTGCAGCCTGCCCTTTTCGATCTCGTTCTGTCGGAACTCCTTCAGCTCGGAGGCCAGCCCTAGCTTCTTCCACGTCCAGATCGCCCACTTGGTCGGGTCGTACTGCCACCACTCGATCGCGTTGCGGTAGTCGGACGGGAACTCGTGGTGGAAGTTGTGGTAGCCCTCGCCGAGTGTCACCAGGGCGGTGATGATATGGTCGCGGGGCGAATTCCGATCGTCAAAGGGCTGCTCGCCCAGCCAGTGGGCCAGGGAGTTCACGCAGAAGGTCGCCTGCTGCACGAACGTGGCTCGGACGATGCCCGCGAAGATGAACCCGCCCATCCAGTCGCCCCAGCCGATCCCGCACACCAGCGTGGGGAAGACAAGACCCATGAACAGAACCGCCTTGATGTAGTGTCGATGCTGGAAGATGACAATCGGGTCCTCGTTGAGGTCGGTGATATCGGCCCGGCCGATGTTCTTGGGGTTCTGCTTCATCACCATCCAGCCGAGATGGGAGTACCAGAAGCCTTTGCGCACGGAATAGGGGTCCTTTTCGGTGTCGGTGTAACGGTGGTGGGCGCGATGGCCCCTGGACCACCATCGGATGGAGCCTTGGACAGCCCCGACGCCGACCGCCGCCAAATAGATCTTGAGGGGAGTGGACGCTCGGTAGGAACAATGGGCCCAGAGACGATGGTATCCTATAAGGTATTAGGAGTCAGCGTTTCTCTCGCCGATCGTCGATCGTCGATGAACGGGGTGGACCCACCGGCTGTAATACCCAACCCGGTATTAAAGTAGTACACAATGGCGAAGATGGCGGTGGCACGTTGCAAAGGATGAAAAGAAGCCGCGACGAAGCCCATAAGCGGGACAATGAGTATGAAGAAGACGCTCAGCCAGTCAATAAACCGGTACCAGTTCGTCCATGTTATGGGCGTCTCTGTGATGTGCGGCGTTTTCGTGTTGTAAGACGACTTGGATCTTCGTCTGCTCCGTGTCCCAGACTCAGGATGTGTGGACGCCATTGTGTGTGTGTGTGTGTGTGTGTGTGTGTGTGCGTATATCTGAGGGAGCGTCCCTTGTTGAGGATGTGCTGGACGTAGATGTGGTCAAGGTAGAATGTTTATATCAATTATTCGCTCCACTAATGTTGACATCGAACATGGCCTGAGGAACAGAATATCACTTGAGCACATGCAAATGTCATGGACAAAAGAAAAAAAACCTGCATTTGCGAGGTGCGTATTTGGTTGAGTCTGGCATTGTTGACCTGTTTTGTTGGGAATGCCCCCTGCATGGATATCAATAGCCAGCCGATTGGACGGGCGTAGTCCCAACAGCCACACATCACGTCCACGCTGACATCTGACATCGGACCATTGAATTAATTACTGTACTATCAAGCTCTTTGATTCGGGGGTGACGCTGTCTTTCCTCTGAAGATCATGAGATTTGCTTAACACATGTGGATCTATCAAGTAATCTTTAATCTAGGGGGTTTGCAATGGTTATTGCCCTGTCATCATGTCTTCCGTACTTAGTCGCTCTGGTGTCTATACAGTAGAGACCTAGACACTGTGGATAGCTCTCGTAGGATCTACAGAGTAAGCTTGCTGTATAACACAGATATATATTTAGATCCATCCGAGGCTCAGGAAATACAAGCTCATTTATCTTTAAATTCCTTTTTCACAAGACCGTCACACCAAAACGTTGACCATCGCTTGGTATAGGGCTTAACCTGACTAATATCCCAAAACGTTTCAAATCCGGATGTGTCTAAATAGCAAGTGGCAGGTTACATTCTGCTGAAAAGACACACATACTTAGGAAAACTCAAGAAAAGCCACAGCACAAATGAATTCCAACTAACCCACAGTCCCAGTCACCAAACTATACACCTTCATCTCATCCGTATCCGGCAACCCAATCATAACATCCCGCGTGACGTGAATACTCTCCGGCGTGGTATTATAAATCTCCAAATCAAAGCGACGGATCAAGGTCGCAAACACCTGGTATAGTTCGGCATAGGCCAAGCTACGCACGTCAGTCAGCGTTGGTCAACCACTCCACAGGAGATGCGATGCTGCTTACTTCAGGCCGACACAGATCCGAGGGCCCTTCGTGAAAGGGACGAGATATCTGTTGAGGCGCTCGCCTTTGTCGGTGGCTTCGATCCAGCGCTCGGGTCGGAAGGTTTCGGGACTGGGGAAGACCGTTGGGTCCATGTGGACGAAGTAGATGGCTTGGCTGACGGAGGTCTGGGACTGTTAGTGCCTTGTGTGTAGGTGGGTCGTAGGGCACGGTACGTACTCCTGGGGGGATAGTGTAGTTCTTGTATTGGAGGGCGGTTGGTAACACTCTCGGCAGTCGGACTGTTACACTGTGTGAGACGCGAAATGATTCATTGATTACTGCCGTCTGTGGTTTGTTAGTGCGGTGTATGTGTTCACTGTCTTGGGGGGGAACGTACCAGGTAAGGCAATTTCTCTAGCTGAGCTAAAGAAACCCTGTCTGTCGGCTGGGGCATGACTTGCTTGATTTCATCCCGGAGTTTCTGCAGGATCGATGGATCGCGGTAGATGTGGAAGAAGCCAATAGTCAATACTCGTGCCGTGGTCTCTGTCCCCGCGGCGAGAATCACTAGTGCTTCGTCTCGTATCCTGTCGAGAGTTCGTTCTTCGGCAGGCAGTGACGGGTCGCAGAGCGTATCGAAGATGGTCTTCTGCTTCCCTGTGCCCTTGCTCTTCTCGCCTTTCCAAGTATCGAGGATTGTCCCCTCTACCGAGCGTTTGATATCGAAGAATCCCTTGGTCCTCGGATTGATCCACTCTACAAAGCGCGGAACGGTGGTAGACATAAATCCAACGAGGGACGAAAAGCGAGCGACGTGAGCGAAGCTAGTCGCGGCGGTCAAGGCGTCCCGGAAGTCATTCCGTAAGTCCTCGGTGTCGAGGATACCGATGCTCTCGCCGAAGGTATACTTCGAGATGACATCGGCCGTGAGCCCTGCAAACAGCTCGTCCAGGGACACCACGGTGCGGTTCACTTGGGCTTTTGTAAGGTGCTGGCCCACTTGGTCCACTTTGTCCTGCACGAGGTGCTCCAGACCCATGACAGAGCGCTTCGAGAAGAAAGGGTTGATAAGCTCCCGGCGGCGTCTGTGTAGCTCATGGTGAACCGTCGCGGCACTTGACAGTGGAACGGAGAGGGATCGGACATGATAGGGATCCTTGTCCTGTATTCTCGAGATGTAGATTTGGTCGTAATAGTCCGAATCTTTGATGTGAATCTCCCGGGGATTGATTCGCACGATGGGGCCTACTCTTTAGGTTAGAACAGGGTACGTCATGGGCCAAACTTGGTCTCACCATATTGCTCATGCATTCGCTCAATCTCGAACAAAAACTTCCCGCTCCGGATTACATTGTAATAGAACTCATAGAGACTTGTAAGTGCCGCGAGTCTCGGCCCTGGGAATTTGCGAAGGGGATGAAAGTAGAGACGATAGATGCTTTGGAGTAAAACGTAGCCAACGGTGGCAGCACACCCGAGCCACAGTATGTGCGTGTCCATGATGTCGCACGACTGGTGGCCAACACAGTGGGGTTATATAATGCGTCAGCAGTTGAGAAGTTTGACGAAACAACTCAAAATATCAATTGCGAGCCGCAAGGCCCTTTAAACCCTGGTATGGTGCGGGGTTTTGACGACCAAGGATAAGGCCCGTCGAGTGGTGTGAGAAACGTGCTAATGCAATGTCTCCAAGCCTGCTTCTCGGCAAAACACACGAATCCTCGCTAGCCCGTGGAGTAGGCCTATTGTGAGCCAATGCGCCCTGCGTGGTAAAGTCGATACTTGATGTGCATCATGAGTGGCAGAATGTCAGCACCCGATGCATTAACGGACAAGTCCATCTAGGCCATCGTAGCCATCGGATAGAAAGTAGCCCTAAATATACGCGGCCCCAGCAGAGATGCCGCGTCATGAGTACAATGGCGCAAGAGCACTTGCGTCTCTCATGCTATCGAATCGGTCCGCCATAATTAGAGTTGAGAAACTGGCCGGTTGTCGGAACATCGGAGTCCAAGACCAATAAGTGTCTCGGCCCGTTGCGGAAGGCTGAACCTTTTAAACCCTCCGATTGTAGTAGATGCTTACACATGGAGGTGCCAGTTCGCACGGCTGGCCCTTGCAGGTTTTCTAAGGCTCAGCGCTTGGGCAACACGACCTGTCGATTCCATTCGCTGACTGCACCGCGAGGGTGGAACATCGGAGCCCCTCTTTGTCAGAAAGTCGACCTTGACAGGCGACAGTTCTAGCGGATTTAGCCGGGCCTTGAATAGGGACTGACAACATTTCCAATCAACAGAGGGGAAAGAATATGGGGAAGTGATGGTTATCTCATGGAGGGCAAGTAATTTCGGGAACCGCAAGATGATTTACTGACTCTCCAGTTCTTTGTCGCGACAATAGAATCCTATTCTCTATACGGACAACTCAGCAGACATACAGCCTGAGTCAGCAATGATATTGATCAGACCCATCCCCCTAGAAGTGATCGATTCACTGTCTCTGTTTGGCTTCCGGTACATGGAAGGACTCGTCAGGCATCAACAGTGATATGGCGGGGTACACGTGATCTTACCAGCCCCACCAAATTGTATATTACCGTATATTACCAGCTCTTAGTGGTAGGTATCCCACATCCACGTACCGTCACGAAATAGCTGCCTGGCCCCGTTTAGTTTCCAAGGCGGCGGTGAATTGGACACATGTACTCCGGACACCCAAATGATCCTGCATCAACTCTGGCTCAACCATCATTTCAATAGTCCATACCCCGGTCGAGACCAGGTTCCACCCAGGATATATTTCAAGACCAGAACTATACTAGACAGGGCCCAAAATGCCTTCCAGTGATCGCCTCCAGCGCCACCTGGCCTACCAGCCGCAACCCCTCAAATTTGGCACCAGCGGCCGTCGCGGCCTAGTGGTCGATCTAACCCAACTGGAAATCTACATCAATGTCTCTGCGGAGATCCAGTACCTGCAGTCTCTACCGCCGAGAGAGGGAGGAATCCTGCTCGGGGATGACTTCTACTTTGCGCACGATCTGCGGCCGAGCTCGACCCAGTATGTCGAGAACAGCCGGGGGGGCCTCTGCCAGGCGGTGGAGCAGGCCTTGAAGGACGGCGGCATGCGCGCCATCAACCTGGGCGCCATCCCCACGCCCGCCTTGACTGCGTTCGCCCTCCAGCGGGGCAAGGGCAGCATCATGGTCACGGGAAGTCACATCCCGTTTGACCGGAACGGGTACAAGCTCAATACCTCCAAGGGCGAGCTGTCCAAAAAGGACGAGCAGCCGATCAACGTCGCCGTGGAGAAGACCCGGGAAAGACTCCTGGCGCAGCCATTCGCGGAGTCGCTCTTCGATGAGCAGGGCATGCTGCGCAACCGACCACTCGACATTCTCCCGGCGACCGACGAGGGCCGCATCGCCTACATCCGGCGCTACCTGGAGTTCTTCGAGGGGCAAACCCTCGAGGGGACGAGAATCCTCGCCTACCAGCACTCGGCCGTCGGGCGGGATGTTCTCGTCGAAATCTTCGAGAAGCTCGGCGCCCAGGTCACCCCCGCCGGCCGCAGCGAGACGTTCGTCCCGATCGACACCGAAGCGATCGACCAGGCCCAGCTCGATACCCTCCAGGGTCTCTGCGACGCGACCGGCCAGAAGTTCGACGCAGTGGTCTCCACCGACGGCGATAGCGATCGTCCGCTGCTGGTCGCCCCCGACGGGGACAACCTGCGCTTCTTCGGCGGGGACCTCCTCGGCATGGTCGTCGCGGGGTACCTCAGCGCCGATGCCGTCGTCGTGCCCATCAGCTCCAACGACGCCATCGACCGGGGCTCCCTGGCGTCTGTCACCGAACCCAAGACGAAGATCGGCAGCCCCTACGTGATCAGTGGCATGGAGCACGCCCTCTCCAAGGGCGGTCGTCGCGTCTGCGGATGGGAAGCCAACGGCGGCTTTCTCACCGGCTCCGACATCCAAGTCGATGGCAAGACGCTGACCGCGCTGCCCACGCGCGACGCCATGCTGCCTCTCCTCTGTGTGCTGTTCGCCGCCCGTCAGCGCCAACTCACCCTTCCCGCCCTGTTCGAGACGCTCCCGGCTCGCTACAGCCGCGCCTCCCTGATCCGTAACTTCCCCCGTCCCACCAGCATGAAGATCGTGCAGCGCTTCTCGCCCCCAACGGCCGACACCCAGGAGGTCGCCTACGAGAGCGACGGCACCATCACCGTCTACGACAGGAACCGATCCGCGCGCACCGTGACGGCATCCGACGCCGCACAGCTCGGCCAGATCCGCGAACAGCTGCAGACCGTCTTCTCCGCCCAGTACGGCTTTGCAGCCATCGCCCGGCTGAACTACACCGACGGCGTCCGCATGTGCTTTGCCAACGGCGACGTCGCTCACATTCGCCCGTCCGGCAACGCCGACGAGCTCCGGATCTATGCCGTGGCGGATGCGCAGGCCCGCGCTGACGAGATTGTCCTCCACGGCGTTGCGGAGCCGAGCGGTCTCCTGCGCCAGCTGGAGGCGATGGTGTCGCGTTGATTTTGAACATTACATAGAGTGCTGGTCACGAAATCATATAAATCGTATAAATCATATAAATAAGATGTGTTGACATATATTTGAATCAATGACGTTCCTGCACGAATATCCGGAGCTATCGAGCTATCCGTCTCTTGTGATAGTATGATCATATGATACTCTCCGTTCTGTAGTGGATGTAGTCAGAATCGTGGAGCGGCAGTTTCTATAGTATAATAATTTGAATTATTATTTACTTGAAATAGTCCTCCCGGACAAGGAATTAAGAGGAAACACGTGACAAGCGCAGAATGCTCCACCCGGACCAATGAGAGCGGTCGATCTTATCGGCATGACCGGCATATCAGTCGGGAAGAAAGTCCGGGGTAAACTCCGTCGATCAGATCTGCTCCTGGGGACAGGTCATTCCGGATCCATGTTAGAAGTCGATCCAGATTGAGAACTAATCATATCATGGGTCCGCAAATAGGAGACATCCAGGGGCTGGAATGCCCTGGGATTCCGTCCGGACCAGCACCCGGTCCATGCAGGTGGAAGAATGACTGGAGAAACCTTACCCGCGGGTAAGACTTCACCCGCCCCGGCATGGGGCGCTTACTTCATCCGTCATTGCGCCATTGCGCGCCATCTCCATCTCCACCGGCACGTCGCATCACCAGACTGCCCATCCTGCCAGACTACCCGATGGATTTGCCGTGGCCGTCCTGACGGGCGTTGGAACGCTGCCGGTCAGGGCTATATCTATCCCTCCCTCCCCCTCCCTGTATCATTCGTCCTCAACTCAAGTCCATCATCTCACCCTAGATTCACATCAGCCATGTCTTCACAACCGCAAACCAACTCCCAGCCTTCCTCCGCCAAAATGCCCAACCGCCAGTTCGACCCCAACTTCACTCCCTACGTGGTCAACGCTATGGGTCCCAAGACCCCCGAGCGGGCTCGTGTCATCCTGGGCTCGCTCATCAGACATATCCATGATTTTGCGCGCGAGGTCGAGCTCACCTCTGCCGAGTGGATGATGGGTGTCGAGTTCATCAACTCCATCGGCGCGATCAGCACGCCCATCCGCAACGAGGGACACCGTATCTGTGACGTGATTGGTTTAGAGTCGTACGTTTCCCAAACATTATAGGGAAAAAAAAAAAAAACAAAACAAGGGAAGCAAAAACTAATCACCAAATAGGCTGGTCGACGAAATCGCCAACAAAATTGTCACCGAAGACGGCGTCTCCCCCACCTCAAACGTCATCCTCGGCCCCTTCTGGTCCCCCAACGCCCCCTTCCGCGCCCTCGGCGACAGCATCATCCAAGACGAGAACCCCCACGGCCGCGTAACCTACATGCACGGCGTCCTGCGCGACATGGAGACCGGCGCGCCCATCGAAGGCGCCGTCCTCGACATCTGGCAAGCCTCCGCCAACGGCCAATACGACTTCCAGGACCCGACCCAGACGGAGAACAACCTGCGGGGCAAGTTCCGCTCCAACGCCCAGGGCGAGTTCGACTGGTACTGCTACCACCCGACGCCGTACTCGCTGCCGACGGACGGTCCCGCCGGTGTGCTTCTGAACCTCATGGATCGCTCGCCGTTCCGTCCTGCCCATATCCACCTCATGATCACCCACCCCGACTACGCGACCGTTATCAACCAGATCTATCCCTCCGATGATCCCCACCTGGCCATCGATTCCGTCTTCGCTGTCAAGGACGACCTCGTCGTTGACTTCAAGCCCAAGTCGGGAGATCCCAAGGCGTCGCTCGACCTCGAGTATAACGTTAACATGGCGCTGAAGAAGCACCACCCGAACCCGAATGCGGCGCCGCCGGCGTCGTCGTTTGAGCGCTTTAATAAGGCCGAGAAGGAGAAGCAGGCTCGTTCGCAGCTGTGATTCTTTTTTGTCTCTTTTTGTATACGATATGTACATAGTTCAATACCAGATATGACTTACGTTTTACTATTGTTTTAGTATGTATAAAGATGGTGACTGGAAGATTGTGACCGGGTATTGGTTGCAAATGCACTGTTCTAGAAGAATACCGCAAAATAACTTACAACAATGTCTGACTGAAACAGCACAAAATGACCAGTAACAAGCCACAGCTCATATGCAAAATTCTAGTTCAGACGGCTATCCCTAATTCAGATTTGCCAATATCTATTCCATCACGATTCAACCGTCTCATCGGTCCATACTCAACACGATGCACCAATACTCCCCATCGAAGATCTTCCATCCATTGGACATCCCTTCTGGAATTATTCGCGTGATATCACATGCAAGCCCACCTCTACGGTGAGATATCGCCTTCCAGGACATTCAACATATACCAGGCCCAAAGTGGAGACTTTACTACAAGACAGGTAAAGACTAACAGCCTGGAAACACAACCTGGGTAAATGGCAGTACATGCCACTATTATCGGCCGCAGGCCCTTCCACACATCATCCCTGGCAATGAGACACCCCTGTGCTGCGCCCAAAACATCCACTCCGTCCTGACTACCGACTGCCATGTCGACAACCCTCCTCCATCGTCGCAATTGATATCTCCACCAGAAGGCGAATCAACGACCCAAAGCGGAGCAACCGAGCTACAGAGTCCAGGCCTTCTCGCTCGCAAGCAGACATCCCAAAGGCTAATAAAGCAACCCCAGGAACCCACCTCTTTAAGTCTCTCCCGTTTACCTTGGGCGTAAGACCTCCGTCGCATAAGTATGACCCATGTGAGAATGGAACTATGTACGTCGCTCGTGAAGCGAATGAAGGAAGCCTGGAGCGTCTAGCGACAGTACTATGGAGCAGCCTTTACGCCTTACATCATATAGATAACGCCAATCTCTCCAAATACAACTGACTGATTGTTGAAATTAGACTTTGTAGTTATCATGTGGACTCATCATCTCCAGATAGAAAGCAAACAACCAAACCACCACCACCAATATCAACACCAATACCAACACCAATACCACTATCAATATCAGTATCAACCTCCAATGTAACACCAAAACACCAATAACCTAAACCATTACCCACTTAATCTCCTCCATCCACAATTAAATCTGGATCAACCCCACCAACAAAGCTCCCACAACAGCCCCCATAGATATATCAAACGAGCCGGCAGCACCGCCCGGCATAGTCGGAGCAGCAGACGCACTACTCGACGAGGAACTCCCGCTTTGAGTCTGCGATCCAGGGACAGGGATGAGAGGTTTGCTCGAGGTGGAGCTCGCTGGGGGGGTTTCCACGGGGCTGGTGCTGGGGCTAGTATGGGGTGTGTGCGGCGGAGGGGCATGAGTAGGGGTGGGGAGGGGAATGGGACCGCCTTGGTTTGCGCCTGAGGAGCTGGGGGTGGCGGGGAGGGGTGTCGAGCTGGGAGCTTCTGAGCTTGGTACTTCTGAGCTGGGGACTTCTGAGCTGGGCACGACGGGGATTGGTACAACCGGGCCGGGGGTTTCAGCGGGCGGGGCTGAGCTGGGAGATTCAGGAGTGGGAACTTCAGAGCTGGGAGCCTCTGAGCTAGGGGCCGGTGTAGCTTCAGAACTAGGGGTCTCAGAGCCGGGGACAGGGACGGGAGCTTCAGTTGTGGGGGCTTCAGTGGGCGTAGGGCTAGCCTCAGACACGGGAACGTCAGGACTAGGATCCTCGGCACCAGGGGTAGGACTGGGAGCCTCCGAAGCGGGAGCATCAGAAGGAGACTCCTGAGCAACAGGCTCTGTGGAAATCGCCCCAGGAACAGCAGCCCCGCTCGTACCATTCAACGGCTCAATACTTCCATACGACCCCGTCATATCACC
Organism: Aspergillus campestris IBT 28561; assembly: GCF_002847485.1. Classification (NCBI taxonomy): domain Eukaryota; kingdom Fungi; phylum Ascomycota; class Eurotiomycetes; order Eurotiales; family Aspergillaceae; genus Aspergillus; species Aspergillus campestris. Next base: position 445,013 of record NW_020194348.1, on the reverse strand, counting down.
CCACGCGTACCACTCCGCGGGGTAATAGTTAACGACGCTCACAGACTCCAGATACATAGTGAACGGGGCATCATTGTAGTCCGTCTCGCCGCCGGCCCAGGAGATGGTTCCCGGGGCGTTGCTGGGATCGCCGCCGGCCCAGATGCCGATGCGGATGCGCATGGGCGTCTGCGGGTAGTTTTGCCCGCCTAGGGCGTCGTAGTAGCCGAGGGTGCGGACGACCGTGCCGTCTAGGATCCACTCGATCTGCGTGGGGGTCCAGTTGACGGTGTAGGTGTGGAAGGTCTCTTCTGGGGAGGAGACGGCGACCGTGGTGGCGCGGTCGTAGGAGGTGGTGTTGCCTTTGCCGAAGTAATTGGTTTGTATTTGGTCGTCGAAGGTGCTGACTTGTTCCTTTGTGGTGTTAGTTAGGTATCAATCAGGGGATATAGATAGGTGAAATACCCAGTCGATTTCGTCGAGGTCATCAGACTCCAGCACAGTAGTGCTGATGATACCCGTGCCGTTGGCGGCGCGCATCTTGACTTCGACGGAGCCAAAGAAGATGTAAAAGTCGGATTCGATGGTCGGTGCATCGCCCTGCTGGTTGATGATGAAGGCGGCCCCCAGTGGGGTGCTAGTCACCGATCCGGCTGCGGTGTCCCAGCGCTCGAAGGCGTCAGGGCCGCTGGTGAAGTCGGTGAAGTCAGTGTAGGTCGCGAGACCTGGATTAGGAGGGCAATTTTCTACAAAGTTATTAGCGGTGGAATTCAGAGTAGGTATACCAGGGAATGACTGACCTTCCATGGGGTTGCATTCGGTATAGGTCTGCGCAGTGACGAGCTGGGCTCCCAGAGCCAGGGCCGCAGCCCAGTACATTTTCGACGGCATCTTGTCTGAAAGAGGGGAATGTTGGTGAGCGGGGAAGAAAAGGCAGTGGGAATTGTTATTTATAAGAGACAGGAGGCAAAAGTGTAGAGACTGACATGGCTCAGTGAGTGAGACAAGGAGATCGTACCATGGTAGCGGCGGGCTGTGCATTGTCTCGTTGGTCTTCCCACACCTCATTCACCGGCTCATGGTCACGGAAGCCAGGAACTTGAACTCTAGTCCTAAGTGACTGGCTGAGATATCAGGGAGTGCCATTTAGAAGCTTCACTGATTACGTCCGAGTATTACCTGCGAGAATCTTCTCCCAACCTTTTTTTGTTGAGCCAGTTGGTGAGCACTATGTGGTCATTATGACGAACATGCCCGCTGTAGTTGATTTAGACAGCAATTGTCTATTATCTATATACTTTCCGACTGGTCCCGTAACAGAAAGTGAAGACTTATCTATTGAAGAATATTCTGGAGATGATGAGAGGTTAGGGCTAGAGAGTCACGTTTACCTAAACCATCCCGAGGTAAATCATTGACACTGAGACAGGACCCACATCGCTTTGTCTTCTTGCATCCTGTTCTATTTTTTCTTTCCCTTCTGACTTTCGGGAAATCCCTGGAACCAAAAAGCGTCATGTACGGTGAATGGTCAGCAGTGCCATCAAGTGGGGACTTCGTATATCACTCAACTGTAGCCCATCATCTCGTCTGATATGATCTTATCAAGGAACTAAGTGGGATTGATTATGTATGATTCTTCAATGCAAAGTATGTTCTTTCTTTTTAGTATAATGTTGATATCTAATGCGTGTTGTGTGTTTGAGATCGGGGATTTCTCCCTCCTGCTCGCGTATGGTTCGCTAATGTCCATCTCAGTGCATGGCTGGTCTTTATGCAACACGATCCTCGTCCGTGAAATTTGAGATTGTGTATTCCAATCCTACAAGAAGCATGTACGTCGAGATCTGCACTTAGTCAGTAAGAACTAGAAATATATCCTTTCTACAGTGTGACATGGTGTTATATATCCAGTGACTCCAGTCCACTAGGGCATTCCACGATTTACACACCCAAGAACCCCATCACCTTCTCAACCAAGATCCGCCTCGGTATGGCCTGATCATCATTACTCAACGCATGCGACGCATTCGGAATCAAACCACTGCGCTCATGATCCCAAATGGGCGGTCCTTCACCATCAGTCGCCCGCCTCCACCTCGCCAACAGCGCCTCCTTATCCACCCACTCCGGCACCGACTGGTCCGCCCCCGACATCAACACCATCATCCCACCCCTCAGCAACCCCTCTCCCTCACCATCCCAAAGGTCCCCCTCAGCACCGCATCCCCAATATCCGAACTAAACAGATCATCCTCTCTCGGCGTAGCCGGACTCTCAGGACTAACGAGGCTCAAGAACCGCCGCCCGCTCACAGCCGTCAGCCCAGGGTAAATCACACTCGTCAACTCCAGCGGCAGGACAACATCCTCCCCACCCACACCACGCGCCTTCTCCGCCTCGCGCGCCAAGCTCACCATCTTCTCATAAACCCGCCGACACTCCTCCGCTGACCGATCCCCGATACCACCATCTAGAACGCACTGCATCGCCTCACGATCCGACACCGCCGCCTGCATGATGGCCCCATCCACAGCGGGTCGCACCACATTGACCAGATCCGGATCGAACGCCGGCGCGGGTCCCGCGTGCGGATTCTCCCGAGACAGATAGTGCAGCACGCACTGGCTGCCTGTGGAATGGCCCATGAGGACGACTTTGCCCCCCTTGTCGCACGGGAGTAGGTCACGCTTGTATGACTGGATGTACTGCACGCACTGGGCGATCTCGTTGGTGTCGCGGTCGAGGTGGCCGAGGCCCCAGCCTTGGTGGGAGGATGTTAGGTTTAGGGTGAAGAGGGACCAGGTTGTTGGGGCGAGGGCCCGGACGAGATCTGCTGTGTAGGAGGTTGTGGAAAGGCCGTCACCGAGGCCGCCGATGAAGATGAGGCTGTTGGGTTTGGGGGTGGGCGTGCTAGTGTATTCGAAGGTGACGAGGGTTTCGGTCTGGTTTAGCGTGGGTTAGCTTGAGAGGGCTTCTCCTAGAGATGTAACTGTCTACGATGAACTGACATAGTGGTGTAGGAGGCCGGGGAGGCCGCCTTTGGGCCAGAATTTGGAAGCCATTGGGTCTGGGATGGAGTGTGATGGCAATGTGGGAGGATGAATGGGATGCTGGTCAGTGAACAAGTACGCAGTGGAAGTACACTCAGGGTGAAAAATAAAAGAGAGCATTCTATGCTCTCCGAGACCGGCTGATTCAAAATTTGATCCTTCGATATTCACCAACCTCGGAGATTGATTGATTGGATGTGATTAATATAATGAGACTGGCCGTGTCGTCAATCACGGTAATACGCAACGGGGAATATACCGGCGTAATGGGTACACTGTAATACACGGTAATACCTGGTAATATAGCCGCTAAGCGAGGCTTTCGAGCGGATCAGATAAGTCGGCTTGGCCCGCCTTATCAGATTAGATGTCTCGCCTGGCTGTGGGCCGGTTAGAACGGCTCGGAATTTACCTGCTAATGGGATACGCTGAAGCGTGTGGATCCGGAGGAGATGTCAGTAGTTATTACTCATAGCTATTGTTCGGGGCAGCAAGCGAAATAAGGAAGAATATCGACTAAGCAGTCGCCATAGAACCGGAACCAGGAAACGGTAGACGAGGATAGAAACAAGAAAAAAAAAAAAATTATATTAGAAAATAAAAAATAAAAACCGTGAAAATAAATAAATTAATTACAATTTCGCGTCCCATGCCATCCGGTCAGAACTCTCCAGTGGCCGGTCCCGCCCATCCCAGAACATCGGACAAAGCTGGAACCACTTTTCCCGGCTGCAGCAGACATGCACCGAGCGCTTGTGGCCAAGATCCACATACTTCTCGACGCTCAGCCCCTGCGCATTTTCGTAAGACAGCACCGTGGTGCCAGTTGCTTTCGGTTCTCCAACCACATTCATTGTGCGCGGCTCGTCTAGGAAAACGTAGTGGATGACGCTGGACCACCACGCGTTGACGCGGTATGCGCCGCGGATGCGTGCCTCGCCGACGAGCGAGTGGCGCCCGCGATCGTAGTCGCCTGCGTCGTAGTGCGCGCCGTAGTGATCTTCCTGTACGTTTGTTAGCGTGAATGAGTCCTCAAACATGGTGTGAGGGACGACGAGGAGGAAGGAACGGACCTTTGCCCAATAAACCTCGAAGTAAGCAAACTTGAACTCGTCAAACCGCCCAAACAGACAGAGCACATGCTTGTCCTCGTGCAGCCGCCGCAGATACTCGCGATGATGATCGATCGAGCCACTCTCGTTCCAACCCCGCGCCACCCGCGGGTCATTCTGCCACTTGTGGAACAGCCCCAGATGCTCCTCGTTCTGCCAGTCGACGACCATGAGAGAGAAGTGCTGGTCTAAGTGCGGGATGTAGCGGCTGTAGACGAGGGATCCGGGGGCTGGCTTGAGCGGTCGGATGGGATGGCGCGCGTAGATGCGCTCCTCGGGGAATTTCATGGTGAACTCGTAGTTCTGCGCGAGTGGCGGGTAAGCGCTTGTTGGGCGTCTGTGGGAGTTGTTTTGCTCGATGGCCCAGATCGGGCGGGGACCGAGGGGTGAGCCTGCGCCTTGCCAGAAGGATGAGCGGAGGAGAAGGATGGTGTCGGTAGAGAGGGGCTCGCTTTCGCGGCCAAAGGGCTCGCGCGGCGAGGGGAAAGGAATGGCTAGGCCGGTGCGGAGACATTCCTCGCGGATGATGGAGTGGTCGGATCCTGCGAGGTCGAGTCGAATTATCTCCTGTTGTGGGTGTGTGAGGAAGGTCGCGTGGATAACATTCCATATTTGGCCCAGACTGGGGGCCTCGTTGTCAGTCCAGTGGAGGGCGGTCCCTGGGGCGCGGCGAGCACGCGCGTATGGACTGTTGTCTTGCAGTGGGATTGTCGGGGCGGCTTCCTCCCAGGAGAGGTCGGTGTAACAGAGGGAGCTGTTGTGGAGAGGCTCTAAAAGGGGCTGTCCGATTGTTGAGTCGTGGAGTCGCAGCTGCAGCACCTTAGGGCTGGCTGAGTCTGCAGAGATGGCATGGATGGCGTATGTAGTCAGGTAGGGATGGGGGAGCTTCACCCAGGGGTAGATGGGCGTTTTGTCATGGGATGACAGATCCGTGACAATCTTTTCCATGCTGTGCATTGTTCCTGATGGATTGGAGACCGATTTGAATGCACTGGGAGAGTTGACCTTTGACTGACTACTTAAACGATACCAGGGCAGCCCTAACTCCGGAGCCGAGGTCTGTGAACTCGTCGGGTTCCGGTGGGGAGACCCAAATGGAGTCGCAGGGTCAATATCTGGGATATATATAAGTCCTTTCAAATAAGCACGACCCGTACTTGTCCACTAACTCAACTCACTGTATCAAACACCATGACAGCCACCTATTCGCATCCATCCGTTGAAGGATGTCTAGTGTCCTTCCCGACTCCGCAAATACTACTACTCACCCTCAACCGACCCGAGCGACGAAACTGCATTCCCCTCGCTACGAGCGCTGAAATACAAAGTCTCTGGGAATGGTTCGACGTTGAGCCCAGCCTACAGGTTGCCATTATCACAGGCACGGGCGAGTCTTTCTGCTCGGGCGCGGATCTAAAAGGTACGACCCAATCAAGCCTAGAGAAAAAATTCCCAAATCATACGATCTAACAACCAGCAGAATGGAACCGTCTGAACTCGCAAGGCACGGTTAACGAGATGACAGCTCCCGGTCTAGCGGGTCTCCCTAGACGACGGGGCACTAAGCCCATCATCGCAGCAGTCAACGGCCACTGCTTAGGCGGGGGATTTGAGATGGCGGTGAATTGCGACCTAGTCATCGCCAATCCACAGGCCACATTCGGACTACCCGAAGTACAACGCGGTATTGCAGCAGTAGCGGGCTCTTTGCCTCGGCTGGTGCGCATCCTGGGCAAACAGCGAGCGGCCGAGATCGCGCTCAGCGGCCGGAGCTTTCCGGCCACGCAGCTGGAACGTTGGGGCCTGGTGAATCGCGTGGTGGAGGCGAGTCGGCTGCTGGATTCCGCAGTGGAACTGGCCACCATTATTGCCGGTAACAGTCCGGATAGTATCCGCGTGACTATGGAGGGGCTCCATCTCGGTTGGGAGCAGGCCAGCGTCGAGGATGCCAGTACTAGGCTGGTGGATGGGTGGTACGGGAAACTGATTGCCGGTCCCAATTTCCACGAAGGAGTGAGAGCGTTTGTGGACAAGGAAAAGCCCCGCTGGAGAAGCAGCAGCTTGTGATTCTGATCATCGTGTCCACCTTTTTTGGCGTTATCAATCTGAGACCCCTAGCCCTATACCAGTCAAAGTGACTTCGTCTATCCGGTAGTGGGGATTACGCGCCCTACGTAAAACACTGTAAAACACTGTATTTCGGAACCATGACGACGAACCCGTAATACTGATACCATACCGCTCATACACGTTTCAGCCCTGAAATACACCAGACCGACCTGGCATTCTCAGGATCCGACTATCCTAATCAGGGCAACTGTGGATGGGGTACAGGCCCACAGTAGTATCCGCTGCAATGCGCGATTTTGGACATACCGATATTGGTTTCCCATGCGCGGTCCATACACATGGTCGGTTGCTGTCGAGACATTGTATTTATCCATATCCTGTTGCTAGGAGTCACTCAGTCAAAGACAATTTCGGTCTAAAGGCCATAGTACACCATGGGCCCGATCAAGGCAGATAACGACGGCTGCCAATGCTCCCGTGCGGTTCAGTGGGCGGATGACGTGAGGATGAAAGACGAGGCTGTACTGCTGTCATGGCTGATTGTGCTCCTGCGCGCCCAAGACGACGTCCAGATTCGCTTCCAGTGGGCGTACAATGACGGGTCTAGCGAGCCAGATACCAAGACCCTCAAAATGGAGGTGGTCTTTCCTGATGGGCTCCAAACCACCGTGAGCACAGCAATCGAGAGCATATCCAAGCACATCGCAACGGAGGCGCAAGCCGGACAGTCGATGTTGGAGTCCGGCAGCCTCCTCCTCAGCACGGGGTCACTATCGACCTCCTCTGACAACGTCAATGAAGAGCCGACCCTCTACATTGAGGTCAGTTTTCGAGACCAAAGTCTGGAAGTCCGGCCCGCGTGGATGTCCAACAACATGCTTCCCTTCACAGTCACCCGACATATCGACACCCTCGTGCACACCGTCCACGCCGGCCTATCCAACCCAAACACCACCATCCAGTCCTACTTGCACACCATACCATACGATCTGGACAACATCTGGCGCTGGAACCACACCCTCCCGCCGACTTACAACTTCTGCATGCATGACATGGTCGCCGAGCGGGCTCGCCGTTCCCCGACAAAAGTAGCAATCTGCTCCTGGGACGGCGACCTCACCTACGCCCAGGTAGACCAGTACTCGACCCAAGTTGCTTACACGCTGCAGCAGCAACTTGGCGTCCGCCAGGGGGACATCGTCCCCGTGTGTTTTGAAAAGTCCCGCTGGACCGTCGTCGCCATATTAGCCGTCATGAAAGCCGGGGCGACCTTTGCAATGATGGACCCATCGCTGCCACTGGGACGGCTGCAGAATATGGCCGTGCAGGTCGGTGCAGCAACCATCTTGACGTCACGAGACCAGCACGACCTGTCCGTGGAGATTCTGCCGTCCGGAAACTACTTCGTCGTCGAGGCGGATATCTTCTCCGCCGCCGTGGGCCCCACGACGGCTTCAGGGGCAGACCTACAGCCTGTGACACCGTCAACTCTCATGTACATCATATTCACCTCCGGCAGCACGGGGACCCCCAAAGGAGTGACGGTGTCGCACCAGACGTACACCAGTAGTGCGGTGCCCCGCGCCCAGGCCGTAGGGTACAGCGAGACGTCGCGAGTTCTGGATTTTGCGTCGTACGCGTTCGACGTCAGTATTGATAGCATGCTGCTGACGCTCGGGAACGGCGGGTGTCTGTGCATCCCGTCCGATGAGGACCGGCTGAACGATATCAATGGCGTTATTCGCAGGATGGAAGTCAACTACGCGGGGATCACGCCGTCGGTGGCTCGCATCCTGGAGCCGGACGTTATTGCGTCGCTCAGCAGCGGCCTTGGGCTCGGCGGGGAGGCTGCTTCGTCCAGGGACGTGACGATCTGGGGCCGGGATGCGCGGATTATCATCGGGTATGGGCCGTGTGAGTGCACGATCGGCTGCACCGTGAACAGCAGCGCAGCAACGGGGCGAGACTACATTTCCATCGGGCCTGGCAACGGCGCTGCTATTTGGATTGTGCGCCCTGACGACCACAACTCGCTTGTTCCGGTGGGTGCGGTGGGCGAGCTGTTGGTGGAGGGTCCTATTGTCGGCCAGGGATATCTCAACGACCCGGAGAAGACGGCCGCGGCATTTATCGAGGACCCTCCCTGGCTGACGGCAGGGCATAAGAATCATGCGGGCCGCCGAGGCCGTCTGTACAAGACAGGGGATCTGGGGAGATACGATCCCGATGGATCGGGGGGTATTGTCTTTGCTGGACGAAAAGATACCCAGGTTAAATTGCGCGGACAACGCGTGGAGCTTGGCGAGATCGAGAGCCAACTGAAAGCGATACTTCCAACCAACACTGTGGTCATTGTGGAAGTTATCAAGACCCTGGGGCAGCCGACTTTGGTGGCGTTTATTGCCATCTCTCAATCGACGGGAAACCAGGGGCGTCCCTGTGAGCTCCAGTCGGCCGACTTCACGGCAGAGCAGCATGGTATGCTCACGTCGGCCGATGCAGAGATCGCTAAGGTCCTGCCTCGGTACATGGTTCCCACGACATACATCCCCGTGAACCATATCCCCGTTCTCATCTCCGGCAAGACCGACCGGAAACGTCTTCGGGAGTACGGAGCCACTGTCGACCTGAGACAGCTCGATCAGAAAAGTACCAGCCAAAACATGGCTCGGGAATTGACGGTGACCGAGCAGCGTCTACGCGATGCGTGGGCCAGCGTGCTGCAACTCAACGCGACCGGTATCCGTCTTCAAGATAACTTCTTCGCGCTTGGAGGCGATTCGTTATCAGCCATGCGACTAGTTCCAGTATGCCGAGCGCATGGCCTCGACCTCACGGTTGCGGAGACGTTCAGTAACCCTACCCTCTTTACAATGGCGAGCATCATAAAAGCCTGCACGGTAGAAGACGAAGTTCAAACCCGCGCGTTTTCCCTCATCATGGGAGAGACAGAATCCGTCTGCCTCGAAGCGTCGCAGGTCTGTGGGGTCACCCGAGCAGCAGTCGAAGATATCTACCCTTGCACGCCCACCCAAGAGTCACTTTTCACATTCTCTCTCAGGTCCGCTGAGCCATATATTGCTCAGCGAGTGGCATGTATCCCACAAAACACCGATTTGGATGCGTGGAAGAAAGCGTGGGAGCAGGTCGTCGCGAAAAGTCCCATATTGCGGACGCGACTGGCTCAGCTGCAGGGGGAGCCGGGTCTCCAGCAGGTGGTGCTTAACACAGGCCAGATCCAATGGAGAGAGGCTGCAGACCTGGAGCACTACCTGGACATCGATCACACGGAGACAATGGGTCTTGGACAGAGTCTCGCCCGCTATGCTATCATAACGCCACCCGGTGATATGCAGCGATATATGGTGTGGACGGTCCACCATGTTCTCTACGACGGGTGGTCTGAGCCGCTCATTCTGAAACAAGTGAGTGATGCTTTACAGGGGATGGTCGACACGTCGTCAGCGGCACAGATCCGGCAGTTCGTAGGCTATGTCCGCGACATCGACGAAACCGCCATGCAGCAATACTGGAGAGGGGAATTGCACGGGGCCGTGGGCCCTCAGTTCCCGCGTCTCCCATCCCGCGATCATGTGCCCAACCCTGACGCCATGCGGGAGCGCCACATCTCGCTTCCAGATGCTAGTCCCGGGTGGCCCTTCACGGTGGCTACCCTGATCCGGGGCGCGTGGGCGCTGTTGGCGTCACGCTATGCTGGGAACGACGACGTCGTCTTCGGTGAAACACTCACGGGTCGAGACATCCCGTTAGCGGGGGTGGAAGACATCGTCGGACCGTTGATCGCGACGGTTCCTGTTCGAATCCGTGTGTCCCGAGCGGACACCGTCGGCTCGTATCTGCAGACCGTCCAACAGGGGCCTCTCACCCGAACGCCCTACCAGCATATGGGGATGCAGAATATCCGCAAGGTGAGCGATGATTCGCAGCACGCCTGTGAAGCTCCCACTGGGCTGGTCATCCAGCCCGAACCGGAGTATGTCGGGGGCGAGCTCGGGTTCACGCACGGAGATGTCGTCCGGGAGGCTCTTCATTTCAACCCGTACCCCCTCATGCTGGCCTGTGGGATCCAGAAGACGGGCGGTTTCAGAGTCTGCGCCAGCTTTGATAGCGCGATTATCGAGGTTGCTCAGATGGAACGCATCCTAGCGCAGTTAGAAACGGTTTGCCATGAGTTAATGGGCAACGGCCTTTCGCACAACCTAAACGAGATATCCTGTGTTCCGGAGGTGGAATTGAACCAGATCTGGCAGTGGAACAAAACACCGCCTCTGTCCATGGACGATAGTACTGCAACGCCGCGTGCGAATTCCGCGATAACGTCGGGATCGGAGTATCCCCCCGCGGCGGTCCCGTGGGTCTGTGATCTGCGCAACCCATCGCTCCTCTCACCGATTGGTAGCCCCGGCGAGCTTTGCCTCGAGGCCGGTTTTCTCCAGGGCGATGATGTTGTCGAATCGCCAGAGTGGCTCGTGGCTGGGAGCTCCATCTGCTCGGGCCGTCAGGGTAAAGTCCAGCGTACTGGTGATATAGTGCAGTTACGAGATGATGGGACGGTTGTGTTCATTGGCCGCAAGGAGAACGTGGTATCGCTACACGGCCATGCCGTGAACCTTGCTGACCTCGAGGATCTCTTCGCCCAGTACCTCCCAGCCACAGCACGGGCTGTCGCCGTGGTTAGCGAAATTCTGTCGCAAGAGGAGGACCTCGTGGTTTTTATTGAGTCGCCAGGGTCAGAGACGGAATGCGTCACGTTGATATCCACGGAGCACTATCTGGTTATGGAAGGCTCTGAAAGCGCAATCTGCTCCCGCATTTCGATCCACCTAGCAGCAGCACTAAAACGATTAGACAAGTTTATCCGGGATTCTCTGCCATCATACATGGCCCCTACCTGCTATATTCCTATTCAGAAGATGCCCACCAACGGAGGGCAGGTTGATCGCGCTATACTCAGTCACCTTGCCTCGGACGTTCCGAGGACGACCAAGCATATATTAACAGAAGCCCTTCAGACTGCATGGGCACAGGGCTCCACACACGCCGACCTGACAGTAGCGCAGAAGATCTTACGGTCTGCGTGGGCAACGATTCTCCGAGTTCTCCCGGACGAGATTGATGTTGACGACAATTTCTTCCGACGGGGTGGTGACTCCGTGCTGGCCATGAAGCTCGTCGCTCTCCTTCGAGCCGATGGTCACCGGCTGACAGTGGCCGATATCTTCCAACACATGCGACTGGGCGATGCTGCGAAGCGTTTGAAGATGGACAGTTACACCTTGCGACCGGCGCCAGTTCAATCCTACCAGCGGTTCTCCACGCTTGACGAGTCGAGTGTCGAGCAGTTCTGCCAGGGGACGGTCAAGCCCAAACTCGCTGATCCAAGCTGGGGTATTCAAGACGTCTACCCCGTGACGGACTCACAGGGCCTCGACATTCGTGGGACTGTCCATTCCCCGCGCACATCTTTCCAGTACACCACGCTTTATTTCGATGAGCAGATCGACGCCGCACGCCTCATTCGGGCCACAACCGAGCTGATCCAAAAGCATGACATCCTGCGGACCGTCTTTGTCCAGCACAAGGAGAGCTTCCTTCAGGTTGTTCTGGATCGGCTGGACGACTCCGTGGTAACCACTCAACACGCTAGCACCGGCGACAACTTCCAGACATTCATCAAACAGCTCTGTAACAAGAACATTGAGTTGCCCTTCACACTGGGATCCCCGTTCCTGCGGATCTTCCATGTCCAAGACAACGCCAGTCGCCACCACTGCCTTGTCCTCGGTCTCTCGCACGCCCAATATGACGGTATCTCACTACCCCTGCTCCTCCGGGACCTAGATACCCTCTACACCAACCCTCAACAAGCACTACAGCACGTTCCCTTCTCCCACTACATCTCGCGCATCCACGATACAACCCTCCAAGCAGAAGCCACCACCTACTGGCGCAGCGTTCTCCGCGACTCCACCCTCTCCATTCTCCCAGGCCAAACCACCCAGCCAACCGACCGCGCAATCTTCCACACCCAACCCGTATCCCTATCCCACGACCCCTCCACGCAAGAAATCACACCCGCAACCCTCCTCACGGGCGCCTGGGCGCTTGTCCTCGCCCGCCGCCTGCAAACTGCAGACGTGACGTTCGGCGGCGTAACCATGGGCCGCCAGGTTGAGGTCTCACTGGCGGGGACGGAGACCGTCGCGGGACCCTGCTACCAGCTGACGCCCATTCGGGTCGTGTTCCAGAATGGCTGGACCGCCCGCGATCTACTGCGGAGTGTGCAGCGACAGGGTGCCGAGTCGGCCGGGCACGATTTCCTAGGCTTCAGGCGTATCCAGGACGAATGTACGCGGTGGTCGAAGGACGCGATCGGGTTCGACTCGCTCGTACATCATCAGGATTGGGAAGATTTTGATGCGATGGATTTTGCGGGGGCACGGTGTCTGGTTGAGCAGGAAGATCCGCATGGCGATGCACCGGCGCCGATGAAGATTGTGTCGTTTGTGAGAGAGGGGCGTATGCATGTTGGGGTTGTTGGGAGTGAACGGGACAGAGAGTTGGTGGATGAGGTGTTGGGTGAGCTGGGGAATGCGGTGGAGGAAATTGGAGGGGAGGGAGGTGTTTTAAGAGTATAGGCTGTTGGGATCGGGTTCTTGTCTTGATATTGAAAGGGTGCAGTGGATGGTTGAAGCAGCTGGAAAAAGATGAGGTTGAAGAGAGAAGAATCAGTCTGATCCAACCAGGCATGAAGGCAACCACCTTCATAACATCTTCAACTCCTTCTGTATAGATTCACGGTAGGTAGTATATTGTTTCCAATACTCTTCCATCTACGTTGGATACATAAATCAACATGGTGATATCTCAGCCAAGGCACCTAAATACCGGGCTTGATATGGGATATCATATGAGTGTATTTTCCTAGAATGAATATATATAACCATTATCGACTATAATACCTGGATTTCTCACAGTACCTAACCTATTTGTCATTCACTTAAACAATCTTCTCCAAGACCTGTCACGATTTTCAAATCCAGAAATTGAACTGTATTATTTATCTAGTCTATATTATAAAGAATTAACAGTCTAAAAGGTTCGATCATAGTCAAGGGTCACCCACAAGGCCAATCACGTGGGAAAGCAGCCCTAAGCAACACGCTCAACAGAACCAAAGACAAAACAAGAAGAGTGAGATCCACTCGATAAAGCAAAGTATACAAGGAAAATTCAACAAGACCAGGAGGAAAAGTCAACCTACGTCGCAACAGTCTGATGCAAAACATTCGCCCGATAACTGTCCGACCTCCCCAACAGCTCCGAATGACTGCCCGAATCAACACACACACCCCCCTCAATCAAGAAGATCACATCCGCGCGCTGAATCGTCCGCAGCCGATGCGCAATTGCAACAAGCGTGATGCCCTGCGCCGCCATCTCCAGCCCCTGCTGCAGCAACCGCTCGCTCTCCGCGTCCAGCGCACTCGTCGACTCATCCAGGATCAGCAGCCGCGGACGCCGAACGAGCGCCCGCGCAATCGAAAGCCGCTGCTTCTGCCCGCCGGAGAACTGGCTCCCGTTCGGTCCACACATGGTTTCGTACCCGTCCGGCAGCGCCTCGATCGTCTCGTGGATGTGCGCCAGCTTGCAAGCGGTGATGATCTCCTCCTGGGACGCGGCGTGGCCGGGTCGCGCACCTAGCCCGATGTTGAAGGCCACTGTGCCCTCGAAGAGGACGTTCTCCTGCGGCACGAGGGCAATGGTGTCGCGGAAGTGGGGGTCATGGTTGGGACGGGTGACGTCGACGCCGTCGATGAGGATGGATCCGGCTTGTGGGGTGTATAGGCGCTCGATGAGCGCGATGATGGTGGATTTGCCGGCGCCGCTGGGGCCAACGAGGGCGCAGAATTGGCCCGGTTGCACGGTGAGGCTGAGACCGTGGAGGACGGCGGTGTCTGGGCGGGCGGGGTAGGCAAAGTGCACGTTGTGGAGCTGGACGCTGGCGGCGGCGGCTGGGGCGGCGAAAATGCCCGTGGGTTGGCTGGAGATGGCTTTTTCGGGGTCGGAGGGGGTGATTATCTCCCCGTTGAGGGCGGCGGGGGTCGGGATGTGTCCTTGCATGCCGTCGGAGCCGGCTTCGATCAGGGTGAGGATGCGCGCCATGGCGGCGCGGGCGCTGGAGAGTTCCGGGGCGAGAGCGAACATCTGGCTCCATAAAAGGGCGCTGACGAGCAGTGAGAAGACGACGATGAGAAACTGGGTTTGGGTGTATGTGCCGGCAATGATTTGCTTCGCGCCCCACCAGTAGGCCAGGGCGTTGACCAGATTGCCGAGGAAGTAGGTCATGGCTTGCCAGAGGGAGGCCTGCATTGTGACGGCGCGGGTCTCCTTGCGGGGGCCCCGAAGGGAGCGCCGGTAGGTGGTCAGAGTGTCCGTTTCGAGAGATAGCGCGGCGATGGTCGTGATGGATGTGATGGCCTCGACGCCGATGTCCACAGACTTAGTGTATGCGTTCTCATGGCGGTCTTCGAACCGGCCGAGCACGCGCAGCTCCATCATACCGGCGCCCAGGAGCAGCGGCACCAGCGCCAGACAGACGAGAGCGATCTTCCACGCGATGATGTGCGTCAGGATAATGGCCGCGATGAGGTTGACGGTGATAGAGAAGAGCGTGCCAAGGACGGAGCCGCTCAGCCCTGCCAGCGCGCTGCCATCGCGCGTGATATACGAGAGCAGCAGGGCCGGCGAGCGTCCCTTGGACTGATGCCACTGCAGGTCCTGCTCAAACAGCGAGCGGAAGGAGAGGATACGCACCGTGCAGACGATGCGCTCCGACACCCATCCGAACCCGGACCAGCTCACCACGTTGGCGAAGAACTCAATGATGGCGAGCACGAAGAACAATAGTCCATAAAAGTTGCCGTCGGACCGGATTGCTGACGGGCCCTTGCAGGGATTCAGACTGCCGACGGTGTTGCCAAAGATGACCGCTTCGCCCGAGAAGGCCCCACCGACAAGGCTGGCGCCCAGCAGGGCCAGGGAAATGACCAACAGATGCGGTCGCAGTGTCGGCGCGTACCCACGGGCCAGATCCCAGAGGGACTTGGGCGGCGCGTGGGGCTCTTCATCGTTTGCGTCCGCGGTCTCCAGGTCCGGAGCCATGCTCATCGCGGACGTGACGATGTTCGCTTTCTTTTCGGGGTCAACAGCACCCCAGGAGGCGTCGTCCGCGTTCTCTGCAACGAGAGAAGGATTCTGGCCCGACTGGCGGCCGGTGTCGACACTGGAGGCCTCTGCGTCCTGTTCCGGACTAGATGTCAGTGTTTGCAGCCTTACCATCTCCGCATACGTGCCATCCTTAGCCATGAGAGAGGCGTGGTCTCCCTGTTCAACGATATGTCCGCGGTGCAGAACGATGATGTTATCAGCGCTGGTGATGGTCGACAGGCGATGCGCAATCGTAATCATAGTTCGGCCACTGGCTATACTGGAAATCGCATTCTGGATGCGCTGCTCACTGCGGGAATCGAGCGACGCCGTCGCTTCATCCAGGACGAGAACCTCCGGATCTTTGACGAGGGCACGAGCCAACGACACCCGCTGTTGCTGGCCCCCACTGATGAGCCGGCCGCTCGCGCCCACCGACGTTCCGTATCCCTGGGGCAAGGCGACGATGAACGCGTCCGCGTCCGCCAGCGTCGCGGCCGTTTTGACCAGATTGACGATCTCAACAACGTGGTCGCCACGCTTCTGGGCCGCGGTCGTTAGGTCCGCGCCGTCGCGCACCTCGCTCGCCACTTCGGCCAGGTCGGTGCTTAGCAGCGCCGGGAGCAGGGATACATGGGCCGGGTTCTTCGAGTTCACCAAGCCGTGAGCGATGTTCTCCAGGAGTGATCGGTCGAGCAGCGAGGGTTCCTGCTGGACGAGACTGAGGAACCCGCGCAGGTCGCGGGTGTTGACATGGCGCAGGTCCTGGCCGTCGAATAGCACTCGACCCTGGTTGGGATCATACAGCCGGGTGACGAGACCAGCGATCGTGGACTTGCCGCTGCCTGAGAGACCGACCAGCGCCGTGTGTTTCTTGGCCGGGATGGAGAGGCTGACCTGGTCGAGCACGGTGATCTCCGGCCGAGAGGGGTAGACGAAAGATACGTTCTCGAGCTCGAACGCGCCATCCGCCTGTGTGAGACGAATACCGGCGTCTGTCGTACCGTCGATAAGAGGCTCTCGGTCGATATCGCCGCGCAGCTTGCCGTAGGATGCGACTGCGGCGGTGAACAGATGCAGGAAGGGGGCGACTTGGCTCAGTAAAAGGGTTGCTGCCAATCCGTCAGTCTCTTTTGCTTAGTCTCCATACCATCGCAGCAAAAAAACACACCTTCAATGAGAATAAAGATGACGGTGAACGTGGAGCCCACCGTGGTCCCATTGGACTTGGACTGCACGGCGTCGGCGATCCGTTGACTCCCCTGCCAGAATGCGAGGCCGTTGGCGGAATATGCCACAAAGTACAAGACACCGGACTGGATTCCCACAGCGGTGGCCTTCTTCAAACCCTCCTGCTCGGACGACTTGAGTGCCTTGGAAAACTTTTCCTCCAGGCGCGTGTTGGCACCAAACGATTGCACCACGATCAGGTTGGACAACGCCTCGGAGGCGATGGAGGCCGCCGAGGCCGCATAGTCCGACATGCGCGCGGAGTACTTCTCGATGTAATGACTACCCACAAAGGACATGATAAAGTAGGCAGGAATCAGGGAGAGGAGCATCGCGGCTAGGATGTAGTCTTTGATAAAGGCCACGATGTACGCGGTCACGAAGAAGGAGAAACTCGACAGACAGATGCCGACTTTCTCAGACGTCCCCGAACGGATGGCCTGAATGTCGCCATTGAGCCTGGAAGCAATCTCGCCCGGAGGCAACTTGTCAAAATAGGATGGCTCCTGACGAAGCAAATTCTTCAAGTAGCTCTCCCGTAGTCTCTGCGCCAGTCGCGCGCCAGTCAGACTCCAGCAGGTCAGGTGGAGGTAGATGGTGACGAACTGGGCGATGGCCAGATACACGATCAGCAAAATCTTGCCGTTCATATCGCTCTGAGCTTGTGCATCAGATTCTGTCGTTGTCTTGCTCTCCTGACAGGTCACTGCGTTGAAATCATCCAGCAGCTGGCCGAAGACGATCCCGATCAGGGGAAACGGAACCCCAGACGCGATGGCGCAAACGACACCCAGGAGCAGCATGCCACGGTCGACCTTAGATGGCTTGCCGGCCAGCAGCATGCTAGGGTAATCTAGCATCTTAGCGAGAAACTTCATGGTGCCGCCCTACTTTAGAGTTATTGGGGGGGTGTAGGTTGTTCGAGGCGTGGTCGTTTATCCAGGTCTAGGAGGCATAGGTCTTTGTTTTTTGCTCTCCTTTTCTCTAAGGTTCTCATTTCTCGGGTGAAAGACTTCCGCCCAGACACACGGAACGACAGGTCCCAAGGACTGACGCTGAAGTGGAGCCAATATCGCTACGTAAGAAGTGGGATTCTGCAGGGTCTGATCTATTTGATCTAATCAATCTAAGTGGGCTCGTATTACTGCAATACATGATACTGGATTACATACAAGCGTAAGTAATGCGTAATATACACCAGTCCCGGTATTGATGAAGGATCAAATCTTATCAGATAAAAATCAGCAGGACGCTAGTCTATTTCTCGTAGTCGCTGTCAAATTATGACACATGAACCAGAGTATTGAGTGGATTGCCGGGCCGGACTCCATGTGCTTTGAAGTGGTACGAGCAGGAAACCGAGCTTTTCGCGTGGTTGGGGCCGTCAGGGCGGATTTCAGGTGAGACAGCTCTCGGACGTATGCCGGCCATGTCACCTGTGGCTACTTGTTGGACTCTTTGAGCCTGTGCACATGGTAACTAGCCCCCATTAGGCTGTCTGCTGGTGTATACTGACTGTCCTATCGTCCTTTGTCGGTCATGGAGGTTAAAAAGAGTGTGCTGAGATATTCTGCTTGATGAAAAAGCACATGCATTACGGCCAACTCTTTCTAGAACAAGCTTGCTTAGGAAATACATAAACAACATTGAATAAACCATGTAAACATTAGTACTCTTGATTTTTCCACCATATCATCACCTTTTACACTGCGGTGACCTTCCCTTCCCTTCCCTTCCCTTCCCTTCCCTTTCCTCCCCTCCCGCATCCCTCGGTAGTATCTCGACAGCATCACTACTTAAACAATGCATCTATGTAGCTACACCGAACCGTAACCCCCCTAAAACACCATACCCTTAACCTGTTGTACCTTGGCAAGATCAATATTGCGTATCAGAAGGATCCACACAAACGCGAGGCCTATAACCCCCGTCCCGGCCGCCAACATGCGCGTCTGCGCATAGGCGTAGGCCTCCTGGATAGCCAAACGTGTAACGCTCCCAACGGGATACTCCAGCTGGGTATCGAGGTTCTCATAGATACTGTCGAGGTTCCCCATTTCTGACGAAGGCAGATCCCGGATGAGTGCCTTCTTGAAGGTATTGGTCCAGATGGCGCCGGAGATATTGGAGCCCATGGCGCCGCCGACGGTGCCGACGACGTTGAGGAGGGCCAGCACGGCGGCGACGTGCTGGTGGTCGACGGCAGCGAGGATGGCTAGCTGCTGGACGATGATGAAGACGCTGCCGCCGATGGATATGAAGATCTGGCACATAACCAGGTAGCCGACGGATTGGTTGGGGCGGCGGAAGTAGATCATGAGGCCCTGGGCGAAGACGTATAGCGGAACGGAGATGTAGAGGAGCCATTTGAAGCGGCCGGTGCGGGAGATGAGGAACCCCACGATCAGGAGGAGAACCCCCGAGACGACGTCAAAGGTGTTCATCACGTAGCCGGACTCCGCGAGGGTCAAGTCATTGACGACTTGCAGGAAGGAGGTGTAGTAGTTGGCCCAACAGGAGTAGGAGATCTGGTAGGTAGCGTCTAGAAGACAGGCGCCGATGACCGTGCGGTCGGAGATGAAGCTGAAATTCAACATGGGCGCGGGGGCCAAGAAGACTTCATGCAGGATGAAGATGATGAGCATCACGAAGCCGACCACGATCATTGCAATGACGTATCCGGTGCTCCAGCCGTGAGGGGCGTCGCCGGCAATCTCGAATGGCAAGAGAAAGACGATGAGACCGGCGGAGAAGATCACAACACCGAATACTACGATTGTTAGCCGGTGCATTTCGGTACAACGCAGCGGATGCGGAACAGACTCCAGAACACGCCATTAGAGAAATGTAAACGTACGATCAAACTCGATAATATAGTGCCAAATCTTCTGCAAAAATGTCCGTCCACTGTCCCCCTTGGCGGTCAAACCCTGCTTGACGGCCTTGCGGAGGTTGAACTTCAACATAAAGTACAGAGGCGCCGCGACAGCCGGAAAGATAATAGCAAAACAACCGAACCCCCAGCGCCAATTGACTTTGTAGTAGAAGTCTTCTGCAGCCTTGGGCCCCGCAAATGCTGTGATGATGTAGGGCGACGACGTAAAGGCATATGCCAGTCCACGGTTCTTGAGCTTCGATGCGTCCGCGGTGATGACGTCCATACAGTACGTCATGCCCCCGAAGCCAATACTGTAGAAGACCTGCTGCGAGTGAGCTTGCTATCGTTATCAGGGCTCTCATAAGGACCCCCACTCTAAGTTCTGCAGGGGGGAAATCTTACATAGGCAGCGCAGAATGTGGGAAGATTCTGGCAGCAGGCCATGATGACCAAGCCAACCGTCGCAAAAACGGTCATGATCAGGAATCCCTCCGCTCTGCCCCAGAGATCCATGATCTTAGCCAGCGGGATATAGGTGGCGGCGCACATGGCGTTCGACACCACGTAGATAACATTCAGCAACGAGTGGGACTCAAATTTGCTGGTGACGAACGGGAGGAGGCTGGAGAGGATGGTCGACTGGAAAGCGTTGACGAGGTAAAGAAACCATATACTGGGGGTCCATCAGGTTAGTGATTGGTCTGCTGAACGATGGGAAACAAGACCGTACTTGATGAAGACCGCAATGAGGGTTCTCTTGGACCATGTCAAGGTCAGGGCCTCAACATTGTGCACACCACGCTGGGTGTCTTCACTGGGCACCTCTGTTTGTGCCTCATCCTGATTTTGTGGGACATCGCCAGCAGCGCCCTCGTGTTTGCTGTCCACGACGGTTCTTCTAGTTACCATGACCGAGTCATCCTCTGTATTCCCAGCCTTGAAGAGCGCCCGGAGCCTGGTGAACTCTACCATAATGACGGGTGAATAGAGTGAGGGTTTACTAGGTGGGACATAGAATCACCGCAGTCACTGGAAACCATGCCGTTAACTACAAGTGATTGACAAGGCTCTCCGAAAGTCGGACTACCTCTCAGATTAGGGCACGGCCATGATCCAAGGAACACAGTCTTGTCATTTGTCGACGCAAACGTAAAAAAACTGGGAAAGTGGTGGCTTCACCCTCTACAGGAAGACGACGAGCCAATGAGGACGGACAATATGGAGAACTTGGGGTGTGTCTCATATCAGCTAGAAGCACTTAATCCTACCAAGGGTCAAAGCAGTGCTGTAGTGTAGTCGGTGGGTCGACTAGCTGTCATGCGAGACCTTTGAAACAGTCTTCATCTAGACAGCCGGTATTTGGGGGATAAATCGTATTTATGGTTTTTTTGATCTGATAAATTACCAGACGAAGCCATTCGAACTACCAGGCATGGATCCAGAACCTGGTGGTCAACGTATCCACTAGAGCGGAGTAAGGCTTGCCCTTTTTGAATTAAGCGAACTTTTCCCTCATATCCTTCTGATCACATTACGTGAGGGTAAGACAAGCACCTCAGGGGTTAGACCATGGCCGTGACTGATACCGGTCACACGCAACCCCGGTCGAGGAAACATCCGGGCGATACCAGACAGACCATCAGAATGCTGGCGGAGCATACCCAGCCCGTCATACTCCTTCACCGACTACTCGCTCATATATTACGACCTTGGATAGGAATGCATGGTGCCTATCAATTTAATGTTGAAGCCTTGTAGGACGCTCCAGCTACGGCACCGGACCAGGATGTAAGCAGATTCAATCAAACTACTCTTTGCTAATAGACTATAGTTTGCCAGGAGATTGGGTTTCAATTGCAGATACTGCGATCCCCGGCCTATCTTCTCTCCTCGGCTGGACATGACTAGCGGCAGGCAAAGACAGCTAGTATCTCCGGTAGCATCGTGAGACTACAAGACCATCTGCCTCGGAACCTTCCACCTTCCAGCCCCATATATCCCTCCTCGTGATTCCACGTTGTTCCGGCCCACACTCCACCTGCCAGGCGTGCATTAATACAACCAGGCAGCGGCTTCTCTGCAAATGGGAATGAGGCTCCACGCACAACTCCACCTGCCAATTCGCCGAGTAGATGGGAGGGATACGACCGGCGGAATGTTCCGCCTACGATCAGCAGTGTTGAAATTTCTATCCTTGGAATAGTCTGGGTCGGTGGCGGATTTGTCTCAAAGAGCAGTTGACTTCAAGAAAAGATTGATAAATAAAAAGAGAAAAAAGTATCCACCCTCATTATCTGATCCGCTTGGACCGCTTTATCAATCTTACAGTGTTTCTTACAAGAAACTTTCGTTTAAAATACCAATACCTATGGTAAGTTACCACAAAACATACCAGCGATACACGCGGAAACGAAGATCCATATCCTCTCTATAGACTCGCGATCCATGGGAGGTGTTGGAAGTGCTCTAGTCAGAGATACAAGACACTTGGCTCGGATGCCCCGGCAGAGGACATCACATCATGGTCAGACGCTTAGATGCAGAGCATATCTGGAGTAAATCCGCCTCTAGTCCTGTTGTCTCGAAACCATACACAGAGGAGAAAGCAAACTCCCACCATACTCGAGGCAGCCAGACATGACGCAAATCAGTGTCCAGGAGCGTCTGCAGCAGACGCTCGCGCACCTTCAGCCAGTTTCCGCTCCTACTCAGCTTTCTATCGTGCAAGGTCCAACCGACCAGCCTCTCTGGAATACCACCCTTGGCCAGTTGCTAGAGCGGCAGCGAACCCAGTACGGCAGTCTCGAGTGCGTGGTGTTCCCCTGGTCGGGTGTCCGGTGGACCTATGCTCAACTCGATGAGCAGGCCAATCGTCTGGCGAGGGGCCTGCTGGCCATGGGAATATCCAAGGGAGACCGCATCGGCATCATGGCGGGCAACTGCGAGGAGTACGTCGCTGTCTTCTTTGCCGCTGCCCGCGTGGGAGCCATCCTCGTCGTGCTGAACAATACGTATACCCCGTTGGAGTTGTACTATGCGTTGGACCATTCCGGTATGTTGCTTCTCGCCTTTATTATGTCACGCTGGTCTATGCTCGTACGCTGACGCTGGTTGTGCCAGAATGCCGACTTCTCTTCCTCACGCCCCACATCGGCCGTCATTCTCTCCACGAAGCCCTAACTCACCTCGGCCCCCGTCCAAAAGACACCACTGCATCTCAGGCCCTCGAGGAGGTCGTCCTGCTCCGCGACAATGATACCAACAGCAGAGACTACCCGACCTTCACTCGGTACAGCCAGGTTCTTCAGCGCGGCGAACACCTGCCCACAGACGCGCTCGTCCTCCGCGAGAGCGAACTCAGCCCCGACGACGTCTGCAACCTGCAGTACACGAGCGGATCAACCGGGTCTCCCAAGGCCGCCATGCTCACTCACCAGTTTGTCTTCCCATAACAAATAACCACACCATACTTTCCTCCTACCTCCTCCTCTCCACCCATCGCTAACAGAACCAGCAACCTAGTCAACAACGCCCGCTTCATCGGCGACCGCATGGCGTTCACATCCCTCGACATCCTCTGCTGCCCGCCTCCCCTCTTCCACTGCTTCGGGCTCGTGCTCGGCCTGCTCGCTGTGCTCACGCACGGAGCCAAGATCGTCTTTCCCGCAGAGACCTTCGACGCGTCCGCTGTCCTGCGCGCCATCTCCGACGAGGCGTGCACCGCCCTTCACGGCGTGCCCACCATGTTCGAGTCAATTCTCGCCCTCCCCAAGCCGGAGGGGTTCGTGTCGATGCTGCGCACGGGGATCATTGCGGGCGCGCCGGTGCCAAGGCCGTTGATGGAGAGATTGCTGGGGGAGTTGAATATGTCGGAGTTTACGAGTAGTTATGGTATTTATTTCTCTCTCTTCCCCTTTTCTTCTAAATTCCATTTTCATACTCGCTCGATGGAGACATATCCAGGTGAATGGGTCGACTAACGATAACAGGCCTCACGGAAGCATCCCCCACGTGCTTCAACGCCCTCACAACAGACACGATACCCACACGCTTGGAAACAGTAGGCCGGGTGATGCCGCACGCGCGAGCCAAGATCATCGACCGCGCCGGCTCCATCGTCCCCGTCGGCCAACGCGGCGAGCTCTGCATCGCAGGCTACCAGCTGAGCAAAGGGTACTGGAAGAGCGAGGCCAAGACGGCGGAGGCGTTCGTGACAGACGCGCAGGGCTCGCGGTGGATGAAGACGGGCGACGAGGCGCGATTCACGGCCGACGGGCATTGCACGATCACGGGCCGCTTCAAGGATATTATTATTCGCGGCGGGGAGAATATCTATCCGTTGGAGATTGAGGAGCGGTTGGGGGAGCATGCGGCTGTGGTAAGGGCTGCTGTTGTGGGCGTGCCGGATGGGCGGTATGGGGAGGTTGTCGGGGCGTTTGTGTTGCTGGGGCGGGGGAGGGCGAGGCCTGGGGAGGAGGAGCTGCGCGAGTGGACGAGGATGACACTGGGGAGGCATAAGGCGCCTGTGCATTTCTTTTATTTTGGGGAGGAGGGCGTGGAGGAGGATGTGCCTGTTACGGGGAGTGGGAAGGTGAGGAAGGGGGAGCTGAGGGATATTGCTGTGAGGGTGTTAGAGGCGCGAGGACAGCTTGTCTGTCAGATATGATGTTTTGATTTCTGGTTACGGTGTTGATTTGGTAGTCTAGTGTTTATGCTTTGTTGGATATCAGTATACTGAGTTTGATCTGAATGTTGATTTGGTATTTGGTGCTTTTCATCAATGTTTCTCCGCAAACAGCCCTCTTGGTCATTATCCATGTATGGAGTTATCATATCATGAAACACGGATTATAGAAGCCAGGATAAATCACTCCATTGTAAAAGCAAATCTCTATATAAATGCTTCAAGAAATCTGCTGATGTATGATATGTTTTGTTGATCGGGATTGCGGATTCTACATATGATATAGTAGAAATTGCATATCAATGCTAGAAGATATATGGGATCTTCTGTAGACTTTTCAATGGAAAAAGAACATGTAGATATCTCATGTATTAGGACGCAAGAAAGTATCATACCGGGTGTTCGAATGCTTTATATACTGCTACGCGTAGACAACTACCATGACAATATGGAGAGATGATATATTGATCCTAATCAAGGAATACTATATAAGCAAGGGAAAATCACTAAGACAGCAGAAACACGTGGATGAGACATGATACAGCAGAATTAATTCTGGATGAACCCAATGTTCCGTAGTCAGAAGCCAGAAGTAGATTCGGGTAATCACGGCAGTTGGATATGCGGGGTCTGATACGGAGAGAATAGCTCCAAAACCCTCACCAAAGTCTAACCAACCGAGGAATTCAGGTAACATCGTCCCCTCCAGCCGTTCTTGGCAGCCTCTTGCGTACTCGACTGCTATCGTCCTGATAAATTCAACGAATCCCTCCGTCAACCATAACGTGGATTCACTGGTCCATGCGATCGGGGCGTCGCTTATCATCGCGCCTCAATATCGTACTTCTCGAATCACTGCATTCACACACATCCACACAAAGAATCAGGGTCAGACGGCGTCCTCCGGACCTTAACACCGCCGGTATCAAACCGCCACCGACATGGGTTATCTTCCTCCAGGGATGGCTGGTTAGTCTCGGTCGGGCATGGGTAGCCTGGCTGGTGTGACAGTCAGCTAGTACCCATGTCCTCTAGGGCTCCAACAGGACACAAGCTGCGATCAGGATGTGCGATGAGTGGTTTCGCGTCCACATGGCGAGTGCCTCATCCTCTCTCTCGCTTCCGATAATACGGTGGCTGCAGGAAATCCGGCGGAACAGGACCCTCCTTCCACAATCCTGGCCCGATGGCAAATTTCCCCTCCGGTGATAAGTCGAGACTCGATAACAGAGTTGCATCGCTAAGACTCCACCCCCTGGTCCCTTTTCTGCCACCAGATTGGCGGCTGATCAGCGGACCGTGGCCAGTCGCGTCTCGTTGGCTGAGATCGACCGGGGGGGGGTTATCCAGTTGCAAGGGGGAAATATGCAATCTGGACACTCGGTTGGATCAAGGTGGTATCGATTGCTGAACTCCGTCCATGGTGGATGGCATTCTTACCCCAGAGTTTGAGCATTTCAGCATTCTGGATGGGGCCATTTCCTTGATTTGGTGTGTTGTGTGGTCAGTGCTGCCGACAATGATCATTCGATGGGATGGAGTATACGATCAATGGTAATAAGTACTCCGTACAATCGATCAAAAATCATAAGCCAGACCCAATCAAATCAATCAAAAGATCGATCCAATATCGAATAAATGCCAGAAATAAGTCCCCTCGTTGTAACCCTAGCATCGTGGCAGCTGTGTTGATATTAAACATTCGACTATCTCGACTGGCTGTATAGACTTTCTCCCCGCACGGATAATCCACGACCTTATCTGGACTCTGTTCTGTCCGACTTCAAGCCCTTAATTTAGTCCATTCACCGTCTCTTCCCTGTCCTCTGGTTATCTTTTCTGTTGGGTTGTTGGAGTTTATTCTTAATTTTATTTTTTTACCTTTTCCTTCGTCTCCCCTTCTTCCTCCCTGCAGTCCTGATCTTCCTCTTTCTCTCTCCCATCCATCTGTCGATCATCTTGACCCGCGACTTCATCTGCTCTAACAGTCAAATTCGAGCCTCGCCAATGACGGTCTAATCGAACAGTTGACAGTCTGGTTGTTCTGATTCCACCATGGCCACCGAAGAGCCAGATCATTCCACCCCGGCCATTGCGCCCTCGCGCGACGCGCCAGATGGGACAGACCTGGAACGAACCCCGTCTGAGAAACATCCCATCCAGGAAGCGAGCTCCGTGGACAGCAATGGGCGCAATAAGAGCGACAGGGAGGTGGAGGAAGCCGGTGAGGTGTCGTCGCGGTCCTGGCACCGTCACCGATTTTTCAAGCACACCCGACATGTAGTATACGCCGTCATCTGGTTGCTGTTTACCGGGTAGGATCATCCTCGCTTTCTAGTTGTCGAAAGGGTTCTGTAAATCGTTGACTTCGACTGACTCTCTCCAGGTGGTGGATCACGGGCCTCATCCTCCATCGCTATGACCTGGGCTGGTTGATCCCCTTCCTCATATATCTGGCCATCACCCTGCGCATGATCTTCTTCTATCTCCCCATCGCGACGCTCACCCGTCCCGTGTACTGGGTGTGGAATCAGACAGCCTCGCGGATCGTCGGCATCATTCCGGAGAAGTTCCGCGTCCCGAGCGCCGCCCTGTTGACCATTGGCGTCATCCTCTTGGGCTCCTTCGTCACCGAAGAATCGGACGACAACACCCGGGCAAACCGCGCGGTGAGCCTGTTCGGCCTGGCGGTCTTCATCTTCGTGCTGTGGGCCACCTCGCGGAACCGCAAGCGCATCAACTGGCACACCGTCATCGTGGGCATGCTGGTGCAGTTCATCATCGCCCTGTTCGTGCTGCGCACCAAGGCCGGGTACGACATCTTCAACTTCATCTCCTTCCTGGCCCGCGAGCTGCTCCATTTCGCCTCCGAGGGCGTCGACTTCTTGTTGGAACCGGGGTTCGCGCAAAAGCATGCCGCCTGGTTCCTCATCAACGTCATCCCCGCCATCGTGTTCTTCGTCTCCCTCGTCCAGCTGCTCTACTACTCCGGTGTGCTGCAGTGGGCCGTCGGCAAATTCGCCGTCTTCTTCTTCTGGTCGATGCGCGTGTCCGGCGCCGAGGCCGTCGTCGCGGCCGCCTCGCCCTTCATCGGACAGGGCGAGTCCGCCATGCTGGTCAAGCCCTTCGTGCCCTACCTGACGCTGGCCGAGATCCACCAGGTCATGTGCTCCGGGTTCGCCACCATCGCGGGCTCCGTCCTGGTCGTGTACATCGGCATGGGGATCAACCCGCAGGCACTGGTCTCGTCCTGCGTGATGAGTATCCCCGCCTCGCTGGCGATGTCCAAGCTGCGGTGGCCCGAGGAGGAGGAAACCCTGACCGCCGGCCGCGTCGTCGTCCCCGAAGACGAGAGCGAGCGGGCCGTCAACGCCCTGCATGCCTTCGCCAACGGCGCCTGGATGGGCATCAAGATCGCCGGCATGATCGGCACCACGCTGCTCTGCATCATCTCCCTGGTCGGCCTGGTCAACGGCCTGCTGACCTGGTGGGGCCACTACCTGAACATCCGCGACCCCGAGCTCACCCTCCAGCTCATCCTGGGTTATCTCTGCTACCCGATCGCCTTCCTCCTCGGTGTGTCCCGAAACGGTGATCTCCTCAAGGTCGGCAAGCTCCTCGGCACCAAGCTGGTCATGGTACGTCCTTCTCCTTCTCCATAACCCACCGAGCCAATACTAATTCTCCCCCCAGAATGAGTTCGTCGCCTACGATAATTTGCAGACAGGCGAGGAATTCCAGGACCTGTCGGACCGCTCCCGCTTGATCGCCACCTATGCGATTTGCGGGTTTGCCAACATCGGCTCGATCGGACAGCAGATCGGTGTGCTGGGACAGCTGGCACCCGGTCGATCGGGCGATGTCTCCCGGGTGGCCGTGAGTGCGATGCTGACGGGCGCGATCAGTACCTTTACCAGTGCGGCGATTGCAGGGATGTTGATTACGAACGAAAAGCAGTATTTTACAGAGGGTTGATCTTGTTTATTATTATCCGACTGTGTTGTTTTCTTTGATTTTTCCTCTCCACTTTTTATATAGCAATATTCGAGGCATCTCTGTTGATATATATCCCGGCAGTTGGCGGACTGTGTTACGAGGCGTATTTACCACGAACCCTCAATAATGGAACATGACCGACAATTCTCCTTGTATTATTTTAATAAATTATAAATATCATGACTCCAGTAATTGATCACGACAGATGCTTGACACTGTCCGATGAGCAAGTCAGGTGGAGTGGGCGGGGTCCAACCGATATTGGTTCGTTGCCGGGGTTCTCGGCGGTAAACAAAGACCAGCTCGATTCATTTCGCCCTTTCAACTCTTTCTCCTCTTGTCTCTGGTCTCTTGACAATCCACGATCGCCCATCTACTCTCCTAAATTCTATACTATACTCTCCTCAGCTTCTCTCTTCCACCGGACATTCCTCCCTCTTGTGGTCCTCTCGCTCGTCTGATTTCGATCGCCTGGAGTTCGTGACTGTGGGTCCAGCCAATCTTGCCTGCATCCGGCAACCGTCATTCCAGCACCAACAACCCTGCTGCGACCTCGACATTCCCCTCTTTTCTTTCCTAGTCCTAGTTTCTCCAACGAACCATCCTTTTACCTTCTCTCCTCTTCTCTCGCTTCGTCGGAATGGACTACGCCATGGAGGATACTCAGAACGCTGCCCCGGAGGCCCGGGAGTCCTCGAAGCTGAGCTCGGGCGCTCAGAAAAATGATACCCAGAGCGTTACGAAGCGGTTCGTCTTCTTTCTTTCTTTCGTTCATATGCTAGCATCTACTGACGTACTACTACTGCAGTCTCCAAGCCGAGTTGATGCAGCTCATGCTGTCCCCCTCCCCCGGCACGTCCGCCTTCCCCGACGCCGACGGCAACCTGCTTTCCTGGACGGCGACCATCACCGGTCCCACGGAAACTCCCTACGAGGGCCTCACCTTCAAGCTGTCGTTTACCTTTCCCAACAACTACCCCTACGCTCCGCCCACCGTCCTCTTCAAGACCCCCATCTACCACCCCAACTTTGACTTCTCCGGCCGCATCTGTCTGGATATCCTGGGCGAGAAGTGGAGTGCTGTGTATAATGTGCAGAGTGTTCTCCTGAGCTTGCAGAGTCTGCTGGGTGAACCCAACAAGTATGCCTTCTCTCACACTGTCTCCACCGTTGATCGCCTCACTAACTTCCCGTGCAGCGCAAGCCCCCTCAACGCCCAAGCCGCCGAACTCTGGGACACCGACAAGGAGGAATTCAAGCGTCTGGTCCTATCCCGACACCGGGACATCGAGGAGATCGAATAATCGCATGGGGTTGGGTTGGCTTGGTTTTGTTTCATCCGGCCGTGGCGTTCTGGACAGACCGATTTCACTTTTCACTTTGACGTTTTTGGGGCATTGCATGAGCAGGATCCGTTGCGACTTGTTTCTTGTCGGGCTGTGAATGCGGCTCGATGCATTACGGACACTTCGGGTTCCGGGAGTTGGTGTGTTTTTTCTATTAGTTTCTGTCTGCTAGGAATGGTTCTCGTTGGTGCCCTGCTTTCTGGGTAGTCTTCGTTACGTCTTCCAGTAATTGAACTTTGTGTTCACGTCAGTTTGATTCATTATCATTATATTTGTATTGGAATTGACATGATGATTTGGATCTCCTGCGATCGTCAGTAGTCAGTCTATATCGTCTATTAGCCGTATCCATGACTCGTCCTGCATAGGCCTGCATCGAACATGCGGCGATCCCTGCGTAGTCATGACGCGCATGACGAGTCACATTAATTCCATCTTGAATGTACATCCAATATGTATTTTCTGTAGAGTACACTACTCTACGCCGTATTCTGCAGTGACAGTGAATTACGCATCCGGTACAGCGCGCCTAATCGGGGACAGCGCTTGTTGCCGCTTGGCATGTTGGTGCGTGCGTGGTCTGTGAAGAAGATCCCTCTCTCTCTCTCGGATCATGGCGATCGCCCAACGCTCTTTTCGCGTTCTTCAAGGCGACAGCTAGCATGAGGTGTTTCTGCTATTAGACTTGGTAGCTCGTATGTCTTTAACTGTCTTGAGACGTTTCTACTATTAGACTACTCGGTTATGTCTTGCATTTCACCATCTCCTTTGCCATAGCAGGTTATGATTATTATGCTTTGCTCCTGGGAATTAATCTCATCTACCTTGATCTTATTCATGCAGATTACAGCTGTGTAATACACTCTCTCTATACTAAATCAGCTCCCTCTCATAATGACATCCACTGTTGCGGTGCTTTCGTGAACAGATCTGGTTACGCTATCCAGCGCTGATCTAGTTTGTATTACATCCTACTACAACCATGCAAATACCTGTCGCTACATATCTCCTGTTACATTAGTCAAAACAAGCGTGGCCGCTACTCCTGAAGGAGATCCTTATTATCTATACTCTCTATACTACATGGGGACTTGCTGACTCCAAGGGACTGACAGTACCCCAAAAGGATCTCTAGTAGCATAAGAATAGAATAATAACAAGATGTAATATAGACTAGTATCAGACTACTTCTTCACGACTTTAATATAAGACTATCTTCTCTTTTGTATACGAGTCTGGACTCGGTGGCCAGCAGGCTAAGACAGTCTCAGGGGATCTTGGCGCCTTTAGCAGGATGTCGCAATATAAAATTGGCCATGGAAGAAGATCCACCGAGCTCAGAAGTGTCTAGATATCTTTTGTAGCCGAGTGGTCTTCTTTGCTACAAATATCTTCCTACCATGTACTCTCTTGGCTACTCCATGGGGTAGGAATGAAGTCGATAATCATAGTGGCATAACCGCACCGCAAAATCCTCACGGCGAGGGTAGAATCCGCTGCTAGAAATTCAACTAGAATTAGCTTGATTTGGTCCTTTCAGATTAGGTATTAACGTAGTATTCTGCTATCCTATAGCATCAAATATATAAATACATATAGATCAGCCTAGTACGCTGGTTTACAGGTAGATTAGTCTGTTTGAGGCCTAAATCTTAGACCCAACTAGTCTATTTAGATAGAAACCTGCCTATTCTCCGATCATAGCTTAAAACCCGCACTAAACCATAAGAACCCGTGTCAGTTCGGGGGCGAGATTCAGGGACTGAATCCGCAACAAGCTGCATCCTACCTGCCCTGAACCCGCCCTGAACCGCACTGAACCGCACCGAATGAGACTCTAATATTGAAAATTTTTCAATCGAGCAGATTCCTGATTTAAGATAATTTAGAGTCTGTAATCTAGATAAGTTCTGCCAGACCTTCGCGGATCCTGACCCTAGCCCTAGCCCCCAAACGGGGTTTGAAGTCTGACCCCCGCTCCGGATTGGGGCGGTCCGGGCCGGGGGTTCGGGGGGGAAGTCCTGCCACTCTACCCTTAAGGATTGCAGGTTGATCAAAGCTATAATGCGTGAATCTTGAGGCACTAGTAGCTGCTAGACTTCGTATCTGCACTGGGTTCATGCTGATGGGATTGGTAGGTTCGTATTAGTCTGACTACCGAGTCCCCCTGCCCAGCGTCGCCTGGAGAGAGAATCCCACCAATCACGTGCTCTCGTATCTTGTTTCGACCAGGTATCAGGGTCTAAGCAGGGCCTGACATGCTGGTAGAGGCTCATGACTATTACAAAGGATACTACTTGGCTACAAAGATATCGAGATCCGTCGGAGCTTTGCGGGTACCCTCTTATACACGAGCTTATATTACAACATCATGTAACCCCGTACTTCTTTGTGTGCATGGATCTAGATCCCTGATTAATTACTTGGCTGGCTGGCTGGCTGCCTTCCTAGGGTATTATTCCCATTGGGTTTTGCGCCACAGTGATCCGGTCCGGCGGGGTGATGTTACTTGATTTACCATGCCTCCCCTCCTCACTCTATGCTGCAAGAGCCTGTTGTCACGAAATTGTGCCATCTCCTTGCCATTGCTGATTTCACCCGCAGTCCGTCCGTTCACTTCAGGTCCAGTCTGTCAGCTCATCCGATAAATCTCAAGTTGATCAAGCTGTTCGGCATCAGAAATGGACCCTCTTACCCCACAGGCTGAATCGGATACCGGAAATCGGAATGTGAGGCCATTCCGACGTCACGCCTGTGACCGCTGTCGCAGTCAGAAGCTCCGTTGTGATCGCACGACCCACCAGACGGATACGTCGATCGCGTGCGATCGCTGCGCTCGCAGCCATCTGACCTGTGTCACCAGCGCTCCCATGCCCATGGGTCGACCGCGCTCCCTGAATCCCAAGCCCCGGTACCGCCACAAATCCAGCAAGACCTCCGATGAAACGCGATCCAACGGCCGGGGGGCTGACTCGTCGACGCCACCCTCTTGTACCGCCACGCACCGATTGCCCGACCTGGTCATCGCCGGAATGGATGCGACCAATGAACTCCCAGACCTGGGCTTCGACCAGGGAGATATGGGCTACGATCTTGACTTTCCAAATATCAATGTCTTCGACCCGTCGACGTTCGCCGATCTGGGCATGGGCTCGCAGTCCGACGCCCCCGGCCCGACCGACTTTACAGCGGTCAACCCCCAGGAGCAGAATATCGCGCGCTTGTGGAAGCTTCACAGCACGCTTCTGGAATACGTATATCGGATCGAAAGTCAAGTGACCGACCGCAGCGACACCTGCACCAATGGCTCCACGCCCGACACGGAACGGCTGGGCGCGCGCTTGCCGGACGTGACAGACACCCAGAGTGACCACCTCACG
The DNA here is from genome assembly GCF_002847485.1 of Aspergillus campestris IBT 28561. Classification (NCBI taxonomy): domain Eukaryota; kingdom Fungi; phylum Ascomycota; class Eurotiomycetes; order Eurotiales; family Aspergillaceae; genus Aspergillus; species Aspergillus campestris. The sequence continues at coordinate 412,054 of NW_020194348.1, read as the reverse complement.
CACCAGATGATGCGCTGCTCCCAGACCTTCCTCGAAATCATCCAATCCTTCGTCTCGTCCTACCGCGAGTCCGTCTGCAGCATGCCAACTCCAGATCGTGCTGCCACCGACTGGTCCCGAGATTCCGACGACGAGGAGTATCATGGAAACAACTATCGCCCAGACTCAGCCCCAGCCCAGGACACGTCATCCTGGTTCACCCTCCCAACCGTCGACAGTTCCTCAACAGCCGCGCCGCCCAACTCCTCCAGCACAGGACGCCATCGCGCCTGGTCCCGAGGCGGCCACGAGAACCGCAGCAGCAACAACAGCCAACCCCCCGACAAGCGACGCCGACGACTACAACCGACCCTCCCCCCCGCTTGCCAGACCCAATTCCCCATCTGCCTCACCATCACAACCTGCCACGTGCTGCTCATCCGTCTGCACCGCAGCGTCCTCACCGACCTGTACGCGTCCGTCCGCGCCCTAGTCGCGCGCTACACCCCAGCCGGCGATCTGACGGGCCCGCTCGCCGTCCTGGACAACTTCTCGGGCTCCGCGCCCTTCTCCAACGTGCAGCTGGACGGGTCGACGCTGAAACTCGACGGCGTCCTGCAGATCACCATGCTGCTACAGCTGAGCTGCGATCTGCTGGAGCGCATCGACCGCGGCGTCGAGATCCTGCTGACAGGCGCGGGGCACGTCCTGTCCGCTCCGGGGACCTACATGTCCGTTCTGGAGGCCCTCGCGCAGCAGGAGGCGCGCAGTGGCCGCGGTCCGGCCACGCCGGACTGGACGGATTCCGCCGGGGGCCGTGCGGCGCGCTTGGCGCCGTTGCGGATGCTCGTCAGGAAGATCCGCAAGTGTATTAACGATACCTGTTTGTGAGGATGGTAGTGGAGGATGAGAAGATCTTCAATTCAGGCTGAGACGAACATTCCTATGTTACTTATCTATAACATCTATGTCGTAATCCCCTCATTACTTAGAATTACGTGGTCACGATGCCGTTGTTATTGTTCGGGCTTGTCATAGAGACGGCAAATTCTGGTAGACTTCTATGGGAAATGGCCGATTTAGACGTCAAATTGATGATATGAAGTTTTCTGATTCCAGGACAGTTGAGGCCGAAATTCAAGCAGTACTTATATATAGGAAGATTCAAAGAGGACCGGACTACGCGCAGCGAGGCCTCGATAATGGCAATCAGCCTTCATAATGGCAAACAAGCAGGCGACGATGGCGGTGTAGCGGGGCAGAATACACAATTTCAATGGGGGATATTGGCCTGTAACATTCACCTAGTAGGGTTTTGTTTGTTTGAAAAATGAAGCTGTCTATCACTTGTACGTACGTGGAACAACGATCTGGTCGTGACCGAGAATGTAGATGTGGCTCCCGATGGAACTACCAAGCGGTCTGCTAATACAAAACAATTAGGAGGTAAGGCAACAACCAAGTAATCTAGGGAATTCAACTCCGAGACATATCTAAACACAAAACCAAGCGGAAAACCAACATCTTCGACAATCAAACAGAAAACAAAGTAACAAAATCATCAAGAAAGCAACACCAAGGGCAAGAAAATCGCCTCCTGCTGCGCTGCCAACAAGTTGAGATACTCTCCAACCATGGGACTCATCCCCGCCTGCACCGCCTGCTGAACCCAGTCTGCGAGCTCCAGTGTCCGAATCTCCTCCCCAGTCTCTTTCGCCAAATGATCGTGGAACCCTTCCACGGGCACCACCACGTCCCCTGCGTGATGGTGGAACTTGGCCAGGTTTCCATCCGCCTGCGTTGCGTGTTCGTCCCGGTCGTGGTCGCTAGACACCGACGCGAGGATCCGCCGAGCGACGTTCTCCACATCCACGAAATCAAGCCAGCCCGCTAGAAGGCTACGCAATACAGGAACTGCTCTCATCTCCCGCGAGAAGCGCACCACGTTGGGGAAAATGTCTTGCTCTGGTGTCCCAGCGCCCGTGATGGCCGTCGGCCGGTGGATGTGCACGTCTACGCCCCACTGCTGACTTGCCTGCTCGAGGTACATCTCGCTCACCCACTTGCTGGCTGCGTAGCCTCCGCTACCCTCGGTGGTTGGTGGTAGGAAGGCTGCCACGGAGGTAGCGGGGAATCCTCGGCTGGTTTCTGACGACGGGGCGAATTGGATCACGCTGGCTGTCGAGACGAAGTGCAGGGCTAGGTGGTGAGTGCGGGCCTGGTGCGCTAGCCACTTTGTGGAGGCGACGTTGACGGCGTGCATGGTTGGGTAAGTTTTCAGGAAGTGCACGTCTGCGCCGTTGTGGATGATCGTGTCTGCTGAGGCAAAGATGTGGTCGCTGGTTTCGGCGTCGAGGCCGCAGAGAGGGAGGCCGAGGTCGCCTGGGTGGATCATCACCCGGGACACGGAGTCTGGGGAGATGCTGGCTAGCAGGCGGGATGGGGTTCGGACAGCGATACAGTGGATCATTTTTATGGTCGGGTCGGCGAGGAGTTGTTGGAGGAGGACTTGGCCGAGGAATCCGGTTGCACCTGTGAGGATGATGGTTTGGGCTTGGGGATTGCGGCGTGGTTTAGGCTGTGGGAATTGAGCTTCCGTGGGGTCTGCGTCGAGGGCGATTTCTTTGGCCCAGTCGATCCTGCCCCGGGTTTCGTCGCTGGCATTGGGACTGGTGATGTACGCGGCCATCTGGGCTAGAGTTGCCCGCTCGAATAACTCGACCAACGCGATCTTTCGACCAAAGGCTTGAACGATGGATTGCTGAAGTTTAACGAGGAGTATTGAGTTACCCCCCACGTGGAAGAAGTCTGACTTGGGGCCGATTTGATGCAGCTGGGCTACTTCAGTGGGGAGGACCTGTCTCCACAGTATCCGGAGATGCTCCTCTTCTTCAGTGAGACTGGGTTCAGTGTCGGAGGTGTCGATCGGGATAGTGGCATGATAGGGTAGGGCCTCGATCGCTCGTCGGTCTACCTTGCCATGTGAGTTGACGGGCAACGAGTCGGCAATGATAACCGCTGCCGGCCACATGTACTGGGGCAAAGGCAAGCGCGGCGTGAGAGCATCGACGAACGCTCGTTGCTCCTCCGAGCTCAACTGCTGTTGCTGTTCGCGATGAAACACCACATGCGCTAAGAGGTACTGCGCGTCAGTGTCTCCTCGAACCGTGACGATGGCCGTCGTCAGTCGTCCTTGCCCCGCCTCAAGTAATACGTGTTCGATATCGTTCAGGTCCATGCGCAGGCCTCGGAGCTTGATCTCCGTATCTCCGCCGATCCGGCCTTCGAAATCCAACATACCGTCTGGTCGCAACCTGCCGCGATCACCGGTGCGATACCCTTGCACATCACTGTCCCTGACGCCCACGGACCTGGATCGCGGAAGCGTGAACCGAACGAATCTCTCACGGGTCAGGTCCTCGTTATTCAGGTATCCGAGCGCAATTCCGGGACCGGTGATGAGGATTTCGCCCGGCACCCCTACCGGCACCGGCTTTAGATTTCGATCCACCGCAAAAGCCGAGTAATTCATATTGACAGGGCCCAAAGGCACGGGGTCATTGGAAAGTGAACGGTAGTCGACCTCGAACGAGTGCGAGAAAATACTCACCTCTGTCGGCCCGTACACGTTCTGCAAGTGCAAATCGTGCTTGTTTAGCGTCCGGAGCTCGCGCTTGAGGCTGTCGCTGATCTTTTCACCACCCGAAAAGAGAACTTGCCATTTGGACGTAGCAAGGGCGGACGCTTGCTGGGGCTGGGAGTTGGCGAGTTGCAGCCAGCTCTCGTACTCCGAGGGTGTTGCCATGGTATGAGTCAGTCCATGTTTTAGGATCCGATCGAGGATCGCGGCTGGGTCGCTACGGTATTCCCTTTGGAGTAGGAACAGGCGCCCACCATTGCATAGGGCCATGAAGGCCTGCGCAACGGACATGTCGAACGTGAGCGCACTCTGCTGAAGCATTGCCACCTCTGGTCCGAGCGCGAACATCTGGCTTGATGTTTCGATCTTATGGGCAATTGCCGAATGAGAGAGGATGACTCCCTTGGGTTGGCCTGTGGAGCCACTTGTGTACAGGATGAACATGGCCGAATCTGGCTTTGATTGATTCGCGACCGTAGTTTGGTTCCTCATCTGCGCCCCACCGACGTCAATGGAGATCACGTCGGGCTGCCCTGCTAGCAGCTCAGGCACATTCTTGGCGGTAGCTGAGTGGAAAAGAACGACCTCCGGCTTGCAGCTTTGGGCGATTCGCTGGAGTCGGGGGAGTGAAAGCTTTGGGTCAAACGGGACATATACCGCTCCTATCAGGGCGACTGCCAACATGCAACAGACCCAGTCGATGGTAGGCTGTTGGAACACAGCCACTTTCCAACCGGGGACTGCACCGTGCTTCAACAGGAGTGCAGCGATGGCGTGCACATGGGCAGACATCTTCGCGTATGTCAAAGATCGCGAACCGTCCTCGAGCGCGGGCCGTTCGGGGAAGCGAGCAACCATTTCGTCAACTCGGTCAACCAGGGTGCCTTTCCACTGCAGCGCATATTTCGGGCCCTGTGACAGCACCACGGCTTTATCAACATCCTCGGCCGCGTACAGCTGCGCTTCATCTAGCGGTGTTTCGGCATCCTGGCTGAAGGCGTTCAGCAGCTGCTTGAAGCTGGCCGCCAGGACCTCAGTCTGCTCCGCCGAGTACAAATAACTCTGCGTTACAAGCATGATCGTAGCATCAGACTGCGCGTTCTCGATCACATCCAAGCTGATGTCGAACCCCGTCTTCCCGATTTCATATTTATCGCCTTCGAGGCGGCAGTCCCCAAAGGGCAGACTTTCCTCCGCACCTTGTCGATAGTTCACAAAAGCCTGGAATAAAGGAGTGTATGAAGATGATCGGGTGATCCGCAGCTCATTGTATAGCACGTCGATGGGGACTTGGGAATGCGCCAGGGCCGAATGCGCTTGGGTACGTGCCTCTTCAAGGGTCTTCGCGAATCGACTGTGGCCATCTGCGCGCAAACAGATTGGTAGAAGGTTCAAGTAGAAACCCACACTGTCGGGTGCGCCACTGAGATGGTTTCTGTTGCCGTCTGCCACTCCGATAACAAGGTTGTGACTCTCTGAGAAACGGTACAGCAACGCCTTGAATACGGACAGATAGAAATGGAAAGAGGTCGCCCGATGTTTGCGTGCGACTTGTTTGATCTTCGCCCCGAGAGACCGCGGGACCTTGAAGTCCACGCGATGATGCGCATATCGCAGCATTGGTTGGCGTGTGGACCGTGTAGAGACAGATAAGATGGGGAGGCAATCCGGCATATCGCGCAGTTCATTGCGCCAGTACTCGATATCTGATCGAGAGGTGTTGCTCTCTACCTGTTGGTACTGCCAGGTTGAGAATTGGTGATATTGAAGTGGTTCGGACCCCAAAGCCCTTCCGCTGTAGACCGCTTCGAGATCTTTCAGGACTACCTGCAGACTAATCCCATCCATGTTAATGTGGTGGTATCCTATGAGGATATAGTGGGTCTGAGAGGGACCCGACAAGAACATGATGCGCATAACTTCACCCATGGTGAGGTTGTATACGTGCGCGTGCATGAGATGGAATTGTTCAACGGCCTCATCATAGTTCCGGACGGAGCCCATCTCCAATTTCAACGTGGATTCGGGCAGAATGCCTTGCCACGTTTCGCCTTCCTCTCCCTCGAAGAAGCAAGTCCGCAAGGCGGTATGTCTGTCGCCGAGTGCGTCGACGGCTCGTGCCAAGGCGTCCGTAGAAGGAGCTCCGGTGAGTCGGATCAAGCAGGTGATGTTGAACGTCGTCCTGTCTTCGAGGTACTTGGACAAGAACCAGAATCGACGTTGCCCGTACGACATGGGCTCACGTTGCATGACAGGCGGTAGGTCAGTCTTGGTGGTGTATGGCTCGCTGGTGGCCATGGACAGAATCGACCCGTCCAAAGGAGTAGATATCATTTCGGCGTCCGAGCGCTCAGTGGAGTTCATAGATGCAGTCTCCTCTTCTATTTGCTTGGGAGTTTCCTCGACCTGCTTCGAAGCTTCGTCAACCAGCTCCAAGGCCTTCTCGGGTAGTTCAGTAGCACTCGCCTCAATGGCTGTAGGCTGGAGCTGCTTGACCGCGTAAGCGATCAAATCGGTGATTGAAGTGCCTCCCATAATCTTCAGCACAGGCATATCCACCCGCAGCTCACGCAGCCACCACGACCGAATGTCTACCGCGACAAGGGAGTCAACCCCGAGCTCATCCACACCCTGACTGAGCAATCTGGCGCGGGCCTGCACATCCTCGAGATCCGGCAAAGACAGAGTCATGACAAGTTTACTCAAGAAGGCATCCTCCACAATCTGTCGAATCTCAGTCTCGTCAGCCGCCTCAGCCACACGCGTCGTAAGGGGAACCATTGACTGCGCCTGTCCCTGGGCAGAAGATGAGACCGACTCGGTCGGCAGGATACAGTGGGAGAAGCGAGGATTCTGCGCCCACTGCACGGTATTCAACTGATCCCGGCGACAGAGCCGGATGCCCGCCAATACCTGCGGGTTCTCCAGCGCGTTGTCCGGCCGGCCGGCCAGAATGGCTTCGGCGAAGCTCTGGTGGAAGTCGTACTCAGACATCCACAGATAGCCGTAGTCGCGCAGTTGTACCTGCAGGGCGTAGCTACGGTCACGCACCAGCACGCCCACACCCATCATGGCCCCGATATCGATTACTGAGCCAGCCAGGCCCCGCTCTTTGCGTTGCGCTGCAAGCCCGGCCATGAACATGTTGGCCGTTGTGTAGTTGGCTTGCCCACTATTGCCGCAGGCACCCGTTAGAGATGATAGCATGATGAAGAAGTCGAGAGGGTGGCGCGCTGTGAAGATGGAATCGAGGTATCGGCTGCCGTCGATCTTGGGGCGCAGCACCGCGCGCATCTTCTCGGCATCCATGTCGTAGATCGAGGAGTCCCGAAGAACCATGGCTCCGTTGACCACGCCGGCGATAGGTGGGCCTGTCTCCTTCAGCTGCTCGTATAGTGTCTGTATAGATTGGCGGTCCGTGATGTCGCTAGATCCTGGTTGTTAATGCCGCTCTGGCATGGTTTTTGGGAGTGGGATGATCACTTACCTGGCAATTACCGTGACCACTGCTCCCTCGCGACGCAGGGATTGTATCCACTTCTCATCCACCTTGGGCTTCCGACTGGTGATGACTAGGTGTCGAGCTCCCAGTCGGACCATCCACTCACATAGCGACAGTCCCAATCCACCGGTAAGACCTACGAGCATATAAGTCCGGTCAGCGTGGAACAAAGGCTGTGCTTCAGCGGGTTCCAGTTGGGCCACGACAGATCGTGCCTGCCAGTCGATAAGGACATAAGGAGAATCGATGGTCGGCGGCAACGCCGCGAGATTAAGAAGATGCCCGGAGGATGAAGAAGCATCACCAGCCTTGTCGATGTGGAACTGCTCGTACGCTTGCTGGAGTGCTGCCACGCCGTTGTTGTGGGGAAGAGTAAAGGATCCTGCGCTTCGCAATTGGTGCACCTCAATCAGCCGGCAATCATACATGGCCGAGAGACGACGGGCCGCAGAGTCATATCGGGGCGATTGCGAGAAATCGAGAACGACTGATGGTCGGGTAGGGATTGCTGCCTTCAACTCTCGATCATTGGCTCTGCGATGAAGAACGGCGTCGTCTGGATTACTCGTCTTGGCGTGCGTGGCCCAGACCATGTTATATCCATGAGCTTGAGCAAGGCTGGAGAGAATGATTCGAGAACTGGGATCGGTGTCGAAAGCGATGACGCTGCTCTGGGGAACAGCGTTCTGCAGGCTGCTTTGGATGAGCAGACGCTTTGTCAAATACTCAGTAAGGACGAGGTCAGCGGGGATGACCTGCTGGTCCTTATCTCCATGGACAATGCAAAGTCCTTTCTCCACAGCGATCTGACTGGCTAGTCTAGGAGCCAGCGTAAATAGCGTCCTGTTCGAAACGTTGCAGCGGCCAAAGACGATGTACCAAGTCTCGCCAGACGCTAGAGTGAGTGGTTGCGCGGCGGAATAAATAACGTTGACCAGTATCATATTGTCCGCTGGCGACAACTGCGGCAAGTGGTCCAGATGAATAGTAATCTCGTCCGAGGTTCTTCGCAGGCAGACTGCAGTCTCGGAAGGGTTGACAGACTGGGTCACCAGCCGTCTTGATGTGTTATACCGATCGTTCTGGGCCTTGTGTGGAATAACACGAGGAATCAATACCTTGCCATCTTTTATCAGAAGCTCAGGCTCGTTCGACCAGAGCACAGACGAAGCACTGGCCGGATCCTGCCCCACCTCACTAAAGAGACAGAGACGCAAAGCATGCTCTGCGATAACTCGCGCGTCGGCTGCCTCGATATCATTCCCTATATCCAACAATTGGAGGTTCACATGCGGCATTTCCAGCCTCGCAGTCCGCCCAAAGCCGACAGTAGCGTTACAGTATGGTTCGCTGCTACGCGCCCCTCGGAGTAGCCAGAGGATATTCTGCGATTGGTCGAAAAGCGTCTTCAGCGTGTTCCATGCATCGTCTTGCAGATTCTTGAATGTGGGACTATCCAAATCGCTGAGACAGACGATTGTGCTGAGAGCATTGATTGGGTTGTCGGCCAAGTCATCCAAGGAGTCGCGTCTCGTAATTCGGGAGAACTTGGAAGATAAATGGACAGACAGATCCTCAATCAGTCTGAGTGTGGACATCTTCGTACCTCCAATTAGAACGACTTCTGAGTGGCCCAAGTCGGATGAAGTGCTGAGGAGCGGTTGGCGCAAGAGCGCGACTCTCTCATTTGTTGCCTGACTGACAATGACACTCAATGGCTGACCAGCAGAGGATGAGTAAAGTGCGTCTATGCCAGCGAACCCTTGTTGTCGAAGCTGACGATGCCATTCCGGAACTGTTAGCGGCATCGTCTCCGCGTTATCACCCAGGATATCAAAGCGTGCCATTTCTCCCACGACCTGCAAGAAAAGATAGCCCCCAGGGCGGACCAAGCGCCTAGCGGTCTTTAGCATATCATCAACGGGGACATCGCTAAGTACCAAAGTGGCTATAATCAGGTCGGACTGATTGGCTGCGAATCCCTGCTCCTCAAGTTCCCTATTGAACTCTATCGCTGAGATGCTCATCCGTGCATTAGAGGGCGCGATCTCGTTGAAGACCTCCATGCGAGACTTAGGCGTGGCGAGGGTATAAGATGAAAAGCCTGGGTTGATGTCTCGCAAGAGTGATTCTGTCAAGCTTAGGTTGCTCGCATCTGACTGGGAGTTAGCTTCCTATCCGGGGTCGTGCTTCACCCTCAGGCCAGTGATAGACTCACTGAGTTCAACAACATTCATTGCCGGATAGCGATGAGATAAACGACGAAGCAACCGGCCCAACAGACTGTTGGAGCTAGTCACCCCCAAACCTTGTCGAAAGTATTGGGAAAGAATATCGGTTCCCCAGAGTCTCTGCACATGGCTAGTTGTATTTTCTGGGACACCCTGGGATAGGGAGTTGACAATGTCACTCAAGATAGTTAGATCGATATCCCCAGAGTCGGACCAATTGGATTGTTCAGCACCGGAGTCTGCTCCCTCGATTGAGGTAGAGCCCTCCTCCTGTGACTTAGCAAGTACATGCAGGTGGCTCTTGATCCTGGCGATACCAAGAGAATATTTATCCGTGGGCTCATCGAGGCTACAGAGGTCGACAAGATACTTGTTTGCGGCTGCAATGATCTCCCTTCCCTTCTTCTCCTCCTCAACTGAGGGTGGCGAAGAGACAAGGGCCGGGTCATTAAGGTCAGAATTCTCCCAGATTTCACTCGCGAAGAGTGCTCTGTCGTCCGCAGGCGTAGGTGGGACGACTGGAACGACAGTGATCTGCTCGACTCGAATAGCGGCAGGCTCATTAGCTGTGCGCGACAACGCGATATCTCCATTTATGGAAGCCTTCGAGCCTTCCTCAGACTCGGTGTGGAAGTAAAGCTTCTTCACGGAGGTTGCACACAATGCCGGATTTACCTGCACCTTTTTGATGCTGGTCGGTACGTGCAGCGACGAAAGACGGCCATCTCCCGGCCAGCTGTATGCCAGAAACACCGACTGGAAAGAGGCGTCCAACATTGCAGGGTGAACAAGCACGTCACCAAGACTTTCGGAGTCAGATGTAGGCTGATAAACAACACCGGTGCTGAGATTGAGGTATCGTGCCAAGTTATCTAGTGCTCTGAAGGGCCCAGTGTACTCATAGCCGAGCTCTTTCAACCCGTCATAGAACCTTTCCTTGTCCACCTGGATAACATCCTCAAACACTTGGCGTGCAGAAGGGAGGGTCTCGTCGTGAGGAGTGTCCAGTGTGACACAGACGCGGCCATGCGCTGCCATGATGAGAGACTTGGATCCCCGACCAGCAGTGATATGGCAGTTGAACGTGGCGGTCAAGAGTCCAGAGCCTTCTTGTGATTCACGTGTGATGTTTGCGAGTGTCACGACAACATCTGCGCCAGCATCACCCTCGTCGAATGTGATGGGCCGCTCGATGATGAGGTCAAGAACCTCTATCAGGGATATGCTATGCTCGGGCCCAGCAACGGACCTACCTGCTTCAACTGCCATTGAAATGTACCCCGAGGCCGGAAAAATGGTTTGCCCCTGCAAGGAGTGTCCCTGTAGCCAAGGGATCTCTTTGACGGATAGGATATTCCGCCATTCAACATGATCCGGGTTGCTTGTTTGACGATTGCCCAGCAGGGGATGTGGGAAAGAGTCGCGAAAAAGCTCATCATGTATAACGCGGGATTCATGCCAGAAAGGTCGACTATGGTCCCAGGGGTAGGACGGCAGATACCGTACGAGCTGGTATCCTTCATCGTTGTCCGAAAAGGCCGCTTGCAGAGTGGGAAGCTTCAATACATCACGTCCAAACCGACCCCATATAAAAGTCATGGCATCGGCAAACGCTCTTGTATCATGGGAATTGCGCTGCAGCAACCCTGTATAGGGGAGCTCCCGTTTGAGGGCGTCCTGGATAGTCGTAGTTGCAGGTCCCTTCAGCGCTGGATGCGGACCCACCTCGAGAACCAGATGATAAGAATCATCGGACTGTTGGACTGCCTTGGTGAGTGCCTGTGAGAACAACACCGGTCGGCACATGTTCTCGACCCAATATTGTCCATTGAGGCCTTGAGAGCAGGTTATCAGATCGCCGTCATACACACTCGAATACCAAGAGCAGCGAGGCTCCTTCACCTGGATCCCCAAGGCCTCCAAGGAGCTCCCATAAGGACCCGCACAAGGGCGCATATGGTGAGAGTGATAGGCTTTGTCGACAATCAACGAGCGCGCGAACTTTTTCTCATCCTGGAAGACAAGTTGTGCGTGTTTGATAGCATCCACATCGCCCGACATTGTCACGCTCGCCGCGGAGTTGCTAGCAGCGATCGTCAGTCTGCCGGCAAAGGTGGGTAACTCGCACAGCTCTTGGGCGTCTTCCATAGATGTTCCGACGGCAAGCATACCTCCCGGCTCTCCCTGTCGGCCACCTGCCTGGGCCGTGTGCAGTCCGCGATAGTACGCGATCCACATGGCCGCCTCGCCCGAGATACACCCGGCGGCATATGCTGCTCCGATCTCGCCAGACGAGTGACCGACAACTGCGGAGAACTCAATCCCGGCTGCTTTCAAGCAGTCCACAAGAAGAATCTGGACTGCAGTGCACAACGGCTGGGATAGACGCGCTTCTCCAACCTTGGCCGCAGGAGATAGCATTTCCTCTTTCAGCGACCACGTCGGACGATCCTCCTCGGGTAGACGGGATAAAGCGTCTTCCAACTCGTCCACGCGACGCTCTAGCCAAAGGGAGTTTCTGATAAGTTCGCGCCCCATCGCGGGCCACTGAGCTCCTTGTCCGGTAAAGACGCCTAGCACACGTGGCTGCGCTTGGCCGATACTGAGAGGCTTCATGACAGGGGACTGACTGCCAGTCCGAATCTTATCCGCGCTGATATGGAGGTTATTAGCCAAATCCGTGGCATTGATCCCAGAACAGCCAGCTCGGATTGGCCACAAGCTCCGACGCAGGTACAGTGTCCACGCAAGGTCGGCGAGATTGGTATCGGGGTGCTGTTGAAGATGATTGGCAAACCTTTCCATCACGTCGGCCAGAGCCGATTCAGTCTGTGCGGAGAAGACAAATGGCATTATGACAGAGTCGGTGTGTTTGAGACGCTGCTGCTGAATATTTGAATAGCTCTCTAAGACTGCGTGCGCGTTCGTGCCACCGAACCCGAAACTGTTGACGCTGGCTCGACGAATTAGGCCTGAGTGGGCTGGCCACTGTTGCAGCTCAGTCGGAATACGCAGGCGCGTCCAATACGGCTCAATCTCGGGGTTCAGGGTGTGGAAATGCATGTTGGGAGGAATCTGAGCATGTTGAAGTGCCAAGGAAGCTTTCAAGAAACCGGCCAAACCGGCAGTACCCTCCGTGTGTCCGATAATCGTCTTAATGGAGCCAACTTTCAGACTGGCATGTTCGTCCGCGTCTGCTCCCGGTCCAAAGAAGGCATTGAAAATAGCCCTCGCCTCTTGCGGATCTCCTGCTTTGGTGCCCGTGCCGTGGGCTTCGAAGAATTGCGGCCGGTCTTTGACGATATCCAAGCCACCGGTTTCGTATGTTTTGCGAATCAATTCAGCTTGAGACTCGCTGCTAGGCATGGTGATACCCTTCGTCCGCCCATCCTGGTTGACACCTGTGGCTCTTATCACACATTCAATATTGTCGCCATCCTCCAGTGCCGTTGATAGCTTCTTCATAACGATCGCAGCGACACCGTCACCACGGGCGTAACCATTCGCACTATCATCCCACATGCGGGATCGACCGTCGGGTGAGAGCATTTTCAGGTTGCTTTCGGCAATGTACGGCTCAGGTCCAAGAAGAAGATTCGAACCAGCAGCCACGGCAACGGAAGACTCGCCAGCCCGGAGAGCCTGGATTGCTTGGTGAACGGCGACCAAACTGGATGAACATGCGGTATCTATCGTCCAGGAAGGGCCATGCCAGTCAAACGCATACGAGACTCGATTTGCCAATATCGCACGGGAGGTTCCAGTTGCAAAGTAAGTCGGAAGTGTATCCATATCGCGCGTAAGAATGTCGTTGTAGTCAGCGCACATCTGTCCCACAATGATAGCGGTATTCGACCCCTTGAGGCTCTCTACCGGCAAACCGCCGGCTTCTAGAGCTTCGTAAACAACCTCAAGCAGGAGCCTCTGTTGGGGATCGATAGCCGCCGCTTCGTTGGCGCTGATCTGGAAGAAGCTGGCGTCGAACTTCCGTACATCCTCCGTCAACGTATAAGCATGTCGAACGTTGCTAGTGCCATGATGCAATCCGTCTGGATGATAGAATCCATCTGCATTGTAGCGATCCGCGGGAATCCCGCGCAAGACGTCTCGGGGCTTTGATAGTAATTCCCAGAGTTTGGCGGGTGAATCCGCCTGTCCGGGAAATCGGCAGCCACTGCCAATGACTGCGATGGGCTCAGTAGACATGTTATCGATCCCTGAGCGAGCTTTGCGGGTTGATTTGTTCTCGTTGACATTCTCTCATCCTAGACAGCAAATCGCCATCATTCTTTATATCAGGGCCCACTCGTTGAAACATTTCGTGATCGGGTAATTAAAGGTCGGTGCAATTGAGTATCTTTCCGATAACTCACTAGGTCGATGACTAGATTGATTACTCGTGTTGAATACGGTAGGCCGGATGGTGAAGTCTAAGGTGTCTGAGTTGTGAGAGTTGGTCGAGAGTAGCCAGTTAGATGCCTGAGGCATTGACTTCGGGGACATTTCCGCCCATCGACAACATTCGACATCCGGACTCGGAATCTGCACTCTGCAAAATGTCCCCGAACATCTCAAAAAGATCGCGGAGATGGATTTTCTCAAACCTTTTGCTCTGCGTTCGTTTTTCCTGGGTTGCAAAGGATTCATAGCTTTCATTACGCACTCCGGCCTGCGATTCATCGAGCAACGCGATGGAGACCGGAAACTCTCCCCTCGAGTCGGTTGATACACCACCAGTCGAGGTCTCGGGCGACGCGTCAAAGCCGACCTCCAAACACGATCTTCGCTTTTGGCTGGTCTTCGTTGCGCTGTGCGTGACTTCTTTGCTGGCTGCTCTCGAAGGAACTGTCACGTCCACTGCTCTTCCGACCATTGTCGCGGAACTTCACATCGGCGACGATTACCCATGGGTATCCAACGCGTACTTTCTGACTACGTATGTGGAATAACATCATTGCGCAAGCTGGCTTGCTGTTAAGTGCAGTGTCTAATCTGGTTGACCATACTTAGGGCATGCTTTCAACCGCTCTATGGACAACTCTCCAATGTCCTGGGTCGGCGTTATCCCATGATCTTCTCCGTCGTTCTCTTCATCCTCGGTAGTGGGATTTGTGGAGGTGCCACGAGCGCGGCCATGCTTATCGCTGGTCGTGCAGTTCAAGGAATTGGAGGAGGCGGCATCAACATGCTCATCGATCTCATTATCTGCGACCTGGTGCCCCTGACTCAGCGCGGCGCATACATTGGGCTGCTGTTTGTCGTCTTCGCCGTCGGCACATCGCTGGGCCCCTTCATTGGTGGTGCTATTGTCAACAACACCACCTGGCGATGGGTCTTTTACCTCAATCTTCCGATCGGAGGAGTGGGTCTGATTCTACTGATCGCCTTCCTGCAGGTGAACTATAACCGCGAGATGTCCATAGGGCAAAAGATGAAGCGGGTGGATTACCTCGGGAACTTGCTGCTGGTGGGCGCAATTGTCTCTATTCTGATTGCGCTGAGTTGGGGCGGCACTCGTTATCCCTGGTCCTCGGGCCATGTCCTCGCACCTCTAATCATCGGTCTCCTTGGAATTCCAGCATTTGTTCTTTTCCAAGGAAGCGCGCTTGTCAAAGAGCCGACCACCCCGTTGCGACTGTTCAGCAACCGTACCTCCGTCATAGCCTTCTTCAACACCTTCATGCACGGCCTCCTCAGCTTCTGGATCCTATACATGCTTCCGGTCTACTTCCAGGCGGTGCTGCAATCCTCCCCCGAGCGCGCCGGTGTACAGCTTCTGCCAACCGTGGTCTCGATGATCCCCGTCGCCGGAGTCTCGGGCGCGATTCTCTCCAAGACAAGCAACTACAAAATGCTCCACATTGTTGGCTTTGCCCTCCTCACCATCGGCCTCGGCACTTTCACAGTGCTAGGGCCCCACTCCTCCACAGCAGCCTGGACGCTGACGCAGATGGTCGCTGCGTTTGGCGCCGGAGCGGTTATGCCCGTCCTTTTGCCCGCGGTCCAGGCTGGGCTCGAGGAGAAAGACACGGCCACCTCCACCGCCCTATGGGCTTTTGTCCGCAGCTTCGGCATCATCTGGGGTCTGTCCGTGCCCGCAGCCATCTTCAATAATCAGTTCGACAAGTTTGCCCCATCCATTAGCGACAGCTCGGTGCGTGACATGCTTACCGGGGGTAATGCATACGCTTACGCGTCGAGTGCGACCATCAATGCGCTCCCAGCCCAGGTACGAGCTGAGACGATCGACGTGTATTCCCGCAGTCTGCGGGTGGTGTGGCAGGTCTCCATCGCTTTCTCGGGCCTATCATTTCTGCTCTGCTTCTTGGAGAAGAACATCAAGTTGCGGTCACATTTGGAGACGGATTACGGACTGAAAGAAAAGGAAGTAAAGAAGGATTCGGATAGCACTTTGCCGCCTGCCTGAATCGCATGTTAAGGACAACCGTATGTGGTCACAGACGTGTTACGGCCAACGTGAGAGATGGCTTGGTTTCATGGTAGTGTTATGCTGCGGGCCCCAAGTAAGGATGGTTATGGTACTCCTCCTATGGGCGGTTAGCAAGGCACGAACATGGTCACTATGTATGCAGTATCCCTGAATCCAGCACTTTAAGATAGAGAAAAAAGACAGAGCTGAATTACCAGAATTTGTCTTGATATTACAATTTCATAATACCAAATTGAATTACATTCTTACTTCCCCTCTTTAACTATGGATGCCTTCAATCCTCCGCTTCACATCCAACTGTTCATCCAAGAATTGAAACAACCTCTGCTGAAGAAGACACCACGCACCGACCTTACCCTGCAACCCACCATCGCTTGCATCTCTCGCAATCCAGAGATGCCGTTTCTCCTCGGGCAAATGATCTAACGCCTGCTCGATCCTCAACGTACTAATCTCCGGCGCAGTGTAGATAGTCTGCGCTGCCCCACTAACCATAACACCACACTTCACCTGGCGAAGATACTCGCCCGATTCCCCATCACCCTTCAGTGAATACCTCTGCATCTCCCGCATAGCCGCTGCCGGGGACGACTTCCCAAAGATCCACATAACATGAGTCAGCTCCCATTTAAGCTGGAAATTCCACCGCGACAACATGCGCCACGTCGCATCGAACATCCCGTCCGTAACCCAGCCCGCGAGCCAGGCCCGAATAAACCAAGGCGGCATGCGCGACGTAGCCAGGTCAAACATGTCGTAGAAAGGATCCACGGCGACGCACGCCGAGATGCGAGGGTCCACAGCCCCTCGCAGCGTATAGTACGCCCCCATGGACAGCCCGGCCAGCGCAATCCGCGACAGATCCAGCGACCACTCAGGATGCTCCTCCGCCAGCTGCCGCGCATGATCCAGCACA
This sequence comes from Aspergillus campestris IBT 28561, assembly GCF_002847485.1. Taxonomy (NCBI): domain Eukaryota; kingdom Fungi; phylum Ascomycota; class Eurotiomycetes; order Eurotiales; family Aspergillaceae; genus Aspergillus; species Aspergillus campestris. The sequence continues at coordinate 395,335 of NW_020194348.1, read as the reverse complement.
CGGCTCGTCACCTCCTCCCAGTCCGGGCGCATGGCACTCCTCCCTTGGCGCAAGCTGGCTCCCTGCCCCGGTCCATCGAACAGCAGAACCGCATAGCCGCGGTCGCATCCGCTCGCCCCAAAGAGCAGATACAGCTCCTCCGAAGTCGAATCCGCTCCGTTTATACACACAATGACGGGAATCTTTCGACCAGTCTCTTCTCCCTGGCGCGGTAAAAACAGATACCCTGGCAAATGCGCATCTTGGTATGGGATCTCCAGGATGTGCGTCCGGTGCCCCAACATCGGAATTGCCTGACGGAACGCATTGACGCTCCGCGAGGAGATCTCTGACACGCGCGGATCCGGGCTCCACGGACAATCATTGAACATGTATTGGCTGGCGCGGAAGTAATTGGCGGCGCGCAGGAAGGCATCGCGAGCCGCAATGCTATCGCCATGCTCCACAGCCTCCAGGGCTAGAGCGTGTGCCTTCTCGGCCTGGATAAGCCATCCCCGGTGCCAGCTCTCCGGGTCGTCACTGGCGATTTGCGTGGCTGCGTCGAGACATTCGGCGAGATCGGCGCCGCCGAAGGCGATTGTGCCGACAACTCGTGTGAACTCGAAGTTGAAGAAGGTGGAGCGGGGGAAAAATTCATGCATGTTGAGTGGAGGTCTGTTTTGGGGAAGTGGTCATATTGTGTGCGTTGATTATGGTGGTCATATAGTAGCGGTTCTTGTATCGGAGACATTTTGCCTCGAGGAAGGCCGGGCTGGGCAAGTCTCGGACAATGTACGGGTGTCTTCTGTCTTTCGTCGCGTATTTTCGTCGCGTATTTGCACTCATGATCGGTGTCGGGGGTATTCGATACTCGGAGCATTTTGTCTACTGGTATGCTCTATATAATGAGATAAAGACGTGTTCCCCGGTTCTTCTCCTCATCCACTCTTCAAAGCCCTTGTTCATCTCCTTCCGTCTCCCAGATCTCACCGAGGCCCAACATGTCCGGAATCGAATACAAAAAAGTCCTCCGTCTGGCAGGCTCCTACTACAAACTCCCTGAGGTCTCCGAGGAGGATTTCCATGCCTTCATTTCGAGCGATCACGCCGTCAAGGCCGCCAAGATCCACGAGAAATACGGGATCCTCGACTACCAACTGGTTCGTAACTCACACCCTTTAACGTACATGTAACAGTCGGACTCAAGATGGCATTCATAGGTGATTGGAAACAGCCACACTCGAGAGCTGGCCTACGGCCTGAAGCTTCCCTGGAAGATCGACGACCATGACGTGACCATCGAGTATTACTTCAGCGATGTGTCTGCCCTCCTCGCTGTGTCTGCCGATCAGGAATTCAAGGACCTGCACGTCGACGCCGAGAAGTTCGTACGCCTTGATGCAACCACTGTGGCCGTGACCTGGGTAGAGGTGTTCCTGAAGGATGGGAAGCTGGTGAATATTGGCGCGAATGGAGAGTCCCAGCACCCGCCTTTTGCGGAGCGGATTAATTTCGCGTTGCCAGAGACGCCGGCAGCTAAGTATTACTAGTCTTTTGTACTTAGAACAGGTAGTTTCAGAGAAATGGTGTTAAGCTGCTAAGTGGTCCTATGAACTATAACGGTTTGGAGTTGTATAAAAACCCTATCTCATAGCGCGGAGCTTCATCGATATCAATCAATCTGAGTCGTTTGTCGATTCCATGTACGGCGACTGAAGCAGAAAGAGCAAGTAAAGGTGAACGGGCAACTGGAGGCAGACAGAAACGGTCTGAGCACCTGTAGTAGATCTAGAAAACGGTAGCTCTATTCCAATCTATAGACCCGTCTGACGCTGATCAACAATATACACTAACTTCTGCCCCGAGACCTTCTTCGCTTTCAGCAAAGCCAGTCCCTGAGGGATATCCTCCCAGACCTCATTCATCACACGGACTGGATGGGGTCTCAGCTCTTTACGTTGCAGCATCCGCTCCACCTCCTCAAACATCTCCCGACCCAACACGCGATGCTTGGGATCTGCCTCCCGGCCGTAGCCCCTATCGAGTGCGATTCGCTTGCCAAAGATGCTCAGTGCCAGTACCCATGCCATGGACACCGCCTTACGCGAGCGTAACTCATCGGCAAACGCCTCGAGCGCGCAGTACTTGCCCCCCGCGCGACCGATACTCCTCAGGCAGAAATCAACGGTGGCCGGCTCGGTGATGCAATCCAGAACGTAGCGGAGGCTGTTCTTGGTGTAGCTCCGGATCTCTTCGGCGGATCGTTCGGAGTGGTAGTCGAAGACGGACTCAGCGCCGTAGGAGCGGACTAGGTCGGCGCTCTTGGGCGAACAGGTTGCGATGGCGCGATAACCGGCTCTGAGATTCAGGTCAGTTATATCCCATCCCGGCTAAGCCCAGCAGTAAAGAGTAAAATGAATGAAGATAAAAAATAAATAATAAATTTGGAACCACTGACCTACGTAGAAACTGCAAGGCCATCGTCCCCGTAGCGGTACTTCCTCCATAGACCAGCACGAACTCGTCCTTTCGCTCAGAGGACGCATCGAGTGACAGGCCCAGCTCGTCCCGGAGAGCCAACGCCATTGTCGCCGGACCCGCGCCGCCGATAGCAGCGGCATCTGTAAATGACAGATCCGGGGGGATGAGCGCCAGAATGTCTGCGGTGGCTCCGACGTACTCGGCAAAGGCTCCAACAGCAGGGTCGAGTGGGTTCGCCCCATGCACTCCACCGCACACGCGATCCCCAACCTTGAACCGCTGGGTCGCTGCTGCGCCCACAGCAACTACTGTGCCAGCGAAATCACACCCGGAGATGGCCCCCGGGGTCGGGAAGTTTTCGACCATTTTGTGGTCAGTCGGGTTGAGCGCCACCGCAGCCGTGCGCACCAGCACCATGTCGGGGGCTAAGGGGGTCACGGGCGCGTCGCGGACATGGCCCAGCTGGCCATTAGGCAAACATACGATTGCGCCTTGCAGTTGAGGAATCTCGATAGATTCCTTGTAGCCCATTGTTGGTGTTGTAGGTTCGTTGGGGGGGACGATATGTGGGCGAGTTGCGATATCGTTAATTTCTGTCGATCACATAAATGAAGTGAGGCTGGGGAGCATACCTTGAAGATATAATGTACCTGAATTTCTACAATTACCGGATATATCTATAGGGGAGCTTTCAAGCCCACCGTATATTTGGGACTTGATGCATGGATTGAACCGATATTGCTACATGCAAAATGTCCCCGGTACCGTCCCCGAGCATGGCCCAAAAGTCCGCGAATCCGCCCCGAATTTATTCAGCCTACCGTAACCTGGCCCATGTCTCTTTAATGAAGTTGTTGACTGACATCGACACGCTATCATTGCGAAACTGTCTCTATCGCACAAGTGGAAGCAGACGCAAGTTCCCGTTATGGCGTCCAAAACATTTCACGAGTTTCAGCCCGTCGACAGTGCGTATCTCCGAGGGCCCGAATGATTCCTCTTGATACTGACGCATCCCGTCCTTGAAGGAAAGGGCAAACCCTACCCTCTTTCTAATCTCAAAGGCAGAGTGGTCTTAGTGGTGAACACCGCCTCAAAATGCAGTTTCACCCCGCAATACCGTGAACTCGAGCAGCTATACCAGCAAATCAACGAGAAGTACCCCGATGAATTCGTCATCCTCGGATTCCCCTGCAACCAGTTTGGCAATCAGGATCCCGGAACCAACGACGAAATCCAGACTTTCTGTCAGGTGAACTACGGGGTTAGCTTTCCGGTGCTTGGAAAGGTCGATGTGAACGGTCCGAATGCGGACCCGTTGTGGTCGTGGATGAAGGAGAAGCAGCCGGGAATCTTTGGCTTGACACGCATCAAATGGAACTTTGAGAAGTTTCTCATTACGGCGGATGGACAGGTTGCGGGGCGTTGGTGGAGCATGGCGAAGCCACAGTCTTTGCATGATACCATCGTTCGGGAGATAGAGGCTGGGAGAGGCTGACTTTAATGTGTGTACATGTTATAACGGACCATAAGTTTATAAGCATTCGAGTTAGCGTCTTCGAGTTCTCTGGGTTCTTCCTGTATGGAAAGTTACTGCTTTAGCATTGGACTTTGGACAAGCTGCATCATTGAAAATGGGGAAGGCTTCGCTTGTTTCGGAGACTTTATGCAGTCCTTCCGACTATCATCTCCGATATAAATCGTATGATCTGACCCTCTTCAAGGCGCACACTCCATTCTCGATCTTTTTGCGTCTGCTCAAAATTCATATAACACCAGGACGTCCTTGCTGCTGTATTCTAACAATCCCAACCAACCATCTCCATTCCAACGTCTGCCGCTGCCAGACCACCAGCCCTTCCCCAAATGGCTTCACGTGTAATTTTCGATCCCCTCATCGCCCTCCGCCTGGCTCCCCTCGTGAGCTCAACCTGCAGCCTCTGGTTCGCCTGGGACCAAAACATTTTTTTCGGAAACTTCATCCACCCCGCCAACCGGACCGCCAGCGATCGCATCCTTCCCACCTACTTCCAAACCTTCTTCCGCAGCGGCGTGATCTGGGTCCTGACCCTCCTCGGCCTCTCGCTATCGACAGCCGGCATCAACATCGTCATGGACCCAGCCTCGCTCGCCCAAAGCCAGTCCCTCCGTTGGTACGCCGCCGGCGCCGCTTTCACGGCCGGCCATGCCTTGTACGCGCCCATTGTCGCTCCCATCGTGCGTGCCATCTCCGAGGACCGCTCCAAGGGTCATTCCACACGCGACCTGGAACGCTGGCTGTGGTGGAACACTCTTCGGATGGGGACGGTGGATCTGGCGGCTTGGGTGTGTTTTGGGGTTGGGGCTATGCGTGGCATGAATCAAGGCTCGATCTAGTGGACAATAGCAGCTTAAAATACACAATCTATAATCAGCGAAGACCCGCATAAAAAGAAAGAGAATTTTTTTTTTAAACCCTTTTTTTTGCTTGATATAAAGTATGTGATTATTTATTAGCTCTGTAAAATTACCCTGTGTTTTATTATCAGGCTACTAAATAAAGATATTCTAATTAGTATCCTCAGGTAATATCTTGTTTTAAGGCATGTTAAGTATATTGCACACGTAAAATCTTCCTTAAGGAGACAGAAATACAGAATCTCCAATATTATATGACTTCTTAGAAATAAGGCACATTGAATCATAGATCTACAAGGCTAGGTCCGGGTCTTATATGTTCTTGTCGACTTATATAGTATACGCGCCGAGTGTATAAAAGCACACCAATGTCTACAACTACAGCAATGGCCCTAAAAGAAACAGGGTATAGGCTATCTGGAATATTCAAGGCGCCAACACACAGCACAGAAAGACATTTCCGCCATCACCGACTATTACTCCGTATATCGGGACCATTTAGCGTAACCAGCTCATTAGGCAGATCTAGCGGATCAACACATTACCCAAAGAGGATAAAGTGCAAACCGCCCGCGGCCTCCCGCGTCCTGACTCAACGCGCCCCCCGTCTTCCTCTCTTTCGGCTCGCGATCGACCCTTGCATTTCAGCCTCCCACGATGGCTGGTTGATGATAGTCACTCTTTTCTGTTGTGTCCTTTTTAATTGTGTCTTTTTCTTCACATCCACTCTTTATTGTACTCCGTACGCTTCTCAGGTCGCAATGCACCACTCTCAGCTGGCCCCGCTGCCAGACGACCTTCCCTTCCGCATCGTCTCCAAGACGATCGGGCAGGGGGCATACGCCTGGTACGTTCATTGTATCCATGAGATAATCTCCAATAATCATTGATTAACGAGTGTAGTATCAAAAAAGCCACCCCCACGCACACAGACCACCCCATCTTCGCCGTCAAGTTCATCCACAAAGAGTACGCCGCTCGACATGGCAAAATCAGCCCGCGACAATTGCAGATGGAGGCTACGGTGCACAAGCACATCGGCGACCACAATAATATCATCTCCTTCTTCCAGACGGGCGAGGACGATGTGTGGAGGTGGATTGCGATGGAGTTGGCCGAGGGTGGAGACCTCTTCGATAAGATCGAGGCGGATGAGGGTGTGGGCGAGGATATTGCCCATGTGTACTTTTCGCAGCTGATTAGCGCTGTGGGGTATATGCACTCGAAGGGGGTGGGACATCGGGATATCAAACCGGAGAATATGCTTTTGACGGCCGATGGGAATTTGAAGATTGCGGACTTTGGCCTCGCCACGCTGTTTGAGTACAAGGGCGTCACGAAACTCTCGACGACATTCTGCGGTAGCCCGCCCTACATTGCCCCCGAGGTCATTTCCTGTAGTGGGAAAGGTCAGTTCAGGGGCACAGGGTACCGCCCCGACCTGGTGGACATCTGGTCGTGCGGCATCGTCCTCTTCGTCCTCCTAGCTGGCAATACACCCTGGGACAGCCCCACCGACAACAGCTACGAGTTCCACGAGTACGTCGCGACGAATTCCCGCACAAGCGACGAGCTCTGGCAGAAGCTGCCCCCCGCGACGCTGTCGCTGCTCCGCGGCATGCTAAACGTCCAATCCGAGAGCCGCTTCTCCCTCGAGGACGTCCGCCGACACCCCTGGTACACCAGACAAAACAAGTACCTGTCCGCAGACTGCCGCCTCCGCGACCCCATCAACCTAGCCACCACCATGTTCGAGGCCCTCCACATCGACTTCTCGCAAGACCCGCTCCTCCGCCGCACCCGCGGCGGCAGCTTCGGCCTGCCCGAGCGTCCCGACATCGACATGGGCGACGCAGACACCGACACACCCGAACAGCGCATCTCATCCACACAGCCCGAGATACCGCGTCCAGACATGCTCGTCGACTGGGACACCCCCCACCTCAGCGACGTCTTCTCCGCCACCCAGCCTATGCATCGCCAACCCGCCCTCCTCTCCGTCGACCCCTCCCTCCTCGCCGACACCCTCGAAGACGAGCCCTCGCTGTCGCAATTCTCCGCCGCCCCCTGCGTCCCCCTCAGCCGCACCCAGAAGGCCCAGCGCTTCCGCGACATCGTGCCCCCGCGCCCCATGACCCGCTTTTTCTCCACCTGGGAACTCAAACTCCTCATCCCGCTTGTGTGTGAAGCCCTCCACCGTTTGGGCGTTCCCGTCCCGTCGGTCCCGGCCGTTGGTCCCGGCGACACATCCGCTATGATCCGCGTCGTGACCCGCGACGGCCGCATGTGCACACTCCAGGGGAAAGTCCTCATCGAGTGTGTTTCGGAGGGGATCTTCGAGATTGAGTTTATAAAGGTCAAGGGCGATCCCCTTGAGTGGCGCCGTTTCTTCAAAAAGGTTGCTGTGCTTTGTAAGGATGCGGTTTATAAGCCTGATTTTTAATTCTTCCTTTTCTCTTCTATCTTTCTTTGTTGCTTGTGCTTTGGGTTTATATTTGGTTGCTTGCTTGGTTAGATTATGTGCTTTGTCTTAACTATTATGTATGATTAATGTGATTTACGATGGGTCGGATTGGGTCTGGATGGATGGATGGATGGAGGGATACTGGTTATATAGGTTCTGTTTCTTTGATGTTTGGTTGATTGTCTGTTGTTTTTCTTCTCTTCTCTCTTGCTACTATTGACTATATATTACTGAAGTACCTATTTATTCTGCTGATCTTTAACTCTATGTATGATAAACCCGATTCATGGAGTCATACACATGATGCCAGTTTAGGCTTCATATGGCGCAAATACACCTCATATATGCTTGTCTTCGTGTCATGTGGCTGATTTCGTAGGTGATGCTCTCTTCGCGGTGTGTATGCTTCGTGTGTGATTGGCGGGTTTCTTGTTTATTTCATGTATGTAGACGAGACGTGAGAGCTGCTCAGTGGTTATTGTAGGTTTTTGAGGCTGGTTTGTGAGAGGTGGAGTTAGGAGTATGATGGGGTGGCTTTCAGGGACTGTGCTGGAGGGAGGTAAGGTTGGTAGCTGTTATATAAGGAAGTATATATGGGTTTTGAATGCGATACAGTATGTTTTGACTATCTTTCTTCCAGTCTCTCCCTTTTGTGTGTTTTGTTATATTTTATTGTTTTTCTATCTTATACTTTAGCTGTTTGTTGTTGATGTTTTTCTGCATTTCTTGTCAAGTACGGCTGGATATATCTTGTCGTCTCTAGTCCATGCTTGACGGAGGCATACATAAGGTTCAAGCGCAATCTTATCCAAGCCACATATCAAAGCGCAATTGACAACCAGACGGCACTTGTGTACTCATCTACTAATCGAGTCATCTATATCACTCTTTTGTAATGTGGATGATGTTTGCTCCCACGTGACAGATCTAGACTCGCTGATCCGCGGGGAAGATCGCTTGCTTGCTCTGCATCCCTTTGATTTTTACACCTTCTCTCGCGGTCTTCAGAAAACAGATTCCTCCAATGTGTTCGATGAACTTGCCATCCGCACCCCTGTCGCATCCATGGACAAACTCCCGGTAGAAATCCTCTCCAAAATCATCGACTGTGAGCCCCTCTCTCCCCCCCACTAATGCCACCCAACTGACGCATGGACCTCCTAGATCTCAACCCCCGAGAGCAGGTACAGCTCCAATCCGTTAATAAGCGACTCTTCGGTCTCGCGCGCGACAACAATCGCTGGCGACTCCACTGCTATGAAGCCTCATGGACCGCAACCCAGGCCGCCCGGCCGGCGGGACGGACCCCCGAAAGCCTCGTCTCGAACACCACACCGCTGAGCTCCCTCGGCCAGACCTCCCTGCGCTCCCTCATCCAGCCGCATATGGCCGGCGTCGACGAGGTCGCCTCCTCTCCGTCCTTCAGCGAACGCACCAGAGCCGCCGTGGAGTGGGATCCCTCCGTGGAAGGCGAAGACAGGGACTGGTACTCGGAATACATCGCGCGCAATGGGCCCCTCTCGTTCAGCTGGCTGCAGCAGCCTTTCTCGCGGAGTAGTAGCAGAAAGGACTTTCGCGAGGTTAAAGGCATGGCGCTGCTGCGCGATTGGAGCTCTGCGAGGGAGAACAAGGTCGTCGCCCCGCTGGATGATGGCAGTGTGTGCATCTGGGACCTCAACCATTCGCATTCGATCGGCTCCCAGGCGACGAAAGGCAGGGTCCTCGGTGTTAGTGCGCCGGGCATCTTGATGGCTGATTTGTCCGGACGCGCGGGGAAACAATCCCCTTCGCAGCGGTTTATCAATCTCGGAGAGACCATGAGCGTCGATTCGATCCGTCGTCGCGCGTACATGGCCGTTGGCAACGTCCTCAACGAGGTCGACCTTGAAACCCTCAAGGTCGTGTCCCAGCAGCGCTACGTCTGGTCCATCTCGGCCCTGTCTCAGGAAACGGACTACTCCGCGCCCCTGACGCTGGCCACCACGCTCGAAGTGCACATCTATGACGCGAGGATGTCCGCCACCGAAGAAGAAGAGGCCATCCATCTGCGCTGCGAAGAGCCCGTCACCCCGCTCGTCCCCGAATCCACCATCTACTCCCCACCGGACTCCCCCCTCCTCCAACTCCAGCCCGACGGGCGCCCACCCCAGCGTATCCGCCGACCCGGCCCCCCCGAAAAAAGCGACCACTACGCGCCGCTCTTCCAGCCCAGCCCGCTCTCCCTCCTGCACCCCCCGCCCCCTACGTGAACTCCATCTTCCTCGCCGGCCGCTTCCCCAGCATCCTGCAGTACGACCGCCGCTTCTTCCCCCGCCTGCAAAGCACCGTCCACTCCGGCGGCAGCCTCTGCGGCCTGACCTCTGTCCCGGCACCCCAGTTCCCCGTCTCCTCCGGCGGGCCGTACCCCTCGTCGCACAGTGTCGTCGCCTGCGGGGAGTACAAAGGCCGCGGCTCTCTCGAGCTGTACAACCTCGCACCTTCGCCCTTCCCATCTCCCTCCTCACCCAGCCCATCCGACTGGTCCTCGCACCTCTCCCCAGCCTACCAAAACCGCCAAAGCGCCGCCCGCTCAAAGGTCCTCTCCGTCGAGTCCCACGGCTCGCGCATCGCCTTCTCCGACGGAGACGGCAACATCAAATGGGTCGAGCGCAACGGCCGCTCTGAAATCCGCCGCTTCAACCTAGCATCTGCGCCTCCCCACCAAGCCTCTCACTCCCACATCTCCGACAACGATGGATCCAGCAGCAGCAGCGGCGGCGGCGGCATCTGGACATCCCACTCCGCCCCCGGCGACGTCGCGCAGAAAATCCTCTCCACAGGCGGAAACCTCACCGGCGACGAGCTGCTCATCTGGACGGGCGAGCGCCTCGGCCGTATTCGCTTTTCCGCGCCGTCGAAAACCCCCCCTTATCCTTCTGTCGAAGACGAGGCCAGCGACAGCGACAGCGACAACAGTATGGACGTTAATATGGACCCCCTCGCGCGCGAAGAAGCCCGCAAGCGGAAGCATGAGTACGCGCGTCGCGAGAGGGATTATTCGCGGGCGATGAGGCGCGCGCTGGAAAGGCAGGCGGATGAGGTGAGGAGGATGCAGGGGTTGGGTCTTTAATATATCTCTTCGGCTTTTCTATCTCTCTTTTTTTCTTGGGTTTGATGTTTTGTTGTGATGTTTGGGGTATAGTATGTATTTTTGGGAGATTGTTGTTTCTGGCGTGTTTGGTTTGGTTTATACTTGCATTGGGTGGTGTTTATTTGGTTGGAGAGTTTATACTATACTACAGCATACTAGGTAGATAGTTTTCATTAATTGTCTGATATTTTGGTTTTCGGTTTTTGTTGAGCCGTTGGTGTGACTGATTTGTTTAAGATATGATAGGATTTAGGGATGGGTTCGCTACTTTGGTGTATGACTATATCTGGGTATCTATTTATGGATCAATCCGGTTGTACTTAATGTTCTAGTACGATTTCTTGAAGAAAAGGAAAGAGAAAGAAACAAGTAAAGTGTAATCATTTTGGGTATCTGTCAGATGTAGATCTGAGTATATAGTATTCTAACATGGGAAGTACTTCCGGTGGAACGAAACGATAGTCTGTTGTTCACTGCCAGTAATAATCCCAGTATACAAACCTTTTAACCGTAACGCCGTGGATGCTTCAGTCTTTTCCCCTGAGTAATAAAGAGATGGAACATCAAAGTAAAAATAGGATCACCGCTTCAAATGAGAGTAATCCCGCAACACCCCCATCATATGAGTGTTGGTCGTCTTGCCACTCCGCCGCGGTTTCTTCACCTTCTTGTGCTCGTAATTCGGCCGCATCTTGACAACCTTGTTCTTGCTAGTCGGCGTGATCCCGGCCTTCTCCAGCTCCTCCTTGACAGTCTGCTGGTCCGGCACGCGGATCTTTTCCCAGATCTGGCGAAACTCGTCGTCAAAGTGCTGAATGAGCGACGGGTCGTTCGCCCACACCATCTTGGCATGGTCGTCCTTCTTATTGCGCGTCACGAGCACCTTCCCCGCCTTCTCCAGCGAGTTGATCGTCTCCTCCACAGCAGGCCACCCCTCGCGCAGCTCGCGCACGCTCATCCCCGCCCCCGACGTCTGTGCCTGCAGTTTCGCCAGCAGCTGCTCCGCGCTGCGGATATTATGCGGCGGGCGGAAGCTGAACGTGCCCTCGCCGTTGGCCCCAGACGCATCAAACAGCACCTTCTCGTGCATCTGCAGGATGCTCCGCAGCGCCTGCACATACCCCTGGTCGTGGGCGCGGTGCTGCAGAGACAGGTACGACACGATGTCGTTGAACTTCAGCGGCACGCCCTTGTTCTTCATGTGCTCGATCGCGAAGATCACCTGCGTCATGATGTCCTTGCCTGTCCCCGTGTTCGCCGGCTGCGAGTACACGATGTCGCCGTCATGGCGGCGCCGTTTGCTCGGGTCACTGCCGCCGGGTGTGGGCGTCGACGGCGTCGATGCGCCGACCTGCGAACTGGTGCCGGAGTTCGTGCTCCCTGTGCCGGCGTTGTGCACGAACCGTCGCTGGGCCGGCATCTGCCGGGCGTAGTCCATTACGCCGGCGTTGAAGCTCTTCAGCTGCTGTTGGAGGTGCGACATGATTGCGGTGGATGGGGGTTCCGTATAAGAGGGAGGAAAGAGTGATGCGGCGTTCTTCCGGAGGCGAAGTCGGCGGAGAAGGTCCTTAGAGCTGCTGAACGGAGCTCTAGCCGTGTGTGTGATGGAGCATATGAAGCGCCGTGTAGAGTCGAAGCCAGGAGTGGCGGTGGGCAGCGACTGGACCGAACCGTCAGTGAGCGTGGATGGTCGACGGAGGGATGTCAGAGTGAGACGAAAGAGAGTTGAGGCTCATTATTCATGCGGGCCTGAGGCTGGGGCCATCCACGTGACACCCAAACCAGGCTAACCGCATCGGGACGAGCTCCAGCTCAAGCCGCGTCTTTCATCTTCGACGGTCTTGATTGTTCTCTCTCCAACCTTCCCCTCCCATTTGGCCATTTCCTTTCTTCCATTCTTTTGCCTTCTCGCTATTTGGTCGTGGTACACGGGGCTCTTTATTTCCTTGCCCTTGTCATGACCTAGTGGCTTTGCTTCAGCGTTGTGCACTCGTCCTGGCCAGTGCATCTCGCGCCCAGCGACCGGTATCCGACCAACACACCGACCTAGCTACGCACCGACTAACGCAAGCTATATTGCTTACTCGAATCAATTGATCCGCCTTTTTATTGACTGTATACATTATTCCGACTGCAGCGAAGGCTGCGGGAATCGATCTGAGCCACCATGGCGGCGGCCACTGTTGAGATCCCTTACCTAGCCTCGCATTACTCAATTGCCGAGTCGACTCTCTCGACCCTCAGCCAAGCTCCCACCGTTGAGCTCGTCAACGAGCTTCTCCAGGCTATCACTAAGAAAGCCCGCGAGTACGATGAACTCAAATCGGACAAGCTCCACATTGAGGTTGAGCTCGAAAATGCGGTTCGCACCAGCGACTCCAAGATCAAGGTGTTGAAGAGCTCGGTCGAAAAGGGCCATGCGGAGGTCGAGGAAACCAGAAAGAAACTACACGAGTCGGGTAAGACTCTGCCCCGATGACTGGCTGTGTCCGTCGAAGCACCGGCTTACAATGTCTAGAAAACGCCCGATCTACCCTAGAATCTGAAATCGCCTCCCTCAAGTCCTCGTCGACGTCCAACGAGTCCGAAGTCAGCTCGCTTAAGTCCCGCATCTCGTCGCTGGAAGCGTCCAACCGAGATACCCTCGCTCTGCTGGAGTCCAAGTCCGGCGCGTACGATAAACTGGCGGAGGAGCTCTCTACACAACACAAGAAGACTATCGAGCTCAGACGGGAGCTGTCCACCGCGGAGCAGAATCTGCAGGCGGCCAACTCGGCGTCTGCGAGCGCCAAGTTCCGCGAACAGAGCCTTCAGCAGGACTTGGACCTCACCCGCAAGAACAACGAGTGGTTTGAGACGGAGCTGAAGACCAAGTCGGCCGAATACCTGAAGTTCCGCAAGGAGAAAAGCGCACGCATTTCCGAACTGCAGCGTGAGAACGAGGAGTCCGGCGCCAACGTTGACTCCCTCCGACGGAGCGAGAATTCCCTCAAAGGCCGCTTGGACGAGGTGGAGCAGCGTTACGAGGAGTCCTTGTCCAACATCCAACAACTCAGGGAGGAAGCTATTCAGGCAGCAGAGTCGTTTAGAATCGAGCTGGATAGCGCCAACCGCCTGGCTGAGCTCCAGGGCAACGCCGCGGAGACTGCGAAGCAGCGTGTGCAGGAATGCCAATTGGCGCTGGACAAGGCTCGGGATGATGCGGCCGAAGAGATCTCGCGTTTACGCGTGGAGATGGAGACGGAGCATTCGGACAAGCAGGCTGCAGAGCGTCGCGTGGCGGAGCTGGAGCTTGCTATTAGCCAACTCGAATCGGAAGGTCCGCGGGGTAGGAGATCCATGAGTCCAGCCGTTGGCCTCAATGGTGGACCGACCACCCCCATGCGCGCTTCCACTCCGGTGGGCACGTTCTCGCCGAGGGCCTCCCGCACCAAGGGTGGTCTCACTCTCACGCAGATGTACACGGAATACGATAAGATGCGCACAATGCTCGCCGCTGAGCAGAGAACCAGCCACGAACTACGCGCTACGCTGGATGAGATGGTGCAGGACCTCGAGGCTAGCAAACCTGAAATCGACGAACTGCGCGCAGACCATAGCAGACTCGAGAATGCCGTCGTGGAGATGTCGAACATTCTGGAGACGGCTGGGAAGGAAAGAGACGACGCCACGAAGGAAGCACGGAAGTGGCAAGGCCAGGTGGACGGCTTGTCTCGTGAAGGTGACATCCTGCGCCAGCAGTTGAGAGACTTGAGCGCCCAAGTGAAGGTGCTCGTGTTGGAGGTAGCGATGATGAAGGAGGGGGAGAACTACGACCGGGAAGAGCTCGAGAAGGTGGCTCGCAAGGAAATTGAGGAGTCGGCCGCCGATCTGAGCCCCACTGGACGCTTCATCAGTCAGAACCTGATGACGTTCAAGGATCTGCATGAACTTCAGGAACAGAACGTCACCCTTCGCCGGATGCTGAGAGAGCTTGGCGATAAGATGGAGGGCGCCGAAGCCCGCGAGCAGGATGCCGTGCGCCAACAGGAGCGGGAAGAGTTGAAGGAGCTGAGAATCCGTGTGCAAACGTACCGGGACGAAATCACCAACCTGGTTGCTCAAACCAAGAGCTACGTCAAGGAGAGAGACACTTTCCGGAGCATGCTGACCCGTCGCCGTCAGACCGTTGGCGATGCTTCTGTTTTCTCCCAGTCTTTGCCTCTGGGCGCTACGCCGCCCACCGACGAAGGCGTCACGGACGCGACCGACAATGCCGACTTGCTGCGCAAGGTGCAAGCCCACTTCGACAGCTTCCGCGAGGAGACTGCCACCGATCACTCTGCCTTGAAGCAGCAGGTGAACGACCTGTCTCGCAAGAACAGCGAGCTTATGAGCGAGATCAGCCGCTCAAGCAGCCAGCTTGGTGCTGCTACCCAGCGCGCCGAGCTTCTGCAGAGTAACTTCGTCATGCTAAAGAGTGAAAACTCGGAACTCCAAAAGCGCTACGCAGCCCTCTTCGAGAATGCGAACCGACAAGACTTGAAGACCCAGCAGGCCGCCGAAGACCTCGTCGAGACCAAGGGTCTCGTTGAAAGCCTGCAGCGCGAGAGCGCAAACCTTAAGGCCGAGAAGGACCTGTGGAAGAACATTGAGCGGAGACTGATTGAGGATAACGAAACCTTGCGCAACGAACGGGCACGCCTCGACTCATTGAACGCCAACCTGCAAACCATTTTGAACGAGCGCGAGCATACCGATGCCGAGAGCCGTCGGCGTCTCCAGTCCAGCGTCGAGTCCCTGGAATCGGAGCTGCAGTCTACGAAGCGGAAACTGAACGACGAGGTGGAGGAATCGAAGAAGGCGGCACTCCGCAGAGAGTATGAGCACGAGCAAAGCCAGAAGCGCATCGACGACCTAGTGACGAGCCTGGGCTCTGTGAGGGAGGAATTGGTGGCCGCCAAGACCACCCGCGACCACCTGCAAACCCGGGTCGACGAGCTCACCGTGGAGCTTCGCAGTGCCGAGGAGCGGATTCAGGTCGTCCAGTCTAGACCCAGCGTTTCTGCCGCCCCCGCGCAGGAGCCTGTCACCGAGACCACCGGCCAAGAGTCCGGTCTCACGCGCGAACAGGAGTTGGAAATCCAGGTTTCGGAGTTGAAGCGGGATCTGGAGCTAGCCAAGGGTGAGCTCGAGCATGCCAATGAGCGGGTGGAAGATTACAAGAGTATCAGCCAGGAGACGGAGGAGCGGATGCAATCAATCACCGACACGCATGACCAATACCGGGAAGACACGGAGAATCTCGTTGAGGAGAAGGATAAGAAGATCAAGGACCTTGAGCAGCGCATCGAGGATATCTCATCCGAGCTTTCGACGACGAATGACGAGCTCACTAAGCTGCGTGATGAGCAGGGCGAAGTCGCTCGCCGCCTCGAAGAGCAGAAGTCCACTCTCGAATCGGAAGTTACGCGACTGAAGGACGAGAACGAGCGCCAGATCGCCTCTGCGCAGTACCACCAGGAGGACCTGAAGGCACAGGCCGAGATCGCCCAGCATGCTCAGCAAAACTACGAAAGCGAGCTCGTCAAACATGCCGAGGCTGCGAAGAACCTGCAGATCGTGCGCTCGGAAGCCAATCAACTCAAGCTTGACGCCGTTGAACTACGCACCCAGGCCGAGACTTACAAGAAGGACCTGCTGCAGAAGGAGGAAAGCTGGAATGAGATCAAAGCCCGCTATGAGGGCGAAGTCTCGGAACTGAACAAGCGCCGCGAGGAGGTCCTGCATCAGAACTCTCTTCTCCACAGCCAGCTCGAGAACATCACCAACCAGATTTCGTCTCTCCAGCGTGACCGCGCTAACATTCCCGAGGATAACGAAGAGGGCGGAGCCACCAACGCGAACTTGGAGGGTCTCCAGGAAGTCATCAAGTTCTTGCGCCGCGAGAAGGAGATTGTCGATGTACAGTATCATCTGTCGACCCAGGAAAGCAAGCGTCTCCGTCAACAACTCGACTACAGCCAATCCCAGCTCGACGAGGCCCGTCTCAAACTCGAACAGCAGCGTCGCGCAACTGCCGATAGCGAGCACTCGAGCTTGACCAACAATAAACTCATCGACACGCTGAACGAGCTGAACCTGTTCCGTGAGAGCAGCGTCACGCTCCGCAGCCAAGTCAAGCAGGCCGAAACTCTGCTCGCCGAGAAATCTGCACGCGTGGATGAACTCGTGAACCAGGTGGCACCTCTAGAGACTCGCATCCGCGAACTCGAAGGTGTGGTGGAGACCAAGGACGGAGAGATGCAGCTTCTGCATGCGGATCGCGACCGTTGGCAGCAGCGTACGCAGAACATCCTGCAGAAATACGACCGCGTGGATCCCGCAGAGATGGAAGGACTCAAGGAGAAGCTTGAAACGTTGGAGAAGGAACGGGACGAGGCTGTGTCTGCTCGCGACGTGCTGCAGGCTGAGGTTACCTCGTACCCGGAGCAGTTGAAGCATGCGGAGGTTCGGGTGCAGGAGCTGCGGACGAAGCTCACCGAGCAATTCAAGGCTCGATCGAAGGAGCTCACGGGGCGTATCAACGCTAAGCAGGGAGAGCTGAACACCGCTCTGCAAGAGAAGGAGGTTATCCAGGAAGAACTGAACACGACGAAGCAGGAGCTGGCTCAGTTGAAGACAAATATGGCCGACCAGCCGTCTGCGCCGGCACAGCCTGCTGAGCAACCCGTTGCTCATGGAGTTGACGCAACTCCTGCCTCTCAGTTCCCCACCTCTACCGTCCAGGTTCCTGTCAGTGATGATGAGCGAGTGAAGGCGCTGGAAGAGAAGATACAGCGTCTGGAGGCTGCCCTTGCTGAGAAGGATGCGCTCCTGCAGCAAAAGGATTCGGCCCTTTCCGCTAAGGATGCTGAGCATGAAACCAAGCTGAAGGAACGCATTGAGAAACTCAAGGAGACCTACAACGGCAAATTGGCCGAGATTAGAGCTGCGCACCGACAGGAAGTTGAGAGGCTCAGCGCTGGCCAGCCTGCGTCGCAGCAGCCCGCCCAGCAGGAACCTGGAACGCCGAAGACGGATCAGCCGCCGGCGACCCCGGTCAAGACAGACGTTGCCTTACCGGAGCTCACCGACGCCCAGGCTCGGGCGCTGGTTGCGAAGAACGAGACCATTCGAACCATCGTGCGCAACAACATCAAGGCCATGATCGCCAAGGAGAAGGAGAAGGACAAGGAACAGGCGGCTCAGGTATCGGCTGGAGCCAGCCAGGAGGCTATTGCCGAGGTGGAGAGGAGATTCAACGAGGAGAAGGCGGCCCTGAAGAAGTCCTACGAGGAAAGCCTGGAGGAGAAGATCAAGTCCGCTGTGGAATTATCCGACAAGAAGACGCTGGTCAAGGTCAGCATGCTGGAGACTCGGTCTCGGACCGCCATGGCCAAGATCGAGGTTGTCCAGAAGGCCGCTGCTGAGACGCCGCAGAAGGCCGTTGTGGAGGTGTGGGAGGTGGCCAAGACTACCAAGGCACCCCCTGCTCAGGCGCAGACTCCTAAACCCCCGGCCGCGTCCCCTGCGCCTA
Organism: Aspergillus campestris IBT 28561; assembly: GCF_002847485.1. NCBI lineage: Eukaryota > Fungi > Ascomycota > Eurotiomycetes > Eurotiales > Aspergillaceae > Aspergillus > Aspergillus campestris. The sequence continues at coordinate 377,326 of NW_020194348.1, read as the reverse complement.
CACCCACGCCCGCACCTACGCCCGCACCAACCCAGCAAGCACCACCGACGCCCGCACCGCAGCAGACCCCTGTCGCTGCCTCTCCGGCGCCTCAACCTGCAACCCCGGGGCCAGCTCAGGCAGCTCCTGCAACCCCGGCCCGGCAAGCGGCGACCCCAGCTCAGGCTCAAGCGCAGCCTCAGGCTCAACCTCAGCCGTCGCAGCCAACCCAGCCAACTCAGCCAACGCAACAAAATGGTCAACAACCGCAGACACCGCAGAAACAGCAGCAACCAGTCAAGGCCCCCACGCCTGTACAAGCCAATGCCCCCACACCAGTACAAGCCAACGCTGAGAATCCGTTTGGGGTGACCCAGAACCAGAATCAGCAGCAGGGGCAACAGCCTTCGTCGTTGCCCAGCAAACCCCCAGCCGGTGCCAACACTGGTGCTATCCGGGCTCTCCAGTCGGCACTTCCCATTGCCCGAGGCGGTCGAACGGGCGGCCGTGGCGGTCAACAAAATCCGTTCGGACCGCAAGGTCAGCAAGGCCAGCCCCAAGCCCAAGGCCAGCAGCAGCAACAACAGCAGCAAACGCAAGGCCAGCGGGGTTCGGGTCTTCCACGCGGTCGCGGTGGCCGCGGTGGCCATCGGGGCGGGCACCAACAGGTGCAGACAGCCAATATCCCTCAGGCACAGGGCCAGGCGAGTCCAGGAGGCGGACGCGGCGCTCTGAACGCTGGAGCGCGTCAGTTCGTGCCGCAAGGCAACAAGCGCGCTCGCGAAGACGGCAGCGATGCAGGACAGGATGGAGCTGGAGGAAAGCGGATGAGGGGAGGTGGTCAGGCACGGGGATCGTGATCATCTTTTTGATTTGATATGTACGTGTATGGGGCTGGATGTCATTTCGACAACAAAATCTTCGATTTATCTCCTTTGTTATAGGTATATGGGTAGAGCGTTCTTCTTTTCTTTACTTTTGTGTTCTTTTTTTTTTTATCATTCATGTCATATTAAATAATACATCTGGCTCTGGTATGATCTGATATTATGCTATGTTTTTCAGACCTGATATGGAGAAATGGGTATCGTAGCTCGCTGTATAACAAAACAGCATTCTCCGAAGATGAAGGAAAGCAAAAAAAGAAAAGAGACAGATAAATCACTTCTTGCGCGTATTCCCTGCAGCAACCAACTTGGTCAACGTCTCCCTCTCCCTCTGCAAGACAACCAGTCTCGCCTCCTCAATGACCTTCCCCTCCAGCGTAGCAGCAGCAGCAGCAGCATCCTGATCCTGACCCTGAGCAGCAGCAGCAGCAACAACAACAGGCGAAGACTTCTTCCCCCTCGCCCTCCGCCTCCTCTGCAGCGGCCTCCCCACACCCCCCCAAACAACCACCCACTCCGGAATCCTCACATCAGCCTCAACCACACACCCGGCACAAACCCTCGCATGAGAACCAACCACACACCCGCCGCTCAAAACAGCAAGACTCTCCACCGACGCCGCCGAGCATATCGTCACACCCGGGAAAACAGTAACGCCGGCGGCGAGCGTCACACTCGCTGACACGCGAATCTCGCGGTCCTGCCCATTGCGCAGCCCTATTTGAGCCGCGACGTGCGAGTGTTGCGCTGGTGGGAGGCCGAGGACGCACTTCTCGGAGATGATGCACGCGTCGCCGATTGTGATGGGCCCGTCGAAGGAGTAGAGCTTTGCGCGTGGGTGCACAATGCTGCCGACCCCTATTGTGATTGGGTGTGTGCCCTGGAAGGTTGCTGTGTCGGAGATGGTTGCTGTTGAGTGGGCGTGGACGGGGGCGCGTGGTGGTGGTTGCGGACGGGGTTGGGCTGGGATTGTGGTTGGGAGTGGGCGGAGGGGCGGGAGGGTGGGGGTTTGAGGTAGTCCATTTCTTGATTCTTTTATGGTTCTGTTCTTTCGTTCGGGTTGAGTTGAGCGTGTTGGGTGGGTTCGTAGGGTCGTGGGTTGTTGTGTGGTTGTGGTGGTAATAGTTGTGTGTGAAGTCGGAGTCAAGGAGAAGAGTTGGAGATGTGGAGCTGGTCCGATCCCGCTGGTTATCGCTTATCGATATGAGAGCCTGCAAGTTATAGCATAGACTTGCCAGTAGTATAAAAAGGAAAACTTGAAGAAACTGCGAATTGCAAAATGTGAATGACAAAAAGAAAAAGAGATAGAAGAAATAGAAGAAAGAAAGAAGAGAAAAAAAACATGGTCTAAAGTCATACAAATCGGATATCTAGCAAAACCAACAGAAACCACAGAACCGGAATCACCTCAGAAAAAAAGGACGAAGGGATATACATGGGAAAAGAAGACGAAGTAAGAATAAAAAAAATCAAACATCAACCTCCACATTCTCAGTATTCGCCGGCTTAATCCCATTTCTACGCCTCCAATCCCAAACCCCCCGGTCAATCTCCTCCCTCGTCACCCCATCGCGGACCAAGCAAAACGTAACCCCCAGCTCCGTCTCCACATTGCGATTCCTCGCCTCGTCGTCGAAAAACAGCATATCCTCGAACCGCACCCCACTCGCACTCTGGATCTTAGCGAAATGCGCCGTCTTACTCGCCGGGAAGATCTGCACGTAGTCGAAGTAGTCGAGCGAGCGCACCGACCGCGGCGCGCCCCTCGCCGCCGCCAGGTTATCCGAGAACGTAGGGATCACATGTAGTGCCTTGAGCATGTCGCGGGCGAGGTCAGGCGTGTGTGTTCGGGAGGCCAGCGCAAGAGGAATCTGTCGTGCTTTGCAGGCGTAGAGGATTGACGAGACGGAGGGGTAGAAGGCGAAGGACTCGCCCCATCTGTATCACATTACACATTAGTCCAGTGCACTCGTCTGCCAGCTGTGGGGAAGACGTACCGGTCGATACAGCGCGAGTTATTGTCGCGCGGCTTCACCGGCGCGCTGACGTGCGTGTCGACCCAGAACGGCCACAGCGTGTAGTCCAAATCGAAGGCGATCAGTTTCGGGAGGGGCAAGTTGTCCGTGAAGGTGGCGGGCGCTGTGGAGGCGTCTTCCAGGGGCTGGGTGTTGGTTCTTTTCGCGCGCATCATATTCATCGTGTCTATCTGTCTATCTGTCTATCTGTCTATTAGGCAGTTCTGTCGGTCTATGGGCGTTGGTGGGGAAGTGGGGATGAAGTTGAATCGCATCGGTTATCTATACAGATCGCCGGTCACGTGGACTACGCCTCTACTACTATCTATCTACTGGATATACCGGATATCGACATCATTCGCTTCATTTCTGTCAAACAACGCCATGGACAACTAGAGCAGCAGGTCTGCCTTGCTATGTACAAAGCCACCTGTCAACCTCCACGTCATCTCGGAATCCGCCATTGTTTGCCTTTTTTTGGTTTTTGTTCGTTTTGTGGTCACTTCCCCTTTCAAGCGTCACTCGGTCAATCCCAACGTCCCAGGTCAAGTCCATCCAGTGGTCCAATCGTCTCGGCGACGCACTCATGATCCTGTCATTTGCTCAGGTCCAACCAGAAAACAACCTTCAGACAATGCGGATTGGTAAGCGACAATGCAGGGGAGTGAAGAAATAAAACAAAACAGAAATGGGACTGAACAATCTTCTTCTCCTCCATCTCTCTAATCCCCATCAAAGGGTACCGTAATCCATCTCCACTCAAATGGTGCCGTAAATAAAACATCCCACAGTCTCCAGATACTTCCAAATCTGCTGGTGATTCTGCGCTCCGCCGATGCTGATCTCCTGTTTTAGGCAGTCCCAATCAGAGGCGTGACGGATGATGCGAACCTGCTGGGCAGTGCTCAAAGTGCCGTCCGCGTTGACAGCTTCAGCGATGATCTGACGCCACTGATCCAGCGAGAGTCCATATCGCCATTCCTCCTTCTGAGCTGGGCGAGGTGCTGACTTGCGACGGTTCGCGTTCTTGGGGCGAGACTCTTTCGACTGCGGGGAGGACTGCGTGGTTTTTCCAGCGCTGCCTTCGTTGGAATCGTCGTTCGAATCCTCTTCTGAAGACTCCGATTTGGAGCTCTGGTCTTCGCTCTCTTGGGGTACGGCCTTCGGGGCGCTGTTCAGGCTGGGGAAGTTTTCTTCAAAGCCCCTGCTGCCTGGCTGGAATGGACCAGCATTATCACCCACCCATGTATTGTGGCCCGCAATGCTGGCATAAGTCACTCTCACCGGGGCCGGAGGCGGCGACATAGCCAGTGGATTAGCGCGCTGCGGCAAGTGAGCAGGCGGGAAGGTTGGCAGAGTCCCTACCGACGGGTGCGCCGCTTCCGCGTTCCTCATCGCTCTGTATCTGGCAGCAAGGGCTTCTCTGCCAAGAGCAACCGCTGCTTGTACACGGTTTTGGTGTCCCGGTCTGCCCACGATGGGATCCACTCTGGCGGCCTGTGCACGGTTTTCATCCTCCGGTCTGCCAGCGATAGGCTCGACTCTGGCAGCCTGTGCACGGCTTTCGTACTCGGGTCTGCCCGCGAAGGGATCAACTCTGGCGGCTTGTGCGCGGCTTTCGTACTCTGGTCTGCCCGCGAAGGGGTCCATCCTGGCTGCCTGTGCTCGGCTTTCATACTCAGGTCTTCCCGCGAAAGGATCCACCCTGGCTGCCTGTGCACGGCGTTCATACTCCGGTCTGCCCGCGAAAGGATCCACATTGGTAGCCTGTGCATGGCTTTGGCTCTCAGGTTTGCCCGCAGCAGGATCCACATCCGCAGGTCGACTGGCCAGATTGAGCCTCGCGAGTAACTGCGAGGTAGGCGAAAGAGGGGCTTCGATCTGTCCAGCTTCTTCGTGTCTAGCAGTCTTAGGGAAGAGACCGCTTGTGCCAATTGCGTTTGCCGCATCGCGTCTCGCCGAGACGGCCTCGTTGGATGGATCCCGAGCCTCAACAGGTCTGGCGTTCCCATGTTCAAGAACAACTGGGTTAGACCCAACCACACGCCAATCGTCCGAGCGACTAAGCGACTCGTAAGTGGGAGGGGGCGTCAACGACACATTATGTTCCTCAGGGGGCTCATAAAGAGGCAACGTGTCCACGTCCGAGTCATTTTCCTCCGAGTTGTCTCTCCTGATTGTCTCCCGTCGGACGTACGGGGTGGGTGGCCGGAACAGCGGGTTGCGGTTTATATCAGACAATCGTGGCAGCGGGGCCAGAGGGAAGAATGGCATTTGGACCTGCGCAGGTTGCATGGGTTCCATGGGCATAGTGTCCGGGTTCATGGTGGTGAATCGGTTAGCAGGCTGTGGTGGGAAGAGGCCTTGCACTGGCGCTGGGGCCGAGACCCCTCGTGCAGTCTCCGCAGCCCGAGTGACGAGATTGTTGGCGAAACGAATGTGTCCGGGCTCTTGCTGCGTCTGATTTTGGTATCGGTGGAATTGGTGGCTCAATAATCTGTGCGTCATGCTTTGCCGCCACTGAATGGGCCGGGGACTGGTAGAGTTCGCATCTCCGTCTTCGTCGGAGGAGAAGTTCGTCTCGACGCCGCCAATGATAGTAACGGCTCCCGGCCGCTCTGCAGACGGCGAAAGCACATCCTGAGGTGACACGTCCTGAGATGACACGTCTCCAAGAGATTCCTGGGTTTCCAATTGCTGCTCCTCTTGTCCCGACTCTCTTGGTTGTTCATGAGCTTCAGACGTTTCACCCATCTCTTCGGAAGCGCTGATTTCGGGAGTGTTTTCGACGACTCGATCTTTGTCCTCGAGCAGCAAAGCACGCGATACAGCATGCATCAACAGTGTGCGAGACCACAACTCAGATCCGGTGATCCCTGCCTTGAGTAGAGCGTCCAAGCGAACCCTCTTGGAGAGCCTCTCATATTCCACCTTGAGTTTATCACGCTGTTTCTGCTCCGCGTCTGCGTCCCCGTACTCCGACCCCTCCGACATATCATCGATATCACTGATATCTGATGAGCTGCCGCTGTGGTTCAATCTGGAAATAGTCTCCGACACCTCGAGAAGACGTTTCGCGTGATCAGACAGCGCATCGTTCGGAAGCCAAATCACGCTTCCTGTGTTGCCGTTCTCAGCTTCCGGAACAGCGATTGCTTTACCCTGGGGGAGAAAGGCTAGGAGATGTTCTGGGGTCTGCTGCATGGCGAGCATGCTTTCCAAATGAATTGCGCCGGTGCTCGACAGCTCGATGTCGGACAGAATAAGGTATGGAATGGAGCGCAGGCCGCGAGTGCATGCGAACTTCCTGAGCTCGTGAGGCGAGATTACATGGGCAGATGCTGGAGAATAACAACCGTTAGCTGCGATTCCATCAGGAGCAGAACTGGCTTGAAACTTACCAATATTTCTGCTAGCAGACGCCCTCTCCCTAGGCTGGCCCCTTCTTCCATGTCCAGACTGTCTAGAGGAAGACTGAGCAGATGACGATCCAGCAGAACCCACATCCTGTTGAGCAACGCCCGCCCCACCAATAACATCCTCCGCATCCTCCTCCACAAAGTCCAGCTCACTCTGAACATAAGCCCTAGCCAGCACCTCAACACCAACAGGCCCAATCTCATTCCCACTCAAATCGAGCTTCCTCACAAGAAAGCAATTCTGAAACGCCTCTAGAAACTTCCCCCAAACCCTCTTATCCTCAGCGGACTCAACCCGGATATCGTTCTGAGAAAGGTCCAACTCGCGGAGATCAGCAGCACTCAGCTTGACAACCTCCGTCAGATTTTCCAGCGCGCGCACAGTGAGCTTGTTGCCGCGCAGACGCAGCTCCGTTACTTTGACAACGCCGTCTGCATGGCCCTCTTCCTTGTACTCGATGCAGCGGATCAAGTCGCCGATGAACTCCGCGAGGCCGGCGTCTTCGAGGTCTCTGCCTGTGGCGTCGATCTCGAGATGGGGATCGCGCGCCGCGGTGCTTCTTGAGCCTGGTCTAGACGGGATTCGTTTTTTCTATACTGCTGTTAGTGTATACTCTCTACTAGGGTCGGACATGTTGTGGTTCCACTTACCAGGTCTTTGGAAATGGTCTTGCCAGCTTTGATGCCGGATATTCTCCTCTGGTATGATGTTAGCTTGCTAACTCTTGTTGGTAGGGGCTTGATACATACAGAGGAGTAGTTGAGTTTGCCCATGATGGGCGGGTCACATGTCTACCTCTATATCAGCTTATTTCGTATGAGATTATGCACATCAACAAGGCATCCAAGAATGATGATGGGTCAGAGGGACAAATATTCAAGCAAGCAAGTATGCCAAACGCATATACGCATTCAGGAAGACACGATACTCATCATTTCGCTCTTTCACGAGCTTTGATGTGAAGAGGTGATATGATATGCACGGATAAGAGATGAAGTGTACTTACAAAGACAAGATATGATGAGAAATAGTAGTGTGTGATAGAACGCGTGATCGCGAGGTTAGTTCGAGCGAGCTGTGAACAACTGCTATTGTGAGATGGGAAGACTGCCGCAGTATCAATCTGTTAGATACTTTCGTTTCTTTGTAATGAAAGAGGTATAGTATGATATGCAAGTGTGAAGTCTCAAGTGGGTTTAATACTTACATGTCTTTCTAGATGGAACTAAACAAGACGTCATCCACAAGACGACGACAACAACGATCAACGATGTGGATGGGACAATGAAATGGCGAGAGGTCAGATAAGGAAGAAAGGAAGAAAGAATCAAGCAGAAGGATCAAAACAAACCAGAATTTATAAGACAAGAAAAGACGTGACCAGCAGTGAAGCACCGCTATCAAAACAACCATCACTGTCGACCAGGCCGGTACTCTACATGTCGATTTTGGGGTTAGCGCCTTAATTCATCGTGCTGGGTGGCCGTGTTTGGGTGTGATTGCGGTGATTGTAGATGGGTGTTGGTGCTGGGTGCTGGGTGTTTGTTTATGACGTCGTCAGATCAGGTCTGTAGTGTTGCTTTGTTTCTTTCTTTCTTTCTCCCTGGGTTAAGGATATTGTTGTTGTTTTTTGCTTGCCATCGATGGATAGGATTAGGAGTATAGGATATAGGCTAAAGCTAACTCAGTATGTATACAGCTTGTTTGAAGACAACAACATGGAAGAAAGCATCAATATCAAGCAAATGCAACATATCCGCCTTTCCATAAGGTACCATATATCATCCTTCCATATGGCTCAGAAAAAGTCAATGATATCTTTGAACTCGTTCAGCAAAGATGGGTCGATACCATGCCACTCGGTGGTTGATTCCAGGGGGAGGGGTGACGTCTCTGCTACATCCCAGTCACCGTTTCCCAGGTCAAGAACGGGGGTTGTGTGTAACTCGGTGGTTGTTCTCTGTGGTAAGGTCTCCTTACCAGGCTGGTCTTCTTTCAGCCTCTTTCTGGCTTTATAGTTGGGGGCGCGAGTATCTGAAGTCTTCCGTTTCACTCTGTGATGGATGTCGAGAGGGGATGTTTTAGCTGAAGTAGGGGCCCCCTTCTCACTGTTAGAGAAATCAGTATGGCTGCTGGTTTCTTCTATCATCTCCCTTTCAATCACTTCAGAGTATCGCCCTCCATCACGATCCAGTGTCTCTGACGCAGGTTGTACTTCTACTGCCTGCTGTGTGCCGCCAGTAAACGTAGACAGCGACGTCATCCACACCTCGTCAGATAGAAACGTGTCATCTACTTCCGCCATTGCTGTTCCTTTTTCAAAAGCTTTCTCTTCCTGTCGATCCTCGCATGACGTCGATGCTTTGATGGCGGTACACCCCAGCATCAACTCCGACGGAGACGGGTAATCGTCAAAACTGTCATCCCCATACTCGCTCGACGAACGGATGCTGTAAACATCCACCGTCCTCGTCTTTGGGCAATCTTTCAGACCTTTACCCTGACCAATATCCTTCCGAAGTGTCTTTTCTACGTCCTTTCCAGCCATTCGATTCTCGGTACGAGAAGTGTAGCCCTCCTTCTTGGTCAGACTCGCCGACAACGTCAACTGACTGAGTCCGCTAGAGCGTGGGTCAACGTCGGGGGTATTCCTTTTTCCTCCTTTGGGAGGCTTGTCAAGTCCGTCTCGGCAGCAGAAGTGTTTGCATCTACGTCTCATTGTCAAAATTATACATGAATATTTGACTGGGGTGGGGGATCTTACGTCGTCTTGTCCTTGCACCTGTGGTTGCACGCCCATCGACCATTTTCCAGTCTGGTTGGGCCTTCTACATCTTTCTTTTCGTCACTATTTTCCGGTTTGTGGTTCTCCTTTCGCCCTTTCTTCGGTGGCTGGCATTCAGGTGGATCTGGCGCAGAGTCCTCCATCCATGGCCTGCTTGCGTTGAGATCTTCTCCTGATAAGCCAGAGGGATTTCCACCCATAAAGTCGTCGAACAGCTGGTCGTCACTATCAAGTATATCCACGTCATAGCTTGTGTTGGGCTTTGCTTTGGAAGAGTCGATACTACGCGGTCGAGAAGTGTTCATTTCGTGTCTCTGGCTTGGCTTTGCCTGTGGATTCTCGCGCAGATGGGACGGGAATAAAGAGGGAGGCAGGTTTGGTTTGAGATCTGCGGATCTGAGGGTTCCAGCTTGGATCTGTCAGTGAACTTTCTGTCCACAGAAAGATCAAGAATGCGCATCTTACCAATCTCATCACACATAGCGTAGCATGTCACATATTCATCTGCACGCTTGACCTCCACACTTAGCAGGATCTCTAGGCTGTTACTCAGTTTGCTGGCGCTGGGATCTGTTAGATCTGACTACCACAGATAAGCTGGTTTCCTACCTCAACCGTCGAAAATCCACTATCCATCCGTCTGATCGCTCCGCTAAAAAGCACACATATATAGGCCGTCTCTGAAAAAAGGCGGGGCATTTCTCGTTCATAAACCCAATCTCAGCTTTGAAGAAGACCTTCACCGACTGACCAGCTTTGACCTCCTACCTGGCGTTAGCAAACCCTCCACACACATGGAACATACACCCACCTTCTTCACAAGCCTGGTCGAAACCCGAAGCTTCGGAAAGTCTGTCAGACGACCTAACAGTCTGAGCCCAAAAGGCGGGTTCTTGCTGAGAATCATCTCAATCCGGTGCGCCTCCAGCTGTCCCAGCTCCTCGATGCTAGCAATTCCAGCCGCAGCTAGTTTACGCACAGCGACTATCCCAACCTGATCGATCTGTTTCATCTGCAGTGGAGTATTGTCCCACACTTTAGCCCCGAAGCTCCGCGCAAGCTCCAGCGCATTCCTAGCCGCAATCGAGTCCTCCAGCGCAATCTGACAGTCAATTATGCAGCGGATGAGACGGTTCACGTGGGAAAATACAATGCCTTTGTCTTGCTGGAAGGCGAACTTGTGTTTCTGGAATTGCTCGCCGTCGGGAAAGTCAACCGCGCCCAGTTCGGCCTGGATAAGCAGGGATATTTTGTGCGCTGGTAGTGCTATATCAACTTTCACGGGGAATTTGACGCTGCTAGCCCGGTTTATCTCTTTGTAAAGGGGCTTTTCGCCGGCTTTGAGACGCACTTCGCGGAATTCGTCTGCATGGGCGATTACGGAGAGCTTAAACTGTTAGCTGATTTTGAACGCATAATGTAAGTAAGCCCATCTTACTATGTGAGAAACGGTGGCATGGCGTTCCAAAGACAGAAGCCCTTTCATCGTCTCAAATCGCACGTAATACCGGGCCATGGCATCCCCGAACTGCGTCGACTTGAGGCACCCAGTAGTGACCAATCTGCATTCCTGCAAGAGCTTGATATCCTTTTCACAAATCTGGCGGAGCATCCCATCCTCGTCATCTCTATCTGCGCCCTCTTTCAGGTCATAATGAGTCGGATTTCTCCGCAGCCTGACGAACAGAAACGTCCCAGCGAGCCACTTGATAGCAGACTCAATATCCGTCACGTTGCCTAGGCCAATTTCGGCATTCAAATGGTCGATTAGGTTCAAGTGAAGACAGCTTTCTAGGCTCTCGGATCCTGAAACAAGTTTCTCGTAGTGTGATACACGCTCTTTTCGAGTCAGAATCACGGCGGTAGCGCTGTCGTCGAATTGGGGACGGCCTGCGCGGCCGAGCATCTGCATAACTTCAAGGTCGGAGTACTCTTTGCAGCCACCGTCTTGCCAGCCTACCGTGTTCTTGATTACTACCAGATGGCAAGGCAGGTTGACTCCCACTGCGAGTGTTGACGTGCAGCATATGATGCTTATGTGTCCCTGGAGAAAGCCTGTCTCGACGGTGTGTCTGTCGGCGGGGTCCAATCCAGCATGGTGAAAGGCAACTCCTGCGGCAATGGTGGCTGTACGGCAATTAGAATTCATTCCCACATGTATAAGGATTCAAAATTAATACTTTTCAGATCAACATTGTGAGCCTCTAGGTTCCTATTCGGCCCCGTCCAATTCCGTGCTGGAGGGTTGGACGTCGACCACAGCTTAGCAAGCTCTTTCGCCGTCGCCATCGACGAATTGCGCGTGCAACAGAATATCATAATTGGCTTTCTCCGAGAGTGCGTTGCTATAACATCAGGCAGCCTGTTTCACTCGTGAGTAGATACTCTAGACAAGAGCAACACTCACTTACTTCGAGTTACACATCTTATCAAAAGCGAAATCATTCCCGTGAGACTGATAGCCGTACACAACCTTCTGCAGTTTAACCGGACGAAACTCCTCTCCAAAGTGCTCTCTATGAGCCGGAACATGCTGGTTCGTGGCATCCTTTCCGAGCCACGTAGCCACGTCTTCGGAGTTTGGGATAGTCGCGCTCAGTGCCACAAAGCGCACGTTGGAGCCTATGGACTTCATGCGGGAAACGACCGTTTCCAGTGTAGCCCCGCGGGCTTCCTTGAGAATGTGCACCTCGTCGATGAGAAAAAGCTTCACGAGCTGCATCAGCCGGGCGTGGTCTTTCCACTTGCGGGTCATGCTGTCCCATTTCTCAGGCGTTGTTATAATTATCTGGCTGCTTTGGACGCTCCTAAGCTGCGAGTGATCAGTGTCCCCTGTTAGTTCGGCACACTGGAGGCCCAGCGAGTGGAACTTCCTGTTCCAGTCCCGGAAGCGCTCCGAGCAGAGAGACTTGGTGGGCGCTTGGTAGACGACTTTGAAGCGCTCATCCTTCAATTTATTGAGCAGTCGGCAGATTGCCAGCTCCATTATGACTGTCTTACCGCTTCCAGTGGGTGCGGAAAGGACAATGTTATCGTCCCCCTTATAAACAGGGTTGAAACATTTCGACTGAACAGCATTGAACACAGGGAACGGGAAGAGTGATCTGTAATTGTCTGGGAGTTCATGCGCAGACACCAGCACAATGCCTCGTATCGACATGGGTATACTATCCTGGAAAGGGTTTCCCATCTGATCGTGGCTGGCAGCGGCCGATAGCGTAGGACTGGTATGGGAAGGCGACTCGTCCAGCTCCGATGACACGATCCGGTGTCTACTAGGACCGGCCCTTATATCAGAACGCCGAGTCCCGGTTGCTCTCTGGTTCTGGATTCTGGCCAATGGACTCGAAGGCGATGTTAGATCGGCCTCTGAGATATTCGACCCGAGGGTTCGTCGTGGAGTGGCACTCGAACCTGCAGCCATTCCATCAGTTCATATAAAGTATAAACCCTCGTCCCAGCCCCAATGTGAGTACTAACTTTGAAAGAACCGTGAGACTTGTATACTATCTTTCGCCTGCGACGGTGGATACGGTATCGAGTCATCACTAAACGACCCAAGCTGGTTGTGCTGCGAAGACCCATTGGCCTGCGCCAGGAGCTCCAGATCTTGATTACCCTTATCAATCTTATCCATACCTCACCATGTCAACTTGAGTCACTCACCAAAAGCATCAAACTGCAACCCCTCCCCCCGAGGGGAGAAGTCCATCTCGTGAGCCCTATAATGTCTACCTTCACCAGACTGGCATCTGATAGGTGGACTGCGTGACCCTTCAACAAGCGCCTCGTCGACGATGGCACTCCCACAGGATTGGAATACTGCAGGGCGGGTGTCTGGCCGTCGCCAACGGGCAGAGGAGAGGGGCTTGTGGGTGTTTTGCCGCATGGTAACTGTAGGCTGGACTACGTGAGTTTAGAGCTCACGCAATTGATACACCAGGCCTTGAGTTCGCGAGACAACCTCGGCTCGATGAACGTGGGAAGCTATCGGGTTGTGGTCACTTGCTGGTTTGAAGTTCACGATCATCGCACGTGCATCCCGTCTCTACGCCTGAGGCATGATGTGCTGCATCTACATCCTATCTCGTGAACTTGGCGTTGTAGAGTCAATCCTCAAACCGATCGCTGGTATATTACAGCCCATATATAGAGGTCTATCTCAAGATACCTAATGCATGCTCAGAAAACACACGATCAAAAATGCACAGAGAACAGACTAAAAGTACAGACGCCGGCATAATAGATCAAGAAAGAAGCACCCCCCTCCACATATACTTATTTACTCCCCACGCGACATAATACAATGTGGGACGTTATATTCACACGGTAAATGCAAGTTCGTATCCATCTCGTCAAATCACTGATCTCGTCAATGCTTGTCGAAGTAGCTCCCGCTGCTCACAGTGCGCGAGGTACTGACTCCCGCGTAGCCCGGCGAGGTAGGCCGAGACGTTGACACGCCCGAGTCGGTCAAGAACGGTGTCGTGGGGAGCTTGATGGAGAATTCTTTCGGCTCCGGTGACGCCGGTGAGGTCGTGTCGCTCTTGGCGTCTTTCTCGTATCGGTCGATCTCGAGCGGCGGTGGACGAGAAACGCTCTGGCGCTTGCCCTGGCCATGGCTAGGACCTGTGTCTTCGCAGAGGTAGGTGGCAACAAGAACGCCAAAAGTCCCAACAAGGAACTGCAGCGGGAAAATTGTGAGTATTTCTCCGGAAAGACGAAAAAGTCCAGACTTACAGTACTAGAAAGCTCCAAATCAAAACACAAGCTACTCCCCAGCGTAGTAAAGATAATGCTCGTGGCGGTTGCCACGTTCCGCATATCACTGTGGGCATAACGGATGCAGAACGAAGTAGTGATACCCACGACCGCTTGGACGACAATCGCTGACCACACGGTCCAGTTGTAGCCTGCAAAAACCCCGTTGCTCGAAATTTCCTCGCCGTCCAGGAAAATAACCCCGATGAAAAGCGCGGGGAAGACAGAGTAAACAGCCAGTTGCACGTTACGAATCCAAAGCGAGGTCATTTTGGCACTGTCTTTCAGCACCTTCTCGAAATAGATACCTGCCAGGCCGGATGCGACACTGGCCCCGACGGTGGCCAGGAGGCCGATAGCGCCGTTCATGCGCGGGTTGGCCGTCTGCAGGTCTTCCTCGATGCCTTCATATGTCGCAGAGCGTTTATGTAGACCCCCGTGGTGCGATTTCGCGGCTTTCCATTCTTCAAACGACCGGGGAAAGGCATGCTGCGCGGCTTCATCGCTCAAAGACACCACGTCGGAGCTACCATCGGGCACTTGAACAAGACAGACGCCCACGAGCAAAAGCAGCAATAAACCCCACTTGCGCGGCGACACCGACCTCTTCAGCAACAGCAGGCCAAAGATCGCGGACACAATCATCTTCAATTGATAGGTCGCCTGGAAGGTCGCCGCCTGCAGATTCGACAGCGCAATATATTGCAGGGAATTGGCGAGTGTGTAGAGACAGGCTGGAATCACCAGCTTCCAGCTGTCACCGGAGAAGACGGCGGAGGCGAGGGAGGAGAGGAGGGACGTTGCGGGGACAGTCGGAGGCGCGGATCGCGAGACTTCGTATAGTGCCATGGTCAAGCATATTCCCAGTTTCACAACCTCATTGAAGAAGACGGCGGTGGACGTGAGATACCGTTTGCCGCCCGTCGGCGGCATCACCCTCGAATAGTGCAACAACTATAGCAAACGAACAGTCAGGGATCCGTCCTCCTCATCGACAGTCGAACGGGAAACATACCAGCGCGAAAGTGGTATACTGCACTGTCAACTAAATCCATAATCCCGTTAGCAAAGAACCCCAAACCACCCGGGCTCGCCTCCGGTAATTATTGGAGGCCTTACCAAAACCCAAGAAAATTGTTTCCAGGTTGCACCTAGTCCTGAGGACTGCCGAGGCGCGGTATCCCCCATATTGACAGTCGTTCAGCTTTGTACACTCCCAGAAGCTAAAACTGAAAGGTCCCCCTATTTCTTGACTTGTAACCTTTCACTCTCCGCGGACGGCGTCCGGCCGTCCTGCAGCTTATGAAGGAACCCGTAACACACTCGTATCCAGCTCAAAAGGGGGGGTTGGTTCGCCGAGGATGTTTCATGTGGTGGCGCGTGTGAAGTTGCCAAAATGCGGATAGTGCCCCCTGCTCTTATTGGAGTGGTCACACACACGAGCCCGGTCCGGGGTCTGGGCGAATCAAGGAGGGGAAAGGAAGAAGCGTCGAAAAGAACTAGTGCCAAAAAAATATTAAAACGAAGAAATCAGAGAGCAATGACGATGATTAGCCCCGTCCGATCCAGGAGCGCTGCCCAACCCCCCGGGACCCTTAAACTAAGGGTAAACGTTTCGGCTTCACGGACAGGATTGGTGGGACCACTTCAGGGATTTGACACGTTAAGCGGGGAAAAGAGCACTAGTCGGTAGAGTCGTATCTCGGAGATTCGACGGGTTATAACTGTCATGGACAGGCTGAGGCTCCTAGTTCATCATAAATTAAGTAAGAGTCTGGGCATTCCAGGGAACCAGCGGAGCAGAAGATGGAAATGTTTGGTTCAGCCGATGGGCGGTGTGGATCGTTCCTTAAATTGGGCGGTCAAGGCGGCTTTCCCTTCCAGTCGTTCCGCTTCACATCTTTCTACTTTGCCTACAGGCTACGTCTGGAGTTTTATAGTATATCTTTGTAATCGGTTGAGGGGATCTCGAGAGACCAGGTCGATCAGGTCAGCAGCTGACGTCAGGGTCAGACATCCAGATTGGCCACTTTTGTCCCCAGGAATCCTGGTTCATCACAGCCACCAAAGGCTTGCAAGGGGTACGGATGTTGCTATTATTACCCATCCGCAGAAGTTCAGCATTACTGCGCCCTCACAGCCTTATTCGATGCAGGTGCCGTTTCACCTCGGGTGCGAGATAGATTCGATGCATGTGTTTCGGGTCTCGAATCCAGAAGCGATCATAACAGATGACATGTCTGAATCAGATAGTCTTTAACAATAAGTATTCAATTGCGTGACCCGTCTCTAATTTCGGTCATCACTATTTCAATATCATATATAATATACATTAGACGAGAAAGATGTTCTCATAGAGCTTCTATTGGAAGCTTCGTATAATAGAGTGTGCGCATCGAGATTGGTAAATGAGAACACAAAAGGAGAAGGAAGTGAGTGTAGTGCGCCAATGATGTAAATGCCGATTGTCAACCTTGCCGTGCTAAGTAACCCAAAACAAATGGAGAAATTGATGAAATGAATGGAACGGATGAAAGAAAAGAAAGAGAGAGGGAGAGAGAGAGAAGGAAAATAATAAAGAAAGGAGGATGCAATATGCAATGCAAAATCCAAGTTCACAAAAATCAATGCACAGGCGTCAGGTGGGATCCATGGCTCCCATCATCATTACTCCATCCAAGGGCCCAGATGGGAAAGTCGTGTCGGTCCCTGGATTCCCCGCTCTCGCCCAGCACGATGGCCTCGCTGCTGTCCGTGCGTCGCCGCGAGTGTTGCCTCTGAACCGTGGGGACGGCGGGGGGAGGATGACGGGGGTGGGGTTTCTGTGATGGCAGTGGTGAAAACCGGTGGATAGGGAGGGTCGGGGTTAATGGAGATGCGCTGCTGGTGGCGGGAGAAGGGAGGCTTTCCGTATACACCAGGCTAGTGCGAGGGGACGCGCTGACCGGGGTGGTTTTCTGCTCAGTGTCAGATTCCACGCCCAGGGAGTTGGAAGGAGCGCCTTTGTCATGGTGTGTTGCACCTTGGTCTGCCAGAGCGGTATTGAGAGGAAAGGCGCCGCTCAACCGCAAGAAGGATGTCTCCGAGCCGTAGAAAGATTCCCGCGAGGGAGCTGCCGAATATACGGACCCCCGGTCGGGTTCGGGAATGTCTGCGTCGCCTCGGCCGCCGGGGAAGATACTCGGGGTGATTTTCCCCCTGCGCTCGCGGATGGCGGCCAGGAGATCTTCTTCTTGCCTCGTGACGGCCATCACTCGACTTCTCCGGTACATTTCCTTCTGGGAGAGAGCGGGCTTGGCCGAACTTCGGGCCCCGGTGGGGAGAGGCTCCCCGTGGGGTGGTTCAGGCTCCATGATGGTTGGTACGAGGCTTGATCGACGTGACTGGCTCTGTGGTGTTGTCGCCGGTAACCCCCTGGTCGACGGGGCTCGGCGGAAGGATGGCTGTCTTTGAGTCGAAGCGGATCTCTGGCTGCTCGATCTATGACTGCCCACCGAGCCAGTCGGTTCTGCCCGTCTCTGTACTCCCTTCGTCATTTGGGCCGCGGAAGCTGTGCCTAACTCGGCCCCAAAATCGCCGTACATCGCGACGCTATCTCTCGGACCCCTGTGGATGCCGCGGTCCTTTGGTAAGACATGATCCTCCTCTTCGTCCTCATCTTCCGACGAAGAGAGGCACAGCACACTAGACATGGTGAGGTCGGAATCCTTCAAGGTGCTACCGCGACTCTTCTCCGACGTAGAACTGTGCGGCACAGAAGATGCGCTGATCTGTCGCGGCCGGGTGGAATTCGCGAGGCCATTTGCATGAACTCGCGAGCAGTCTCGAGGCGAAAGATGGGTCTCCTTGCTCCAGCCACCTATAGAGCTATTCGAGGGAACCTTGCGCAGATTTTCCGCTGGGGGGGCACTCGCTTCGAGCTCTTCTCGGCTTCGCGGGCGCTGGAGGAAGCGGCTGGTACGCTTGGGATCGGGGTTCTGCAGGGCCATGTCCATTTCGATGGTGCGCACCGTCTTTTCCAACGAGGGGTCAAACCAGTTGTCGTTATTTTTCTCAAAGATCGTGGACGGTCCGCGGACCGTATTGGCGTTTTGACGACTCCGTGGCTTGGCCGGGGGTGTCTGCGTCGGCGCTGCTTTGGTCTGGGGCTTCGCAGCAACGTGGTGATCAGGCGTCTTGGGAGGCGCAGGAGCCATTCCCGAAGCGATGGAGACAGGAGACGGCGACTCCACCATGCGCTGCGGCGAGAGAAGGGGAGCCGCTTCGGCGCGCGGTTTCGGAAAGAGCAGAGAAAGGTCAATGCGTGGGGGTCGTATCTTCCGCTTCGATTCCTTCGCCGGCCCCTTGGATTGTTTCAAGCCAAAGTCCAGCGAGGGGTCTGGTTTCGCATCACGGCCCCGGCTACTGCCGCGCCCGCTGCTCTTGCGTCCGCTTTCCGACCCCGCGCCTTGGTCGCTTGTGGAGTCTCGGAAGTTGAAATGGGAATATAGAGCCAAAGCAGAGCCCGACTGATGGAGCTTTCTTTTGGGCTCCGGAAGCGGGGGGGCGGCGGTATCTCGCGCTCGATATTCTTGACCCAGCAGGGGAGAGGACGCTCGAACACGGAGGTTCTGTGGTGGTATGCTTGGGTTTGCGGGCGCCACGGGGAAGGTCACGAAGCCGCTGCTCTTCTTGGATTTGGTTTCTGGGGACCGCATAAAGGTTGGCCGGCGGGTTCGCCGTTTCTCCTCACGGTCCATGTTGATCTGCTGCAGCGCAACTTCAGACGTTCCTAGTATCTTCTGCGCTTTGGATGTCCTGTGTTCCTTCAGGTTATCCTGGCTCGGCTTTGAGGGGAGCATCTCGGGTTTCAGCGCGTTGGCGCTCGACGTTCTTGAGGGAATGGAAAAGGGCTGATGGGACATGGTCGGGACCCCACTCCGTCAGATCGGGGCTCTCGCCCTGGGTATGTATGCGCAACCGGGATCGGTCGGAACGAATGTGAATGGCGTGAGTAGGGAGAATGTGAATCTCACGCTCTCCTGGGATCGGTAAATTGTGAAACAGTTTCTGGGACTTGCACCCAGTGGGGATTCCCTGCGCCGAGTGGTCGAGACAATCTACGAAGCTGGTCACGGGCGGTTTGGTTTGCCAATTTTCGCTGAGTCGCGTGGCAATGATCGCACGAGGGTCCGATAAATCGGCAGGGAGGAAAAGGAAAGACTGTGGCAGGGAATGTGAAACTCGTCAGGCCGAGGAGGGTTGACAATGGTTGAAAAAACGATCGAAGAAGTAGAAACCGCGTCCGGGTTCTGGCTTGGTGCCCAAGACGGGCATTTAACAGTAATAATGACGGGGGCAAGGGAATGATCGGAGCCTTAAGGCCAGCCCGTGCGCGCGTAGGAATGAATGGGGCACGATTTAGTGGATATCGAGAAATTTGGAATTATTACATTGGTGAGGAGAGGGGTTGGAAAGAACCCAATATGAGGGTGGGAGGGAGAGGGAGAGGGAGCGAGCGAGCGAAGCCTTTAGGGGGAGTGGTGGAAATTGGTCTCCTCCCAAGGGTGCCTCAGAATCCGCATTGGCCAATACCATTGACCATTAGCGGTGTGGGATGGGGAAGATGAACACAGAGGATCTGCGACCAAGTGCCATCATCTCGACAGTCTAAATTGTGTCTCAATTGTGCTGTGTGGAGCAGACGGGGCACCATCACGGACGGGCTTGCCCCTCGAGCGAGGGAACTGCCAACGCTGCAATGAAGAGGCACAGCTGGCCCAGTCGAGTTAAGTTTTGGTGTCAACAGTTTTAGCAACCCAGTAGCGTTGTCTTAGTCCGTCTCCGAAGCAGTAATCATCGACAGGCACCTGCCGTGGTTCCATTTGGCGGAAGTGGTTCCTGGTGTCTTGGTGGCTGGTTTCGGGGCATTTGGAATCATTGTGAGAGTTCTAATAGTGGAAACCGTGGCCAAACCAGAAAGAACTTTGTGATAGGTACGGAGTAGTAGGGAATGGAGAAAATGATCCCTGTTGCAGAGTGGATGGAGAGAGGGCAGGGAGGGGCAGAGATGAAGTCCGAGGAGGAAAAAATGGGGATGAGTGACAGGTTGGCCTGAGGTTGCTGCATGCTGTAAGGGACTGTCTGTCATTCTTCATATTGATTTTTCACTTCTAATCTATTACTTTAATAATATAATTATTATTATAATTATTATAGTTATTATTGTACAATACTATTGCAATCCACATTGCAATCCATTCATCTACTGGTCTATTGACTGATTATCAGCACCGGTAAAGGGGGGAAGGGGAGAAAATGTTAGTGGACAATAGTGCGTTTAGCACTCCGTACAGAGTATTGATTCCCTGAAAAAACACGTGCGGGCCACGCGGAGGACCAAAGTGAGATCTCACAATCTCACAATCTCACACGGATGTCAATAAATCTCCTGTTCTTCATTCTTCATCCCATCTCATTTAACTTTCTTTTCCTCCCCTATCAGAAAAATTAGAGAGCCCTGATTGTTTGGTGTTCCACTTACGTGGCTGATGAAATTAATCAAACATAAACAGAGCTAAGAAAAGGAACTAGACAAGACTAGTACCACCATCAATGTTTCTCCACGGGTTCTGAGCCACCGTCATCGCCCACTCGATCTCTCCTCTGGACGGCTCGATCCTGAGCTAAAAGGAAGAACTATGGAACTCCCTCGCATCTCCCCGCCGCTCAGCCGTCTTTGGACCTCTCCCAATTCCAACCCATGTCGATCATCATCCGGTTCTCCAATGTCTTCCTTCTCCGTCCACTGGAGTGGGGGCGAGCCCAAGCTTGGAATTCCAATAGTCATCGATCCAGGAACCCCTTGTGCTGGTTTTCCATGATCACCACAGGACGGCTGGACTATCAGTGTCCACTCATCAGTTCTATACCCATATCAGTTCAATCAGACGATAATGCCCTCCGTCGCTCATCCGAGGTTCTCCATCCCGTCGGAATCAATGGATTGCGTCTCTCCAATAGTCATACGCACATCAGTCCACCCGGGGAAATAGACAATCCAATTGATCGCCACAATAGCCATCCCGTCGATGAACGCTTGTCCCGTGGGAAATACTCCAGGAAATTTCCGACTTAACCCCGCAGGGGCATGCGCAAGCGCTCGATGGTCACCAGCAGTGGTGGTTTCAAATTGACCACTTCTGCATACGCACTGACATGGATACTTGTTCCACGGCGGTAAGCTTGTGCATTGCATACCCATGTCCAGACGAGGGTTACACACAGCCTCTCTACAGTATTGACACCTGACAAGTCGATGTAACTTTTCTGACAGAAGCTAAAAACTCACCACATCACTAGATAGTAAGACGGTCACTCGCTGAATAGCAAGGCTGACGGCTTCCAGGATCTCCTATCAGTGCAGATCGGCGCCAAGCCATCCAATCACCCGTTTACCGCATTTGCGCTGGTCACGGGTCCATCGTTACCGAAAGAGTTTGGTTCGCAAGGTTCGTACCAGACAAACATATAGCGATCGGCTGAGACATGCCAAATCGAGGATATTGCATATCGCGCTGGATGGACCTGTTCAGTGGTAGGCTGAAGTACGGCTGATAGCCTGGACCAGACTTAGGAATACATGATGAGCTACATGTCTCGACTGATCTACCAAAAGCAGAATGATAGTGCAGTGGTGATCAACGTGTGGTGGGAATCTAGATCTTCGCTATCATCTGTTGGCCATGCAGCCCCTTTTGATGCGCGCTATAACCTCACCCACCTACTCAGACTCCTCACATGCATACATGCAGGTCCTCTCTAAACTTTATCATCAAGGCCCTTAAGTAGCCATTCCCTCAATACCTACCGACACTAACCGGCAGTCAGTCAGTATGTGCCAAAATCCTCAATATAAACAAATCTACATCATGTCAATCTCTGGAGGATCCAGTAGTCATCTTCATCTACCAACTAATCAATCGATATATCTCTTCCACACTAGTTCTACCAAGATCCGGCACAGTTATATTTATACACCGAGTACCTTGGTAGGTAGTAAGACACAGACCCACCCGCATCCCGTACAAATAGAACCCACGGACAGCGCCACGCACTTTTACAGAGAACGAGGTCTAAAGAGAGAGGACTTTGTCAATTGAATTCGCCCTCTATGATTGTGTCGAACTCATTGCTTTGCAGGGGGGTAAGCTAATGGCTAGGTAAGACTAGGTAACTAGTTGATTGGTTTGGGGATTATAAGATATTGGGTTTTGTAAAGATGTGGTTTGTTTTCTAGGAGAAAGCTTGGTTTAGGCTGGGAATTACTTTTTCTCGTCAGACTGGTAGTGATATTGCTTTCTTGGGAAAGGGGATTTTCCTTGACGCCATGCTTGAGAGACGCATCCGATGATTATAAAAGAATATAAATCAAGTGACCCGGCTGTCTGTTCCAGCAGATAACCACGAAGCCCGCCGTCTGGATAGATCAATCAATCTGGATCGTTCTTCTCACTGTGCAGTCCTCCCCGGCTGAAACCCACTATCATTGTCGCTCGTGTCCGCCCCGACATCAATCAACTTCGAAAAGTTGCTGACCTTGCGTCGTTTGCGGTGGCTGCGTCGGGGACTATCGCCGCCTGTTTCTTCGGAACTCTCTGGAATATTCTGCGATGTGATGAGGCGGTCGTCGGCGGACATGCCTGAGCGACGGGCGGGTTTCTTTCCAGGCTCAGGCCCGTTGGGAAGGCTGTGGTTTGGTTGAGTTGCTTGGGGCGTGATGTCGGTCTTTTCGAGGTCGTCCGTGCCGGATGTGTCGTCGGGTATATCTGGGGTTATTCTTCTTTTGCGGGTTTGTGGCTCTGGGGTTGGTGGTTCGGATCCATTGGTGTAAACTTGCGGTTTTTGAGCTCCCTCTTCGCCAACGGGTTGTTCGTTCTCGCGCGGGATGAAGTTGTCGATGGAGGGGTTCTTCGGGGTATTGGCTCGATCTGGTGCCTCGACGGGTTTGTCTGGCGCGTTCTGGTTATACTATGCCTGTCAGTATCGAGGTTGCCACATGCACATGAAAGTAATCTCACATGCTGCCCAATCTTGACCATCGGGTCCATGATTTCCTTGTGTATCCGCTCGCGGACATCGTCTGAGCTTGGTATATAGAATTTCGGCAGCCCTTTTCGTACAAACCCCTTCATTTTGTACCCCTGGGTTGGCAGCAGCAACTTCTGTTTCTTCAGGAGATCGGTGATTTGGACGACGGTTTGGCCGTTGCAGTCTGTCCGTTGTCAGCACCCATCGGGTCATCGGTTTGAGTCACTTACGGAGCTTCTGAGTAAAGGCCGATGTCGTGCTGGGAAATCCTTCGTCAATTATAATTCTAAGCGCCCTTCGTAATAACACCTGGTTATTCATTTCTCGAAGCAACTGCGGCTCGTTCGGCTCCAGCAGGCATTGGTAGCATGCGTGCACATCAGGTATGCGTGGATCGGTTGGACCTTCGAAGCCATAACACAGCGCATGCTGTTGGGTATGGCAGAAAGAACATCGTACCTGAGCAGGTCAGTCCCTATCTTTGTGACACGGTTTAGGGTGTTACCATTGCTTTCTCTTCGCCCTCCCAGCCACATTGACACTTGACGGAGGCTTGATCTTGTTCCTGATTGCCCTGGCGGTCACGTATCTGCCCGCGGGCATGCTCTCTGATCTTGTCGACTTTGATTTGCTTCAACCTACTCTTGTTTTGTTCGACCGGCGCAGGGGTGTCCTTTTCAGACAGGATATCGGACTGAATTGGCTGTGTAGGGATAAGGGCACTATCGGGACCAGGAGCCTCTTGGGTCTAGGCTAGTTAGAATAACAGAACGACAATCTATATGGGTAGTTGACACTTGCCGGCAACATCATCTGCAGTTTAATCCTTTCCGCCTTATCCTGAGTTGCCTCCTCCGAGTCGAATGACTCCGGGGGTATCTCGGGTCGTGTTGGTGACATGCTTTCCACAATTTTCTGACCGGCTTGTGCTGCTTCCTGGGAACTCTGTTCTTCGTGGGGTGACTCCAGTTCCATCTGCTGGTCTGCACTTGACTGCGAGTTATCCTTGGCGGAGGCGTTGGTCGGGCTCTCTTTCCCACGGGATACATCCTCGGGGAATCCAATATCATCGGATCGCTGCGCGGTATCACTGTACTCCATGTCCATAGGTACCTGAGGCGGTGCTTCGAATGCGCCCGGGTCCGGGCCCGTCCATTTCAGGGAGGTTACCTTCAGACCCACACTGCATAGATTAGACAAGCCGTCGCAGGGTTCGGTAATCACTTACGTGTGCCATCCGCTGTCCATTGTGCCGCATGGCTGAGATTCCTTATGCCAATTCTCACTGAATGGATACTTAATAGTCTCATTGCGCCCTCCAACAAAGCCAGGGGGCTCGTAGTCACTCGGGCAATCCTCGGTATAGAACAAGTGTACTCCCAGGTGGCGCTTGTCTGCGTCGACGTTAGAATCGTAGGTGGTTTGGAGATAGTTTGGAGCAGTACTTGGCAGCGTGGGAAGAAAGGCACTTAGCGTGATCAGGCGCCTGATGATGGTTTCCAGGCCGATGCGGGCCGTCTGTGCGGTCTTCATGTCGGCGACACAGCCCACCGGGTCAATCGACAACCTTTCTAGACGGCTGTTCATGTCGCCGGCAGCACCGGTGTACTTGAAAGAGAAGGTGTAGGACTCTAGTACATTTTCGGGGGTGTCCTTGTCGACCAGGATGGTCAATTGGACGGCTTCCAGCACGTTCTTACGCAGCGCGTCAAAGATGCCATTTTCCTAGATCGGTCAGCGTACCGTTACGGGATTCCCGTCCACGGACCTACCAAGAGGTTTAGGATCATTTCCGCGTTGGGATCGGCCCCTCGGACGATGATCTTCAACGGCTGGCCCCGCCTCCCCGCGCCGAACGGGACTTCGGGACGACCTTCCGGGCTGTCCTGGGTGGGGGGTTCGTGAATGAACTCGCTGTATGAAAGTTCATTCGTCTTCTGGGCTTTCTTCAGATCTCGGTCATCGAAACATGGAAGCGGTAAGAGCTCGCTGTGACAGGTGTCAGATCGCCATGACCATCAATCCCGACAGGTCCAACATCCAACGAACCGCAGATAGAACAATGTTCCGAGCTACGGATTTCATTAGAGATAACATTTACTTCGTAGAGTCTTCCAGGGTTAAGTGACCAAGTGACACTTACCGATACGTGCAGCATGATCTGGACCATCTCCAGGCTTTGCTGCTGTTGGAGAGCCAGGGATTCATGGGTCGTCGTCAACGTCGGCGGTGCAGCGACCTGGGTTTGGGCCTTGGACCGCGGTGCTATCTTACTTTCTGCAACGATGGGCTGGATCAGTTTGACGGGCTGCAACTGGACCGCCGAAGCGGGGCCAGTCGGCCTGGTGCGAACCATGTTGGGGGGGTGGGAAACTCGAGGTGAGGACAGCACAGGGAGAGACAATCGCAAAGGAAAGGGATAGAAGGATGAAAGAAACAGTATAGAAGGCTAAGAGGAATCCACAGCTATGGGTGAGCGAGCAGGGACCGGGATCATGAAGGAGGAAAGAAAAGCCTGGACGGAGACGGGTCAGTCACGGGAGAGGAGAGGTCCGATTCTTGCATATGGAGTCGGTTCGGAGTCGGCAGCTGTTCCACCTTCAAGCCATTATAGATCACACTCTCATCTTCTCTGGTTCTCTTTTAATCTGTCTAATTTCAGGCCAAAATGGTTTCCTCTCGACGTCTGTTATGTCACGTTTAGGTAGATGGAATGTACAAGAATCCAATCAATTCCATGATGACTTATCTAATTTCTTATAAATCAATCCATTACACCAAACTGGTCGAGTATACGTTCAAGCCCGGTGACACTGATACAGTCTATCAACAGAAGATGAGACATGCTAGCTGATGGGTATATCGTCCTTGCATCTACAAGATGTCTTGACGATCATTCGCAGGTTATATATATTGGGAGCTACTAGATCGAGATATAGAAGCTCACGACTCGTCACCCAGAGTCTACATCTGATTCTCACAACGTGCCGATATCTCGAGAGGAGTAATAAAATAGGACAATACAAGAGAACAAGAGAAAGAAGAGAGATAAAATGTGTCAACAGCATCAGGTCTATCGGCGTGATCGTCAATCTTGCCGGGTGATTAAAACGACCCACGTGACACGGTACGCTCCACTGGGGATCGCCTTGTACACTTTAAATCCACCTGGGATTGAGCCGACAAGTTGACACTGGGTAGTAAAGACACATGCTGGGCATGTGTTGGGGGAGGACCAACCTAGCACATGGAATGTTCTCAAGTGGTTGGTAGGTCGACAACCCCGTCATGATGACCATACTACCTACTACCATCGGCATGGAATCCATTACAAATATCCCACCCTCCGTCACCGTCACCGCTTCCCCGCAATTCCCTTACTGGATGGCTTCCCCTCGTCACGATTCCATACTAACAATTTCATTTCGTACTGGTCCGATACTACGGTCCGAGAAGCAAACCACACCTGAAAAGACTACCGAAGTGAGCATCGACGGATTATATATCGGCCTGACCCAGGCTGATCCAGGGCTGAGAAGATCACAGGGGAGAAAACTAGTCAGGAAAAAAGAAACAAGAGGTCCGTCTGGCCCCACATATCACGTGCAAGGGCGAGTGGCGATGGTAATTCGATCCTTGATACCGTGTGGGAATCTCGAAGCAACATGGTCCATCGAGATGCATTCCAGTATTGACAGGATTGGACCGAGGGCACTGGAAGAAGGGATGATGCAAGTGGACAAGGTGCAGATTCTGTCAAGGAATGGTTTCAGATGATCCTGGGTCATTTCTCTCTGGGGGGTTTGGAGTTGATCAACGTCGCAATATCCTTTGTCGATTGATCTGATCCGTACCAAACACATCTAGCCTGGAGGGGAATGCCTAGGGTGGGAGAGAAGGAAAAATACGATCGCACATTGCCACTGGTCGGGATGTTCCTTGTTTACGCTCCATCGGGACTGCCGGGGTAAACAAGGAGAAATCAGTGAAATATATATCAAAAGAAAAGGTCAAATAAGATAAAGAAAAAGGAAAGAAGAAGAAGAAGAAGAAAGAATAAATTAAATCCATACCAGTGGAGTCGATATTTTCCATGATAGTTGCTTTGATATAGGATATCCAAGCTAACGCGGTCGGTGGATGAACCAACCACCTTCAGCTCCTTCCCTTCTCTCTCTCTCTCTCTCTTCTCCCGCTCTTCTTCTTCCTTGTCAGCAAACCCGCCACACTCTTCACTCTTCCACCACTTCTCTCTCTCTCTCTCTTCCCCTCCTCTTTTACTGATTATTCCTTCTTTGTCTCTTCTCTTTTTTTTCCCCTTCCACTTCTCCCCCCCTTCTTTTTTAACTCGGTTCCATTTATATCATCTATACAACTCTCAACCGTCCCCACCGTCCCGGCCATGCTCTAACGAGCCTCCACCTCTCGTTCCTCCCCGTCTCCCTCTCGTCTCCCTCCCCTTACGTGTTGGGCAGTCAGATGGTCCTTGCCGCCGTACATCGTGCCGAACACTCCCTCACCACCTCCGGTTGCTTCTCGGATTGGAAATCCTCTAGCACACTCGGTTGGATGACCCTTCCAAGTCCTTCGTTGGTCCAGTTCGGATAAGACCCGGACTCCTTATCTCACTCCAAACGCGTCTTTGATCATCCACCTCCCTCTCGTGGCATACCGACCCCCCACAACACCGGACACTCACCCAACCCACGATGGGTGATCACGAACAAACGAGCGGCTTTGGCCACGAACAATCCGACAGTGCTATAGGACAGTTCTCCTTCGCCCCCGCGACCCGGACCACCGTCGTCACCACGACCACCACCACGACAACCACCTTTCCTCCGTTGTTTATCAACCCCCCTCGCGCCACCCGGGATCTGGACCCCAAATTATACCCCCTGGCCTCCTCGCCCACCCCATCAACCCTGAGAAATGTCAAGTTCGACCTGGGAGGACAGTCGGTGGTCTACAACGAGCCCGAAGACACTGCGGACGCGGTCACTGAGGTACGTGCGAGATCGCCCTCAGGGGAGCTCTCCCGCTTGCCTCTCGTCGCCCCTATCCCCCTTTTCTTGTACTTTACTCGATGTGTCGAAATCATCTGCTGACGACAATTCTAGTTACGCGAAAAGAATGAAGCCTTGAGGGCCTCCAACGGTCTCGTCCGATCGGTAGCGTCGTTTACCTCGGACGGGACCCAGTTACCCCGACGCTCCGCCGCGCCCAAGCCGTCGAACTGGCCAGCAGCACTCCCCTCGATCTCGAAACGTCGTTCGTCTCGACTTCCAGAATCCCAGCAAGGTGCATCGCGGTTCCGTGTGCCCTCGGAACCTTCTCTACGCTCGATTCGCTCCCTCGGCCCGAACCCAACCCATTCCGTCGCTCCCGGCCTGGCCACCCCGGAGACCGAAAGCAGTGCGTACATGACCGGCGAGGTCGCGGTCCCCCGGCGTCGCATTCACAGCGTTAACACTCCCCGCCGCGAGACGCTCCTCCGTTCGCCTCTATCCTCCGAGGTGGAATCCCAGGGACCCGCCCCTACCCTCGCGGATGGGATGAGGGCGACGGTGCCCGACGGGATGGGCCACCTGGATCGTCAGGAGACCGACGGCAGCCAGTCAACCGTCCAAGAGGACGCAACCGAGAGCAAGACCGATGATCTCCCGGACATGACGGCAACTCAAGATACCGGATATGCCTCACAGGAGCACGCCCCGCCGGTGTCCGGCGTTAGTCACGTGGCCGCCCAGGACATGTGCCTGCCGAGCCCCAGCTTGTCGCCGGTGGCGGCCATGAATGCCCTGCACGCGGATTCGTCGTTCGAATCGGCCGAGGATCCCGAGCTGGACACGGACTCGAGCCTCGACAACGACCGTCGCGTGTCGAGTTCGGTGCGCCCCGACGCGTCTCCTGTCCGGAAATCGGGCGGTCTGGCGGCCGGTCCCCGTGGTCCCAAACCCGCCTCGTTGATGGACATCCCCGGCGTGCTGGACTTCTTCGATACGGTTCCCGACGGGATGAAGACGTACCTCATGTACCAGCTCCTGAGACGGTGCCCCAAGCCCACGTTGCACTTTGTCGCCGACGTGGTCAACCCCGCCTTGAAGTGCGATTTCCTGGCTCTCCTCCCGCTGGAGCTGAGCCTCAACATTGTCAAGTACTTCGACGTGCAGACCATGTGCCGGGCCTCGCAGGTCTCCAAGAAGTGGCGCCATATCGTCAACTCGGACGAAAAGACGTGGAAGGAGCTCTTCGATCGGGACGGGCATCTCCTGCCGGAGGGAGAGCTGGAGCGCGCCATCCGCGAGGGCTGGGGCTGGCAGTTCCCCAACGGCGACGAGGATTGGGAGAAGGACCTGAGCGGGTCGGCGTCCATCCGACCCGAGTCCGAACCGACCCCGCTGCCGGGCTTCTCATCCCTGGCGGGTTCCGGGGACCGCGCATCGTCCCTGCATCGTCGACCCAAGCGCAAAGCGTGCACCCGGGTGGTCAGCCGCAAGCTCGCGAAGCGGAAGATCTCCTCCAGCGGCACCGACCATTCCGACTCGCCCGATTGGCGGCATCACGTCTCCGTCTCCGAGGGCCCCTACGCCGCCGCCAATGCCGCCGCCGCCGCCGTCCCGTACCCGGACATCGGGTTACCGTCCCTCCGCGGCCTTCACCTCTACAAGTCGCTCTACCAACGGCATCACTCGATCCACAAAGCCTGGATGGCCCCCAGCGCCAAACCAAAACACATCGCGTTCCAGGCGCACGACCGTCACGTGGTCACTTGCCTGCAGTTCGACACGGACAAGGTGCTGACGGGGAGCGACGATACGAACATCAACGTGTACGACACGAAGACGGGGGCCCTGCGGGCGACCTTGGAGGGCCACGAAGGTGGGGTGTGGGCCCTGGAATACCACGGCAACACCTTGGTCTCCGGATCCACCGACCGGTCGGTGCGGGTGTGGGATATCGAGCAGGCCCGATGCACGCAGATCTTCCAGGGTCACACCTCCACCGTCCGGTGTCTGCAGATCGTTCTGCCCGTGGAGGTGGGCCGCAAGGCCAACGGCGCGCCGGACATGATGCCGCGGGAACCGTTGATCATTACGGGCTCGCGGGATTCGAATCTCCGGGTGTGGAAACTGCCCCGGCCCGGGGATCCCGGCTACTACCAGAGCGGACCGCACGTGGACGACACCGACTGCCCGTACTTTGTCCGCGTCCTCACGGGGCACCATCACTCCGTCCGCGCCATCGCGGCCCACGGCGATACGCTGGTGAGCGGCAGCTACGACTGCACCGTGCGGGTCTGGAAGATCTCCACCGGTGAAACGCTGCACCGCCTCGAGGGTCACAGCCTGAAGGTCTACAGCGTGGTTCTGGACCACAAGCGGAACCGCTGCATCAGTGGGTCCATGGACAACATGGTCAAGGTGTGGTCGTTGGACAGCGGGACCCTGCTGTACAATTTGGAAGGCCACGCGTCGCTCGTCGGCCTCCTCGATCTCAAGTGCGACCGACTCGTCTCGGCGGCCGCGGACTCCACCCTGCGGATCTGGGATCCGGAGAACGGCCAGTGCCGGAACATGTTGAGTGCCCATACCGGGGCCATCACCTGCTTCCAGCACGATGGGCAGAAGGTGGTCTCGGGGTCGGACCGGACGCTTAAGATGTGGGACGTGCGCACCGGGGACTGCGTCCGTGATCTCCTGACCGACCTCAGCGGCGTGTGGCAGGTCCGATTCAACGATCGGCGCTGCGTTGCGGCCGTGCAGCGCGACAGTCTGACGTACATCGAGGTGAGTAACTTGGTTGATTTCAGCAGATGAACCATCAGATCGCTAACTTTCTCAGGTGCTCGACTTTGGCGCGTCCCGCGACGGGGTCCCGGACGATCAGCTCGGACGACGAATCATTGTCAACCGATGGGGACAGGAAGTGAGCGATGTAGACGAGGACGATGACCTCTCTGACGCCTGATCCATCGCCCTCGACCGCCATATCATTCGCTCACCGATAGGACTGTCTTTTCGGAAACCCCCAGCAAATGTCTTCTCCTTTTTTCCCTCACCTTCAACCTTTCACTTTATACCTCTTGTCGATTTCTTTCCACGGTCATGAAACATGCACGATACCCCTACATACCAACTTTTCATTTTTCCTTTTCTGTTTTCAACGCAAGGACATGCATAGCGAGGTGGCACCTTTGACGTGTGGTATTATGATGGGCCGGCGTTCTGGCATGCAAAATAAGTATCTATCGACCTGTTTATTTAACATATTTTCTATTCCCTGCTCTATCTCCGCATTTTGTATTTTGATCCGCATTAGCTAGATATCTGACTAGCAGATGTGACTGTCTTTGATACATGCCAATAGAAGTGCAATATACCAGTGTAACGACTCCGTACGGATACTCCGTATGCCAAGCCAAGTGCCAAGGCCGATACCTGCCCTAGCCCTATCCACGTGATCCGATCGATCCGGTTCGGCGGAATGGTTTCTCCGCTAGCGCACACGAAGCGACCCGCCCGACTTCTTTTTTCTCTCCGTCTAAATTCCCCTTTGATCTTCTTCTCTTCTCCTTCGTCAATCCCGTCAACCACCACAAACCGCGGACGCCTCCAGACGACACAATGGTAAGCTCATGACAACCATGATCTAGTTTGATCTCTTTTCAATTCCAGTCCGAATCTCCTCATCTCGATGAGAGCGAAGAGGGTTTAAAGTCTTCGGTGACCTCTGCGAAGATGGCGTGAGACGGACATCCCTCGAGCTCCATTTTCGCAAGTCGTCGAAGCATATTCCGTGGGTCGCACAATTCCTGTAAAACGGATGCGAGCGCCTGCGATGATTTGGCTGGAGGCACAGGAGACCTGGTCGGCAGACCAGATCTCCTGCTGCACTCTTTAGAGTTCAAGGAAGATGCAGCACATGGTGGAACCGATTTGCTGATCTTCTTTTTCTCAATGATAGCCCCCCAAGACCGGTAAGAAGACTGCTCCCATGCCTTACCCCCAGGGTAAGGCTGGTGCCAGCAAGAAGGGCCCCAAGGTAAGCCTCCTATCTTCTTTTGTCTTGGTTGGGTTGGAGAAAAGAAGATGCTAATAGCCCATGGTAGAACCCTCTTATCGAGCGCCGCTCCCGCAACTTCGGCATCGGCCAGGACATCCAGCCCAAGCGCAACCTCGGCCGTTTCGTCAAGTGGCCCGAGTATGTCCGTCTGCAGCGCCAGAAGAAGATCCTGAACATGCGCCTGAAGGTTCCTCCTTCCATCGCGCAGTTCCAGAGCACTCTGGACCGCAACACCGCCGCGCAGACCTTCAAGCTCCTCAACAAGTACCGCCCTGAGACCAAGGCCGAGAAGAAGGAGCGTCTGCTCGCCGAGGCCACCGCCGTCGCCGAGGGCAAGAAGAAGGAGGATGTCTCCAAGAAGCCCTACCACGTCAAGTACGGTCTGAACCACGTCGTCGGTCTCGTTGAGAACAAGAAGGCCTCTCTGGTTCTCATCGCCCACGACGTTGACCCCATTGAGCTGGTTGTCTTCCTGCCCGCTCTCTGCCGCAAGATGGGTGTCCCCTATGCCATTGTCAAGGGCAAGGCCCGTCTGGGTACGGTCGTCCACAAGAAGGTATGTCTATCACTATCTCCTAGTCTTTTTAGGCATGTAAACTAATAAATGATAGACCTCCGCCGTCCTGGCTCTGACCGAGACCCGCGCCGAGGACAAGGCCGAGTTCGCCAAGCTCCTCTCCGCCATCAAGGAGGGCTACACCGACAAGTACGAGGACTCCCGCCGCCACTGGGGTGGTGGTATCATGGGCTCCAAGGCCGTCGCCCGCCAGGAGAAGAAGCGCAAGGCCATCGAGGGTGCCATCAAGATCTAAATTTAATTATGATCTAATCGTACGACCTCATGACCAACGCTGGGGGACAAAAAAGCGGAACAATTCGGGATTATCAACACTGCATGGAGTAATATCCATTGGAGTTGAAGGCGGACTCATCTTAGCTTTCGAATCCCAATTCCATTTTTGTGGTGGCCATACCTACACTCCCCTTTTTCTTTATCTTTTTTTTATTTGCAGATACCCAACACCTACCTACCTACAACGCATGAATGCATTCTCATACTTCATTCCCTTCCTTAACCTTGCATTCCCCTGTCACGATGTAGATGTTCTACACGTAGGAGATGCATTCATGTTGTGGGTTGTCTCTGCTTTTGATTTATTCTGCAGTATCGACTTGTAATGGGTGGCCTAGTAGCTGCCATATTGTATTTCCCAGTAGAGTATGTACTTGTATGTTCCACGGGCATGCATGGACAGACATAGATGGCCATGACAATGCATACATAACCTATCCATAAACCATGCACGATCGACTATATATACTCTGATCGACATGAATCAATCCATCTTGCCTATTCTATGTATACCTATACCCATCACAAATATCAAGCATGTCAAGCTCAACGGTCTGACTTTTCAACAAGACGCTTGGATGTTTGTTTGTATTCATTTGCATC
The DNA here is from genome assembly GCF_002847485.1 of Aspergillus campestris IBT 28561. Lineage (NCBI taxonomy): Eukaryota > Fungi > Ascomycota > Eurotiomycetes > Eurotiales > Aspergillaceae > Aspergillus > Aspergillus campestris. Next base: position 343,888 of record NW_020194348.1, on the reverse strand, counting down.
TATCCATCTATCATTTATACATCTATCATCTGTTCAAACACACGCAACCTAATAAAGCAAAATCAAAAGTCATACATACATAAAAAAGAAAATGGCTCATCCTACTAGTTGAATATCGTAATATCCACAGCAACAAAAGTATACCATGCTAATACTGCATGAGTATATGTATGTAGTGTATATATATATATCTATATCCGTCCTCCTGAGTCCTGGGTCCTGGGGTTTAAATCACGATGCTAATTTACTCAATATATATGAAATATATATATCTCTCTAATACCATGACACAACATATCTCTAAACCCCGGATTGTCACATATTTTTCTTATTCAGGTACTTTCTCTCTTCTGCTGCTAACCGCTGAGTTATACTGTCTTACTCTTCTTTAACTATCTCTGTTCTAGTCAGCATATCATATTCAATAGTATGTATATTAAAATCGGCAGAGATTTACTGTATAAATTTCTCATTTACATTAATTTCATATCCACTTTACTCAATAATCTATCTCCTAGGAGTCTCTAGTAATAGTGACTGCTTTCGAAGACTTTCAAATTCTATACTAGTACTAGTACTTTCGGAGTCTCTACACGGGGACTTTAAGGGCTCTTTGCAGGGGCTTTAGAAGTCCAATATAAGTGCTTCGAGGGATTCTACGCGGGTGCTTTAGAGGGCCTTACATATGAGAGTGCTAGTGCTTTCGGAGATTCTACGTGTTTGTTTGTAGAGTCTTTGAGAGTTCTATGTGGGTGTTTCGAACGGCCTTATATAAATACTTTTGGAAGTCTTACATGGCTGCTTTACGGAGACTTTGGGAGTTCTATGCGGGCGTTCTAGGAGTTCTAGGTGGGTGCGTTTGGGAATCCCTACGGCTGCTTTTGGGGTCCTACATGGGAGCTTTACGGGTGCTTTGCAGGGCTTTTAGGAGTCCTACACGGGTGCTTTTAGGAATGCTGCGGCTGCTTTTTAGGGGCCCTACATGGGTACTTGAAAAATCCTACACAGGGGCTTTGCAGGACTATATCTTACTACTTTACAGGAGTTTATACAATGAATAGTTAGTTATTTAGTTTTTAGACTGACTGATAAGCACTTTCAATCACAAGTCACCGAGCACAGCGAGGGCCTACATCTTGTATATATAAAAAACTATCAATATCATCTTTGTTTTGAAAGAAGAGCAGTTAGTTCTCTATCACACACTTGATTGTTTCATATTTTATAATCTGCGACTACTCTGCAAGCTTTCCGTAGTCTGGATATTATGGAAATCATTCTTCCTGACATGTTTCCTCCCCTATTTCCACAAGGGCAATGTAGGATCCTACGCGGGCTATACATATCTACGTTAGCTTAGTTAACACGTATATATATGGACCATTCAACATCTCAAGCAAGATCAACCAGAAAATAAACACTAAACCATAACCACTATCTAAAAATAACAATCAATCAGATAGAGAATTCATTGCAAGTAAGAAAAAAACCAGAGTAAATAAAAAAAGGGATTGCCCCCACACGGGATCGAACCGTGGACTTCATCATGTCACACACAAGAAACTTGTACGAGTGATGCGGACTACCACTGTCCCATAAGGGCTTATTAATGGCTGGGGCGACTATTTTGGTTTATGATGGTAAGCCACATGTTGGGGATTACGGGATCTCGAGCCCTAGTTGTTGGCTACCACGACGCCTTGTATAGGATTCTGGAAATTATTGAGTTAGGGGTATTTATGTTGTGTGTATATGTGATATCGTGTGTAGATATATAGCTAGTTGTATAATATCGCATTGTTGCTTACTCCATCTAACAGTCTTAATTGAGAATCGAGATAGACCAGGAGTAGGACATAGAGGTTTAAAACACCAAAGACCACATGATAATATACTTTTACTATATTCAGATGCTGGAATACACATAATGTCTCACATACAGACAAAGACCTATTCACCACCACCCAAAACAACACAAGCATCCCCACTAGGTCACCAACCCAGCAATCAACCAACCGTAAACGTCCCATCAAGCCTCACATCCCGACTCGACGACCCCACAAACACCTTGAACTCCCCCTCGGGAACAACCCACTTCTGGCTCTTAACATCCCAATAACTGATGTCGCGACGGGTGAGCTCAAAGCTCGCGCTGTCGCTCTTCCCTGCGGGCACAAGCAGCTTCTGGAAGCCCCGAAGCTGTCGCGGGGGAGTTTCCGGCGCAGACTCCGGAAAACCGAGGTACAGCTGGGCGACTTCGGCGCCGTCGACGTCGCCGGCGTTTGTGATCGCTGCGGTGATGGTTCCGACGGGGTCGTAGAGGTCGGCTGCGCCGCCTACTTCGACTTTTCCGGTGGAGGGGCCGGGGGTTGCGTCGATGGCGATGTCGAGGGTGGCGTATTCGAAGGTTGTGTAGGCTGACTGTGTTAGATTTCTCTCTTTTATTAGTCTTATATATAGGAGAGGGGGACATACACAATCCAAATCCAAACTCATATCTCGGTTCAATATCGTCCTGGTCAAAATGGCGATAATCGATAAAGATACCCTCGGGGTATTCATCGTCTCCTCCCCCAGCAATCCACTCCGTGCCATAGTCTGATTCCTTTTTGGCAATCGTGTACGGAAGTTTCCCGCTAGGGGCAACATCGCCGTAGAGCACGTCAGCAAGGGCATTGCCGCTCTCCTGACCCGGAAGACCGGCCCACACGACGGCGACGACGTTAGGCTGAGCGAGGATGGTCTCCAGAATGATGGGGCCAGTACTGTGCACGACGACGATGGTCTTCTTGTTGGCGGCTGCGACGGCTTTGACGAGGTCGTTGCCGTTGTGCCACGGGTCCAGGTCGTTCTTGTCGCCTTCGTTGTCTTCAACGGTGATGTATCTGATCTTGTTAGTTGTGTAAGTTTAGACAGGGGAGAGGGTTACACACTCCTCGCCTGAGTCCGAGGTTATGAACACGATGGCGGTCTCGGCTGCCGCGGCTGCTTCTGCGCCGGCCGTGGCTTCGTCGGTGGTGCTGGTGATGATCTCGGTAGCGTTGCTTGACTTTCTGTTCTTGATGCCGTCCAGAGGGGCAATCAGGTACTATCTATGTGTTAGACGCGATCAACTTATGAATGGGTAGGGCCACATACCGGAAACTGGGCAGTTCCACTTCCCCATCCCGACGCCAGAGTGCCCACATTGCACCCACGGTCGGTGCAAGCATTGGGACCGTCAGGGTTAACAATCGCATCGGACCCGATAATCGCCAGCGACTTGGGGCTCTTCAACGGCAGGGCGCCATCCTCGTTCTTTAGAAGTACGATAGAGTCTCTCGCGACAGCACGCGCCACATCGGCATGATCAGCCGTGACGTCGACGTTGGCTTTGCCATCATCCCACGAACTAAACGCCACAGGCGGATACTCCCCATCTTGCTCAACGAAGTACCACGAGGCCAGAATGCGGGTGACCATGTCGTCGAGACGAGCCTGAGGGACGGATCCATTGGCGATCGCAGCAGCCAGGTTCTCACCCCAGTAGACCGATCCGGGAGGTTCGTTCAAATCACTGCCCGGCATGGTCATGTCCAGACCGGAGTTGGCGCTTTCGACGGTGCTGTGCTGCGCGTTCCAGTCAGTCATGACATACCCGGGGAACCCGAGCTCCTCTTTCAGCAGCTTGTTGAGGACTTCGTCGTTCTCGCAGGCCCAGGTGCCGTTGATTTTGTTGTACGAGCACATCACGGAGGCGACGTTGGCTTTGACGGAATCGTAGAACGGCCAGAGATAGATCTCGTGCAGGGTGCGGTCGTCGGGGTTGCTGCTCATTGTTGTTCTGGCGTGTTCTTGCTCGTTGAGGATGTAATGCTATGCTGGTGTCAGTTTCTCGTCTAGCATTTATCATAGCTAGCTGGTGCACTAACCTTCGCACATGCCTGCACTCCCGACTCCTGCATTCCTATAATGGTCTCGCTCATGCCAATCCCACTGAGATAAGGGTCCGACGCGAAGCCCTCCCAATTGCGCCCTCCCGTAGCGAACTTCCCCAGCGGACCAGTCGCCGGGCCCAGCTGCACATGGACACCCAATCCCTTAGCTTCAGCCCCCATGGCTGCTCCGCGAGCACGTATCAGCTCCCTGTCCCAGGTAGAGCCGGCATTGATACCAGCCGGAAAGGCAGTGACGGGATTTGCGAAGCGGATGCCCAACGGCCCGTCCTGCAGACACAGAGACGGGTAGGGGATGGACTCCGGGGCGTAGGTGTTGCCGACGCAGGGTCCAGACATCCAGGTCACTCCCGAGACCATGCCGACTTTCTCATCTTGTGAGAGGCTCGCGAGAGATTTCTCTGCTTTGCCGTAGGCGGCGTCCCAGGTGGAAACCGCTTGGGATAGCCCTGCTGTGGCTAGCACGGAGGCTGCCGTCTGGAGGGAGAAATGCATGGTTAGCTCTAGAAATTTGGGGCAGACGGGGAATCTTCAAGGAATCACCATGTGGGATCCTCGCCTTTTAATAACAATGGCCCTCACCCTTTAATAACGAACGACCGGTTATATGCAAACCCTGGCCGAGGGCACCCGGTCGCCCCCAAGCACAGAGAAAGTCATGGGGACAGGCCCGACCGAACCGAACAGCTACGTTACGGATTGATCGTCAGACATCAGTAGCAAATACGGCCAAGCAAAGCGGGCACTATCGTGGTTGGCGGAAACCGGCCAGGGGCAGTCCAGATTGAAGGAGAGTTCGATCCTGAGATATATTCCGACGGGGAATTTGCATCACTAGCTGTCTGCATTGAATCACACCCGGTCGGGCCAAGTGATTTCAGCTCTTGGTATGTCTAATTTGGTGTGGATCGGGTCCTACTCCGTCCTGTATGGAGACGCGATTGAGGCTAAATTGATGCCGAAATTTTGCCATCATCCCTGCTCTGGAATGCGGGTAAATTGGACTTGTGATCTACATAAGACCAGCATAGAAAATAATAGAGTGAAGAAAATAGAAGAATAAGGAAAAAATGCTAAATCAAGCACGGGGTGTATCATACAGTTTGATATCGTGTCGGGAATGGAGGAGCGGGGCTGCTCACAAGGCCAAGACGAGGCTTGATCCATCACTTGTCTTCCCCTCGTCCTGCAAACACACCTTCTTACCAACGACTGAGAGAAGAGACCATCAATTGGTCTACATCACGCGATGGATCCCCAGCCCGTCCATCCCGGACACCCGATGTTCAATCTCCCCCTCGAGCTTCTGCTGACGATTTTCGAGTACATAGACCTACACACCAAAGCTTCACTGCTCGACAACAGACTATTCCTGCCGGCCTGGATCGTGAAAGACAAAGACTTAGAGACCCAGGATGATGAAGGAAATGCACTGCTCCACATCGCCGCAAAGCATAACTACCTGAAAGCAACCGAGTTCCTGCTGTCTGCTGGCGCTTCGCCGTGTAGCAAGTCAAAGAGAAGAGCGAACGAGCTCTACCGCACTCCATTAACGATCGCAGCTGAGCATGGTCATGCAGATATTGTCCAGATGCTCCTCGATAGCGGGGCCCGCAGCAACGACTGCGATGTCCGTACGTACCCACTACACTACGCTGCCGAGAACGGCCACATTCAAGTCGTCCAGCTTCTTCTCGATCACGGCGCAGAACAAATCTACTCCGAAGGGAGGACGCCAGTGCTTCTCGCAGCGGGCAACGGCCACGCCGAGATAATCGATTTACTAGCCTTCCGTGGCGCGGATCTGACGCGCACGGAATTGGGGGTTGGCTCTCTCCAGATCGCTATTTACTACTGCCATGTCGAAGCTGTCCGCGCGCTCCTCAAGGCGGGAGCTATGACCGCTGAAGTGACCATAGCAGAGAATAGCCCCGTGGCGCCCCCATTGATAATAGCCGCTGGAGGGCGTCACTTCTCCTCGGCGTGTAACCTAGTCGGCCGCGAAGAGTATCAGCATCAGTTGTCGAGGTGGGACTGGAACCCGGGAGAAAAGGATTCATATGTTGAAATGCTCCAGCTCCTCCTTCAACATGGAGCGGACCCTTGCGTAACATACGCTGCAGTGACCGCTCTTCAAGTGGCGACGCTCGTCGGGAACGAACAGGCAGTGAAGGTCTTATTGGATTCTGGGGCAAATGTGCACACGAAGACACGGTCGAGGATGACTGCTGCTAAATTTGCTCGTGCTGGTGACAATCCTCGTATTACAGAGATGATTCTGGAAGCAGAGAAACGACAGCCCTATCCAGGTCATCGCACTAAGTGAGCTGGTATGGGGCAATATCATCGGGAAAAAATCCATTTCGATCTTGAACTGAAACTCGGGGAAGGCTTATGGACATGAGTTAATGATAATAAGCCTTAGATAGCTCTTGATTCTAAGCCTAATCTACACGGTTACAGATCAGCTTTACTGGAAAGACAAGTCTAAAGTGAATAGCGTAGAAACTTAGCGTACCATCCACTATAATCCATAGATAGCCATTCACCAGAAGAGACTGGCATGAATGGTGGACGACCTTTCTTCTGGTGATAACACGCCCATCAGAAATTCTTGTCTGTTTCTACTCCCGAGTATTCCAGTGACCATTCCATTTATGTCGCTATCAACACCAGCATGATGGCCGACTCAACCAACTCGAAACATTGAACGGTGGGATATCAACCATACCAAGCTGACCAAATATGAATCCAGCATTTTGGCAGTGACTGTCAAAGCCTACTGGGCAGAACAAAGAAAGACCCACAGAATCTCTCTTTCAACTATCTAGCGGTCACTATAAATTCCAGCCAAACCACGCCAACGTGTAAATCGACCCTTTCCCCCTTCCACCCACTCGCACCCAACCTAGCTCCATGATCGTGCCATAGAGTATCTTTACTGGTAAGATGTCAGTCATATCAAGCCCGATCAAAGACCGATTCAATATTTTGGTGCAGTGGCTGTCATATACACACTTTCATCGACATGACCCGGCAAGAGATTGTATCGCAATACACTGCACGAGGACGATGGAATATGGACGTCCCGGCTTGCCATTCTGCTCTGAGAATAACCTGCTATGAAGGTAATGTCGCCTAATGATAGAGACCAAGTCATCCTCCACCAGGAAACATCTATCATATGGTGCATGTGGCCCGCCGAACAAGTTCACGTCGCTACTGTACTCAAAGAAGTCGGTATCAGCATGGAAGTGATACGCGGGGCCGTCTACGCTTGTTCGATCTATACTGGCGCCAGAGAAGGACAGAGCCAGGCCGTACGTGACTAACGACCTCCGACGGGGAAAGCCATTAGGCTGACTGGTTTCAAAAACTATATACACCCCACATGCTCTGATGAGTTTTTCACCAAGGATGTTCCATTAACGACGGCATCGTCGCTGGAATCCACCGTGTGCTACGCGGTCTACAAATCTTCTGTCTCGGCATCTTATGCAGAGGCTTGCCCTCACGCGTATCCATGGAAATACCGTCAAAGTGGCTGCGACCCACGGCAGCAGCGCTGCGGCGGCTCGACCTGTCGCTTCTGGGGGAGCAACTCGCCTGGTCGATCTTCTACGTGTCGGACTTGCACTTCCCGCAGCTGAGATCGCTCACGCTGAGGGGGTGCACGTTGAACCCGCCTGGTCGGGCTTCAACATTGACCATATCACGCCCAAGTCTTATATCAGAGATTAAAGCCAGGCTTGAGAGAAGCTTTGTTGGGTTATCAGTCATATCAAGCTTGACCAAACGTATCAAATATTGATTCGGCATTCTGGGGCAGTTGCTCGAAAATCCATTATTGGATTTGACACTATCTCTGCAGCTGCCCGTGGTTGCGAAGGTCTGTGAGACTGTGCCGGAAGGAGTGAACTTGGAAAGAGGATGGTAGATTTCCACTTGGTTTCAGAGCTGGTAGTTGATGTGGTTCAATTGATAGATCGTCTATTTGATGATACTGTTGGCAGGATAAGCTGACGAGGCTGGATACTGTATTACTTAGGATTTAGAAAGATTACGTGGGAAAGGATTACCACTCGGCTACAAAACATATCGTGACCCCTTTGCGCTCTGTGAGTAGTCTCATAACCTTATATTGCAAGATGTTATTATCTTCGTGTGGTTCGTTGAGGCGTCTGCACGGGAATACTGGAGCTTTGATGACTAGATAAGTATTTTATTTCTCTTTCTCTCTCTCCCTTTGGAAAATTCTTGTCTTGCATCACTGGTTATTATGAGGTCTCAAAATTAATACCTGTATAACAGATGACAAGCTCAATGTACTAATCCACCGGCAGAGATGAGTATATGCTCAGAATATAGGAACAGATCTATTGCCGACACAAGACAACAAAATAGTCTGGAACCGCATCCAACACGTTCTATGCCAAGCATCTCCCAATATCTAACTTAGGATGTTTCTCCAAACGTGCCCCATCTAATACAGCACACCTTGGTTTGTCCTAGTTCCGGGGTAGGTATATCTTGATCTACCCACGAGCTCGGTTTAGTACAATCTGGAAAGACGCTTCAATCGGCGAGAGGCGTCGGATGGGCATATTTGACTTGGATAATGTTTTATGTGGTTGGATTAGGAGGAGTGTGTTGACGCGAGATCTGAGGAGGTTGGAGACATACGTGGAGCGGTGGAGCAGTGGAGCAGTGGCGCGGTTGGATCGATGTTGGGTTGTTGTATATCTAGTAATATCACATTGTTGATAAAGTTGGTAGATTTATGGAACATATACTTGTGTTTATGGTCAAGGTACAATGCCTTAAAGAATAGGGGCATTGAAAATATTCTGTATCATATATAGATGTATATCTGTGGCTGATGTTGTATGACCAGTCTGTAACAACCCATAAGAACTATAGATATCCGTCCAGATCTGATCAACCATTCTCATTTCTATTTATATTGTGTATTATCTCATATTATATTATAACCCTTATCAGTAAGACGACAGTATCTCAACAAGAGAAACGATCAACCACGGTAAACACAACACCGGCTTCAACTCCAGCAACCAAGCCCAAAACCCGTTCAGATCCCGAAAATCGTTTCAAACCACTAGCCACCTTACCCTCACCGACGACGCAATATGTAGGTAGCCCTCCAGCAATGAAAGTGGCTCAAGCAGAGCAGCAGCAAAAGTGACCCAGCAATTATTGTCCTGATCCACCCCAACGCACATCTGCATTCCCGATCTGGACGCCCAGTTCCCAATCGGGTCACGATATGCATACTACCTCTGCCGCATCTCATGCATACATACATATACCGGTGGGGCATGGCTGGAACGGGACGTGTTCTTATACTCCTGCATGCAGGTCGGTGTGGATGCGAGTGGTATACATATATAAGGGCGCCTTGCTTCGTGTTGATCCCGCCACTTCGTGGACAGGTATATAAGTGGTCTTATCCCGGGAGATAGATACCAGAACATCAACCACTTCCAAGCTCAGTCTTCTATAGACAAATAGCACAGCACAAACCGTCTAAATGAAGCACTTCGTTCCTTGGCTTCTGGCTCTCGGGCCTGCCCTCGCCGTCGAGCGAATGGTCTGCTACGAGGAACCTGGCGAAAACCTCGTGTCTCCGCCCCCTCACCAGGTACGCCCTCCTCTAACTATATATTTCATCCACCCACCTCACACCAAAACTAATAATCATAAAAAGACCAACGCAACCACAGCCGTCCCCTACGCCCCAACAGGCGCCGCCTATGCACACCTCACTTCAACCGGCGCAACCCACAAAACCAGAGTGATCCCCGTCGTGCGCGACGGCAAAACCTGCCCCAAGTACACCGAGCCCGCTGCCGAACACGGCCGCGAATGCATGTTTGGCGCGCACACGGGGTCCGTCCCCAACGGCGTCTCGGGCAAATGCTGCTTCCATAGCGGACAGCACGTCTTTTTGTATAGCGTCTTCGACAATAGCGGTACCAGCCCTTCGGACACAGAGTACATTCTCGACGGCCGGCCTTGCTGCACGGACGATACGTGGGGTACGGCTGTGACGGAGCATAGCCACCACAACGGGAGCAGACAGTGCCAGTACGGAAAGCATGTTTTGGACGTGCCTAGCGCGGAGTACCTGACTAGCTGCTGCTGGGATGCGAACGCGTCGCAGTTTAAGGTGCACTTGCGTGGCTTTGAGCCTGTTGTTACGACCTCCGTTGCGAAGGAGGTGTCGAAGCAGGTGCTGGAGTGGGGTCCCTTCCGCGAGACTGTCGGTCTGGAGGTCTACGAGGTCCGTCTGTTTGGGTACTATCTTGAGGTGAGGGGCAAGCTGTGGGCGTCTGGGGTGGTCGATTGGAGCGAGCAGGATACGTTTTATCTCCCGCTGGAGAGACGGTGGAAGGTCGCGAAGAGCTGGACGCCTGGGACGTCGGCGACGGGTCATGTCGGGATTGATGCTACGAGCAGGTTGAGCGAGGATCGCTCCGTCGAGGTTATGCTGCATGTTACCGGGTCGGGGGCTATCTTGGGTAACTTGGATGGGATGGTTGGGCCGTTGGTGGTGGATGATGCGAAGATTAAGCACGCTTTGGCGTGGACTCCGAAGTCGTGTTAGATATAGTTTGAGGCCTGTTTGATGATGTGCTTAGTACCTAGATTTGGATTGTCGGGGGGTGTAGAATAGTGTAGTAGATATATGTCATAAAATTGTCTTGTCAGAGTCTTCCTTCAGTATACCTATTGAACTCCTCTTCGAGCCTATCATCAGGAAGCATTTGAACTCTTGTTATTAACCTGCTAGACACGAGGACAGGAGAGAATGAGTCCAAGCAATATTGCCATATCGCGACATACCATGGTTATAAGGGAAAAATATGAGGTAGTTCAATAAATGGTCAGCCCTATAGATATACTCTGAATGATCTACAGTCATTGTAAGCTGTGGACAGACGCAATATTTCATTGACTTTAGATGATGCCAACATACGGACATCGGTAGAGGCCATGCTTGGATGTAGAGCACTGGGTGTCCTTATGATGTACGGCCTATACGGTCTTGTCTTGATTCTAAATTGGCTAGTATAGGATGGGATTCTGAGTATCTTGTGGTGTATTGGACTGGTGTCATTCAATATAGAGTATACAATCTTTCAAGTGGCCTATGTAGATGTCCTCTCATGAACCATACTATAAATAGATCACATAAGTGATTAGATCAAGTATCATTGACTGTGGTGTATTTAGTGATAGGAAGGAACTCCTGTCACTGACTTCAATATCTATCAGTATAAATACTCTGTCTTTCCCTTCCTCCCCAGACCATCATCACATCCAATTCAGCTTTCCTCCAATCATCCAACCATCTAATCATTCTTCCATTTCATCTATCTACAATATCAAATCGGCAAACCATCAACCCATCAACCCATCAACCCATCAAATCATTCTACAATCCAACATCTACTCCATCAGGATGACACCCTTAGCCACCCTCCCCGAGGAGATTCTCCTGCTCATCTTCGACTTTGCTGATCGTCCCTCCCTAAAATCACTTCGTTTTACCTGTCGTCCTATCTCTACGGCGGCCACCGAGAAGCTATTTCAAAAGATACTGCTGTATCCACACGACAAGAGCATTGACAGGTTCACGAGCATCGCTAACAGCGACACCCACTTGTCCCAACTCCCCCGTCACATCCACTTTAAACCGTATCAAGAGGGTCACTACGTTATCCACGTAAGTCATCATATTCGTTCTGCCATACCCTGATCCACTAACGTCGTCTAGGACTTGGATGACCCCAACGCACCCAACTGGGGCACAGTCAGCTCACAGTTCTGGAAGCTGCCAAGGGTGGACAGTGCTACGCTGCATTTCCCAGAGAACTGTGACGAATCATACCACAATCAGTTAGACATGGGATATCATTACCTCCGTATGAAGATAATTGACGACTTCTTCGCGGCAGTGGTGGAGATGGTCCCGACCCCGCGCAAACTAGCTCTCGGGTTTATTTATGAGACTCCCGTTGAAGACGACCACTTCACTCGCATCCGCCGTGTGCTGGAAGGGCTGCATACCTTCCGTCTGGGGATCTTATACAGAATATTACCCTCACGCATATCCTTGGAAATACAGTCGAAGTGGCTGAGACCCACAGCGGCGTCTCTGCAGCAACTTGACCTCATGTTCAGTGCGGGCCAGCCCGCCTGGTCGATTTTTAATGTGTCAGACATGCATTTTCCGCAGTTGAAATCGCTCACGCTGCGGGGGTGTACCTTTGCGGCCGAGGCGCAAATGGAGTGGATCGTGAGCCACGCCGATACTCTCCAGGAGGTGGTACTGGAGAACTGCCGCATCTTGATTCTCGTGGACATCCGCGGGGGTAGCATTGCGAAGGCTTCTTTCAAGGCGGTGGGGATGAAGTTGAGAAGGAAAAGCGGATATCCGAGCCGCAAGGAAGGCGGATACAGCGCACGCTGGAAGGACGTGTTCGCGCTGTTCGGAGAGCAGCTGGGACAGCTGCTTCGCTTCTGCATGGGGTGGCGGAAACGCGGTTCAGACGGGTGGTGTGCTGATACTGTGCCGGTGCGGAATGTGTTGCATCAGTGTCGATATACGTCGTTCTGTGAGTGGTATAACGACCATGATGAGCAAATGCCATACAGTACTACTGGTATTGGGAGGTTTGGGAGGATGGGAATCCACTGGTCTGCTAACGAGGAAAGAACATTGGCATCGAGCCAGTATCAGCAAGACCATGAGGCATTGGCGGAGTTGTTGCGACGGATTGGAGATGGGGGGGTGATTGATTAGACATGATTTGTATTGGATTTGGCAGCTTGAAATGTATCTAGGATGTAATTCTTATCAATACATTAACAGTATTAGGTCTACATACAGAGCTAACGATGTAGGATGTAGGAGTACTCATGGCAGCTCAAGACACGCTGATTATTACCCTAATAATCTAGCCCGACCTAGTGTCTGAGCGAATCGATCGACTCCACACTAAGACTATATAATCTCTCCTCTTTCTTTCATTCCATATCACTCTCTTCTCCCAACTATTCCGATCGACTGAATCAACCAAAATGAAGCCCTCCACTCTCCTCCCCGTCCTTCTCTCCCTGGTTGCATCAAGCACGGCGCAAGACCCGTCGGTCTCGGCCTCCAAAGCGAGCATCAACTGGTCTGCTTTGCGAGCGACTCTGTATGCCTCCCCCCTTCACCCTTCTTCAAATCCAATCCAATCCAATGCTGATAAAAATACAACAGAGCCTCCCTAACAGACATCCCCATCCCCACCAAAGCCGCCAACCTCGAAAACATCTCCCCCCGCCCCGCACCCTCATCCCAGAGCTCGTCCACGCCATCCCGGCCTCTGCCCTCGTGCAGCTCATGGTCCCCGCCCAGCGCAGTTCCCTCGTCTCGGACTTCAAAGCCGGCTCGACGCCAGCGTGGTACGCGTCTCTCCCGTCGGACGTCAAGAGCTACGTTTCTGTCGTGAGGAGCCAGATTAAGGAGGGCGCGCTTACGAAGACGAGTGATGTGCAGGCGCAGAAGACGGGCGATGCGAGTCCGTCTTCTGGGGAGGCTAAGGCGAAGGAGAGTGAGGGAGGGGCTATGCCGGCGCAGGCTACGGGGGGAGTGTGGGCTGTTGGGGCTGCCGGGGCGGCGGGGTTGATGGGGGTTGTTTTGATGATTTAGTTTATTACTTTTTGGTTCGGTTATTTGGTATGAGTGTGTTCGGGTATACTTATTGTGTCAGATATACATGATAGTTGATATGAATTAGGTATGATGGCTGATTTGAATATATGGATATATGGATGGATACTAGTATACGGATGCGGAAACAAGTCCGAGTTAGCACGTCAGTGGCGGAAACAAGAAATATGAGACATTAATCTATTCAATCTATTTCATATGCTTGTCTCTTATACCCCGTAGTCTTGGTATTTATCTTGTGATTGTGTATCTTATATGTTAGCGATGTTATATGTTAACCATATGTTACATGTAGATGATCCATCTGTATATGTTTACCTTGTGCTAGATAGAGTTATCTCCAAACAAACAACCATCCATTCCAAACGACAGAAAAACCAAGATTCACATGTCCCTCGGACTAACCAGTTCCAAGTTCCAACCCAAAATGTGACTCAATGAGCAATCAGATCGACACATCCAACGCGGGGATCCGCATCCTCCACAAATCCCCACGCGCGATCCAGCCGGTCCAGCCACGGGGAAGAGATAGATTCCCCTCACCTCCATTCTCCAGACTGCGGAACCCCAATCCCACACGGGATATATATTAACATGGAGACAACCCTATAGTGGACCAAATTACAGGATGGAGATACTTATATTAATGGGCACCTTCACATGGGTTCGGATTCGTGCAGTGGCGACAGAGAAGCTTTTCGCCTCGGATTTGGCTGCCAGCTGGGTGGAGACTCTGATGGCCGTGTCTGACACATGGCCAATGGGGGTGTCGTTGGGGGGGTCTGGTTAAGCGGGGTTTATCGTGGGAGAACGAGGCGGAGGATATATCACGTATGAAACGTTGACTTGATATTATCAGGATTTAAGTAGGACTGGGAAGTGGATGGAGGATAGGCGAGATTTGTTACTGGGTGAAATGTATATATATCGGTCGATGTATTTAGTAGATCGGTAGACGACGACGATCAATCGATATCTTTTTCTCATTCATCTTACCATTCCATCTCTCTGTACCTATCTTTCTTTCCTATCTACCAACAACAAAAAAAAAAAAGAAAGAAAGAAATAATCAAGATGAAGCTCAACCTGAAATACCTCCTCCTCGCCCTCCCCGTCCCCCTCCTCGCCACCCCCTCCCCAGGCCTCATCGACGAGCTCCCCGCCCTGCTCGACGGCGTGAAAGAGCTCCTCACCCCGGAGACCCTCGACGACCTGCAGACCATCGTCAAGGGCGGCGCGATCCTCCTCGGCGGCGACACCCCCAAGAACCTCCAGCGACTGCTGACCAGCAAGAATATCGACAAGCTGCAGGGACTGGTTGATACGGCTGATCAGCTGCTCACGAAGGATTTTGTCAATGATACGAGTACTCTTATTGGGGATGCTGCTCCGGTAATCCTTTCTTTTCTCTTTTTCTCTACGATTACGTTGAGTGGTGCTAATCTATTGATATAGCTGGTCGCCAGTGTGTCCAAGTTGCTCGGGGGATTGATCGGATCGTTGGATTAGATAGATAGATAAATAGATAGGTACAATCATGAAAGGTATGAAGTAAGAAACAAATCAATGCCAACAACGTAGCTAAACAACACGAAACAAACAAGATAGAAAATAAACCAGAAAAGATGAAAACAAAAGAAAAATTACACCTTCAAATGCTGCCTCAACTGCCCCAGATAATACTTCAACGGATACGACCGCGTCGATGTCGGCATTGCCGGATAAACGGCAACCACGAACCCCATAGTCGTCCGGTACAGACCACGCGACCCCATCGTCGACTTCAGCCCGTACGCCTCCCGCAGCGACGGGGGAAGCATCTCGATGGTAATCACCCGCATCATGGGCTTCAACGGCGACACCCAGCGCGGCACAGCAGTATGGTGCATGAGCTCCTGGGCGAAGCGATGGCCCTCGTCAGTGACGACGAGCTGGTCGATCTGCTCGTCCCAGTAGCGCCAGAAGGCGTGGCGGGTGGGCGGCCACGACCCCGACGGCAGGCCCAGGCTGTGCATGAGCACCGTGAACTCGGCGTAGGCGGCTTCGGCCGTGCGGTAGTTGACGCGGCCGTAGATGCGCTGGTAGAAGTCGGTTGCGGTCGCGTAGAGGGTGGCTGCTACCCAGAGGTGCGCGGGCGTGTTCTGGCGAATGGACTCGCTGGCTTTGAGGGGTGGGTGGTTGCGCGCGAGGAGACCCAGCAGAGTCTGCTTTTCGGCGCGCGTGCCGAAGACGAGGCACGAGATGTAGCTCAGGGTTGCTTGGAGGGAGTCGACTAGCTCGGTGGCGAGCTCGCCGTTGGATTCTCCGTGGCGGATGCCGGGGTAGGCGGCCTGGAGGAGGAGGGCGGACCCTGCGCCTGCGAAGAGGGCGCCCTCTTGCAGGATTTGAGGGAGCATCTCGAGCTGTTCGAGTTGGTCGAGGCGTTTGGTGGAGCTGGCTGAGTCGGTAGAGGCCGTCTGAGAGAGCTGGGGGGTCTCCATGTTTTTTTCGACTTCGGCCATTTTTATTTATTTATTTCCTGATTTCTGTATTTGTTGATGTGCCTGTGTTGATTTCTGGTTGATATAGTCGGAGAGTATAGTTGGGTATGATAGTTGGTATAATAGTCAAGTGAGTGAAGTTGTAGGGATATAAAAGACGAGGATGGATATGGAGAATAAAATGATCACTGAACACACCGATTGGCAACCCCCGCATTACCCCGTGTTCAACACATGCCCAACATGCATCCGAACTCAACTGAACCTCCGAGAAAAAAAACAGGCCAATCTCTCAATGCAGTGGGTCCCTCCTTTCCTCCCAACTTGCAGCGATTTGTCCCAACTGCGCACCCGATGATCGTTGGTCAACCGCGGCTCCCGATAGTTCCAATGCCGATCGTCATTCCTCGCCCTCCGCATGTGAACCCCCATCAGCTCACCGGTACGGCTTCATGGTTGGCTCAGTGTGGTACTATCCCGACGATCTCCCCCCGAGACATGACCTAGTGGGAAAACTAGTCCGACACCGTCTTGCCCCGAGTCTCCATTTCACGGCGTTAGTGGCAGCCGAGCTTGAAACCGATCCATCGTCTGGACGAAAATACGGCGACACGAAAAAAAACAAGCGAAAATTCAGCTATCTAAAATGAATATCCCAATGCCCATCATCCTCCACCCGAACGTCAGAGGCAGGGGTTAGACGAGCTTAGGGGACCAGATTAAATATGGTCCGGCGTTTCCCCATAATCTCTCTTACCCCAGGAATCCCCTCCCCAGCTCCCCAGATATTGATATCTTGTCCTAGCTTTTGTCAGAGGCATTGAAGGATATCATATCGCACCATGGAGACCGCTCACCATCTCCGTGACAAGGCTGCCAAGTACACGCTGGGTCTGCATCGTGGGCCTCTCCCGCCGCCCAATGCTACCGGTGATGACCTCGAGGCGCTCGAGCAGGTCGAGACGGCCAAGACCATCACCTTGGAGAAGATTCAACGGACGCCGACGCAGAAGTTGGCTCGTCACTGGAAGCGATTCTGGTGTTGTTATCTGTTTTGGAATGTGATTTTCCTTGCTATTTTCCTTCCTATCTTGTATGTCTCTTCTCTTCCCCTATCTAATGCCTCCTGTCCCTCCTATCCCCTCCCTATCAGGACATATAGATATGAAGATGTCAATACTAACAGATAAGCTTCCTAATCTGTATCCCCGCCATCTCCCAACGCGTCCTCAATGACTCCGACCTCGTCCTCGTCAACGCCCAAGTCATGCAACCTCGTCCCGACTCCATGATGCTGAGCCTGCAATCCGCGCTCAAGCTCCCCATCGGCGTCCCCGTCCGCATCGAGCCCATCACCCTCGAGCTATTCAACCGCCGCAACCCGGGTAACAACACCTGGGCCAAGGCCTACCTCCCGTCGGCTATCGTCGACGGGAACACCACCTTGGGAGTAACTAACCAGTTGACGCCGCTGGATGCGAAGCAGTGGATGGACTATGTCAAGAGCGTTGTGTTTGAGAAACACGCGCCGCTTTCGGTGAGGGGTGGGACGAATTCGTTCCTGGGCAAGTTGAAGTCGTACGTTGTTATGGATAAGGATATTGAGCAGAATAGTATGTTCCCCCCCTCCCCCTCTCTATGTTAAGGAAGGAATGGAAGACTGATACGAAGCAGCCCTGGACGAATTCGCTGGCTTCGCCATCAAAGACTCCACCCTTATACTCCCTCCCAAGGAAGACGGCACGAACCTCATCGCCAACGCCACGCTTCCCAACCCCTCCGTGCTGACTCTTGAAATTGTACCTCCCCTTCCTTCCCCAAAACCAAGTGAAACAAAACTAACAGTTAAAAAAAGGGCGACACAATCCTCGACCTCAAGAGCGGCGACCTCGTCCTCGGCAACGCCACAATCGACAACCTGGTCCTCAAACCCGGCAACCACTCCAACCCCGTCCACGGCATCCTGGACCTCAAAACCATGATCTCCAACCTGGGCCCCATCCTCAAGGAGCAAGCGCCCAACCTCAAAAACGGCGTGCTCTCGCTGAAGACGGTGGGTAAGCTTGTCACGTACGAGGGCGTCAAGGTCCCCTACTACACGGACGTTATGAAGTCGCTGGTCCTCACGGCTGATGTCCCTGTGGGCGCTTTGCTGGGGAATACCCTTAAGGGGTTGATTGGGCCGAATGGGAGCCTTGGGGACTTGATTGGGAAGGATGGGAAGGATGGAAAGGGTGGTGGATTGTTGAGTAGTCTCTTTGGAGATGGTGATGGTGGGAAGGGTGGACAAGCTGTGAAGGATGCTATTGAGGAGTTCAAGAAGAAGAAGGGCGGTGATGATGGTGGGAGTGAGGGTAAGGAAGCGTCTGGTAAGCTCAGTGAGCTGCTCGGACGCAGTCTCGACGACATGTTCAGCCCTGAGAAGCTGCGCAAGAGAGACAGCAATGGCAAGGACTGGGTGGATGAGTTGGTTGAGGGGGGCCCCTTGCGAGATAGACTTGTCAGGACTTTGGAGCGGTTTGCTTGAGCTGTTTTCATCTGATCTGATAGAGTAGATGGTTCTGTTTTCTTGTGTTTTTCCTTGTGTTTTGTTTCTTTTTGTTGATCTTTGTTGTCTGGGGAGGTGTTGATGATTGATGATTACCCACTTACACTACTAACATACTATACTATACTAGATGTCATAGATGATACTAGATTAATGACCCATTTATTATATATACAGTTACTGTAGTAGTATTGGATTAGAGTGTTGAATTGAGTTTACTATCTATCTGTAGTGCGACAGTAGATCACGATAGTTCAGTCCGTCTGCCAGATCATGTTGATCAATGTATGATGATGTAGTCATGCAGTAGAGTGAAGGACTGGCTATTTACTGCTTTTGTTAGTTTCCCTCCTCTCTATCTTCTTTACTTTTACATAAAAATGTACCGCACGGTGAATGGTGAACATGGACTGGTGTTTATATCATATCCACCTAACTATGTTATACTTTATCAGCTGTTTGGCTATATGAAATCGAGGGAATTATCAATCCTATATAACCGATACCATCTTATCCGTATGTATCAAACCTATTGAAGTAGAAACTCCCATCTAATTTCTTAAATTGATAAACGTTGATAATAAAGTCTATTGATATCTACCAGGTAAGTACCCTACCAATGACATATCCCCCCCTCACTATCATCAGCCGCCCATGTCCCAGACAGCCCCACAACCTGCAACCCCCCATCGTGATTCTCGCCCACCTTGCTCAGCGCCGCAAACCGCCCGTCCAACGGCCCCGTGCTGAGCAACCTCTTCGCCCACGCGTCGATCGCCGGCTCGCCCGTCTCGTCCCGCGCCTGCTTCAGGAACGGGATCAGCGCCGTCCCGCCCGTCCCGCGTAGCGGTTTCTGCTTGCCTTCTGGCGCGCTGGCGAGGTTGCGCCCGCGGGGAGGGACGGTTGATGTGCGTGCCTCTCGTGACGGGACGAGGATGTATCGCGCGACGATCTGGATGTGTTTGTCGCGGAGGGCGCGCAGCATTGACAGGCTGGCGTCGTAGGCGATGCAGAGTCCTTTGTCGGAGCGGCGGCTTTCGACGTATTCGCGGATGTTGGCGACTGCGCTGACGTGCGAGAGGAAGCGTCGGTGCGGGCCGGGCATGTAGCTGCGCATCTCGTGGATGAAGCTGTGATGCGGGGCGCTGGTGGATAATCGCGACGCGGGGTTATCCGAGTCTGAGGATGCGGGTCGCGCTTCGCCGGTCGGTCGGTGCTCTACGCCGAGCACGATGTCGAAGAATTGGATGAGCGAGCTCTGCGCGTTGCTGCCGCCGCCGTACTGGCGGTATTGCGGCTCTGGATCGAGGTCGCCTGTGTCGTAGAGGAGGCCATGCGGAAGTCCTGCATCGCCCATGTTCTTGCTACCCGCGAGATAGGGCCGGATGCGGTGGTAGAACACGTGCGGATCGCAGTGCTCGTACATGAGTTCGAGGGTCGTGCCGAGGGAGTCGAGGATCTCGGCGAACTGCTGCAGGCAGTCGGTCACGACGAGGCTGTTACCTGCCCGGGCGGCGGCGATGGCCTGTAACATGAGCGGGACGGCGGGCCCGCCGCGCGCCTCGATGGCGACGGACACCATGTAGAACCATTGCTCATCGAGGGACCCGGTGATGGTGTTCAGCGGGGTAAGGTTGGACAGGTCGAGTTGCGCATCTTCCGGGAAGATGGGTTTGTAGTTCCACAGGCAGACGCCCGCGAAGGTGGCCACGGGGGGAAGGTCCAAGTGCTGGCAGATTGCGAACAGGGGAACTGTCAGTTGGGGAGGAATTCTCTGTTTTGTTGGGCCGTTTGTTAGCCGTGCGTCTGGGTCATGGGAAGATAGTACCCACCTCTGCTGGAGCCCGCCCCCCCCACACGTATGCATGCAAGATAAAGCCCAGCACGACATAGGCACGTCTCCACTCTGGCTCTGTATTTAGGTATGATGTGGATAGTAGCGGCATCCGGTCGATTGAGTCACGGATGCGTCGGCTGGTCAGGAGGGCCTGTAGATGACCGACGATCCACTCCCAGTCTGCATAGTAGGGATCGGGGAGGAGGTCGAGGGGAGGTTCGGAGGGGAGGAAGCCGTAGTGTGGGGAGATGCCGTAGTCGGCGAGTACTGGGATGGGGGGGAGCATCGTAGTAGTAGTATTGATAACGTCCTCGTGGCTCTGGAGTGATGGTGGGCAGTAGGACAAGATCAGGAGTTGAGAACCCCAGTCACATTCGACTGATCTGTGGGGTTGGATCAGTGAGATCGCGTCTGTATTAGATCTGGTGAGATCCCTGGGTCAACCAGTATCCAGCTGTCGCGACTGTGGGGTAACGGCGGTGGTGTTGATGTATTCAATCGCCGTTTATGGTGATATAGTAGGTGCGGACACGTCCTGCTGGGCGGACAGACTAGAATAGAATATTGTCTGCACTGGATGTAGTTCTTTCCAGGTCGCAGTAACAGATAATCGTCACAAGAGGCGATGAATTCCAGTCCTCAGGAATCAAGGCAAGAACCCGATTCGGTCCGGTGGCGAGTCCTTCCCAATACCACGGTCAAGACCACGGTCTGGAGATATAATCCGGAGAAACCAAAGCTAATGGTAGTACTGGTAACTACCTTGTACCACAGATCTAGCAAAGTCAAAAGGAAGAAGATGATGGAAGAAGAAAAGGAGAAAGACAATCAGTCGAGTGAGACAAGAAGACAGAGGGAGAGAGACAATTAATCAGCTGGATGATTATTCTGCCATCACGCCAATCCCAATTCTCATACCGAAAAACAGGCCGTCCCTCGGTCACCGTCGGGTGCATTTACCTGGTAGACAGGGGGCGTTCTCGTGCTGGTGGACCATTGTCCACGGAATAAATGGCCTACAGTAGTATATGGGAGAGAGACGATAAGCCAAGTGCTTAAGGAGATCAAGGCGGATGGACGAGAACAAGAGGGGAGACCGTGTTTTGAATGAGAAAAGTATGTAGAAGGTGTTGATTAACATCTCATCGACATCTATTGAAAACCTATTGATATCCATCTATATCTGATTGATATCTGATCGATCGATATAGATAGAGAGATGCACCGGCGATAGAACTGGGTGCGAGCGAAAGGGGTGTGGGGCTAGCGTCGTGCTAGAGAATGAGCCGGTCAGTCTTCACTTGGGTGGAATTCCATGACCTTCAGATTAAGCGAGACGCTAACCGGATTGAGTGATTCTCTGGTGGGTCTGTCGTTACTCTATATGTAGCTGGTGAACTGGGTGAATTGGATGTTTACAGCTTGGAGAGCTCACCCAGTGAGGATTTTATAATATACTCTTAGTAAGTACTCATTATGTATAGAATATCGACTATGACTGTTCTGTATAGTAGTATAGTTAGATCTATCAAATAGTCTCTAGGCTATTCCCCTCGATCTACAGATATATCTATTAGAATAGACATGCCTGTGTGATTATTATCTTGCAGTATGTAGAAGAGAATCTTCTTGTATCTGTAACCTACGTTGTTATACTCTATATCTTAGGAATAAATAAGGCAACAAACCACCTACACCCTACAAAGTAGTGCACTGGTTATGCAGGCACGTGTCCAACGCTGCCCTACTACCTTCC
Organism: Aspergillus campestris IBT 28561; assembly: GCF_002847485.1. Lineage (NCBI taxonomy): Eukaryota > Fungi > Ascomycota > Eurotiomycetes > Eurotiales > Aspergillaceae > Aspergillus > Aspergillus campestris. Next base: position 321,590 of record NW_020194348.1, on the reverse strand, counting down.
CCTCCGAATATCCCTTCTCATCGAACTATACTCCTGTCGTGTCCCTTGGAACGCCTGCAAAAGCATATCACTCCCTGTCTGTTGTCCTCCCCGCGACATACCAGCCACGGTAAACGTGCACCGCAGATCCAAATTCAGCGCCCCAGCAACAGCATGCCCAGCCTTCCCACTGGCCCCGTACCCCGACGACGATATCGCACTGGGCTTCTACATTCGAAGACCCCCTACCGCACTCTCCCCGTCCCGCATAATAGGCCGAATAGAGTCCCTCGTCCCAGCTGATCCTTGTGCCGAACCACCGGCACTCGAGGAGCCTCCACCGCTATCATCCAGCATTTCGTAGACAAGCCCCGTCGACGAAAGCTTCCCCGGAAGATTCGGCATGATCACGGCGTTGGTGACTCCCTCCGTGAAAACCAGCCCCTCCGCAACTTCCTTGACAACCTTTTTCAGCCCGGTCTTCTTGACCGTCTCCTTAACAGCCTGCTTCCCAGCCTCCTTCATCCCGGTCTTGACGCTGTCCCCCGCAAGCTTCGCCACGGCCTTCGACCCTTTATCTAGCACGAACATTCCCGTCGCGGAGACTGCTCCTGTAAGTGCGCCCACACCCGCACTGATACCCGCTTTGCCCCAGTCCACAGGTTTATGCTCGATAAGGTCTGTCGCGACGCTCACACCAAATTCAGTCGCTGCGCCAACGGCGAGCCCGATCCCGATTTGAACAGCTAGGCTTGCACCACCGGTTAGCATGCCCACCGCGACGCTGGCTACCACGCCGATGGCCGTGGTAACGATCTTCTTCCACTTCTTCTTCAGCCACCCGAAGAACCCGTGTCCGCTGGGATCATCGCGGTTAATAGGATCGCCTAGACAGTACGCGTACGGGTTGGTTTCGCCGGACGTGAACGGACTCCATGGGTCTGGCGTGTGGAACCGCTTAAGGACTGGGTTATACACCCTGTACCCGTTACCCAAGTGGTACCATCCTGTGACGGGGTCGCGCCACTGGCCGTTGAACCCGATGGAGGGTCTTCCCTGACTGGGACTGGACACGCCGTAGGGCGTGTATTCCTGGTGGTGTACTTCGTCGCCGTCTGCCCAGAAGAGGAGAGAGTCGTGGCTGTCACTTGCCCAGAGCTGGGTTTCTGTGTTGGAGCCGTTTTGCACCGTTTGGCCAAAGTAGTCTTGGCTGTCGGATATGTAGCTGATCTTGCGGTCGCCGGTTTGCACGGCGATGAGCTTTTCGTCTCTGTAGAAGAGATGGTGGTCGTCTTGGCCGGGGATGCTTTGACAGGCCAGTCGGCCGCCTGCGTCGTAGTGGTATTGGCTGAGGAGTGTGTCATCTGCATCGCGAACGGAGATTAGTTGGTTCTTGCTGTTGTATTCGAGACGACGGCCTTGCTCGTCTAGGGTTAGACAGCCGTTGTCATCGTAATCGAGAAAAACGGTCTGGCTGTCATGGGATTTTGTGACGGCGGTCAGCTGCGTCGGATCCTGACGATTGTACGAGTACGACGTGGTGTTCTTGCTGCTATCGTGGAAGTGCGTCGTCACCTCGTTGAGGTTGTCGTGGTCGCCAAACACGAAATGCTGGCTTTTTAGCTGCCGGCCCTGTTCGTCTGTCGGGGACTGGCTTCCCTCGGAGGTATAGTGCACCAGATGTCCATCATCGTCGTAGTCAAACGTTTCGTCGCGGAGGGAGGTTCCATTCCCATCTTCCAGATGGCGCGCCTCCACCAAGCCGGTCTTAGTGTACGATTGGGTGAGCTTGTATAGCGTCTTTCCGCCCTGGCGGACAATCCGCTCTTCTTCCCGGCTGAAGTCATCGTACTTCAGACTGGTCGTGAGACTGGTGTTGCGCGCTGTATCCTGTACTTCGATGTCTGATGGGCGGTTGATACTATCGTATGTGAATGAGACTTTCATCGTCCCTTGTGCCAGCGCTTCTACTCTATCGAAAGGATCGTATTCCGTTTTATACTCCTGCCCATGTACATCTGTATAAGCCTGCAGCTTGCCATTCATGGAATACACAGAGGCTGACGAAAACGTCCTCTCATCATTAAGCGTGACAGTCTCCCCCTTCAACAGCCCGGAGGGGAAAAATCTCAAGTCCCTAGAGCTATACGCATTCTCGAGTTTGAATGGAACACCCGTCTTGGGGTCGTACTCGATTGTATCAGCTGCCCCATTGATGGACGTGGCCGTGACAGCGTGTCCGAGCGCAGGCTCGTACGTGAAGTTGAAGCTGTCCCCTTTGTGGGTTTGAATCTTGCTCGGCTCAGGCCCATTACCCTCGTATTCGTGCTTGACCGTGCATGTACCGACCGTTTTCGTCTTCACGCGATTCAGGCCGTCGAAGTCTTGCGCGCCCATGGTAGCGCCGTTCTCTGACACGGACACCGGCAACGTCGCGTCGCTGTGCGGTGCATAGTCGGTGGTGACCTCCCGCCCGCTCGGATAGGTCGTCTTGACGACCCGGTCGAAGGCGTCGAGCTGGAATCGGCTCTTCCGACCGAGTGCGTCTTCCTGCTCTACGAGCCGGCCGAGCCCGTCATAGAAGTATTTGAACTGGCTGTACGGCGTGCCGTCCTTGCGGAGCAGCTCGGTCAGGATGGGAGCACCGGACTTGTTGAGCGTTGTCTTGGTCTGTCCTTCGCCCTCGATGCCTTCGATGCGCGTGCGTGCAATCGGATCGGTCTCGGATATGCTCACCACCCCTGTGTTATCGGTCGTTTTGTAGACCTCGCCCCAGTCGTCGTACTCCAGTTTCTGCGAGTTCCGCTTTTCTACTGCCCCGCTGTCTGAGCGCAGCCAGTCGATCTCTACCTTTTCAATGCACTGATCCAGCGCGTTATACTTGCATTCCTGCACTTTGCGAGTGGTACCGGCTGCGGTTGACGCATCGCTGTCTTGCTTCTCAACCTCGCAGAGCCGTTCTAACCCGTCCGTGATGTACCGCGTTTCGAACCCCTCGGTGTCTATCACTGTTTTCTGGCTCCCGTGGCCGTCTTCCGGGATGCCGTATTTGTTCTCGCGCGATGTTTCGTACCCTGTACCCACAGCTGTTGTCACTTTGAGGATCTGACCGAGCTTGTCGTACTCGAAGCGGTCCTGGACCTCATCTTGGTCTTTATGGGACATGGTCAGGCCGGAAGAGAGGGATATGTCGGTCTCGTCACTGACGGTCAACCCGTCGAAGCTCTTTGTCGTGATCGTTTGTTTCAGTTGATTGCTGCTATCCGAGTACTTATACTCCCATGTCTGCGTTGTAGGATGCTGTTCAGCCAGCTGGGTGACCTGGCTCTCTGCGCGGCCGTGGTCTCGAGAGTCCGGCTTGTTGATAGTGCTATACTCGGCTGTGCTCACGCAGGTGTCTCCCTCGAGGACTCTCGACTGCTTGACCACCACAAACTTGTCGACGCGTGCATCCGTCGCCGTCGGAAGCTCACAGTAAGTGTAGTGCTCTGTCCGTGGTAGCGAGGGATAGTCACTCTCCGCCGGGACCGTCGTCTCGGTAGCCTTGTACCGCTGAAAGCCGTGCGGATCAGCAGGACAGACTTCCTCCCCTGTATCCGGATCCGTTGCGCCTGTCGGGGGGTAATACGTGCGCAAGACCGCTACGCCATCGGCTTGAACATCTTTCGTCGGATTGCCCCATTCGTCGAACTCAGATGTGCTCGTCTCCGTCCGGGTCTGCTTGCTCTGTGTGTCTTCGTAGGTCGTCGTCACGCTTTTCGGCAGCAGATACTGCGCCGGCTGTTTCTCAAACGCGGTATCCGCAAGCGCATAGTACTCCGTCGTCTGCGTCATCAGCTTAGTTCCCTTCTTCTGCGTCGTTCTGATCGGCAGATGGAACTTGTTATACGTGTACTCGGTGGTGGAACCGCCGTCGATAGTCACAGTCGACGTATACTTGTAGTCCGCAGGCACGCGATACAAATTATCCTCGCCATTCTCCCAGTGTCGACCCCCACCGTAGCCGAGGAAGTTGTAATCGGAGTAGCTGTATGTCGTCTTGATCCGCGGCTGCTGGCGGCTTGGGTAGGCCATGTGGGAAACTACGTATGGGATTCTTTCGTCTAGTGGCGCGCCGGACGGCATCTGGTGGCCTACCGCGTTGTATGCTATCGCTTCGACTAAGCCCGTGGGGCTGGTCACCTCGGTGATACAGGTTAGGTCGCCGAGCTTGTCGTAGTCGAACTTCCATGGGGGCATGGCGGACAGCGGCGTTGTGATACTGGTCAATCGTTCGCTCTTCAGGCTGAGAACGAAGGTGTTCGCCTCGGGGGTATCTGGGGCGCGAGTTATGCTGACTTCCCCAGACACATCGTAGTTGATTGATAGCAGGTCTTCAGACCCGTCTTGGATCTTAATCAGTCGGGGCTGTCCATTGTAACTTTTGTACTCCAACTGCAGAGAGCGACCGTTGGGAGCATAAAGCACGGTGGGGAGCGATCTGTCCCAGCGTTTTTTGTCGTTAGAGAGCACCTCGATCAATCCCGATTTGTATATAACCTCATAGTCCCCGTCTCCTCTCTTGATAGTGAAACTTTTAAGTTTCTGATCATCGACGGAGAAAAGACTGCTGGTGTCCGTAACTTGATAGTTCTCACCCGTGGAGAGAAGCAGCGTGCGTCGACTGTTGTGCTCGTATGAGGACAGACTGAAAGACCAGCCCGTGCCGAGCCCGGCGTTCTGGCTGTTAAGGGGATTGAATCCGAGCGATAGCTTGAATGGAGGGCAGTTGCGGACTTGTGATGGCGTCTCGTAGATTTCGATGCTGCAGGTGTACTGACCCGTGCGGGGATCGACGCCTTTCTGGAGAAAACTGCCGTAGTTGAAGCTTTGGGAGTAGATGTTGCTTTGGCTTGAAGACATGGTTTGATGGTTGAGTGGGGCAATGTGAAGTGTCTAATTGAAAGAAGCCAAGCACATTGCCAATGTTAACCTGTAGATAAATCAGGATTGATCTGTAGGCCGAGATGGATTGATAGATGAGGGGATACCTGATATAGATCACTGTCAAACCAGGCGAGCAAGCAGAGAACCATGGGACAGGCAGAGGGGTACTTTGGCAAGGCACTTGTCTCAATGACTGCGTCATCTAGGACCTAACCTAGCTGCATCTAACCACGCATCAGCAAGAAAAGTGAAGCGAAGCTGCAGGATGGTTGATACTAGATGATTCATGTCCAAAGTGGGGAAGAAGAAGCTGGCAGGCTGCAGTAGTGGGATTAGGGTTGGTGATTCTTCAAGTCGAACAATCAATCAATCATAGTTTAAACAGGTGAAATGGACTACAACGCATGTCATCTGAAAATCTCTGTTCCGATTCCTGTATAGACGTGTCCATTCTGCCAACACATAGTGTTGCCAGGCTGCACAGAGTTGCGCCCCGATACCACCTGCGTCACCGACATCTGTATAGTGTGCATGATTTTTGGTTGCGGCATTTCCGCCATTTGTTCAAGTACCAGCATGCACTTATTATACTTGCAGAGAACATACATCAATCTACCTTGGAAGGCTGGCTGAAAGAGTGGACCGTATTCCAGCCGAGGTGGCTGCAGGTCTGCACAATCCATTGGGTAGACCATCAAACGAACAACGATAACAGGCGTTAAATAAGGATGACCGGTTCAAAGACCTGGTCAAGTACCGGCTCTAATCCTTTTCACTTACACTTGCCCCAAACCTGCCAAAATACCCTCCTTGCGAACATTACCCATCCCAACGTGCCAACCACAATGGCTATATCCTGGGAAATTTCCAGCCTAAAAGTCGAAACCAGCAGACCAGGCTACGTCAACGACAGCCTATTCGCAAATGGTCTAATGCAAGTCCCAGTCTACGTCTTCATCGTCGCAAAAGACCCCGACACTGGCGACGAGTACAAGCTCTCAGCCGCAGAGCTCGACGAAGTCCGGCTGGTGGAATACCACTTCCCCGAGAAGTTGCCAGACGGCTGGGAATGGGACAAAGAGCCTAACGAATTCGACCACTACGCGCCGGGCACTTTGGGCGAGAACCGTGCCGAGAGGCCGTCCCGTGATGATTCGACTCTCGGCCATCAAATCCTTACCTGCTGGGTTAGGACCGAGAGAGCTGAGAACCGCTCTCTAGCAGCCTGGATCCAGCAACCGGATGGCACGATCGTCCACACTGCAGGAGAAGGGTTCGAATCCCGCGTGACGCTGACGGGGATGACGCCCGCGCGCCTCTACCGGAAAGACCTAATCGTCGACGTAGAAACAGTCGGGTTCAGCTCGTGGGCGCTTTACTACAAGAGATACTACGTGTCCAGCACGCGCGAGACGAAGCTCATGCGCTTCGAGATCCACGAATACCACGGGGCCCACGAACCGAACACCGAACAGGGCAAGTTCTACTGCTTTGACTGGATAAACGCCGACAACTATGGGGCGTTCCGGCATATTTGGCCGCTTGACGCGCCTCAAACCGTCGAGATCGGACAGGAGGGTCACTATGTGGAGCTCGAGATCAATGGGAGGAAGGATGACCTTTGTATCACTGCGGCTGTTGTGTACAGAGGACCTAGTGACAAGCCGTGGGATGACTCGTTTCGGCATCCTTGCTGGTTTACGGCTGTTGATCGGTATGGCAACTCGAGCGATTTCTATGTTGAGAGAGAGGATCCCGCTGTTGGTGTGGGTCTTATTATCAAAGATCGATAGAGTTGGTATTGTTTATGTACTATGTCTATTCGATTTGGACAACACTGGCGGTGGGCCTGATATGTTTATTAGGGTAACAAGTAGAAGTATATCCAGAGGGCCACGAGTTACTCTATTGGCTGTTTGAAGGGGGGGGGGGGCGATGGCAACAACCAGAATATTGATATTGATGACTCCTAGGATCATGGAAAGGTTGCGAGTGTTGCAATCTGGGAGAAACAGCAAGAGTCAAAAAAAAAAAAAAAACAACCGGTAGGGGAAAGGTCTGCAAGTCTGCGGATGTTGGCTGGTTGCATGCATTGAGCAACTCCCAGATTGTATTTAAATACACCAATGATGTCGAATAGTCCGCTCCATGATAGACATATTACATACAAGGGAAAATGAACAGCGTTTAGCTCTGGTTCGGTGTGTTTTTCCAAGACTCCTGTATAGTACTTATTCCCCACTAGCTTCTACTCAGTGATTAACCAGGGCACTCAGCGTACTCCGTCTACGTAGTGAGCAAAGAGGCAAGTGAGCAGTGCAATAAGAGAGTGCCGGAGCTGTCGTGCCATCCTATTCCATATTTACGATAAAAAGATCGTATACTACTCGTAGATGGTAAGGTAGATTCATTCTAAAAGCTGTACAAATCATAACCCTGGTGTACATGCCCAACGCCCGCCCTGATATCATACATGTACACGCAAAAAATGGTCACGCCCAATATTATACTTTTACCCCCTCATTCCTCACAGACAAAAGATGGCTTGAGGAAAGATGCGTCTAATGCTGACTCCACTCGATCGTGTTCAGATCAATGCCCTCCTGCACCAACTCCCACAGCGGACTCAGCTCACGCAGGAAATGAACACGCGCCTGCACAGCCTGCAGCACGTAGTCGATCTCCGCGTCCGTCGTGAACCGTCCGATGCCGAATCGGATACTGCTGTGGGCGCTCTCGTCGCTGCTGCCCAGGGCGCGCAGCACGTAGCTCGGTTCGAGCGATGCAGACGTGCACGCGCTGCCTGACGAGAGTGCGATGTCCCGCAGGGCCATCAGCAGCGACTCGCCTTCAATGTACGCGAACGATACGTTCACGCACCCGGGGTAGTGGGCATCCCGGTCACCGTTGAGAGCCGTGTGCTCCATCGACAGCAGACCATCACGCAGTCGGGTCGACAGTCGCTCGATATGCTTGGTATCGTACTACTCTCAGTTAGCTACCGCTATGCCACGTGAAGGCGTGAAAAACAGTCAACCAGGCCAACGACTCATTACCCCTGCTATGTACACCATTCGGTCCCGGGAACACGCATTGCGTGCAGCTACCCCCGGGGCCGTCAGAGGTGATACGATTATAGCTTCTAATCACCGAATGACCAAACCTGGGGGGCAAAAAAATTCAGAGGGGGCGAAGGGAAAAGTAAGATGCTCACCTCCATTTCCTGGGACGCGAGACGGCAGGCCTCGCCAAAACCGACCACCAGATGAGGCGCCAGCGTGCCACTGCGCAAACCACGCTCCTGACCACCACCGGTGATCAGGGGGTCGAGACGGACACGCGGACGACGGCGCACGAAGCAGGCACCAATGCCCTTGGGCCCGTAGATCTTGTGACTCGAGATGGACATCAAATCCACGTTCAGCTTATTCACGTCCAGCGGAATCTTGCCCACCGCCTGGGCGCCGTCCGTGTGGAAGAACACCCGCTTGGACCGGCACAGCTTGCCGATCTGCTCCATCGGCTGGATCACGCCGATCTCATTGTTCACGGCCATGATACTGACCAGCGCAGTCTCCGGACGCATGGCCGCCTCCAGATCCTCGATGCGGATCAGCCCGTTGCTCTGCACCGGCAGGTAGGTCACCTCGAATCCCTCGTCCTGCAGATGCCGGCAGCTGTCCAGCACGCACTTGTGCTCCGTCTGCGTCGTGATGATATGGTTCTTCTTTCCTGAGCGACCGAAAAACCGCGCCACTCCCTTGATGCTCATGTTGTTGCTCTCGGTCGCGCCACTCGTGAAGATGATCTCCTTGGGATCCGCACCGATCAGCTTGGCGATGTTCTCGCGCGCCTGTTCCACCGCTTTCTCGGACTCCCATCCGTAGGCGTGCGTCCGCGAGTGCGGGTTACCGTAGATGCCCGTCATGTAGGGGAGCATAGCGTCGAGCACGCGCGGGTCGGTCGGGGTCGTTGATTGCATATCCAGGTAGATGGGGCGAGTGCCTTGGTCCATGACGGTCGCCTGCTTCAGGATGCCGGCGGAGGGGCTCATCGAGGCGTCCCCGGCGATGCCCGAGCCGGGCAGCTCCACCTTCGACGCTTGCATGCCGGTTTTGTTCATGAAGTCTTTCTGTTCTTGCTTGATGGCCTGGTCAACGGAGACCTGGGCACTTCCGGCCTTGGTCTCGGAGACATAGCCGCGGACGGGTGCCCGAAAGCGCAGGGCACGAGCACCCTGTGTCGACGACAGTCGACGAGCGTAGACACGCGACGCCTGTCTCAAAGCTGGATTCATGGACGACATGATGGAATGATGCCACGAGATGATTAAACGGGTGGCAATAGAGGTCCTTGATGACGGAGAGAGGGAAGTGTCAGGAGCGGGAAACTTGTTTGGTCCGGTTATATCATTTGTTAGTCAGCATTTCTGGATGACTCAGCTATAAATTGCCGAGGAATTAAATCCGATCGGATTCTGGTTATGTCCGATCGATATGCACATAACTATGAGGTTATTAATGTGTATTGTTTATACAGATATACTGGGCATTAATGAGTTATGATGACATCATCTTACATTATTCTTACATAGTCTGGAACGGGCAGTTTATTGTCAATTCACCATAGTATAGTATGTTATTTCTTCAATTGTTCAGTCGAAGTGTTTGTGTCTTGCATGATCCGTACTCTGACACTTCAGTACTACCCAACTATATATAATCTCTAGACATACAGTTGTATGATCGGAATCGAGCGGACTCAGCGGACAGCCGAAGCCGTCTTACGTCAGGCATCTAAGATCTTCACGCCTTATCGATCGACTCTCGACCTTCTCCATCCTGCGTGATAATGGCGCAGCCTGGTCAGGTAGGAATGTCCATTATATCCGGAGGGATCCAATCTGAATGGGGATTCTGGGTGCCTAATTCCACCCACGGAACTAACAGAAAGGCCAAGCCTGCGCCACATTGACTCCTTTTCGGCTACGACGATTTGTCGTAATACCTACCGAATACTGATAGATAAAGGGGATTTCCCCAAGGCTGGTACCTACCAACCTCCTTGCCTGATCTATCTCGATCTCGGCGAACCCATCTACGGAGTACTAATTGTATTACAATTGGCTGGCACAATCCAACTTGAAGACCGACAAAGCAAGGGCAACCCGTCTGATGTCATAGTTGAGCCACCCAGTCTAACCGTCACCGACTTAGACCACCTTAGTATTCCCGACTATCTACTCATCCAGCCAAATCAAGCCAAACCTTCCCCACTCTGCTTTGTTGCCGTCTTGAACTTTTTTCTCTTCTCTTCTTCTCTTTCGTTTTCTCCTCCTTATTCTCCCCTACATCTATATTACCCTGGTTCAAAATGAGTTTCAAAGGTTTCTCGAAAGGCGTTGTGCGGGCCCCTCAAAATTTCAAGGCCCGCTTCAACATTGGCGAGCACACGAAAGATGCCGTCTATATGGATGCCGAGAGGCGCTTTCAGGAGCTAGAACGAGAGACGAAGAGACTGCACGATGAGTCGCAGAAATACTTCGGCGCAATTAATGGTACTTTATCCAGTTTGCCGACATTCACCGGATTCACCGGTTGGAACAGGTCGGGCTAATATAACGTAAAATAGGCATGCTCAACCACCAGATCGAATTCTCCAAAGCCATGACCGAACTCTACAAACCCATTTCCGGGCGCGCCTCCGACCCCGATTCATACGTGGTGGAAGGAAACCCCGAGGGCATCCAGGCCTGCGAGGAATACGAGGCCATTGTGGCCGAACTACAGGAATCGCTAGCGCCCGAGCTGGAGCTGATCGACAGCCGCATCGTCAGCCCGGCGGACCAGCTACTTGAGGTGATCAAGGTGATCCGGAAAGTGGCGGTCAAGCGGGATCACAAGAAGTTGGACTACGATCGCCACCGCACCACGCTGAAGAAGCTGGAGGAGAAGAAGGACAAGTCGCTGAAGGACGAGAAAGCCCTGTACCGCGCCGAGAACGACGTCGAGCAGGCGACGCAGGAGTTCAACACCTACAACGACCTGCTGAAGGAGGAACTCCCCCGGCTGTTCCAGCTCGAAGCCGAGTTCATCCGCCCGCTGTTCCAGTCCTTCTACTACATGCAGCTGAACATCTTCTACACGCTGCACGAGAAGATGCAGGGCATGAACATCAACTACTTCAACCTAACCCTGGACGTCATCGAGGCCTACGAGGCGAAACGCGGCAACGTCCAGGAGCAGGCCGAGGCGCTCGTCATCGTCCACTTCAAGACCAAGGGCCTGGGCCGCCACAACCCCAAGCTCGCCGGCAAGGGCAAGCTGGACGACAAGGGGAACAGCTTCGCCGGGCGGCGGAGAGACTCCGACGGCGTCGACAACCCCCCGCCGCCGTATACCGCCGCGACCGCCGCGTCCGTCACGAGCAGCCCCTCCGGCAGCTTCAGCGGCAAGAAGCCCGCCCCGCCACCGCCGAAACCCAAGCCGTCCCGTCTGGCGCAGCACACCGAGACCGTCACCGCGCTGTATGACTACGAGGCGCAGGCGCATGGCGATCTGAGCTTCTCCGCTGGGCAGGTGATCCAGATCATCCACCGCACGGATAACACGAATGAGTGGTGGACGGGTAGGGTTGACGGACGGGAAGGACAATTCCCAGGTATGCCCTTCTTACTCTTTCTCCCTTTTATTCGTAGATTGTATGCTAACAAACCTAGCCAACTACGTTCAACTCAACTAGAGTGCTCTTATATCTTTCATCTGGGACGGAGTTGGATTGGGCTGATGGTGCGGGCTAGCATTGGCTTGATAGAGCGTTGCATGATTGGTGTATATATTGGTTATGAATTTGACGATGTTTGGTTTGCTCGATTTACTGCTGTAGTCTCTTCTACCGACGAGCTGTTTTCACCCGCCCTTACTCATGGAGTCACGGATCTATCCATATATCATGAGACGCGACACTCAGCTAACATTCTTCCACACACCGGTATATCCAACCCCCACCTGATGTACAAAAACAATTAAAAAAACACCCAAGAATCAACACCCAAACCCCATACAAATTTTGATCCTTCAGATCAGATCAGATCCACCGATCGATCGCCGTGGGCCGACGATGGTACTAGCACCACTATATAACCTGCATGGATCAACAACGCTAGTTCCCATTCCAGACGGGTGATATATATATCCCTGTGAGGATGAGACGCCACCATGCTTGTCGATTTTGTTTGTTGTTTATTGGTTGTGTTATGCGCTACGCACCTTCCTTAGTATCTATGTCGCTGCTAGAGGTCGTAGTATATAGGTGGGTATTACTATGCGTTGGCTGTTTTGTTTGATGGTTTCTGTGTGATTATGGCTTTGGTTCGTTGCATGACTTGAATGCGCTTATAGAGCTAATTTGGAAAAATGAGATGCATTGAAGGGAGTCAATTGATAGAAAGTTACATGGAAGAGAAGGAGCAGTGCTGGACTGTCATCTCCTGCAGATGTGATTATCCTTCTTCCACTTGACAACTATACTCGCATCTCTCCTTTTTATCTTTTTATAAATTCACATCCTCAAAAGCCTTGTCGACCACGTGGTTCGACCCTCCAGTTTTGGATACAACTGAACAGCCCGGTCTATCTGTGTAGGCTAACCTGGCTGAGGCTATAGACGGCCAGATACCTGATGTGATAGGTACGTATTGCAATCGCAGCCTTTCTATACTGTCAGAGGCGTAAATAGGTTTTATGAAGGGTGATGCCTAACATTTAAATCTATATAGGCAACTGAAAACAATCAGATGATTGTCGCGGCCTCAGTCGATGAACCGGGTCATGCGTTACTCGCAACGTGCCCAGATCGAAAGTTCTGTATAGACATGGATGTGACTGTAAAAGAGGACGCATTGCTTGCGAATTACTATATCGATCATGTACGGAGCATCCCACCCGTGGAACCAACTATCCATCCCGAGTCGCTCCATGGTAACCCCTGACGCCATGGCGTCATGAGTCTATCTCTATCTTTCTACGGCAACCACGTTAAGCCATAAGGTCGATCGCAGTGTCTGGATGGATAGGCAGATGGTGGTGCTATATAATACAGCGCAAGCTACTAAATAAGCACGCAACATGGACAACCCCCTATACAATGTATCTGGACGATCACGGTATCGATAGAAACTCCACAATCTCACGCCCCGTTACATACGGAGTGGTTTCGTTCATCTCCATATCGCTCTACAACGTCCTTGAGCTGAACTTCCTCCTCCTCATCACCTTCAAGCGCCACAACGGGCTCTACTTCTGGAGCTTCTTCGCGTCGACATGGGGCACAGCAATCTACGCCATCGGTTTCCTCCTCCGGGACTTTCACATCTCAAGCAAAATCACCTACCTATACGTGACGCTCATCGCCATCGGCTGGGTCGCCATGGTAACCGGGCAGTCGCTGATTTTATTCTCGCGTCTGCACCTCATCGTACGTCAGCATCTCGTTCTCCGCTGCGTGCTGGCAATGATCATCTTCGACGCGATCATCCTGCAGATTCCGACCATCGTACTCTTCTACGGCGCCAACTCCCACCAGTTTCCCCGCTTTGTGGACCCGTATGCGATATTAGAGCGTGTCCAGGTGACGATCTTCTTCGTCCAGGAGACCATAATCTCGGGCTTGTATATGTATGAGACCTGGAAGATGCTGTACGCGGAGGGGTCACTCAACGAGGTCCACGGCCAGGTCGGCCGTCGTCTGCTGCAGCATTTGGTATACGTCAATGCCATCGTGGTGCTGCTTGGTATCGCGATAGTGGTGCTGGAGTTTACGGGGCGCTATGCGTCGCAGACGGCCGCTCGGGGGTTTATCTACAGCGTGAAGCTGAAAGTGGAGTTTGACATTTTGACGCGGCTGGTGGGACTCGCGCGGAGGGCAAGTGATACTGAGGCGGGGTGGGCTTATACGACCGATTCGCCGGGCGGATTCTGGGATAGCCAGACGGGCGACGGGCAGGGGAAGGACGGTAACTTGCGTCGCAAGTCGGCGTTTTCCTGTCCTTGGTTTGTTCTTGCGAGAAGGGCTCAGAGGGAGGTGAATGGGCCGCCTAGGAGTGAGAGTAGGAGTAGGAGTAAGAGGGGGGGGAGGTCATGATACTATATTGGAAATGTTCCAGCTATGCTTAAGTCAGGTTCCATATGGAGTTCATACACGGGGTGTGTTTTTCTTATCTATAAAGACATACTCTTTCTATATAGTAAGTTTATACCTATCAGATAAGACCCTCAGACTTCTCAATCTCTTCCTTACTCAAACACCACTTCTTCTGCAGGTCCCGGTCGAGACTCATCGCGTACACATCCTTCGGCCACCACTCCCCCCAACTAGTCAAGAAGATCTGTTCGGGGTCCGACGGGACGTCAGCAGTGATCGCGCGGAGAAGATTCTGGGCACCTGCGAGCTGTTAGCCATATGCGAACTCTCCACCGAAACTGAGAACCCACCCTCGGGAATGGTTTTGGCATCCGCCATATTCATCGTCAGCCCCATACTCGACGCAAGCTTGGTATCAGGGATGAGACCCGGTGAGACTGCTACCACCGTGCATGAGGGCAGCTCCCGGCGCCAGTAGTGCGCGCCTAGCAGCTGCACGAACTTGGAGGCGCTGTACACTGCGCGGACTCCGGCGTTGGAATTCGCTTTCAAGTCCACGTCGAGGGTTGCTGTGCATACATCCGTCAGTACATTATTCTATATGTGCGCCACAGCTAGACCAAAATGAGGGAAAGGAAGAAAGAAACATACCCGGATCCTGGTTCCTCACACTGCGAATAGCGCCCGACGAAACGACAACCACGCGCGTCTTCGACGCCTCCAACGCATCACGAAGCAAATGCACCAAATAATGCTGAGCTATAAAACACATTAGCACACATCCATCCACCCATCCCACCCCACTACATCAATACATAATACATACCCAAATGATTAACCACAAACCCCTCACACCAAACCGACCCATTCGGCCCCGCCCCACTCGCACCGTCTAGCACGCCCGCCCCGAGGAATAAATAATCCAACTTGGTGGAGCCGAGCTGTGCGAGCGCCTGCCCTGCGAAAGACTGCGCGCTGCGCAGGGAGGACAGCTCGAGTGGCAGAATATGGACACTGTGCTTGGTGGTGTCGTATTTAAGGGAGTCGTATGCGGCTTGGGTGCGGGCTGTGTCGCGCGCGCCCATTATGAATGTGTAGGGCTCGGACTGCGAGAGGAGCTGCTTGACTAGCTCGAAGCCCTGGGTGGGTTAGCTTGTCGGCTTTCGTGTGTCTAGTTGGTGTGCATTGTGGATATGAGATGGGGGGTTTGAAGAGTTGGATGATGGGTGGGGTGGAAGATGAAGATGCGCAGCTTACCAGGCCGGACGAGGTGCCCGTTGCGATGACTGTTTTCGCCATACTGGAGAGAATGGATAAAATGGAGACAATTGAAAGATTGGACTAGGATAGGCAATGGTGGTGTTCATTGCGTGTTGGAGTAAATCAGCCATTATATCGTCTTCATCCCTCGCTTACAAATTGGGGAAGCTCACCTGTGACGTCATTACATGCAGAGTCGTGTATAGTGTATACATTAAACATCTATCTCCCTTGCTTGGGCTTCACCCCAACACAGTAGGGTTCAAGCTCCAAGTATTCACTACGTTATAGAGTTTAAAATGTGATTCAAGAGGTATGAGACTAGTTACACTGAGTCAGATTGCCTCGTTTTCACCTCTCTTTGGCCTATCCTAAACTCCATCTAGATCATATAAACGCTAAGATGTAGAAGGACTTATATTATATGTTTATATATTACAACATGTCTAGTCTGACACTCACTCCTCCCCTCTCCCCTCTCGCGCAGCTTTCAACTCAAGCAATTCGTATTTCTCCGCTATGGTCTTTCGTTCCAGCGGATGCTGCGTCACACTGATCGTCTGAAGGCCGTCGATAATCCGATCGCACAGTTGTATAGCGTCATCGTATCGTCCCTGTAGCCTATAGCACAAAGAAAGCTGAATCATCGCGCTCAGCCGATCGGGATGGTTTTCACCGCGGTAGGATGAAATGTTTCGCAGCATCTCTATCACCCGGAGGAGTGTCGCTTCTGATTCTTCGAACCTGGATTGATGGGCGAGCACAGCGCCTAGCCAGGTTCTGCCCATGAGTGTCCCGATGTGGTCTTCGCCGAGGTTGCGGTCCGCGATGGCTAATCCACTGCGAAGTAGATCTTCGGCCTCGTCGTGCCGACCCAGGCCGATGTTGATTCTTGCCATGCTTGCCATTGCGAAGAGGGTAAACGGGTGCTCCTTGCCCATGTTCTCCTTGCGGGCTTCGAGCACTTCCTGCATCATCTGTGACGCAAGAGACAGGTTGCTGCCAACTTGCAGATTCAGCATGGCGATCTCTTCTTTCACTTCCAGCGTCTTGGAATGTACAGGGCCGAGGGTTTCTTTTAACCCGGCATATGAATCTTCGAGGAGCTGGAATGCATGGTCGTAGTTCTCGTAGAACTTGCCCAGCGTCCGGCCGAGATACCCCATTGCGGTGAGCGTGTCCTCGTGCATTCGACCCCGTGATTTAAGCAGTCCGTCAACGGCCTTTTGCTGGAGTACTTTCGCGTCGCTGAATCGTCCCTGCAGCCATCGGGATTGACCGAGGACGTCCATCGTTGTCAGGGTGTCGACGTGGTCCGGCCCCAACGAGGTTATGCACGCGTTCAAAACCGCTTCTTGGAGATCCGCTGCCTCGTCCCCGCGACTCTGGGACCGATACGTGCTCGCCAAGGCAAGCGTGATCCGCCGGGTGGAAGCGTGGTTTGGTCCGAGGAAAGCTTCCAGAGAATCTTTAACCCCCGTCTGAAGCTCCTCGGCATCTTTCAGGCGCCAGTTCTGGAGGTACACCATGCTGAACTTGGCATCGCGCAATGCCTGCGCTCTGTCGAACGTGAATCTCACCCAGAACCAGTCGAAGAGTCCGGGCTTCCGGCTCTCCAGGGCGTTGCGCCTCGCTGCTTCCTGTACTTTGCGCACGTGGTCGACATGTGGGAGAACTCGGATCCGAAAGAGCTCCTGGTCTTCGGTGTTGCCGAGAGGAGGGAGGAGAAGCGCATAGACGAGAGTAGTCGCTGCGGCATGCGACCAAACAGCCTGTTCTGCTGAGCTCATGGCAGGCCGTTTACTCGCCCATTCGTGTATGAGGGGGTGCATGGAATAGCTGTCGTCTGATTCATCATGCGTGATCAGAGACATTTGAGTGAGCTCCCTTAGCGCATATCGTATCCGTGGAATGTCAAGAGTCTCGGACTCTCGCCCCTGCCGTATGAAGTCAGGCAATATCGGAGGATCGCGTCCCTGTGTGAGATAAACCAACAGGAACAATCGTAGATTGTTGTATGTCTCGTACCAAGATACTGGCTGATTCTGTTCGTCCTTTGCCGCCGTTTCCTGCTGAATCCTTTCCTTCTTGCAATTCTCAATTGCTTTCGTCAGGATGTCGAATCGGATTTTCTTGTAGTAGAAACACGAAAACAGCTTGAGTAATTGGATGGCATCCTTGGAGGCCTGTGTCCCCTTGTCTTCAATGCCCTTGTAGCAGACTTCGTACGTAGCGTGTACGCTCGAATACTTCTCCGCATGGTCCACACCGACAGATTGTCGCCGTAAAAGGCGAAGGTGCTCCCATTCTGCGTCGTGAAAGGCGAGATAATTCCTCAGCGTGCACAAGCCATTTCGAATGGCACTACCGGCCTGGATCAGAGACAATGCAAGGTAGCCCAGCTGCCGGGCGATTGTCTCCGCCCAGGACAAGGAATCCGTGTCCCATGGCTCCGCCATTGTGGTCGCCCGGAGTAAAAGGGAGTTGGCGTCGTCGCTGCTCAGATCCTCGAACCTGAAAAACCCAGGTCCGATGTTCCCGTGCCCCTTATGGGATGGGTTTCGGGTGGTTATGATGACATGACCTCTATCGCCTCGGGGGAAGTACTGGTCGAGGGAAATCGATGGGTCGTCGGCGTTGTCCATTATCAAGAGCCACCGACCCTCTTGGTTGGAGAGCCAATGCATTGCAGCTGTGTGGTTTGCCTCCACCTTTCCAAATTTGCCAATCTGTGCATAGGTTTGCTTGATCCGTTCATGCGAGGTGGCATCAATCCAAAAGATGCCCCAATAGCTTCAGCGTGACGGTAATCAGCAACGCTTTTGACAAGGGGAGGCGAAGATGTTCAAGTACCTCTCTCGGTTTTGTTCTGCGAATTTGCAACAAAATTGTGTCTTTCCTGCACCCCCCATGCCGTAGACAACAAAGCGTTGCTGCCGTGGGTCCTGCTCGTCGGCCGTAGAGGCCACAAGTATATTCTGCAATTCTTCCAGGTACCGGGCTCGACCTGTGTAATAGCTGCTGACCGGCTGAGGGATATCGAAAAACTCATTCGGAGTGCGGGTCGAGACAGCCGTGACAACCGCTCGGATAGACCGTTGTAATCGCTTTATCCTCGACAGCCTTGTGGCATCCATCTGCTCATGGTCCGGGTCATCACTTTTGGGTAGCGCTAGGCGGCTCTCAAGTGTAACGATGACTGCCTTGAGTGAACGTACGTCCTCGTGTATGTGATTCAGCGTTCCTTGGGAAGCGTTCTGGTTGTGCCTTCCCAATTTCAGCACTATTATAGCAGGGTAGCAGGTCTGAAAACTCACAGGTTAATCCCATCCAGCAGCAGTGTCAGATTGTGCTTTTCAGCGGACAGCTCCATACGCAGCCTTGCGAGGTCTGCATTCTTGTCCCGCCTACGGAATTCCTTCCTAAGCCCATCGAGCTTTCCAGTGACCGTCGACCCAGATTTCCCGTAGACCTCCTTGGTCAGTTTCTCGAGTCTCGTTGCGAGGTCATAGCAAGCCTCGATGCTTGAGCGGAACTTGCTCGATAGATCTTCGAGATTGGTGGCTTTCAGGAGGGATAACTTGTCGGGGTTTTCTATATAGCCATCAAAGGTTGTTTGAACCGAATTTAGAACGGCTCTCAGGGTTTCCACCTCTGTAATCAAGACCTTGATCTCCTGTTGGACAGACGCAACCGCGTCTGGGATGTCTTTCAAGAAGATGACGACACGCAGGAAGATATCAGCAATCCCAGTCGCCCCCGCAATAATGGAAAGCGGATCCATTTTAGGCAGGCGGGGTCGCCAAAGGACACTCGGTGGGCGTGTACAAACCCGTGGATGAAAGGGGAGAGAAATTAGAGGACTGTTTTACGGGAAAGTCTATAATCTGGCTGTCGGGTTTACTGGAAGATGTATCAGACACGTGTGGCGGGATGGATGGCTTCGCAATCTTCTATGCCAGGTTTAGCGCGAGGATCTCGCTTACCTGCAAACTATTGTACTTTCGGACGAACCTGCTGAGATACCCCTCTTTATCTGACGAAATCGTATAGCGCGGAAGCTGCAATGTTGATTCTTCGATCAACATGGTGAGGCTATCTACCGTGGGCCAACAAGGATAGCCCTAACGTTGGCCTACATGTGCACCCCCTCTGCTCCAGGGCTTGATACTTTCGAAGAACAGACCTTCTCATCTCTTGAAGAGCATGGCTGCCCATGTTATCCATGGCGCAGTCGCTGAGAGGCGTTTGCTAACTGCAACTGCCAAGGCCTTACGTGTGATTGCTGCAGCCACCTCGGCGTATCACTCCTTCCAACCCCTGCACCTTACGCCCCAATATGGGAACGAGCGTTGTAGAATGAGGCGTCCCACTCGTTTCCATACCATGGTGTATATATGATGGCCCACCACTCTGTCACGCAAATCTTGGTTTATTCTAGTCTAAGTCTAATTTCCAGATGCTAGAATCTTATCTTGTTTAAGCATCATGATATTCTCAATTCCTCTACTTCTCAACCTCGTTGTTGGCTCGTTAGCGCTATCCCTGATATACAGATTCATAAAGTCTCAGAATGAGCGGCGAGTATGTTAGGGGGGTTTTTTTTTTTTTTGAGCTCTACTGGGGTTCTAAACCCAGAAAGCTTTCATTCTGACTGCTCATAGATTGATGAACAATTCGCAGCAGCGCATGGATGCCAACCACTCAAGCCGTGGACTTCAAAATGGCCTCTAGGGCTGGATCTACTCTTCAAAGCTTTCGAGTACGATCGCAGACAGCAGATTCTCCAATTCTTTCTGGACGTAATATCCGAGTCGGGAAATACCTTTGAGCAGAAGCTCCTGTTTTCTCGAGGGATCGATACAATCGAGCCCCGAAACATTGAGGCTATCCTTTCATCGCAGTTTTCCGGTATGATCAACTTCCGAAACAGTGTGTGTCTTATTCTTTCCCTCTGCTGACGAGAGCTGAAGATTTCGATCTCGGACTACGACCGGTGCATTTCGACCCTTTGATGGGCAGCGGTATCTTCACTCAAGATGGGGAACAGTGGCAGCGCTCGCGCGAGCTTCTCCGGCCGCAATTCATGAATAACAGGATGGAGAACTTCGAACAGGTGAAGTCTGCAGTGGACGCCCTTATCGACTGCGTTCCTGGAGATGGAGTCGTGGACCTGCAGCCGCTCTTCTTCCGCCTCACATTTGAGACCACCCTATTCCTGCTCTTTGGACAGCATCTGCCCAGTTTGAAGGCCGATGGAATTACAGGTCTTGAATCTGAGTTCGCGGAGGCTTTTAACCGAGGTCAGAACTATCTTGCTCAGCGAGGACGGCTCGGCGATCTGCACTGGCTTGTAGACGGAAAGGACTTTCGGAGAGTCTGTAAGATATGCCATGATTTCGTGGATGGTGCGGTCAAGAAGGCCTTGGATCGCTATGTCCCGTCCAAGTCGACGGACTCACGTGAAGCGTACACTTTTGTCGATGCTATCATGGAGAATACTAGGAGTCCAAAGATTCTGAGAGACCAATGTCTGAATATCCTTTTGGCGGGGAGAGACACGACAGCGTGCTGCCTCACATGGACACTGTAAGTCAGAGCATTGTGCACTCCCGTCCGGCTCAGATGCTAACGTTATCCCAATGAAGACGCCTGCTTGTTCAACATCCTGAAGTTCTTGCCAAGCTACGGCGCGAGGTTGAAGATACGGTTGGCGTTGGTCCGGGAGCATCAGATCCCCAGATCCGTCAAATCAAGATGATGCCATATCTATCGATCGTGATCAAAGAAGGTATCCATGGTCCCTCTTATCCCTTCTGTCTGGATCCAACAATCTAACTCTGCTTCAAAAGTCCTCCGATTATACCCATCCGTCCCCGTAAACTCCCGCGCAGCCACAAAGACAACAACCCTTCCCACAGGAGGAGGCCCCGACGGAACAGCCCCCATCCTCGTCCGCAAAGGCGAAGGAGTCGGATACTGCGTGTACGCCATGCACCGACGAAAAGACCTCTTCGGCTCTGATGCCGACCGTTTCCGTCCTGAGCGCTGGGAAAATGACGCGTTGAAAGATATCGGATGGGGCTATGTGCCTTTTAACCGGGGTCCGCGCGTGTGTCTGGGTCAGAACTTTGCGGAGCTGGAGGCTGCTTATACTGTTGTTCGGTTGTTGCAGACGTTTGAGACTATTGAGATGACGGAGTATAAGCCGTTTAATATGCCGGTTGGTGAAGAGAAGCAGGTTCTTACTTTGGTTGTGTCGAGTGGGGATGGTTGTTGGGTGAGGATGAAGAGGTATGAGGTTCGAACGGCGTAGCCGTTTTTCCTTTTGCTTTAGTACTATTATCATTACTATTATATATATATATATAATCTGGGGTCAGAATTGGCAAACTGATATACCATCAAATCATACTGTATCGCCTTGTCGCGCTCAGTCAATCGTACCCACGCTTACTATAAACCCTAGCCTACTGATCATAATAGGGTGCTAGAATCGTCCTACGGGGAGGCGAAACGATGAATATGACTCTATCAAACAGATTGCAGCTGAATCAACCATAACATAAACCAGTACTGCAATATAATGATTGATGGACAAGATCGAATAGTTGAGACGACTGTATAGATCCATCAATATCAACCACGTGACCATAAACGCGGGACTTTTCCACGCCGATCTTCAATCTTCACATCCCACTCGACCCCACCGTCACTCTTTCAACCCTCAATTTCAATCTCCATAATACAGACAACACAATCTAAACAATACAAACAACACAATCCACCACAATGTCCACACCAACAACAACAAAATATACCCCCCGCCCCTCCCAACCCCCTTCAACAACACCAACCCCCCACCAACCCTCCTCACCCAAGGCGCCGAAGCCCGCCTCTACAAAACCACCCACCTAACGCCCTCCACCCCCGCCGCGCTCAAAGTCCGCCCCTCCAAACCCTACCGCCACCCGATCCTCGACCGCCGCCTCACCCGCCAACGCATCCTGCAGGAAGCGCGCTGTCTCGCGAAGCTCGTCCGCGAGGGCGTCCCTGTTCCCGCTTTGCTGGCGCTTGACTGGGAGGGTCAGGGCGTGGACAATGCTCATGGGGGGGAGAGCGGTGTTGGGGGCGCTTGGTTGTTGATGGAGTGGGTTGATGGGCTGGTTGTGAGGGTTGTGCTTGAGAGGTGGGAGAGACTTGTTCGTGGGGCTGGGGGATAGTGGAGAGTGGGGAGGAGGAGCGTGTGCGCGATCTTATGAGGAGGATTGGGGTTTCGGTCGGGGCGCTGCATCGCGCGGGCGTGGTGCATGGGGATCTTACGACGAGTAATTTGATGTTGAGGCCGGAGGGGCCGCCGAGGGGGGAATCTGAGGAGGAGGCGGAGGATGATGGACAGGTTGATATGGATGGGGAGGTCGTGTTGATTGATTTTGGCCTCGCGGCGCAGAGTGCACAGGATGAGGACCGCGCGGTCGATCTGTACGTTCTTGAGCGCGCGTTTGGGAGCACGCATCCCCACACGGAACAGTTCTTTGAGGAGGTACTAAAGGGGTATCGGGAGAGTTTCAAGGGGGCTGCTACTGCCTTGAAGCGGTTGGAGGATGTGCGCTTGAGAGGGCGGAAGAGGAGCATGATTGGTTAGGAGTAGTATATACTGGATTGTTAATTGTGGAAGATGATGTGGACATGATCGTCATTGAGCAACGCCGCGCTGTGAATGCATTCTGGATATAGACAAACAAGAAGAAAAAAACAACGAAAGACATTAGACGACGGGGCTACTCCCGCGGCTTCACGCAGCTCCCCATGTCCGCCAACGCAAAATACCCCTTGTTCTCAACCACCCCCCGGTCCTTGACGACAGCAGTATACTTGACCACCCACTGCGGCTCAACGTCCCCCTCAATCCCATCCTTAGCATTTGACGTCGAAGCCAAAATGCCCGCCCCAGCAGGACCCAGCAGCTCGCGCGTAGTCCCAACCGGCAAGATATCATTACAATCGTTATGAGTCAGCAGCTGGATCTTCTCCTGACGCGCATACAGAATCAACGACTTAGGTACCACGCAGCAGTCCTTGAGATTGATCTGGTCGACAGAGGGCTTGACGCGCGTATGCGGCAGGAACCGAGCAAGCCGGTCGCTCCCAAACTCTGCGACGCCCAGCTGCGCAATCATGCCCTTCTCCTGTAGCGCCTCCAGCGCCCGCCACGTCTGGATCATGCTGTCGAAGTCGTCGGGCTCCTCGCTGCCGTTGTCGGACGACCGCGTGTCCTCCTCCTCGTCGCTGTCGTCCTCCGCGTCAAACAGGATCCCCGGGAACGAGACGATCAGCAGGTCGATCGAGTCGACCCGTAGCTCTTTCAGGACGAGGTCGATGGCCTCCCGCGTGTGCGCGCACCGCCGCGACGCAGGGATCCCAGGCAGGTAGAACAGCTTCACGGTGATATCGTACTCCGCGCGTTCTTCGGCGAGGCCCGGCGATGAGGGGTCCAGCGCGGGGATGTAGAGGGCGTCCGGGCCTTGGTGTGTCCAGGCGGCCGCGGGGCGTCGGTCGGTGGGATCGGCGGTCGGCTGTTGCGAGGCTTGGAAGTTGGAGCGCAGGGAATTGATCAGTTCGACGTTGGATTTGGCGGTTGTGACGGGGCGGATGACGGACGGGCCGCCTACCGTCATGATATTTCTATGCTGTTGTTAGTTATGCCCTGTAAGTGTCGGTGGGGGGGAATGAGGGGCAGGCTTACGATGTGGACAAGATCAACTTCATGGCGCCCAGGGGCCTTGGTAGGGGTGGGTGATTGAGTGACCGAGGGAAGGTATTCCAAATAAGTTCAAAGGAGGGGAAAAGTACCAAGGACGAAGAGGAGTACGGTGAAGAGAGAAAGTTGCAGGAAGAATAGCGGGAATAGCGGGGTGAAGCGGCGATGATTTGGTTGCATTCGGTGGATTGCTAAGCAGCGGCGGACCGTCAACTGGCGAATTCTTGTCCGTTTGATACTAGGATTGATCATATAATTGTAGAACCAACACATTATATTGATAATTTGTGACATTATTCCGAATAGCTCAAGTTGATCGCTTTGATAGGAACATATGTATTTATGTATAGATCACACTGACAGATTAGACACCTGCTACAGACGCACGCCCTATATCAGAAAACCGAGTACCATGAGACATATATAGAATAGTAGTTCTAACGCTTGTTCTTTACGATTTGAACAAATGCTTATAATTATTCAGGTCAAACCTAGTCGGATTATACTGTATACAGCATAAGGCATGAATTCGGGATACGAACATATGGACGCACTGGGCAGCATCTACATGATATACACTTGCAGAACCTCTATAAACGTAGTAACTAACGTGATATATAACATTGCGATCTTTCAGTTATACCCACTGTACATCAGATCACAATGATCTTATCATATACATGACTACGCTAGATGACTCAATCATCATCCACCGTCGGATCCCAATCAGTCGGTTCATAAATCCCCGTCTGCAACGCCTTCATATCCCCCTCGTCCAGCTCGAAATCAAACACCTCGGCGTTTTCCCTGATCCGACTAGGCGTTATGGATTTGGGTAGGGGGACGAATCCCTATGAATATCAGCTTTTCCTCCTTTATCCATACAGAGAAAAAAACAAGGAAGGAAAGAAGGAAGGAAAGAAGGAAGAAATAAGGAAGCTCACCCTCTGCAACCCCCACCGAACCATCACCTGCGCCCCCGACTTCCCATACTTCCCTCCAATCTTCCTCAAAGCAGGCTCATTCATGCGCTCCCCGTGAGCAAGCGGCGAGTAAGCCTGCACGGCGATCTTTCTCTTCTGTAACCACTCTGCGATCTCGGGTCGATCGCACCACGGATGAAGCTCGTATTGTCCAACATCTATCTTGCTTCCTCCTCCTCCTAAGATATACGCTTCCAGCTCATCCAAATGGTGGATCCCATAGTTCGACACCCCGATGGATCGGACCTTTCCAGATGCTTGCGCCTCGACGAGTGCGCGCCACGATCCCAGACGAGCTTCTTTTCCGCCGTACGGCGCGTGGATCAGGATTCTTTTGGTCCGCACATTAGCCACCGAGCTGTTTCTCAGTCTGGGAATGAGGAACAAGGGTCAATACAAATCAAAATACTCCTGCTCCGCCTCCTTCAAACTCGTGTCAATCGCCCGCCGAGTGCGCTCATACCCCATCGAGTTCGGAGGAATCTTCGTCGTGAAGAAGATATCTGAGCGAGACACGCCCGAGGCGTTGATTGCGCGACCGCAGGGCTTCTCGTTGCGGTACATTATGGCGGAGTCGATCTGCCAGCGATGTGGTTAACTACACGTTTGGGTTGGGATTATGCTGGGTACGGGGGTCGTACTTGGCGGTAGCCGACATAGAGGGCTTCGCGGACGGCTTTCTCGGTTTGAGATGACGGGCTGTGTGAGTTAGATCGGTTCTATGCTACTTGTCGCTAGGTATTGGGTTAAGTGTAGGTTGTGGCGTACATCATGTAAACCTGCGGAGGTTAGTCAATACTGAGTTGATTGTGTCTATGGTGAAGGTTCGTGGCTTACCCCGTATCCAAGAACAGGCAGCTCATGGCCTGAGTTTAAACGGTGGGTAGCCTGGAGTCCTTTCAGTGCTGTCATTTTGGCGGTTTGGTTTGGTGTAGGTTACTACGAGTCCAGACTGTAGAGAGATATGGACAAGATGATGCGGGGCGTGGATGATATCATCGTGGGTCCGCGTAGATCCATGCATGCATGCATGCCATATCCCACGTGAACCTGTCTAGAAAGAGCCTCTCTACTCTCTACGGAGTAGCCTCTACTCGTCTAAATAAGGGTAAATAATTATAAAAACCAAATCAATTAGGCAGATCTCGCTAACCAAGCCTACATAGACCAACGCCAAGAATGCGACTTTTTATGTCCAAAGCCAAAAGTCCATCAAACAGCCCTCCAGCATCAACAATTACAAACACATATTATTTCGGCACCCGCTTGCGTCGCTTGACAGGGGCCGTATTGTCCTCGCCCCACGCATCCTCGAACGTAGTCTTCTTGGGCCCAATCTGTCCCTCGTAGAAGTTCATCCGTCGCACGACCTCCATGGCCCCCGTGCCCAGCGACACCGTCTTGCCCATAATGATACACTCCGAGACACCCTCGATCATGTCGGCGCGGCCGCCGCCGCCCGCGTCGAACAGGTGGTCGGCTGTCTTCTCGAAGGACGCTAGCTGCAGCACCGAGTCGCGCATCTTCGACAGACCGAACCGCGTGATGCCCAGCACTTCGCCCTTGTAGGTCATGACATCGGCGAGCAGCTGCATGTGCCGCGGGTCGATGTCCATGTCTTTCATCACTTCGCTGATTTCTCGTACGATTGTTGACCGCGCCGCTTCGATGCCCAGCACTTCTTTCATCTCCATGATGTTGTTGGTTGTTGTGCGCAGCCCGTCGACGCCGAGTGTCGTCATGCATGGCTTCAGCCCGTAGCCTTCGACCAGGAGCGTGTTGTACGTTGAGGTCTCGTCCGTGCGGATGATGGCCCGGTATGCCTGCGGGTGGCCCAGCACCTGGATGTCGGGCAGCATGCGCTTGAGGTGCTTCAGGCGCAGGAAGGGATCCGCGCTGGTGGAGGCGATCTCCGTCTTGGACAGGTTGGACTTGCTCGACGGGTCCAGGTCCATGTGGATGTGGATGTGCGTGCGCGAGTGTCGGAACTTGAGGTCGTCCGCCTTGAACCGCCGGTGGTTCTTGATCGCCGACAGGATGTTGTGGATCTTCAACTCCAGCTGCAGGTCGTCGATCGTCTTCCAGTTGATCTTGACCGTGATGAATGCGTCTTTGCCTGTCCACGTCTCGCGCACGTAGTGGATGATGTCCCGCAGGTAGGTCTGTTCCACGCGGCCCTTGACGATCCGCGCGGCGACGATGTTCGTGTTGTTGACGAGCTCGCATGCCACGACGGGCGTACTGATCTCTCGGGACGCGTTGATGATTTCCTTGATACGCGGCACACCCTGCGTGATACTCATGCCGGCGACACCAGCGAAATGGAATGTCTTCAGTGTCATCTGCGTACCCGGTTCACCGATGGACTGCGCACCGACGGCGCCGACGGCGTGGCCCGGCTCAACCTGCGCCCGCTTGTATTTCGTCAAACAAGCGGTGATGAACGCCCGAAGCGTCCGGTCGGTCAGTTTGCCCGTGTGGTGCAGGCCCTTCTGGCTTCTCTCGTCGGTTTCGTTGTTGTCGCCACCCCGCGAGATGAGCCGCTCGGCCTTTGTCGACACATACTGCAGAATGGACTCGAGGAAGTCACGCGCACTCTCGTACTGGTCAATGCCGTGATCGCTCCGGTCCATGTAGCCCAGCGACTCGCCCATCAGGTCTTTGCGCTGCAGCTTGGCACGCTCCTTAGACAGCATCTCCTCGGAGACATCCAATATCTGCGCGGGCAGCAGACTAGGCTCGTCGTTCTTATACGTCGTCGACTCGCAATGGATGAAAGTCCGGTCAAAGTGCACCGGCTTGGCTTTGCCCTCCATATCTACCGGATCCAGCTTGTCGTCACCGTACTGGAACTGCACAATGCTGGACGACGAGTTTCGCACCGTGTCGTCGTACCGAGTCGACAGATCTTCCAGCGACTTCATCAGACGACGGGACATGTAGCCTGTCTCGGCTGTCTTGACGGCCGTATCGACCAGACCTTCACGACCGGACATGGCGTGGAAAATGAACTCGGGCGGCTCGAGACCCGAGAAGAAACTGTTGCGCACGAAACCCTTCGACGGCGGCTGGCGCGCGTTCTTCGGGAAATGGGGCAGTGTCCGGTCCTGGAAGCCGTCTTGCACACGCTGTCCACCGATAATCTGCTGTCCGACCAGCGCAACCATCTGCGACACGTTGATGCTGGAACCCTTGGAACCGGACGTGGCCATGATCAGGGGCGAGTTGTACTTGCTCAGCTGCGCGATACACTCGTCACCGGCCTGTTGACGGACTTTACTGAGAATACCGGAGAGCTGGTTCTCCATGGTCTGCAGTTCGTCGCAACCGGGGTACTTCTCCAGAGTTCCGGCCTTGTACTTGGCAATGACTTCGTCACACTGGGCGTAGGCCGTCTCGACCAGGTCATTCTTGGACCGCAGCAGCTTCTCACTGGGATAGACATCGGTGATACCGATGGAGAAACCCATGTTGGTGAACCAACGCGCGGACAGCCTCGACAGGCGGTTCATGCCCTCCGCAGCGGCCGGCGGGCCAAAATCACGCAGCATAATGTAGAACACGTTATCCTTCTTACCCGAACCGACGGTCGACTTGTCCATCACGCCGCACATCACCTCCGAGTTGCGGACCACGAGCCAGGCGTCGTTGGGATCCAAGTCCTTCGGGCGGCCGTCTTTGGGGGCCTTGAACTGACGGCACGCAGCGTCCAGGTTGACCATCACGGGGTCGTCGTTGTTCGGGCGCATGAGGATGTTGAAGACTTGCTTTCCGGTCCAGAGCATCTGCGGCTTGAGCACGGACGGCGGGGGCAGATCAAACCGGGTTTCGGGGCCGAGCATGTACAAGCACAGCTGGGTGAAGTCCCGTCTGTTGAAAAAGTTGTCCTTGCCACTGAGAATGAACGCAGCACTGATGAAATCCTGGATGGCCGAAATGATGGGTTCTCCGTTCTTGGGGGTAGCCAAGTTGTTCTTGACGCCCATCAGCTCCATGGCTTCCGCGCGGGCTTCCTCCGTCTGGGGCACGTGCAAGTTCATCTCGTCTCCGTCGAAATCGGCGTTGTACGGGTTACAGGCACATTCGTTGAGTCGGAACGTCCGATGCGGACGGACCTTGGCGAAATGGGAGAGGATACTGAGCTTGTGAAGGGAGGGCTGTCGGTTGAACAGCACGATGTCGCCATCCTCAATGTGTCGCTCGACGACGTCTCCTTCCTGCAGCTGGTCGGCGATCATCTTGAGATTACCGTACTTGAGGAAATTCTTGAACGTCGATCCTTTCTTCACGAGATAGTTCGCGCCGGGCCATTTCTTGGTCCCGTTGCGCACCCGCTCCCGTAGTTTCTCCTTGTTGTAGCGTGTGACGACCTCTGGGTAGGTCATGTTCTTAGCCACCAACACTGGCACGGCGACCTCGTCCACCCGCAAGTTGGGATCGGGCGAAATGACCGTTCGACCCGAGAAGTCGACACGCTTGCCGGACAAGTTTCCACGGAATCGCCCTTGTTTACCCTTTAACCGCTGCACGAATCCACGAATGGGCTTCCCAAGATCCGCCTTGTTGAGACCCGGGACATCGCTGTTGATGTAGACGGCGATCTGCAGCTGCATGTAATCCCAGCATTCCATGATCGTCTGGACCGGCGCTCCCTTCAGCAGGGCATTTTTGAGGTTGATGTTACTCTGGACGATATCACCCAGCTTGGCTGTCAAATCGTCCTCCGTCGACGCCGCATCCTGACCCACCGAAGGCCGGATACAGACCGGCGGGGCGGGGATATACTGCCAGAGGAACATCTCCGGTCGGGCCTCCGTCGGGTTCAGTCCCAGCAGCTCGCAATCGGTGTCGGTGATCTTCTTGAACAGATTGAGCACCCGCAGCGCATTCATATCATCCGAGGCCTTCTTGTAATGTTTCTCCACCTCGGGGTTGGAAGTCCGAGCCTCTTCGAACGAGCGGTCGAAAACAATCTTGGAGGGAGGCGGGATCTTCTTGACGGAGGTCGACGCGTTGAACGCGCGGAATTTATCGTGGGCGATCTTCAGGGCGCTCGTGCCGGCCTTCTTGACGACGCCGTTGATCGCCCCGCAACACTCGCAGATGCGGGTTTTGCGGCACCGTTCGTTGATCCGTTTCGCGATCTGCATCCGTCGCAGATTATCCAGGCCCGGGCGTCGCATTTCCCGCAGAAACGCTCGTCGGTCGGCCTCGGGGAGGAGAATCCGGGAGCATTCCTTGCACACTTCCTGCAGGATGGTGATGACGCGCTTGAAGTATCCCACGTGGAAACTGGGCAATACCAGCTTCACATGGCCGAAGTGTCCGTTGCACACCTGGAGTGCACCACCGCAGGTTTGACATGCCCCCGACTTGCTCGATATACCCATGCGCGAATCCAGGGGACCGTGCGGGACCACCGCTCTGTCATGTTCGAGGTCGAAGAATTTCCGGTCCGAGACTTCCACGACACCTTGGCTCACAATGTCATCGTTGGACCTACGGAGGCGACGGTTAGTGTCATCATTCGGTCCGAGCTCTTCCTCACGTCCACTCACAAAACACCAAATTTCAACTGGCTGATCACTTTGGGAACACGGTCGATGACCTGGGCCTTGCCCAGGTCGACCTGCACACCTTCTGGAGGCTGCATTGCCGGGATCAAAGGTAGAGCATGGCCCGGTATGACTCAGAAGGAAATCGATGCGACAGGAGAATCTCAAGTGGACAGATTGGTGTGGTCGACGCAGGCACTCAGTCGAACCTAATGTCGAACAGCAAGAGTAACAGACTAGAGCAGACAGCAAGCCAGAAAGGAAGGGAAGAAGATGTGGATGAAGAAAGATTGCGGCGGGGTCGGCGACGAACTTCAATTTTTTGCGCAAAAAGTCGCAGCTCCCGCCCCTCCGCCCCGCCGGCCAATCACAGAGGGCCCTGCATGCGGAATCGCCCGTCACGGCCAATGGAAATTGCAGAATTCTTACAAAATACAGATCGAAAAGCTTGACATGATTGGGTATGATGGATTTGGATAGATATTTGTATTGAAAAATACACTGGACTGACAGATGGAGTGCCTCATGTAGGCCTTAGAGGTAGGTACTTATATAGTCTGGAATATACTACACATATCGCAAGTGAACTCAATGAAAAAGGAAACTCCAATATAATACACACATATACACTATTTGGCCAAAAATGCCTGGAACGCCTTGTGCTCAATCACGACATTCCCAACTGCCCGCAGTCTCTTTCGGCCTTCTTTCTGCTTCTCCAGCAACTTCCGTCGTCGACTGACATCGGCAGCGTGCAGCTTGGCGAGAACGTCCTTCCGGTAGGGCTTGATGGTTTCCCGCGCCACGACCTTGCGGCCCACGGCGGCCTGGATGACGACCTCGAAGAGCTGTCGGTCGACATGCTGCTTGAACTTGGTCACCCACTGCCGTCCCAGCCGGTCGACCTGGCTGGTGTGGACGATGCGCGCGACCGCGTCGACGGGGGCCTTGTTGACCAGGAGCTGTAGCTTGACGATATTGCTGCGCCGCCACCCGGACTCCTCGTAGTCGAGCGAGGCGTAACCCTTCGTGGAGCCTTTGAGCTTCCCGAAGAAGTCGTCGACCAGCTGCGCCATGGGGAGCTGGTACTTGAGGATCACCTGCGTCGAGGTGAAGTACTCCAGGCTCTCCTGTTCACCGCGGTTGGCCTCGCACAGCTCGATCGCCTTGCCGAGATACTCTTCCGGAAAGGTGAGAGTCGCCAGAACGTAGGGTTCTTGCAGTTCGGCCACCTTGGCGCGCAGGTCGTCCTCCTCCGGGAAGCGAGC
This sequence comes from Aspergillus campestris IBT 28561, assembly GCF_002847485.1. Classification (NCBI taxonomy): domain Eukaryota; kingdom Fungi; phylum Ascomycota; class Eurotiomycetes; order Eurotiales; family Aspergillaceae; genus Aspergillus; species Aspergillus campestris. The sequence goes on along the minus strand of NW_020194348.1, from coordinate 289,717 downwards.
GGGGCTCGTGACGATTTCCTCCTTGCCATCCTTCCAGATGACCTTCACGGGCACTGAGGGCGGGGTGATGATGATGCTGGCTCCGTGTTCCTGGCGCAGACGGTCTTCAAACACCGAGCAATGCAGCGTCCCCAAGAATCCCAGTCGGAATCCGGCACCGAGAGCCTCGGAGGACTCCTTCTGCACGGTGATACTGCGGTCGTTCAACATGAGGTGGGTGATGCTATCTTCCAGGTGCTCAAAGTGGTCGGCGTCCACGGGATACGCGGCCACAAACACCATGGACTTGGGCTCCTCGAAGCCGGGAAGCGGCTCGACGAGCTTTTGCATCCCGACGTGCGTGTAGGTGTCCCCGATCTTCGCCTCCTGACTCCGTTTCATTCCAGGGTTGAAGTAAATGTATCCCACCTGGCCCGCGCGGAGAACCGACTGGGGAGTCTCGTTGGGGTACATGATGCCCACCTCTCCCACGTAGTACTTAATGCCTGTGACGAAAGATATGATGTGGTTACCGGCTCGGATTTCGCCGTCGAATATGCGGACCAGACAGATCACGCCTTTGTACGGGTCATACCACGAATCGACGAGGAGCATTCGGAGGGGTTTGTCGAGGTGACCGACCGGGCTGTACAACTGTCAGCTCACGAACAAAGTCGCATTGTTAATTCAACGCCAACATACGCAGGGATCTTTTCGACCACTGTGGGAAGCAACTGCTCGACATTCAAGCCCGTCTTCGCTGACACCATCACCGCGTTCTCGGTATCCAGCTCGAAAGAGGACCTCATCTGCTCCAGGGCCCGCTCCGGATCCGCTGAAGGCAAGTCGACTTTGTTAATGACCGGGATCAATTCCAGATCTTGCGCAAAAGCGAGGTAAAAGTTCGCGACCGTCTGTGCCTGGACACCTTGGCTAGCATCGACCAGCAACAAGGCGCCCCCGCAACTGGCGTAGCTGCGCGACACCTCCGCGCGAAAGTCCACATGCCCCGGCGTATCGACGAGATGCAGGAGGTAATCCTCCCCGTTATGGTTGTAGATCATAGAGCATGTCTGCGCCTTCACCGTAATCCCTCGTTCGCGTTCGACGTCTAGCTTATCGAGGACCTGTTTGTTCGTGCCAGGTTGGATCGTGCCCGTGAGTTCGAGGAGTCGGTCGGAAAGTGTACTTTTCCCATGGTCGACATGCGCCACGATACAAAAATTCCGGTATCGTTCGATAGGAATCTCCGCGATGCGGTGCTCCAGGTCAGAAAACGAGTGACTACTCGAGGATTTGGAGGATTTGGATGTTTTCGAGGCCCAATAAGCAACGGAAGTGGTGAAAGGCCGAGTGTTGATACAGCCGGATGGCGCCTTAAAAAGGCTCGCAGCTGGGCGTTTGGGCGCTGCGCTCAGCCATCTGGCTAACTGCAGGCATCCTCGCATCTGGAGTTCTGCAAGTGCATGGGAATCGGGGGTAATATAGGAGTCTCTTCAACGAAAGCAGGCGCGTTGATTGAATCGGTTAGTGTCCATCCGGCAGTAAAATTGTTGCGGCGGAGAAAATGCCTGGCGGTGTGGGTGATTGCTGCAGCGACTATCGTGGTAAACAAAGCTCCCTCTTTCTTAGACTCATTCAACGCTTCCTTTATACAGTTAGAAATCGTACTTGATTCACACTCGGTTCATCATGTCTTCCGCAACCAAAGACAAGTCCAAGGTGCACAAGCTGTCACTCAAAGGTACGAGTATCGCTGTGGGCCTGTATGATGATCGGCAAGCTCACTCCCAGTAGGGTCGTCCAAGCTGGTGTCGGAATTCGTGAGTATACATGCACCCGTTTAGACACGACTGTCAGGCTAATTTGTCAGTTTGAATACTCGATCAACTCGATTCTGTAAGGATTCAGTGGTGGCATATATGGACTCTACTTACAAAGGTTAGCTTCCAGCGCGGAGTTTACCCGCCAGAGGACTTTACGACGTCAGTACTATCCCGATCAACCCTTACTCGCAGAGAAGCTAACTATAGTCAGAGTCAAGAAATATGGCCTCAACATGCTTGGTTCGTCTCCAGCTTTGTTTCTATCCTACCCCACTGACGGAACCAGTGTCCTCGGACGACCAAGTCAAGGCGTACATCAAGAAGATCATGTCCCAATTGAACAAATGGATGGCGGGGGGTAAAATCTCCAAACTGGTGGTGGTCATCACAAGCAAAGAAACCGGCGAGCACGTGGAACGATGGCAGTTCGATGTGGGTGTCCTTCCTTGCAGGCCACTGCAGCAGCTGACCAGCCCAGGTCCAAATATTCGGAAAGCACAGCAGGAGCAAATCGTCCCAAAAAAGCGGCGACAAAGAAAACGCGGGCCCAGAGTTAGTCTACTTCATTCCTGCATCTCTATGGTTCACTAACGGAAATGGCATCTAGTGAGGCAGCCAAGACCGTACAAAAGACCGAAAAGGAAATCCAAGACGAAGTCCAGGCCATCTTCCGCCAGATCACCGCCTCCGTGACCTTCCTACCTGTCCTCGACAGCGACTGCACATTCAACGTACTCGTGTACGCGGACGCCGACTCGGAGGTACCGATGGAATGGGGCGACAGCGATGCCAAGGAGATCAAGGATGCTGAGAAGGTGCAGCTGCGCAGCTTCAGCACGAATAACCACCGCGTGGAAACGCTGGTCAGCTACCGTCTTGCGGATTAGCTGCGGAATGGAAGGTTATAAGGCGTTCGGATTGGGTGGTTCAGGATCTATGATTTCGGGTGTATCGACATCACGCATGCTACACAAATACAAATGACTCACGAATAACATAAACAATCTCTCTAACCTCGTCTCTATTATCACGCAAACCCCATCTCCTCACAAGCAGATCACGAACAAAACCACTCAAACCAGGGCAACCCTTCCAACCTCCCAAACCACGCCCCCCATCCCCATCCCAACAAACCAACTCCTCCACAACCCCCTCCAACCCAACCCCAACAAACACTCCCCTCTCCATCCCACCCACCCACCCTCTCTTCCTCCTCTTCGCAGCCAGCTCCCCCAAAACCCCATATGGATCATTCCTCCAAAGCCCAATCCCGCTGTTCTCTTCCCCGGCAAGTAGCCCTTCCAGCGGCGCAATTTCCTCGGGGGGGTTGATGCCGATGACTCTCACTAACGCCTCTAGTCCGCTATCATCCACGCCTGCTCGCCCCTTCCCATGCACACCAGTAGAAGTAGAAGAGGAAAACACCGGCCGCAACCCAAGAGCCGGGAAATGCCACTCCATGAACCTCCGCCGCTTGAATTCGTGCGTCACGACGCTGATCCGTCGGGGATAGACGCCAGTCACAAGTCGGAAGTGAAGGAGTGAAAAGAGCACGTTTTGGTAGGAGTCTACGGCGTGGATTTCGGGGTGGATTTGTGAGGGGGGGACGTTGAATGAGAAGAGGCTGTTGTCTTTTGCTAGGTTCTGTTTGTGTTAGATTAGTGTTTGTATGGTTGTGTAGCTATCTAAGTGTAGTGGGTAGGAGAATAGTAGGCAGGGGTAGGTGATAGCACAGGAATTATGCACTAAAAGCAAATGATAATATATTTCGACAACATCCATAATAGGACCCTGGAGTGGTAAGAGGAGGCTCAACTTACGAGGTATGACTCCCCCTCTGTCAACGCCGTTCGGTCTTTCTTCGTGGCGCCTCTGAAATACAGTCAGTCTCTTCCTGCCAAAATTATATCTAGGTTCTCCTTCAACAATCCCAACAGAAGACCCAACCCAACCCTACCACTCCAACAGCCAGACATATATACACACATGTATAGCGAGAGGGTCAGAAATAGATGGAAAGAACTCACCCTGAAAACACAAGAAACCCTTCAGGATCACCGTCTAACAACTCCAACCCAGCCTTAACATGCTGGGTATAAGTAGGTGTTTCGCCCTTCTGGAAGGACTCTATTAACCTATTTGTACCAGGGGTCCCTTACATTAGCGTGTTGCTTTCTGCTGTTTGGTTTATGATGTATGCTTGGGGATCAAAAATGGGTATGTGTATATGTCTAGATATATATAGAGTACGAGAAAGAATTGTTCAGTTTACACACCATTCATCTTCAGAGGCGCCCTTGGTCGGTCCCCCGAGGTATATCGCGTGGCAGCAGACGATTATCAGGTGTGTGCAGTGACTGAGGTCCATTTTCAGCGTTCGTCCTTGTTGGCGTAGTGTATGCCGGACCAGAACTGTTTGAAGTATGCTGTGACGAGGTAGACTCGTCGGTGATGCTAGATATGTAGCAGTATGGATGATTGTAGGAAACATATCAATGCCAACAAATTCCTACTTGGGTACTGATCCTGTTTCAAGATATTACCTAATCAGCGTGAATCTGGAGCGTCGATGAGGTTCAACGTACACATTTTAGTACCTATTTTCTGTCTATTGTATATACATCACAGGCAAGGACGGTTCATGTAGTAAGTGGCCTATAGAATATCCCTGCCCCTTTATCGACTGGCGCAGCTTGGTTGGTAGTCAAACTACTACTACTGATATAGTGTATGAAACATGTGTAGTCAGAACAGCATAGCCGCTACGCCAAAACGTTGACCAGTGTCTGGTAAATGGCTTAACCTGACTGATATTCTAACAAATTAAGAGATATAGAGATAAGTAACTATATGATCAAAGAATATAAGAAGAGATATAGAGATAAGCAGCTGCATGATTAGACGATGCAAAGAAGGAGAGGTGTAGAGACAAGCAGCTGCGTGGTAGAAGAATGCAAAGGAGGAGAGGTGTAGAGACGAGCGGCTGCGTGGTTGCTTTAGAGATTTATCACCCATAGCTCATAGTAGTACCAGTAGTGATAGGCAGATGACGAAAACCCCCGCACGAAAAAATCATGTCAATGTCAGACCAACAGACCAACAGACCCAAGTGGTAACTCCTGCCGGAGGAATTTATCACAATCGCTACGCCCAAGCATTGACCAGTATTTGGTATAGGGCTTAACCTGGCTGATATCCTAACAATTCAAGAACAAAACAGACCAATGGTAGTAATAGTAATAGTAATAGTAATAGTTATAGTGATAGAGACCTGGATAGTAATAAGTCCTGCAAGAAGAACCCATCGAAAAAGAAAAAAAAAAGGAAGAAAACAAAACAAAGCAAAACAGACCCAAGTAGAGTAGTAATAAGACCAAGTAGAGTAGTAATAAGAACCCAAGCAAAGAACAAATCCAAGAAACAAGAGAATCCCAAGAGTCAATGCACAATACTGGCTCGCCGGCACAGCAGAAACAAAACGCCGCAATACACTGCCATTGAAGAACATTCTAAAGAAAAAAAGAAAAGGGTATCAGAGATGTATAAACAGAAGGACAAGGTATGCCAGATCAGGAGGGATCATGGCGGTAGGTGCAATCGTTGCCTTTGCGGCATTTGCCAGACGCCCAATACCGGCATGGAACCAACCCCACTTTCGGGTGTTGCTTGTTGGGCGGATTCGGCTTGTTCCGCTTGGAGTACCTCTCATCGTCCGTGCCATCAAAGGCCGTCTCACGCATCCGTTTGCGTTCGGGGTCCTCATGCAAGCCGTGGGTTTGGTAAGAGTTGACTCCGTTCTGCTGGTTTTGACCAGTAAACTGACAGATGATAGCGGCGAGATTGGGCGGAATGCTTGGCTGCTGTGGCGGAGGGACTTGCGGCTGCAGGGCTGGCTGCGCCTGCTGCTGGGCATTCATGATAGCAAGCATCGCCTGCATATCAGGGGTAAATTGTGGCATCGGCATCACAGGGGCCGGCTGCTGTTGGGAGGCTTGCGGTGGTTGCTGTGACAGCAGGCTCACCGTCCGCTCCAGGTCCGACATTGCAGTCTGGGCGGGTTGGGGTGGCGGCGGTGGGGTGGACTGTTGCTGCTGTCCACCGAGCATTCGAAGCAAATTGGGGATGTCAATTGGGGCGCTTGGGGTGCTTGTCTGAGCAGGGGGTGGCGGCTTGGGATGGACAATCGAGTAGTACCGTTCAGAACGGGCCTTGATAACCATGTTAGATGCTGGAGGAAAGGGTGGGGAAACGGCCCAAAACAGAGATAAATGAAAGACATACCTTGATATGATCAGGGACTTCGCCAAAAGGAACCACTTCCACTGCAGGCTCATCATCACTGGGCAGTGGGGGCTCTTTAGGTGAGGGCGGCACATCCCCAGGTGCGTAAATCTCCATCAGTGTGTTGGCCTCCCGGTGTTCCTGGGCCTTGTTCTCCGGGCTGGTAGGCTGCTGAGTACCACCACGTTTGAGAAAATTCCTGGCTTGATCCTCCAGTCCGATCCCGATGTAATCAATTTCTATAGCAGTCAGTCAACATGCTTGCAAGACGCAAAAAGAAAAAGGAAACAAAAGTAAGATGAAAGCAGATCTTGAACACATACCGGACGGCTCAAAGTAGTCAAGCATATTCTCTTCACGAAGGCTAGTATCGTCGTCTTCGTCCAAGTCAAGATCCCGGTGGAGCTTGAGCGCGCTGCCCTCACCCCTGAGGTCGCCCACATCTCGCGAGCGGTCGCCGGGGCCAAGCTCTTCTTCCGGATCGTGAGTGAAGAAACGAACCTCGGTGAGCTCGCTGTCTGACTTCCATGAGACACGTAATTTCCGTCGAGCCTCTTTACGCAGCCTCTTCTCGCGTTCTTCCTCCGTCTCAGGGGGTGTATCCTCAGCTGGCTCCTCCGGAGTAGGGTCCTTGGGCTTGCTCAGGCCCGCCATGATATCACCCAGAGAGAAGGGTGGGGGACACGAGTTCGGAAGTGGGCGGCGCTTTTTGTTGGGGCCAGCGTTCGTCTTGGCCGCAGCAGCAGCCGCTCTCTCTGCGTTCGACGTCCCTGGCCTCTTGGAAGCCGAGCTCAAAGTTCCAAACAGGTTGGTCACCTTGGGTGCCACGACCTGCGCTTTCTGGGTACGGGCGGCCGTAGGTGGTTTATCGGCTGGCCCGGCTTCTGGGCGCTTGGCAGGACCATTCGGCGGGGCATTTGACGGGGCCTTAGGAACATTCTTGGCCTGGGAAGTAACCACCGTTCTCTTAGTCGCTGGCTGACCGTCACTCTCGCTCTCCCGGGGTTGTTTCGACCCCGCCTGCTCGGTCCCAGCAGGGGTGGCACTTTTGGTAGGAGACCCTGATTTGGTACTGGACTTGGCAGTCTCCTGCTTCTGCTCTGTGCGCGCAGCCGCATTGTCGAGTACTTTCTGTGCAAGTTCCTTCACCACAGGACTACCTTTCTTGACATAACGCGACAGTAACTTGGCAATATTTGTTTTGGAAAGAACATCTTCGTCCATCGTCACAAAGCGAGAGAGCAACTAAAGCGATGGTGAGCTCATGCCACAGCGGACTGGGGGAACTAGGGAGAGGGGCAAGCCAAGATTTACCTTGAGAATGTTCACGGTCAAGGGACAGTTCATCTTCGAAGCCTGATGTTGGTCCAGGAGGAAAGAATAGAGGGAGGCCACGATCATAGGATGTTCACCCAATCTGTATTCCACGTTAGCGACATGGTCAGATCAGGGAGGGAAAGAAAAGGAGGAAACATACTTCTCGACAATGAGTGGATGACCCTTGTCTAGCGTCGTAGTGACGACTATGTCCATGTATCGCCGCTGGTTTTCCGCACTCTCCATCTCCAGCTGCGCCCCACAAAGGAGAGCATGGTTGCTCAGCATTTGCCCGGGCGATGAGGCCCGCTCCGCCCGTAGCTGCTCCGTACGTTTCAGGGCCTGCATATCTGCCCGCAGCTTATCCCGGATCGACTTAACCAGTTCTTTGTATCCGTCGAGTGCGGATCTGACCTTGTCCGCCTCGGGCTGTCTGTTCCGGGGGAACCACACGATTTGGAGGGTGTCATATTCCACCCCAGGCTCCGGTTGGGTCGGACGAGCCGGAGGGATCGGTGACGGCTCCTCAGGCTCTACAATTTCCAGGTCCGACTCGTCCGATTCATCGTCAGAGATAAATTCCTCTTCAATCTCCTCCTCGATGCTGGGTAGTGGCGACGGTACGGCTGCGTTTCGCCTCTTGGGCTTACGGGGTTTCTTCTTCTTCCTGGCATCCAATAACTTCTTTGGCGGCGCAGGTGGCAGTCTAGGATGACCTATTTGTCACCGTTAGTAAACGAAGGCGAGCCATACGGGATTCGGGGCATAGATACCATGCATGACCGACGGAGCGACACCCAAGCTGGACGTCGCGGTGGGCGTTGGCTGATGGTTGGCAGCGGGCGCTGGCTGATGGTTGGCAGCAGGCGTCGGCTGATGGTTGGCAGCAAGCATTGGCTGATGATTGGCAGCAGGCACCACAAATTGCAGATCATTGCGAAAATAATCGAACGGTCTGACGAATCCTGTCAGCTCAGAAGCTCCATAGATAAAGCGGGAACAGAGGGATCATAACATACCTGGAGTCCTCCGGACGGTCGAAGTCGGAGGGGTTGCCGTAAATGGAATGGTTGTGAGAGTTGCCTGGTAGCTGGGGAGTCCCAAAAAATAATGGGTTCATAGCAGACTGGTCCGAGACGCCCGAGACGTCCGAGATGCCAGGGACGCCCGAGACGCCCGGGAGGCCTCTCAGGCCCGCGAGGCCCGAGGCGCCCGGGATGCCCACGATGCCCGAGATGTCCGTTGCCGTCGACATCTCGCTAAGGTGGACTTGGCGGGGGGGGTTTACGGAGCTCTCGTCCCCGAACCCAGGCGGGAGGGTGTAATCAGATATGGAATTCTGATGTCCCGCCGGCTGTGAGAAAGACATGGAGTGACCCGGCTGTGGTTGCTGCGCCGGGGGAGAATGTGACTGTGAATGTGTCGGTGGGAAGGTGTCGGGCACCGACAGATGCTGGCCGTGATAAAGACCAGACGACGAGAACTGCTGCTGGAACTGTGGGATTTCCTGTGCGTTGAACGTCACGGGCGTATGGCCCTGGGAATATTGGGGCCCCTGCCGATACTGTGCCGGCAGGCCAAACCCCTGGGGGGTAGAGGGCATCAATGATGCTTGATGTAGCGGGTTTTGTTGCCAACCCTGGTGGCTTGGGGCCGGGTATAGCCCATCTTGTGCGCTTGGTAACGGACTCCGCCGCGGCTGTGTAGGCTGCTGTTGCGGTTGCTGGCCATGGGGCTGGTTAAAAACAGCATGGTCCCAGCTGATACCTAGGGCCGGTTGCTGATGAGCTTGCTGATGATCTAGCTGATGATCTAGCTGATGAGGTTGCTGACGAGCTTGCTGATGATCTAGCTGATGAGCTTGCTGATGAGCTTGCTGGTGAGCTTGCTGGTGAGCTTGCTGGTGAGCTTGCTGACGAGCTTGCTGATGATCTAGCTGATGAGGTTGCTGATGATCTAGCTGATGAGGTTGCTGGCGAGGTTGCTGACGCGCTTGCCGACGAGCTTGCTGACGAGCTTGCTCATGAGTATGCTGATGAGGTTGCTGATGAGGTTGAAGAGGTGGTTGAGGTTGTTGAACAGGCACTTGAACAGGTAATTCCGGTGAAATACCATGCTCTTCAGGGTTGCTAGTGATGAAGATCGGTTCTGGAGGATGCCAGAAGTCAAGTGAGTCGAGTGACAAGGCTGTCGGTCGTCGACCGATCGGCAGATTCATGTCGGGTAACGAACGTATGTGATTATGAGAATCGGAATGGTTTTGCTGCATGGTGGTGGGAAAGAACGAGGGAGAGAGGGGGAGATGTCGTTGCCCTGGTATATCAAAACGAAGGACACCGCCTTCAAGTAAAAAGAAAAACCGGCAGAATGGCCTGACCGAGGCAGAAAGTCAAAGGCGGAGTGAACCGTGGGTCCGCTTATCGGTCTGCAGGTGCTGATTGGCCACTAAGCCCAGTAACCACTCAGGGTGTTTGGGCGGAATTAACAAATCAATTCCCGCTCCAGTCGTCTGGTCGACTTCAACTTTTTTAAAGTTCTTGTTGATACAGAATTTTCAGTCTTCAAACTCACGGAGGATCCGGTCGAATAGAAAAAAGAGGAGGTTGGGAGGTTGGGAGGATGCGAGGCAGCAATACCTCTAGGTAACACCTTAGGGATACTACCACGATAGAGAGTAGTAGGAATAGGTAATGGCAGACTCTCAGGAAGACCGATGGTGTTTTGGCTTATTGCTGTTGGAGCTCTTAATCCATGTAGAGTCCACGCACCATCTGCCTGGAATTTCTCGTTTCTCTTTGGTTCCTTCTGTCCTTGTCCCTGTTCCTGTTCCTGATCTTCGGGTCCGGCTGCCTTAGGCGGATATTTTTAGGAAGCCGGTCTGTTCTGCGATCCCGTTCAGGATGCAGTTGCGTCTGGGGGGGTGATAGGGCTCCCCTTTAAGATAGACAGGGGCCACTCCAACGCTTGAACACAATCAACGATCACCTTAGGACCTTAGGATTCGAGATAGATGGCTGGTCAACTACCCGTTTTTCGAATACGCCGACCGACCAACTACTCTGTAACAAGTAGACGTAAAATAGACTCAAGGAAACAAGGCAAAAACAACAGGAAATATAAGAAAAAAAAGCAAAAGAAAAAAGAAAGACAGGGAAAGAGTCTCTGAGACTCTTCTTTAGGCTTTCTTTCTTTCTTTCTTTCTTTCTTCTTCTTTCGGACGTTCCTTCAATCTTGTTGTTGCCTTAGGTTCTTGATTCCTTTGCGCTCCCGCGTTTGTCCTATATCCCAGACAAATTTTATTCTTCCTCGTCCCTGATCCCTCGCGCTGTAGTTCTTTTCTGATTCTTCTTCTGTTCTCTTTTTTCTTCTGTTGCTTCTTCCTCCACGTGTATCCCGTTTGCTTTATGTGTAAGAGAGCCTAGAGAAAATCCCGGCTGTGCTGCCTTTTCCGGACGTATCGTTGCTCCTAAGACAAACTTCAAGAACGATATTAACGAAAGGATGGTTTTTCATACACAGAACCAAACTGAACCGCTGTACCACAGCATGATCATTCGCTTTACGAAAGGTATAGGGGGGTAGATGATGGAAATGGGGGCAGTTGGGAGGAGAAAGGGTGACTGATTCGATAGGGAATGAGGAGGGAATGAAAGGTCGTCAGGTTACCGAACGCGCCAGGCCAAGAGGCGGGGGTCACGTGGACGGGGTGCTGTCGTTTGGAGTGTTTGTTTCGATGATAGTCATCCTGATAGATGCCAGGTGGAGCAGCGGGACTATCTACGAGAGACCTCCTTACGCTTCAGTTCGATTTGTTTGGTACATGTTGTCTTTCACCTACTGGTAGACATTTGTTGCACAATTCCCTCTACTCGTTTCTCCCTCTTTACTCCCTCCCTGTCATGAGTTTGAGCCACGCCCCGTAATTCTCATCCCACTCCAGAGGCGTGGTGCAGACTTCAGCCACCATGACGTCGCAATCCTTGTCTCTTCGCGACCGTCAGGTCGGTAGGTTCTGGTCCTTTCTGATGATGGAATGATAGAAATGCAGATGAGAATGGGACTGACAGTGTCGCAGCCTCGATCCAGAAGATCCTGAATTTGAACCACGATACCCTTCCCGCGGAGGACTCCCACGATGCCTCAGGCCAAGGCCTCGTCTCGCAGTCCACCCCGGTGCTGAACGAGGACGGCGATCCGATTTGGAAGATCTTGGTGTTTGATAATCTCGGTCGGGATGTCATCAGCAGTGTACTCCGTGTCAATGACCTGAGGTCCTGGGGGGTGACGATTCATCTGTACGTATCACTCCATCGTCTGATCTGTCGTATGCATGCCTAACGGCCCGCTCCAGGAACATCAACTCCACTCGCTATCCCATCCCCGATGTCCCTGTCTTATATCTCGTCGAGCCCAATGCCGAAAATGTCAAGTTCATCTCGGAAGACCTTTCCCGCGGCCTCTACTCCCCCGCCTATGTCAACTTCCTCTCGTCCGTGCCACGCCCGCTCCTGGAAGATTTTGCCTCGCAGGTCGCCACGTCGGGAGCGTCGCAACACATCGCGCAGGTTTATGATCAGTACTTGAACTTCATTGTCGCCGAACCCGACCTGTTCAGTCTGGGTCTAGGCAAGGATGCGTACTGGAAGATCAATAGCGCTCAGACCAGCGATGAGGATCTGGATGCCATCGTCGACAGGATCGTGAGCGGACTGTTCAGCGTCAGCGTCACCATGGGTATGCTTTTTTCCCTTCGTCCTTTTTTTTTTCTGGTCTTCCCCTATTAACAACCACAGGTGCAATCCCCATCATCCGCTGTCCCAAAGGTGGAGCCGCAGAGCTGATCGCCACCAAATTGGATCGCAAACTCAGAGACCACATCCTCAACTCCAAAGACAACCTGTTCTCGACCAACAAGAAAGACGCTTCGGGTGTCCCCGCCGCGCGACCCGTCCTCATCATCGTGGATCGCAATGTGGACCTCGTCCCGATGCTGTCCCACTCGTGGACTTACCAGTCGCTGGTGCAAGATGTCCTCCAGATGCGTCTGAATCGCATCACGCTGGAGACCCCGGTGGATGACACCAACCCCGCCAAGGGCGTCACCAAGAAGTCATACGACCTCAACGCCAGCGATTTCTTCTGGAAGCGCAACGCGGGCGCGCCGTTCCCCCAGGTGGCCGAAGAGATCGATGCGGAACTGACGCGATACAAGGAAGACGCCACCGAGGTGACTAGAAAGACCGGCGCTTCGTCGATCGAGGACCTCCAAAACGACACCAGCGCATCGGCACAACACCTCAAAGCGGCGATCACCCTCCTCCCGGAACTGCGGGAACGCAAGGCGATCCTGGACATGCACATGAACATCGCCACAGCCCTCCTCAAGGGCATCAAGGACCGCCAGCTGGACAACTTCTTCGAGCTAGAGGAAAACATCACCAAGCAGACCAAGGCGCAGATCATGGAGCTAGTCAACGACACCACCAAGGGCAACGACCCCATCGACAAGCTGCGCCTCTTCATCATCTGGTTCCTGAGCACGGAAACCGAGGTGTCGCGCGCGGACATGACACAGTTCGAAGAGGCCCTAGCCCGCGCAGGCGTCGAAGACGTCAGCGCCCTCGCATACGTGCGCCAGGTGCGCGAACTCACCCGGATGACAATGATGACAACCGCCACGCCGCAACAGGGGCAGCAGTCCCAGTCATCAGACCTCTTCCGCGGCTTCTCCTCGCTCTCCAACCGCCTCACAGACCGCATCACCTCAGGCGCCCTAGGCGCCAACTTCGACTCGCTCATCTCGGGCGTGAAGAACTTCCTCCCCGTCAACAAAGACCTCACGCTGACCAAAATCACCGAATCCATCATGGACCCCCAGTCCGCGTCCAGCTCCGCCATCGCCAAAACCGAAAACTACCTCTACTTCGACCCCCGCTCCGCCAACGCCCGCGGCGCCATCCCCGCGGCGTCCGCCTCGCGCAACACCCAGCCCACCAACCCCCTCGGCGGGCCCAGCCCGGGCCAAACCGCCAGCTTCGGCCAGCGCCGCCAGGCCTTCAACGAGGCGATCGTCTTCACCGTCGGCGGCGGCAGTATGGACGAGTATGGGAATCTGCAAGACTGGGCGCGTCAAACGGACGGATCGGCAGGCGAGGGCAGCGCCGCACAAGGCGGTCGCGCCGCGGCGTCGCTGGGCCCTCGACGACGGGTGGTGTACGGTAGTACGGATGTGATGAACGCGCACGACTTCCTGATGGAGTCGCTGGCGAAATTGGGGAGGGAGACTTGAGTTGAGTTAAGGTTGTGTGATAGACTGGCTGTTTAATAGCAATAATGGATGCATTGGAAATTCTTCTCCTTTTTTTTACTATTTATTATTGTTCTCTTATTTATTGAAATTGGCAAGGATGCCTGGCTACTGCTAATTCGTTACTAGGAAGGCGCGGGTATAACTAAACGAAGAACGAAAGACGAAAAAAACAGAGTTTACAAGAAGGAGCATGGTATCAGCATCGCAATACAAAGCGCCATAATAGGGAAAGAATGGATCTGCCTGTGAGAGAGCAGTCAAGCTGATCAGAAGAATGGACAAGAAAAAAGGGCAGGTGTGGCTGAGGTCGTTCTTGCGCTGCTGTTATGTCTGTCGGCCTGATCGTGTATTACGCGGGCAGGGACGAGGAGGGGGGTACGCAGTTGACTCTTCGAAAGCACCACACAAAAACGAAAATAAATCCCGCCTAAGAAAGAAGAAAGGACACATAAAAAAAAAAAGAAAAATCAAAAGGAAAGAAAACAAAACAGAAAAAGAAAAAAGAAACGAGAGAGAAAAGTTACACCCCAGCAGCCCCAGCCCTCCCCCCCCGATAACTCTCCTCCACCGAAATATCCCGCGCAACAGAAATCCCATACCCAACAGGATCCTCGCCCGCCCGCCCCGAAGGAAAATCCTCATACTGCCCCGCATAGCACGTCGTATTCTGCTTCGAGGCGGCCGTCGCGGCTGTGGAGGCCGTGAACGACGACGAAAGCGATATGTCCTGCTTGGACTGCGCGGCGTGGGACCTTGATGCTGTCGCGTTGGGGGAGATTGAGAGGAGGTTCCAGAGGTTGCGGCGCGAGGAGTTGCTGTCGGTTGAGGAGCGGTGGTAGTCTAGGGTTACGCCGGCCCAGATGGAGGAGAGGGGGAGGGAGAGGGTGACGAGCGTGAGGACGTTGGAGGCTAGTTCGGGGACGCCGACGAAGTATTGGAGGATGGAGAAGAGGGCTGTTTTTCTTTATATCAGCATGGGCTGGTCGGGTTTATGGGGGCAGGATTGGGGAAGAAGGACAACACAAGGAGGAGACAAACCTGGGATAACGAGCGTCTGACACCCCATGACGAAGATAGCTTTCATAGGGCCAAACTCACGCACGCCGAGTGACTTGCGCATGCGGATGGCGACGCCCAGCTTGCCGATGAACACGCTGCAGAAGAAGCAGATGCTGACGGTGGTGACGATGTTGGTCGTGCTTTCCAGCCACTGGACGTGGTGGGCGGTGGATGCGTCGACAATCGCCTTGCAGTTTTCGACCATGAAGCCGAATCGGAACCCGACGGGGGTGAGCGCCACGGCAATAGATACAGCCAGGAGCAGATGGCGATATCTGCGACGGATGGTGGCGCAGACGACCTGGGTCTGCAGGACGAGGGAGGTTTCGACGCAGATGAGCAGCAGGGTGGCGAGCACGACGCCGAGGATGGACTCTGCGTAGGCGGAGGTCGGGACGCGCGAGAAGTCGCCTGCGAAGTAGGGGTAGAAGTGGGCGAAGGGCGTGGTGAAGAAGACAGATTGGCAGAGGAGCCGGCCGGCGTTGAGGAGGAGGGCGGCGGCATTGAGGATGAAGACGCTGGAGGTGCGTTTCTCTGGTCTGGTGAGGAGCAGGAGGATGAGGAAGAGGACGAGCGAAGCGCCCAGCTGCGCGCCGTAGTTGATGCTGATGCGGATGGCGTATTGCGCATACTCGTCCACCATGGGGACGGTGATGTTGATGGGGATACCGTCTGTGGTGTATATGGTGAAGGCTTGGTTGAAGGGGTCGAAGGACATCTTCGCGCCTTTGTCTTTCTGTCGCTCTGTAGTTCTCTGTTGGTTGTGCTATTCAATCCGAGTATCTTGTATCTGGTGAGAATATCAGCAAGAGAGTAGTTCGAAGAGTGTCGTCCAGAGAGAGATGAAGACGTAGAAGTACAAGGTTGCAGCAGGATGGCCTCGAACCCTAACTCGAGTGACCCTGACAAAAGCGCCGCTGCAGTGCAACGCCCGAAACAGACAATAGCGAGGCTTTGAAAGAGTACGAGTGTAACAATCATAATGGCAACGTCTGTCGTAGACAATGACCCCGTAGACTGGCCTCTGTGGAGCTGCCACCCTGGATCCCGGTTGTTTGTCGTCACTCTCCAAGACAAACAATGGAGATGAACAATATCAAGACGGGCAATCCCCTCAGCCACTTCCAACCAACATTTTACCCCCATTCACTGTTGGGTTGGTTTCGTCTATATATAGGATTACTCTTTACAACTCCGTTACTGCGACTACGGCTGTTTCATGCCAGAGCCACCAATTTGGTAGAATTGAATCGATAGATTTGATATAGGACCAGTATAGACCCAGCCACCCATGCACCAGTCAGACCTAACACCATTCCCAGAGGTTACCATTCACAGACATACAGTGTATCCATGTCTAAACGGTTAATCTAAATAGCTGCAGCCCAGACCGGCGTGGAACAGACAAGCCTGCCATTCTGTCCAGCTGAGCTGAACGGGTTTCACGAGCGGGTGTGAGAGGTTCTCCCATATCTATTATATCCCGTTCCCCGCGTTGAAGAAGTGGTTCAGTTGATTTAGTATAAGGCTTGTAGGAGTATTTGTTTCATGAGCCTGGGTAATTCTACTGTCGATTGTAGAAGCAGGCCAGTGAGTCACTAGAATGGTATCCAGACTGCGAGCAGCCTTGGAGAGCAGTCTGATTTCAAAGATAGCTACAATATATAGGATGCTGTCTCTATATAATTTCTGCATTCTACACAAGCCTCAGGACAGCCATCATTGATATAATCGAATGAAGAGGTGAGAGATGCGACGTGTGAAGTACAGGATGAAGTGCAATGATATATACATCTGTTAGGGTTAGATCCCACGGCAACTCCATATATAAACAGCTGTGCTAGATATTATACGTATATACTGTACAAATATATCAAACTATATCGTCTATCTAATTCCTTAATTGAACATACCATCTACTCTACTATCAAATCAATTCAAGAACAAATCAACTCTATCAATCAAGGTGCATAGTTATGACTGCAAGTTATGCCGATCTGCTGAGTCAGCATGCGGGGGAAAGTCACGATGTCACCGAGATTCCTCAACTTCTCCATCTCGCTACTTGTCAGTCATTTGGTCCGTCGTCATGGCTGCTGTGCCCCAGAGGACCCTGAATTGGCTGTACAGCGTGCTCATCAGGGTATTTTCTCTTGTGGTTCTTTGTTCTTTGATCCTATCTCGCTGACCACTCCAGGACCACTACGATCCCCGCCAGACCTATCAAGACCCCAATCGCACCTACTACGATGTCGCCAACGTCCTGGCTCAGTATCCTTCCCTGTCTCCTCGCACCGATGTCTACAGTGAGTCTTCAGCACTACGTGTGTTTACTGGGCAGCAATTGATCATCGTCAGCATTCGAGTCCGGTTTCTCCGCCCTCCTCCTCCAGCTCTCCGGAACGGTACCCGTGACGTTTCGCGGCACCATCTACAAGTTTCCCATATCGCTATGGGTCCCCAGTACCTACCCTCACGAGCCCCCGATCGTCTACGTGACTCCGACTCAGGATATGGTCGTCCGTGTTGGTCAGCATGTGACACTTGAAGGACGGGTCTATCACCACTACTTGGCGCACTGGGCAGACGCATGGGAGGTTAGTAGCTCGCCATGTATACGCGTCTGAAGCTGACCAACACACTATCAGAGGTCCTCCCTATCCGATCTGCTCTCCATCCTCCGGGATGTCTTTGCAAAGGAGCCTCCAGTCAAATACAAACAGCCGATAATGCCTCAAAGACCACCGGAGCACGCACAGACACCACCCCCTCGACCTCCACTACCCGCCGAACTGGGGCCGTCCACCCGCTCGCCGCCACCGAGCGCTCCCTCTCCGCACATAACGGGCCAGGTACCACCGCCGCCCCCGCCGAAACCAGGACAGGTGTCTGCTGGGCAGCCGTCCCACGGGCAGCAGAGCGCAGGTCCCCCGGTGCCTCCTCTTCCACCCAAGGAGGGCGGGCCGCGATCGTCCTTCCAACCTCATGCAGCTGCCCACAACCCAGAGCCTCCGCTGCAGTATGCGCCGCAGAGTGGCGCACCAGAAGTACTGAGCAGTCCATACCATGCGCCGCAGTACCATGCAGCCCAACCGGCAGGATATCCTCCCCAGCCACCGCCCCATCCGTCCATGCGCACACCCGCCGCCCAGCTCCCTCCCCAAGCCCCCCAACAGCCATATGCGCCGCAAGGCCCACCGCACCCAACGACCCAACCGCCCAGCTGGCATGCGCCGGCATCCTTCCAGCCGGCGCAGGCATCGCCTCACCCAATGACCCACCAGCCCCCTCCGCGGCCCAAAGCAGAAACTCCCGACCTCCTCACGTCGCCCTTCGAAGTGGAGCTCCCCACCATCACGCCCTCCGGCCCAGCACCACCCATCCCACCCAATCCCGAAAAGGACGCCCTCCTCCAAGCGGTATCGAAGACCCTCGCCGAAACCCTGCAAGCGAACGTCACGCAGTCCGAATCCGCGGCGCACTCCCTCCTCTCCCAGTCCCAGTCCCTCCACGCCGCCGTCGCCACCCTCCAAACAGAAGCCTCCTCCCTCAACGCCCTCAACTCCACCCTCGAATCCAACACCTCCACCCTCCAACAATCCCTCCACCGCGCCGACGCCGTCATCGCCGACGCCCAGTCCCGCATCCCATCCTCCACCTCCCCCTCCGACCCCCACCCCCCAGGCCTCCCCCCATCGACGACGTCCTCGTCGCCCCCACAGTCGTCGGCAAACAGCTCTACGACCTCGTCGCCGAAGAGCGCGGCATTCACCAGGCCATCTACGCGCTGCAGTCCGCGCTCGTCAAGGGCGTCATCTCCGTTGAGAGCTGGTCGCGGCACACGCGGGGGCTCTCCCGCGAGGCGTTCCTCAAGCGGGCGCTTATTCGGAAGATTGCGGACGGGATGGGCTTGGATGTTGATGGTTGATGGTTGATGGTTAGATTTTTGATAGTATACCCTCGTTAATAGTACTCTCTCTCTCTCTCTTTTTCCTCTTTATTCATCCAAATATCTATTATGATATATATATATATATATATATACACACACACTATATTGAATGAATAATGTAGAAAAGTCCATAGACAGTAACATCATTAACATGTCCTACCCCTCTCTATCTGCATTCTAGTCAGTCATAATAATATATAAAGAGCATAGAGAAGGTAACCATAATCATAACCAAACTCAACCCCAGCTATACCCTCACTTACTATAGTCAGTGTATATAATATACTAGGTACAGAGTACGCGGACCATAAAACAAGCAGAAAGAGAAGAACGAAAAAGTCACCAGGAGGAATGAACTGGTCTGGGCTGTTTTTGCAGTGTTGTTTGCGTTGTATGTATATCTTGCTTTATTTATTTACGTAAATGAATGGTGGGCTGGTGATATGTATGATCAACTGATACTCATACGGCTGACGACTAAACGCTGGGCTGGTTGGAAGTGTGTCGTTTGTTCTATTATATGTATAGATTTATATATATATATACCCAAGTCTGGATTATGAATATGGTCAAAGTCACTACGTAGAATCATATCATTGTGCAAGTAAAATAGTGCAAGCGGTGCAAGTGCAAGTCAATCAGATGATAATCTTAGATAGTGCAGAACAGATAAGACCGAGTCGAGTCATCAGTCTCATCAACATCCCTAGTGAATAACAAACAAAGAAACAAGATCCACGGATCAAAAACATAGTCGTCATAGATACAAAGAAGCCAGTGTCAAAGAGGGGGAGATAGCAGCTCTATCGAAGGAGAGAGAAAAAAAAAAAAAAAAAAAAGAACAGAATTGAATAGAAGAGCAAACACCCGACTCCATAATCGCCTGTGCAGAACAAACCCAGTGAGATTCCCAACGTGAGACCCTAAAAGCCAAAAAAAAAAAATACAACAGCTGCTCATTTGACCTCGTTTAGGTCGGAAAATGGACTTTCGACCCGTGGAGGTGGAACGCGACTGCTGCGGTTTGACCGTGGCTCGTCGGTCTCCAGGAAGGCCGAAGTGCGCACGTGGGTGTCCTCGCGGGACGGCGGCGCGGGGTGGGCCTGGTCCTGGAACGGACCCTGGTGGGCGGCCGGGGAGTCCTCAATGACCGTGGAGGTGCGGGATTGGGCGTCGCGCGGGGTGGCTGCAGGAGGCTGGTTGCGGATGGTGCGGGCATCATCCTCGTCCTCCTCGTCGGAGCTGGCGTCGAAGCCCGAGGTAGGGACGTCGGACGTCTTGCTCGCGACGGTGGCGTCGGGCGAGGGGGCGTCGCTGCCGGCTTTGTTGTGTTTCTTGGCCTTGACCATGACGGGCTTGGCGATGACGGTCCGAGCGACGATCGAGCTGTTGCTGGTGGACTCGGGCACGCCGGCCCTGGCGAGTTGGGCGGGGGTGATGGCGGGGACGGCGGGGGCGTCGGGGGGCATGGGGGCGCCGTTGCCGCCGTGGATGCTGACGACGGCGGCGCGACTGCGCATGGCCTGCTGGGCGGGCATGGGGCTGACGATGGCGTTGTCGCGGTAGATGGTGGTGGCGACGCTGCTGCGCAGACTGGGGGCGATGCTGCGGTGCTGGCTGGAGGCGTCGGTCCAGGAGGAGTCGCGCAGGTCGCCGGGCATGAAGAAGTGCTGGTCGGGGGAGGAGCCGGGCAGCGGGGGCACGGGCGGGACGAGCGAGCCGGGGGTCTCGGGCGGGGAGCGGTTGGTGACGCCCGGGATGTAGGCGATCTGGATGACGTTGGAGGCGCGGGTGAGGACGGTGGAGGCGATGGACTGGGTCGACTTGCGCGCCTGGGCGTTGCGCTTCTCGGCCGATGCGCCCGGCTGGGCATACGCCTGGCGCTTCTTGCGGATGACGAACCACCAGACCAGGAAGGTGACGATGGCGACGCAGGCGAGGCCACCGACGACCCCACCGGCGATGGCGCCGGCATTACTGCCTCCACCACCGTCGCCGTCATCGCCGGACGAGCCCCCGGAGCCGGAGCTGCCGCCGGAGGAGGTGGGGATACATTTTGTGGTGGGGCACGAGTCGCAGGACTGGCTGATCATGGTACAGGTGGTGCCCTCCTCACATTTGGGGCATGGGGGGGCGGCGGACTCGCATTTGATGCAACGTTTGAAGATGGAACGGGTGGAGAGGACTGGATGGTCAGTTCAGTAGTCTCGTGAGATGGGGGAAATGCACATACGGTGGGAAGAGAAAGACGGGTCGGTTTGATAGAGCGCCATGATGACGTGGAACGAGTGACAGGTGGATCGTCAGGAAAGAGGAGTGGTTGATATAAAGGAGAAAAGAAGGTCGAGCCGGTCAACGGCGTAAAGAGCGTGAGTTGGTGGAGGGGCAGAAAACAATGCTGGTGAAAAGAGTGGAATGCTCGTCGACGTCAAGTCGGAGCGGGAGAGGGCGGGGGGGGGGATGGGAGGATCAAGCGAGAGAAGGGCGGGAGAGAGCGAGGGTCATAGTCCGTCGAACCCGGATGGGGAGTCAGGAAGCAGGGACCGGCGAAAGGATAGCGAGTGAGTAGGAGGGACAAGTCAGCAGCGATGCATTGGGCATGCGGGTGTACGAGGGAGGTCGGAAGCGACGCGTGTGGCTGTAGGATTCAGGGGAGAGGTTGAGATCGGCTTGACAGGACAGAAGTGAGGTAGGGGAGGGTAGAAAGTAAGAAATGAAGTGGAAGTGGAAGTAGAAAGCAGGAAGGATGGAAGAGATGAGATGAGAAGGGAAAAAGGAAGGGAAAGAGAAAGAAAGAAGAGATGATTGATGTTGGGATAGAGAGAGAAGTGAGTAGGAAGAAGAAGAGTGGAAGTGGAAGTGGAGAGAGAGAGAGAGAGAGAAAAAGAGGAGAAACAAGAGAAATGAAGAGACTAGAACTAGTGCCGGTGGTATCCCCACGCACTGGTATTGCCACGGATTAGTCCCTGTACCTGGACTGGACACGGGATGAAAGAACCGGTTCTTTCAGGTCCTCCTGGATAACCTCGAGTATCTGCATGCGTCGGAACATAGAGATGCAGCTGGAGGATGTGATTCCATCCTTGCAGATTGTCTCAGGATCGTCATACCTCCAGGCAGTGAAAGGGATGGTTGAGTGCGTGTCAGTAACCACACCTACTCACTAAAGGCACGAAGGACTACTGAGTCCAGACCGATCCACGTTGGGACGGGAGATTAATCCCTCTTTCCATTCATCTGATGGATCTTCTTATAGAGTACTAGGTATACCTCGAGTTGGTAGGATCTTACTTATATATTATATATATATTGGACACATGTGGTAGATAGACAGTAGAACAATATAGATCAATAAAGTTATTCAAATCCTTGAATCCCCATTACATCAAGACTATCGCATGATGCACTGCATGTATCTCCTACTCCTACCGACGGAGTATCGTGCATGGACTGAATAACGACCAAGCCATCTTCCGCATGGCGGGCTTTGTTTATTTCTTTTTCATATTTATCTACCTATTTATGTTGACTTCTCCCTTATGGTTATAATTATTATATCCACTTGAATCTGATATTGGACTCGTTTATATATCTTATCATATATTTATATTACTATCTATTCTATTATATATATCTCTCTTTCTATACTCTTGTCACTGACACTGTGTGCCGCCCGGGACAATTCATGCTCATCACTGCCTGGGTGGGTGGAGGAATCCGATCCATGGTCGAGCTGGAACGGTTTGATGTCTGAGCACAAGACATGGTTCTCATTTCTATTTAATTTACTTCATCTGATTTAATCTTGATCGATTTTACTTTATTGATCTTATCTTACTTTATTCTATTGATCTTACTTTTTCCCTTATTTGATTTCCAGTAATAAGGTATACAGCCACTATGTATGTACCTACTCAACCAGCCACTGTAGACTCCGTCAACCCACGGAACCCAAACAGTGGCTCAAATCGTGATCTAAGAATAGCCAACACTAGCGGAGACGGTGCCAGTCTAGTACTCAGTAATCCGTACTAGTCCATCCTAGGAGAAAGATGGGTTAGTGTTATCCAGGCCAGCCGTCTGAAACGACCATCCACCATTCAGCTTCCCTCCGTATTCTCCTTTCTCTGGATTTTTGATTTTTTTCTTTATTTCCGGACTAGCGGGGATGACTGACCAACGGTTGATTAACACGGTGTCTTGACTCTGGACTCTAGACTAGGGCATCCCACAGGGCTTCTCCGATGTGGAGGAGGATCCAATTAGTGGATGGAAGCGTGTCGGACCATCCCCGTGGCGTTTCTCCTTATTCTTTGGATTCGTATCTGTCAGATGAGCATAATGTAGTTTCTTGCTTGGTTGATTGATGAGTATGTTAGGTGGATCGGATGCTGTGAGGGATGGAATGTTACCAGAGGTATAGAGTCTTCAGCTTGATCCCTTGATTTATTGAAGAAGTCAGTCCCGATGACAGTTCTATCGGGTACTGGGGAATAGGAGATACAATACAATACAATACAACATACAGAAATACACCACTGTCTCAGCTTCAGCTGGTGCAGCAGCAAATCAATAAGGGTCCACCGTCTCCACCGGGGGCCTGAATAATTAGACCCAGACCGCAAGATACTTTGGAACTGGGGTGCGTTCTGTTGACTTAGTTGGACTGTTTGATTTGACCGTTTGATATCATACTCTTACTTTTTAGTAGTATTTACTCCTCCATTTCTGGACCTGTACTTCTACGGAGTACTTCGTATTCTGTACTTCTATCCTGACATAGGATGAAGTAACAGTGACAATACCGTACAACCCCTGATTTCAATCTATACACCTGGATGAGTCTAGCTATTTACCCTGTTGATATTTGATTATTATAGATTCATATAATAGCATATTTGTATATTTATATATCTATATATTCGTGATATACATGATATTCGTGATATTCATGATTTCCTGATCATGATATTCTGTCCATCACTTACTGAATGAATCCCTGATCCACCGCTACTGCTATCTCCGCGCCGTACCAAACCATCCTATGACAGACCGAATAAAAAACCACTAGAGGGACGGTTGATCCATCTCGGATTCTTCGTGTTTTCTCAAGTATTCTACTGGGTATTCTACTATTCTATCCTATAATCCTGTATTTCTCCGTATTCTCTGGCAATTTTATTCTATTTATTCTAGTCTAATTTTACCCTTTGTATGTTATTTTCATTATATGATTTTAATATTTTTTTATGGGTTCCTCTCATCGTCGCTGCTAAAACAACAGGTCCATCGTCCATCTGTCGCTTTTCCTCTTTCTATCTAGTCATTGTTTCTTCTTTCTTTCTTTCTTTTTCTTTTCCCTCCTTGGATCTCCCTCTGGCTTCATCTTCTTTCCATCTCTCCATCTGTCCGTCTGGTCAATCTTCCCTCCGTACGGTTCGGTTCACTCGAGGACCTTCTTCAGCCCTGGTGGCCGCTTATTGTCCACGTTCCTGCGCCCCTCCTGGCTTTCTTCCTGGTTGATATCAATTTCCAGCCTTCGGATTCTTGCCTTCTCTTCCTCCCCTTTCTCTGTGCGACGACCACCGGTTTTTCTTTCTCCCCCGTCTCTCGCATTCTCGCGACCCCGTGGTTCTTCCACTTCTTCCCTCCTGTCACCTCCTTACTCCCCCGCCTTTCTTGATACCCCTTTCCCCCGTTTGCCTTCTACTCGGCTGCCTCCTTTGTTCGCCTGACCTCTCCACGACACCACCCCCTCCCCCCTCTCACGGGTTAATCACTTGTATTATCCGTGATCATGGCCTACCAAGGCTCTGGCCCTCACCCGCCTGGCTACGAGGACCATGATGGCATGCGCCTGCAGGATGTCCCTCAAGGTGCTACCGTAAGCTTTCCCTCCACCATCCCCTGTCGCGTCCCAGACTGATCCAGAATCCCCTCCCCCCCCCAACAGTACGAAGAAGAAGCCGCCAGGGGTCTGCTCGCTCACCAGCAAGCCGGATCGCCCTTCGATGACCCCCATCAGCGGGGTCTCTCCCCCGGCGCCAGACCGACCTCGGGCTACAGTTTGACCGAGACCTACGCGCCTGACGCGTCGTTCCAGGACCCTTACAGCGCCGGTGGCTCCGTCTACTCCGGTCACTCCGGGGACAACCCCGCCGCCGCCTTTGGCGTCCCCGGCCGCGTCGCCTCCCCCTACGCCCGCAGCGAAACCTCCTCCACCGAGGCCTGGCGTCAGCGACAGGCCCCCGGTGGTCCCTCGGGCGGTGGCGGCGGCGGCGGTGGTCTGCGCCGTTATGCTACCAGAAAGGTCAAGCTGGTCCAGGGTTCCGTCCTCAGTGTCGATTACCCCGTTCCCAGTGCCATCCAGAATGCCATCCAGGCCAAGTACCGCAATGACCTGGAGGGTGGAAGCGAAGAATTCACCCACATGCGATGTGAGCTCCGTCTTTGAACCCCTGATTCTTCCCTCCCACCAAGTCTAACCGTGACAGACACCGCCGCCACGTGCGATCCCAACGAATTCACCCTCCACAATGGTTACAACCTGCGTCCCGCCATGTACAACCGTCACACCGAGCTGCTCATTGCCATCACCTACTACAATGAAGACAAAACCCTCACCGCCCGCACGCTCCACGGTGCCATGCAGAACATCCGGGACATCGTCAACCTCAAGAAGTCCGAATTCTGGAACAAGGGTGGTCCCGCCTGGCAGAAGATCGTCGTCTGTCTCGTGTTCGACGGTATCGACCCCTGCGACAAGGACACCCTCGATCTCCTCGCCACGGTGGGTATCTACCAGGACGGAGTCATGAAGCGTGACGTCGACGGCAAGGAGACGGTGGCGCATATCGTACGTTGTCCCCAATCCCGTGCATCGCGCGCGGTGCTAACCAGACCAGTTCGAATATACCACCCAACTGTCCGTCACCCCGAACCAGCAGCTCATCCGTCCCACCGACGACGGACCCAGCACCCTCCCGCCGGTGCAGATGATGTTCTGCCTGAAGCAGAAGAACACCAAGAAGATCAACTCCCATCGCTGGCTGTTCAACGCCTTTGGCCGCATTTTGAACCCCGAAGTCTGTATCCTTCTCGATGCCGGTACCAAGCCCGGTCACAAGTCGCTGCTGGCCCTCTGGGAAGCCTTCTACAACGACAAGGACCTGGGCGGTGCCTGCGGTGAGATCCACGCGATGTTGGGTAAGGGGTGGAAGAACCTGATCAACCCGCTGGTGGCCGCGCAGAACTTCGAGTACAAGATCAGTAACATCCTCGACAAGCCCCTGGAGAGTTCGTTCGGTTATGTCAGCGTGTTGCCCGGTGCGTTCTCCGCCTATCGATTCCGTGCCATCATGGGTCGCCCGCTGGAACAGTATTTCCACGGTGACCACACCCTCTCGAAGCAGCTGGGTAAGAAGGGTATCGAAGGGATGAACATCTTCAAGAAGAACATGTTCTTGGCCGAGGATCGTATCCTCTGTTTCGAGCTGGTCGCCAAAGCCGGCTCCAAGTGGCATCTGTCCTACGTCAAGGCCTCCAAGGGTGAAACGGATGTCCCCGAAGGTGCGGCCGAATTCATCTCCCAGCGGCGACGTTGGTTGAACGGTTCCTTCGCCGCCGGTATCTACTCGCTCATGCACTTTGGCCGTATGTACAAGAGTGGGCACAACATCATCCGCATGTTCTTCCTGCACATTCAGATGCTGTACAACGTGTTCACCACGCTGCTGACGTGGCTGTCCCTGGCGTCCTACTGGCTGACCACGACGGTCATCATGGACCTGGTCGGTACCCCGAACAAGAACAACGGAGACACCGGGTTCCCCTTCGGGAGGACCGCCACCCCGATCGTGAACACCATCGTCAAATACATCTACCTCGGGTTTGTGTTGCTGCAGTTCATCCTCGCGCTGGGTAACCGGCCCAAGGGATCCAAGTTCACGTACCTGGCCTCCTTTGTCGTTTTCGGTGTGATCCAGATTTACGTCGTGGTGGACGCCCTGTACCTGGTGGTGCGTGCCTTCAGCGGCGGCGCCGAGATGGACTTCGTGACCGACAAGGGCCTGACGGAATTCCTGAAATCCTTCTTCGGGTCGAGTGGTGCGGGTATCATCATCATCGCCCTGGCCGCTACCTTTGGCCTGTACTTTGTCGCCTCGTTCATGTACATGGACCCGTGGCACATGTTCACCTCGTTCCCGCAGTACATGGCGGTGCAGTCGTCCTACATCAACATCCTCAACGTCTACGCGTTCAGCAACTGGCACGACGTGTCGTGGGGTACCAAGGGTTCGGATAAGGCGGATGCTCTGCCGTCCGCTAAGACGACCAAAGACGATGGGAAAGAAGCGGTGATCGAGGAAATCGACAAGCCGCAGGCGGATATCGACAGCCAGTTCGAAGCGACGGTGAAGCGGGCGCTGACTCCGTATGTGCCTCCGGTGGAGCACGAGGAGAAGAGCTTGGACGATTCGTACAAGAGTTTCCGAACCCGCTTGGTGACGCTGTGGATCTTCAGCAATGGATTGCTTGCCGTGTGCATTACCAACGAGAGCGTGAACAAGTTTGGTTTTACCGTACGTCCCCCCCCCCTCCTTTCTCTCTCTCTGGTTATAATACTGATGATATGTAGAACTCCGCTACCGAACGAACCTCGAAATTCTTCCAAGCACTGCTGTGGTCGAACGCGGTGTGCGCGCTGTTCCGATTCATCGGCGCGTGCTGGTTCCTGGGCAGGACGGGACTGATGTGCTGCTTCGCGCGACGGTAAACCGGACCGTCAACCGGTCACCCCAGCCGGGGCTTATGAAAAGGTGTGATGGTCAAGGGACCGGACGCGGAGTTATTCTTGGCACATTTTTTGACACCATCTTGTATCCTACATACGCAGTTGTTTCCTACTAGGTTGGGTTGGACTATGCGGAAGGGGGAGGGAGGGTGATGTTATTCAGTTGAGCGATTAGACCAATGCATGTTATAATAATATAGACTTGTACGGAGTATTTGACCTAACCAGACATTTGTAGCTGTGAGGTTGGAATGTATACAGTATGAAGTGAAATGAACGAAAGAGAGAAATCTGACTAAATGCGGCTCTCAAAGGCGGTCGGTCACCACCATATGGCGTCAGGTTACTGTTAGTGTAGTAGTCAGGTTAGGCTCTCCGCCTCCACCCCATACCTACCCATCCATACCTATTCAGCCTCACACTTTTCTTGTTAAATCTCAGACAGCAGAACAGTCGGTCTTTTCCTTTATGGGTACGTACATGCGATTCAATCACAGGTGAGATCCTATTCTATTTTATATTTTCTATTTGTTTGTTGGGGCTTGGTACGTGGTGGATTGTGTGGAATCTACCCCACCCCGCATCGCAGTCAGGTTGGATTTGAGGGTTCGTTTGTTGTTGCTGATTTGGGTAGATTCATTTCTTTATCTTGTTCGACGACTGGTTGATTGACTCGACAATTTGATTTGGAGAGATTCGACTTGACTCGACTCGACTCGACGGAGAGACTCGACTGAGACACGGACGCGAACACGAGCACAGACGGACGAACGAACGAACGACGGTTGAACAACGGACTCGAACATACCTACCTACCTACCTACCTACCACCTCGATACACACGGCAAATCATACTCCATTGCTGGGTTCAAATAATCCACTCGGTTCATTCATATCAGAGAAGAGAGAAGAGATACGGTCAAGATGTTAAAGATTTGGTCTATGGTGTGTCTCTTCATTACCTACCATGTTGGTAGACATACTGATAATCAGTAGAAACAAAAACAACAGCAGGCTGAAAATGCCGAAGGCGCTGACGGGAAGAAGAAGAAGAAGGTTACTGCGGCGCAGTTGAGGGTGCAGCGGGGTATTTCTCCCCTTTCCTCTCTCTCTCTCTCTCTCTCTCTCTCTCTCTCTCTCTCTCTCTCTCTCTCTATCTTTCCATCATAGAAAAAAAGAAACAAAGCTAACAGTGTATAAATAAAGACCTGCAAGAACTCACCCTAGGCAGCACCATGAAAATGACCTTCCCCAACCCCGACGACATCCTCAACTTCACCCTCACCATCGAACCCGACGAGGGCATGTACAAAGGCGGGGCCTTCGCCTTTTCGTTTACTGTCAACCAGAACTTCCCGCATGATCCGCCCAAGGTCAAGTGCACGCAGAAGATCTATCATCCGAATATTGACATGGAGGGGAATGTGTGTCTGAATATTTTGAGGGAGGATTGGAAGCCGGTGTTGAATTTGAATGCGGTTATTGTTGGGATGCAGGTATGTACCCTTTTATTTTGTCTCCTTGGTTTGTTTGAGGGAATGTAGCATGTGCCACGATAGATATGGTAAGGAATACTGACAGGATAGTTCCTCTTCCTCGAACCCAACGCCTCCGACCCCCTCAACAAAGAAGCAGCCGACGATCTACGCACAAATAGGGACGCATTCAAGCGGAATGTGCGGACGTCTATGGCGGGGGGAACGGTGCGAGGGGTGCAATTCGACAAGGTTTTGCGATAGTCATTTGATTAATTGATTACATGGGTAGTATTGCATGCTGTGCTTATTTTATTAGGATTACCATTAGCGACTGGATAGATTATTCCCTGCTGGCTTACTTTATTTGATCCTGCTTACATCTTACTACCTAGTATACTAGTGTAAAAGTCTACGGTATTGAAGTAGACAAAAGAAATTGCGACAGCAGTCAAGTACAGTACATATGTACAATACACAGAACCCTTTATTGACCGTGACTACCAACCGACTACCTAGCTAACCAGATAGTAGCTAGCTACCCAGTAGTCCAACCAATCAATCCACATCTATCCACCGTAGCGAACAACAGTCGAAAGCGAAAGGAAGAAGTTGTTTAGGCCTTGGCAGCCTCAAGACGCTCGGTTTCGAGGGCGTTGTAGTAGTTGTCGCGGGCGCGGACGCGGGGGAGGTGGTATCCTATTCTTTTATTAGACTTGCGTGTATATAGTGTTGTATCGTGTGTGGATGATAGGAGGAAGAGGGAGGTGTATCAAAGAGGGTAGAGGTAGAGGTAGAGGTAGAGTGAGTATACGTACCGTACCACCAGAGGTAGCCGAAGGTGGTTCCGAAGCCTGTGAGATGGTTAGATTGTTTGTTCTTCCCTTCGTTTTGTCTTCGCTTCTCTTCTCTTCTTCTGATTCTTCTTCCTCTCAATTGGGTTGGTGAAGGTAGGTAGGTAGAGCTAGGTAGGAGGTATGATCGCATCAATCCTGCTCCAATCCCACCTCCTCCCCAATCACCCCCCATATAATGTCCCACCCCAACAATCCCCCAAGAATATATAGGAAGACCTACCAAAAGCAGTGCTCAGATCGAGCACAAGACTCCGGCGCAGCATCTGTACTCAATGTCAGCATTGACCCTTGCCTTTTCCTTCCATTTTTCTCCCCTCATTTTCTCCCTCTTTCCTTTTCCCCCCGTCATTCGCAAGACGGGTCAATGAGGGGATAGACAGATAGGTAGACATACACCGGTAATAGGAGCAATAGCGGCCATTTTGATTGAATCAATTGGTAGACGCAAGCGACAGCGACAGGTGAGCGAGGTGGTGAGAGAAGGGCGGTGATGTCGGATCGGATGGATGAGGTCGGGTGAGGTCCGGCTTTCACGTAAGCGACTTTGGAGTGGCCTGACTGGTGGATCGGCGTGGGTGTGTCCGTCGCTGCGAACAGCGGGTTATTCCGGCTTTGCTTTTCTTTAGGTGTCTTGTTGTTTGGTATTATCTACTGAGGACATATATAGCATCTACTATCTAGATGATTGTCTTTTTACTCTTTCTGAGGAGTGAGTCTGAACTGCAACAGCATAGATAAGGCAGGTGTATTGAGTTGGTATCACGTGACCAACGTTGTAGTCCAGCTTATGCAAGGATCTATGCATGTATTATGTAATACAATACATCTAAGATTCATTCACTGTATAACTTCTGATACTCTTTCTCACTCTTAGGAAAACTGATTACTCGAGCTTAACACTGACCTGGACTGGAATTGAAGTTCACGTCCCCGTTCAAATGAAGCTGAACTTGTCGTTACAATCTCAATCAAGGGCTTCAACCTCATATCCACCACTGTCATGATTTATCAACCATGAAAAAGAGCACTCAGACCCCTCGCAGCATGCACTCCAAGATCATCCAACGACCCCATCCCCATCATCTCCAACACGTTGATATTAAACCCGAAAACGGTCCTCCACCACTGTCGAACCTCAATAGCGAACAGGGAATCCAATCCCAGCTCGCTAAGAGAGCAGGATGTGCGCAATTCCTCTTCAGGCTTCAGCAAGAGACTGAACACCTTTTTCCCAATCTCCCGAGCAAGGAAATGCGCGGAATCGGCCTGCTCCAGTAAAGCAGGGTCGCTTCTCGCCTTGGCGATGAATGTCTGTAGGTCGTTGCTGGTGCTGTCTTGGGCCGTCTGGCCGGCTTCTTCGCCGTTGTGGAAGGCCGCCATGCGGATGTCGCCTTTCCAGGGCGATCGCTCTCCGGGGTTATTCAACCGCATGCTGGAGCGCACCCCGACGTAAAAGTCCTTTGTTGAGGTCGTGGCTGCCCCGATGGCGCTAAGAAGCTCCTGTTCGGAAATAGTCCCGTCCGAACCCACCGTCTGCGTAAACCGCTGCTGGACGGACGCGTTCTCCGCGACGTAGCCCACGTCCTCGACGACCCCGATCTGGATGGCGCAGGCGGGCAGCCCCATCTGCCGACGGTATTGCGCGAAGGCGTCCATGAAAGTATTGGCGCCTGCGTAGTTGGTCTGCCCGGGCTGTCCGACGATGCCGTTGATAGAGCTGAATAGAACAAAGAACTCGAGGCCTATGTCCATGGCCAGAGCGGCATTGTGGAGGTTCCACGTCCCTTGCACCTTGGGATCGACGGCAGTGTCCCACTCGGCCTTGGTCATGCGTGGGAACCCCCGGTCCCGAAGGACCATGGACATCTGCAGGATCCCCTTGAGACGGCCATGGGCGTGATCAATGGCCCGCGTGACGTCTTCGATCCGCAAAACAGTCCCCTGCACGATGTCGACGCGACAGCCCATGCTGGAAATCTCTTGGCAAAACTCCGAATGCGTGTTGGTTGCGCCTGCACTGCGGGAGAGGAAGATAAGGTGGCGGGCGCCTCGTTCGACCATCCACGTAGAGACGGACCGACCCAGGCCTCCCAGACCACCGACAAGCAGATACGCCGCCGAACTGTCAAACGTTGTGTCTTTCCTTTGTTTCACCACGCTGTCCTCAGCCACAGTGGACTGGCCAGTTGCATCGCGCATCGACACGACAATCTTGCCCAGGTGGACGCCCTGCTGCATGTACCGAAAGGCGTCCACGATACGATTGGAATCAAAGACCTTGATCGGCCGAATAGGATGGATGTGACGCTCCCTCACGAAGTTGCCGATTTCCGTGAGCAGTCTAGATGAACTATGTTAATGCCCGCGCCTGTAGCTGAGTACTGACCACTTACTCCTTTGCAATGGCCGGCCGTTGGAGACTAATCTTATCCAGATCCACGCTGCAGTAACTCCGATTGTCCAAGAAAGGGACCATGTCCAGTTTTGTGGAGCCGATCAGGTCTCTCTTCCCGATCTCGATCATCTTGCCGAAAGGCGCAATGCACCTCCACGTCGCATGGAGAAGCTCGCCGGACAGTGAATTGAGCGCCAGGTCAACGCCTCTGTTGTTGGTCTCTCGCATGATGTCGTCGGCGAAAGTGGCGCTCCGAGAGCTGAAGATTCGGTTTCGAGGCAGGTTCAGCATGTCTGTGAGGTGCTTGACCTTTTCTTCATTGCCGACAGTTGCGTAGATCGCGGCTCCTGCCATCTGCGCAAGCTGGATGGTAGCAAGCCCAACTCCACCGCAGGCGCTGTGGATCAAAATAGACTAGACGAAGGTCAAATGAATATTCGGTCAAACAAAGAGAGAGAGAGAGAGGTTTACCTGGCCCTTCTTCAAATTACCAAGATGGAAAAGGGAGTAGATGGCCGTGGCAAACACAAGAGGCAGGGTAGCCGCGTCTTCAAAGCTCAACCCGTCTGGGATCTTCTCGCACAGACTCTCTGGCAGCACTCGGCGGGTGGAAAACATGTAATTGGACAGAAGCATAACACGGTCGCCAGCCTGGAGAGTTGTAACGGTGGCACCAGTGCGGCGCACAATGCCCGCGGCTTCTTGACCGATTCCACCTCCAGAGGCCTCGACAATGCCCATGGCGACCAACACATCCTGTCCTTGAACTTAGCGCCGTTTTGATATCTCAGGTTATGATCATCTGGTCGGTCAGACTTACCCTGAAGTTAAGGCCAGTCGTATGTATGTCGACCTCCACATCCCCGTCTTCCATCTCTTCGATATCATGGGCCATCCAATGTAAATTGGCGAGGTTACCAGGTTTGCTGGTACGGAGAGCAACGGATTTGCCCATGTCTGGCTCCAGAAGCTCGTCATGTACGGAGAATGTATGGATGCGTCCGACATACACAGCATTGTTCACGATGGCGTATTCCATCTCAGGCCGGAGATTGTCGCGAACCTGGCGCGTCTGAAACTTCTCAAACACGTCAACAATCCTGTGCACAGACAAACCGACATCGTCAACCTCGCACGTGGCAAAATCGACCAGCATCTCAGATCGCATGACCCGCGCAATCCCGGTGATCTGGCCGTACCGTGGGTCCTGGCACTGGACTTGCGAAAGAGCTGTCACCCAGAAAATCCCACAATCCTTGAGCTCGCCCACCAAGGCCTTGAATGTTTCAAACCTTTCCTCGTCGATGTTTTCGAAAAAGGGCCCATCCGCGTCAAGCAGGGCAATGACATCCTGGTCGGCAGGGAATGGTCCTTGCAGCCCCCGATGGTCAATCGCGTACCCTCTGTTGGCCAGACTGTAGACGATGGAGCGCACATTGTCGGAATCGGAAAGGGTGAGGAGAGTGACCTTCTTTGGAGGGTCTTGGACAGCTGGCCGAGCTAGGTAGGTCGTGTTGAGTTGATGCGGTACAGGTGAGTCAAGGACTGCAGCGTCGGGCGCACAGAATCCAGCAGACATCAACTCTTTCGTCCACCGGTCGGCGTCGACGTATGGCTCGTCCGCCCGGCCGTCGGCTTCACCATACCACCACCCCGCTAGGGTTCCGAAGATATAGTTAGGCCATCTCGCAGACGGGTTGAGCTCGTGGAGCAAGAGTCGACCGTTGGTGTCCAATAGCTTGTGGATGTTCCCTAAGCTTTCACGGAGGCTTTTGGTAGCGTGAAGGACGTTGGACGCTAGGATAAGGTCATATTTCCGGCCATCGAAGCCCTGCTCCAATGGGTCCTTGCTGATATCTAGTGGAAGATATTCGATATTTGGGAAAGATTTGAAACGTTCCTTGGCGGCGACGAAAAATCCCGAAGAAATATCGCTAAAGGTATACTTCGAGTAGAGAGGATTCCCCCCCGGGGTCAACAGCCTCAAAATATTGACAGTAGAGCCACCGGTTCCAGCGCCGATTTCGAGAACCCGTAGGTTAGGCTTGCTGTGTGTCAGAGCTTCCATCAATAGCCGAGTCTCGTCGCATTGATCCAAATAGTCATAGATGTTGACCAGGGTATTGTCCGCAAGAAGGACTTCCAGTGGCTCCACTGTCCCCGTGAAGATACTTTCTATGTTGCCGCCGATCTTCCAGATACCCATCGCAGCATCGGCAGCTGGGGTTTGCGAAAGCTCTCTGACGATAGAAACCGCTCGGAACTCAAGGGCCGTGTTATCAAGATGATCAAGGCGCTGGAGCTCGACTGTGGCCCACTCACGATTGATCCATGATTTGTACTTGCGCATGTGGTTGATCGGGCTGTCTAGCCCCTCGAGTGTTCTCTTTGTATGCAGCATACACAGGCGCTCCAATTCCACCAGGACGGGCATCTCGCTGCTGCGGTCAATGAACGGCTTTATCAGAGTCAGAGGATCCAAAAAGTCAATATGCGGGCTCCATGTCGCGCGAGCGGTAGCTATACCGCCATTTCCGGGGCCCTGGTCGTCCAAAACCGACCGCTTGACGCCAGAACTGCGGAAAACTATCCTGCCGTCAACGGTAACGCCTCGTGCACCACCGATAATAGAACCGTCTCGGGTGTAGGATGCAGAAGCTTGGATTCCGACGTCCTCAGTACATCGGGTGATGCTCAGTTCTTTCACCTCCGTCGGGATCAACATCTTGGTCGTGCCATTAACCTGCCCTTTGGAGACGGCTGCACTGAGCATCTGCAATGAAGCATCGACAACAGCCGGGTGCACGTGGTAGCCGATTCCGTCTTCGGGTTTTGCAGCGACCTTCGATGTCGCATCTGTTGTGACGGTGTCTGATCTAATAGCATCAAGCCGTTGAAAAGCAGGACCAAGGTGGATACCCGACTTGGCCAGATACCTGTAAAAACGAGGAGTTTCGACCTTGCGCACCAGCGGGTCATGCCTCTTCGCCTCTCCCAGGTCATCTTCATGTGCACGCACCTCCCCCGAGCAGTGTTTTAACCAGGAAGTTCCGTTGTAGGATGCAATGGTGAACTCCCACCATTCACTGTCGAGGGAATCCGTCAGTCGCTGCCGCTGCAATGTCGTCACCATCTCGACAGGAGAGCCTTCGTTTAACACGAGAGCAGCGCTGATGAGAACCTTGCGCAACGTGAACGACTTATCGATGTCGGTCACTTGTCTAGCAGCTTCGCCGATCATACCCACGTACCCAGCTAAAGGAAAGACGATGTCTTCTCGGACCTTGTGGTCACGGATCCACGGGGCGTTGTCCAAGTGGAATATATTCCGGAAAAGGACGTTGAAGTGAGAGCTCTCCGCGACGCGAAGACCCAATAGATCATGGTGGGCATGCTTCCGATGGCGCCACTCTTTACTGAGGCGAGACTCATACCAGAAACTCTGCGAGTGGTCCCATGGGTATCTGGGCAGATCGGGCAGACACGAGCCGCTAGACACCACCTTCTCTAGCTGCACGGGAACATTCAAACTATATAACGTCCCGATCAATCGCAGGAACGTTTCCACATCGTTCTGGTGGCGGGTCAGTGCAGACACATAGGGTGCATTGTTGGAGCACTCGGCCTGGATCTGCCGTAGGGGACCCGCGAGGGCCGAGTGAGGTCCAACTTCGACCATGACCATGTTCTTTGACTGCTCATGCTGCATGATCCACGACATGACCGAATAGAAGCGCACCGGGGACTCCAGGTTTTTCCGCCAGTACGTGGCGCCGAGGTCGCAGTCAGGATCCAGTAGCTCGCCTGTGACACTGCTATATACGAACCTCTGGGGGGCTTTGGCAGACACCTCATGTCGAATTAAGTTCTCATACTCACCCCCGATTTCAACCATGTGGCTCGTGTGGTACGCCTTGTCCACCCGCAGCAGTTTGGCTAGGATACCAGGCTGGGCCTCTTGGATCCTGGCAACGACCAGTTCAACCCCTCGTATGTTACCCGCAAGGGTGACGCTCTTCGGTGAGTTCTCGCAAGCAACGACGACCCCCGGCTCGAGATACTCTTGTACATCTTTTGAACCCAAGCCGATAGCTGCCATGGCTCCATTCTTGATATGCCGTGTGACAAAGCCACGATAAAATGCAACCGTGATGGCCGCGAATGGCGAGATAGCCCCAGCTGCGTATGCCGCCACGATCTCTCCGCTGGAGTGTCCCACCACCGCAGTGGGCTGCACTCCAATGGAGGTAAGACAATCCACCAGCGCAATCTGGATTGCTGTACATAGTGGCTGGGCTAGTTCGGCTGAACCAAGCCTGCTACTGCTGGCGGGCGCTTCCAGCTCGGTTTCAATAGACCACTTGGGCGCATGACGGAGGGTTTGCAGATGTGCGTCGAGCGACTGAATCCGTTTCTTGAAAACCGGGTAGGAAGGGTCATTGAGCAAACAATGCCCCATCTGTGGCCACTGAGCTCCTTGGCCTGTAAATACCATCAATATAGCGGGCGGTTCCTGAGACCGCACGGGAGGGGATGTAGTGAGAGAGCCCCCGGGGCTTGCCACCGCGAACGCCCGATAAGGCAAATGCTCTCTCCTGTTAGCCAGCGTGAAAGCCAGGTCGCTCACCGTGTCTTGGTTCTCCTGAACCCAGGCCTGGTAGGCGACGGTCATCCTCTCCAGGGACTCTTTGGTATTGGCGGAGTAGAGAAGCAGTTCAGGCGAGGTGAAGGGCCGCCTGGCGACAGGCGGAACTCCGCAGCTGAGAGCGGAATCCAGAACGACGTGCGCGTTGGCGCCCCCAACTCCAAACGAATTCACACTGATCCGTTCCTTTCGTCCCTCAGGCCATGGCATTGACTCTGTTGGGACGGAGAGACCACAGGAATCCCACGGGATCTTAGGGTTGGGCTCGTGGAACTTGATGTTCGGGGGAATGACGCGGTGCTCCAAGGCCATCACGGCCTTGACAATCGATGTGAGACCAGACGCACCTTCGGAATGACCAACGTTGGCCTTCACAGATCCAATCTGGACCCCGCCAGTGGGGCCAAAGACTCGCCCGACAGCGCCGGCTTCGATGGGATCGCCAATCGAAGTCCCTGTACCGTGACACTCAACGAAGGCAGTCTCCGCAAAGTTGGTGATGCCCGCCATCTGGTACGTGCGTCTCATCAGAGCTTCATGGGTCACTCCGTTGGGAACCTGGATACCAGCGGCGGTCCCCCTCCCATCACTGTTGGTTCCTGTCCCGCGGATGACAGCTCGAATGGGGTTACCATCACGAATAGCATCAGAGAGAGGCTTGATAAAGATGGCGGAAATTGCGTCGGCTCGAGCGTAACCATTGGCATCCGCGGAGAAGATTTTACAGGATCCATCGGGAGACAAAGCTCCTTGCTCGGACACGGCAGCGGTCATACCGGGGTGCAGTATCAAGTTGACGCCGCCAACGATGGCACTCTCGCAGTCCCCGCGGGAGACAGCGACACACGCTTCGTGTAGCGCAACCATGGATGCCGAGCAACCCGTGCGGAGTAGTATGCTGTGTGTTTTGTTTTAGCCCAGAAATATACATCGCGGTCCTCTCCCGGGTGCTCACAAACCTTGGTCCTGTCAGATCCATCTCATACGAGACGCGGTTAGGCAGCATGAAGTCGCCGTGGCCGGTTGCTCGATAACTGCCGTAGGGCTGTGTCTCCTTGGCGAACATTTCCACCCAGTCATCAGCAAAGCTGCCAATGTAGCAGCCAATGGGTCGCCCTTTCCAGTTGGTTTCTCCAGCATCCTCCAAACATTCCCTGGCCGCTTCCAGCATCAGACGCTGATGTGGGTCTGCTCGCTCCACCTCGCTTTTTCCCATGTGGAAAAACGATGTGTCCAGAGCCGAAATATCGGTGCTTTCATCGAGGAAGTACCCATATTCCGTTGCCACTGTGCCCGGCTTACGTCTGTCGGAGTAGTGTGCGGAAACATTATACCTAGACTTCGGAACGGGGCCACGGGCATCGCTCTTTGAGAGTATGAAGTCCCATAGCTCTTGTGGTGAGCGCAGGCCTCCCGGAAGACGGACCGACATGCCACATATGGCGACCGGAACTTGGGCAGCTGGTTTTGCGATATCGTCGCCATTCACCGAGGCCCTATCCTGACTGGATATAACCGGGGGCTCGTTGAGGGTGGCATTGTTGGATGCCTGCATACAGACACTGTCTGCACATGGAGTAGGTTGCGCCATTGCTTCGAGGGGTGTTGTGGGTGTATCGTGGTCTTTCAGAGGGTTTGATGAGACTGATACCACTGTACCCATGGCAGGAGGTTGTACTTATATCTATAGGTTCTGTCTGGCATTGCGTATTCCAGTCAAGAGCTGACTGCAAAGTGATATCACTCTTCTCCACCCCATTATACATTTCTCTCTCCCCTACGGCTCACTGCATTAGCAATGATATCAGCGGAAAGATCACGAATATCTGATATCTTGATTCTTGATTCTTGATTCTTCCCTGTCCTGCATGCGACTAGCCCCTCTTATTCCACCAGACACTGTTATAGGGTTACACTCAAAGCGATCCATTAGTATCTGATACCTGGTTCTCTCCTGTCTCTCTATGTTTTTGTTTTCATAGATCTGGCCTCGTGCTCTGTTACACCTTCAGAATCCATAGGATAACGGACCGATCTGAGACTTGCTTCGACTTTCATTCTTACTCTTTGATACGCCCGCTGCAAGTTGTGTTGGTTTCATGGTGCTAATATGCTCCAGACCAAAAGCAGTCATTTACATCATGATCTACAGTCTGAATTCCTCTGTTACTGGTAATTCGCAGGGGGCCTAGGCTGCACCAGTATATAAAACCAGTAATAGCGGTGAGCCTTCTAGGGCTCTCACTCTACAGTGCAGAGGATACCTTAGACTTCTAGTACACAGAAGATGCCGAATCAAGTTCATCCATGATATATGGCCAGATCTCCAACTACCATCTCTATCTGGACAATCCAGCCCAAGCATATACACTACCGCCTTGTAGGACTGGTAGATCGGGTATAGATACAATGGAATGACCATTCTAAACTCCATATTCATATTACCGATGCCCCAGAATGTGATCAGCAAGGGGTTGACTCTGAAGAATAGCGGCGTAAACTAGAACAAAAGAAACGCACCTACTGGAGGGGTATGATAATCCCACTGGCTGAGGACTAGTGGGGATGCGGCGGCACATGCAGGTAGGGAACGTATTGTGGAGAACAACACCACCGAGCATAGTCGCCTGACATGCCCTGCTATGTCGGAGGTTTCCTATCTTGGAGGAGGAAGAAGTAATGGAAGACAGATTGGTCGAATGTCTTGTTTGGACTGGGACTTGCCTATCTAGGTGGGAAAGGTGGGGAACGCGCCTTTTGACGACAAGGCAAAGATCAACCACTGGGATCCTGTTGGTGGATTGAAGAGTGATTGACAGAGTGATTTGGGATGTTAATATGGTATAATTATGTTAATCTTAGCGTTGTAGAGTAGGAGTCGATTTAAACAGGAAGGGAGTCTGGGGATATATTGACCTACTTTGGTGGTAGTGTTTCGTCAACCATAATTTCCCTGTCTCTGTCGCTATGCTCAAATTGCAGGAAAGAAGAGCCTGAAGAGTTTCTGTGTTCTCTGCAATGATAGAAATTAGATGGCATAGACTACTACAATTAGAGAGTAAGGCAAACGGCCCTGGTAATCCCAAAGGACGGTTATAAGAGAGGAGAGAAGGAGAATAGCTTGTTCAGGCGCCGCTGCAAAAGGACCCAATCAAACGAGATATAAGTACTAACAAGTGATCAAATCAGAGTACAATTGCCCGAAGTGTTCTGGATGGGATCAGTATAACTTCAATCATCGAGGCGTTGACTGACAGTTGCCTCAGGCACACACGCCACGTGACCGCCCGCCCATGTTTGTCCGCCGTCATCCCAACAACTTCATCTCCTCAAGCAACATCATGGTCTCCTCGGAACAGCCACCTTCGTCGCTCAAGCGATCCTCTTCGCTGCTGGATCAGCCTGACTTCACCGATACTAAGCGACCAAAGCGACCCTACCACCACCATCACAGCCTACACACCCCCGTCGTCCAGACCCTGCCCGAGCCCGC
Source organism: Aspergillus campestris IBT 28561 (assembly GCF_002847485.1). Classification (NCBI taxonomy): domain Eukaryota; kingdom Fungi; phylum Ascomycota; class Eurotiomycetes; order Eurotiales; family Aspergillaceae; genus Aspergillus; species Aspergillus campestris. Next base: position 249,334 of record NW_020194348.1, on the reverse strand, counting down.
CATCACCGACGATGCCACCGTCGACCATCTGATGGACCGGTCCATTGGGCTGTATCTCCGAGAATGTGGCTTTGACATAGCGGATCCAGCGGCGCTGGATAGTTTTCGCAATGCCACGGGAGAATGTAAACACGTCCCCAGCTTCCCTTACGGGCTATAGCTCTGTTTACTGACGCAACCGTTTTAGACATCCTCCGGTTCGCCTCATTCATCCGCCAGGCCATGCTCGTCAGCCGACGCACGCAACCCATCCCGCAAGACTTCGAGCACGCTCTGCTCCGACACCGTCTCCGCCTCGACGATCTCATCCCTCACCTCAAATCCCCCTCGTCCATCGACCCCATCCCGACGCTGCCGCTCACCCCTCCGCCCGTCGATGCCCCCTTCAAGACCCTCCCGTCCCTGGGCCCCCAGCTCAGCGGCGAGACCGACCGCGCCCACAGAGCCTACATCCCCACGCACTTCCCCGAGTTCCCGAGCAAGCACACATACCGCCACACGGCGGTCTTCACTGAGCGCGAGCAGGACCCGCAGCGGATCCGCGAGCGCGCCACGGAGGACGGCCGCCACGGCGAGGAGGCGCTGCGCAAGCTGGCTCGCGCCGCCTTCACAGACACGCAGGCCGGGACGTCGTCGCGCGACAAGAAACCGTGGGGTCGTCGCACCGAGACCATGGACAGCATGTTCGAGAAGACCGTCAGGAGCCTGGCTAAGAAGATGCAGAATGCGCCGCCTACCGCGCCCATGGAGATCGAGTTCGGCGCCGCGGCCGACCCCGAGGTCAAGCCGGGGAGGAACAAGCTGGCGCTGAATATCGACCTGCCGCCAATTATCAACTGCGAGCGCGACTTCTGGCGTCGGTCGGGAGGCACTCGGCGGGAGTCGAAGCCTGCCCCGAAGGAGGCGACTCCTGAGATGTCGCGGGTGGAGGGCTGGATCGCTGGATAGGTAGCATGCATGGTGGGTGGGATGGCGTTGGCGTTGGTTGATTTGGTCTGGTTGACTTTGATCTGGACTTGTATTATAACGTTGAGATACGGAGATACCCATTGGAGTAGAATTAATATGCATTCATGATTTCCTATAGTACAATTGACTTCCGTAACGCCGACTCCATGCTTTGATATGTTCTGTAGCCTGTCCAACGCAACTCCCCTATGGAGTTGACGCCTGTACCCGCTGTCTCGCCTCCTTCTCCTCCGCAACCCGTATAGGCTCCCACGCCGTCGTCTCGACTGTTAAACCCTCGGCACACCTATCCCAGCCAGTCAGCACTCATCATCCACCCACCCTTGTAGAAAATCACGACCGATGGCACATACCGCCTAAATAACCGCACAACAGGCTTGCACACCACAACACCCGGCCTCGGAACCCCCTCCTGCGGCGGATTACACGAGTACTGGGTCATTTCGAAGAGCGGACATTGCGCGAGGTCGACGGGCCCGCCTTTGCGACGCTTTTCTTGGAAGTTGCGCTGCACGGTGTTGACGTGGTCTGGGAGGGAGGATGCCGAGAAGATGGGGACTAAGGGGGCCATTGCACTGTCTTCCTCTTTGGTATTTGTTTAGTTTTGTTGTTCGCTTGTTTGGTGGTGGGTTGTTGGAGTGGATTGGGTGTGATGGTGGTGATGATGGTGGTGGAGAAGAAGATCGGAGGTCGGCGTGGGCGGAGCGGAGTTTGTTATCGTTTATCTCCGCATTTCTTCACCTCTCCATCCTACATCTTTATTGGCAGGACATTGTCTACCCTTTGGTATAAACTAAGTCTTCACACCCATGAATCCTCAATATGGCTGCCAGTTTTGGGGAGAATTTGCTAAAGGAGATCCACGAGGAAGGGCTAGATGAGGTAGGTTGCTTATCCCACTAAAGACTATGCTCTACTGATTGACGGACAGATCTTCTGCGATTTGCGAACTCTACTGGGACCATCCCCACGATTAGGAGCAGATGCGCTGGATGGCTTAGTTGAGGTCTTTATGCCTGTTGGTCCTGTCCCCGCTGTGGAAAGGACGGTTCCTGTTGGCCAGGATGAACAGGAGGAAGTACAGCCAGAGGCTCTATCCAAGAAGCGCCATGATCCCGTCGTGGAAATCTCCAGCGCCTCGTCGGCAGCGGGGAAGTCCCAGATCTTGTACTATCTGACTGCGATGGCAGTCTTGCCATCGACGTTCAACGGCGCGTCTCTAGGTGGATGCACCGCTGCCGTCGTCTACATCGACACGGACGGCCGGTTTGATGCTGAACGGCTACAAAGCGTAGCCAGAGGTATTGTTAAGCAGAAAGCCGGTCAGTCAGATCACACTGGCATAGAAACAACTATTGCAACCACCCTACAGCACGTCCACGTGTTCCGACCCCAGTCATCCTGCTCGCTCCTCGCTACCTTACAAACGCTAGACACCTACCTGCTGGACCTCACACGCCACCACTCCGCTCCCCGACCCCTGCACGCGATCTTCCTCGACAGCGCAAGCGCCTTCTTCTGGCCAGACCGGCTGCGCGACGAGGTCGCCCGCATCGAGGACATCGGCCGGCCGTACGCGGAGCTCGAGCGCGAGCGACGCATGCAGCAGAGCTTCCATATCTCCGACCTCTACGCTGCACTCGTTGCTGAGCTCAGGCGTCTGCAGCGACGGTTTGGTTGTACGGTCGTGTACACCACTACGGTTACTACAGGGCGGCCGCCTGCGTCTAATCCAGCGTCTGGCCCATTCGACCTGTACAACCCGGGAGAAGAACGGAGCCGTAGTCGTGTCCGCGCACCGTCGCTGCGGCCCCTGCTTCCAGGATGGGGTGCGTTTCCGACGCTGCGACTGGTCGTTGGTCGGGAGGCCGTCCGGGCCTTTCCATCGGGGACGACAGTGCACGGGGCGCAGCGGGCCGCAGACGCACGACAGGACGCGGTCCGACGGGGCCAGTTCTGGGCGAGGGCTAACGCATGGGGAGAGGAGGATTGGCCGCAGCGGGTGGTGGAGCGGATCCAGCAGAAAGGGGGATTTTCCTTCACGATCACCGAGGGAGTCGTCACGATTTAATGTCTAGCACTCAACTACTATAGTCAAGAGAACAGCTTCCCAATCGCCTCTACCGTCGTGTTCCCCCCGCTAAACACAACTCCCACATCCCACCCCACACTCCCCGCCTCCCGCTCCACCATCGCCCGGAACTCCTCATTATACAGACAAACCGCCAGTCCAACCACCGCACTCGGCTCCACAACGACCTTCATCCTCTCCAGAACGAGCCTCAACGCCGCCTTGATCTGCTCCTCCGTCACCGCATACACACCCGCCACCTTCCGCGGATCCGACAACACCTTCCAGTTCAACACACCCACCGGCGTCCTCAACCCATCCGCAATCGTCAACGACTTCACAACCTCCACCCTCTCCCTCCCCTCACTCGCCAACCCCCTCCGACAATCATCCGCGCCCTCAAAACTCGGCTCCGCCCCAAACACCCTCGTCCGCTTCTCGGAGAAATAAGTCGCAACCCCCGCATTCAGTCCACCCCCACCAACAGGCGTAATCACCGCATCCAGCTCTTTCCCCTCATCACCAACAAGCGCCTTATACTGCGCCTCCAGCTCCAACCCCGTCGTGCCCTGTCCGCAGATGACGTCGAAGTCGTCGTAAGGCGGGACGAGAATCGCCCCGGTCCGAGCTTGCACTTCCCGCACGACGGCCTCTCGCTCTGGTGCCGTCGAGCCGCTGAATACGATCTCGGCGCCTTGCGAGCGCGTCCCTTCAATCTTTGAGACTGTGCTGATCCGTGGCATCACGATGTAGGCGGGGATGTTGAGCGTTGATGCTGCGAGGGCGAGGGCTTGTGCGTGGTTGCCTTTACCACGTTAATATCAAAGATAAACCATAACACAGACACACACACACACACACATATCCATATATGGAATAAAACGAAATATTGAATCAAAGAAACTCACCAGAAGAATGCGTAACAACCCCACACGCCCTAAGCTTCTCCTCCCCAACCCTCTCCAACAACCTCAACAGCGCATGGAACGCCCCCCTCGCCTTGAACGCCCCAATGCGCTGGTAATTCTCGCATTTGAAGTAGAAGCGCAGCGTGGGGCTCGCTGCGTCTGCGACGCCCGGTTGTGGTGTCGAGGCGAGCGTGTTGAGAGTTTTGCTGGTTAGGAGGGGCGTTTTGTGGATGTGGGGTTTTATGAGGGTGTGGGCGGAGTGGATTGCTGCGGGGGTGAGGTTTTTGGCCTGTTCGGAGGGGGTGGGTTTTTCGGTGGATGTCATTTTCTATCTTCTTTTCCCCTTTCGTGCTTTTGGGTTGATTCTTTGGAGGGGTTTTGGGCTGTGTATTCTGTGTTGTTAGATGGGTTGGGGTGGTGGTGGGGGATGGTGGGGAGGGAATGATGGGGACAGGAGTCATCTGAGGACTGGAGAGGGTTTGAGCTAGTCTTGCTAGTGTTGATTGGACTATGCATGATTTAGTGACTCATAAGCTAGTAGACTTGATACTATAGTATTGCTGTCCTGCAGTATCTGTCTGAGTTTACTATTATCTTGTACAGTCCCAGTCGAAGTGATAAATATACAATTAAGCCAATGCGACGTGAGGAAGGATCAATTTTGGAAAAAAAAAAAGTGAAATAGATTAAAATAAAACTTTGATATCATAATACATAATTTTTTATTTATTTCTGGTTCTCGGGACGCAGCGAGCGCACGGCCTTGCCGGCACGCCAGATCTCGAGATCACGGATGTCCTGCATCTCCTTCTCGTACTTCTCGCGGTAGTCCTTCTGGGAGTTGTAGTCGAGCGAGCGCTGGGTCTCGGTGCCGTCGCGGACGCTGTCGTACAGCTCGTTGAAGAGGGGCTTCAGGTTCTCGCGGAAGCGCGACGACCAGTCGATGGCGCCGCGGCGGGCGGTGGTGGAGCAGGCGGCGTACATCCAGTCCATGCCGTTGGCGCCGATGAGCGGGTACAGGGACTGGGTGGCCTCCTCGACGGTCTCGTTGAAGGCCTCGGAGGGGGAGTGGCCGCGCTCGCGGAGAACCTCGTACTGGGCGAGGAACATGCCGTGGATGCCGCCCATCAGGCAGCCGCGCTCTCCGTACAGGTCGGAGTAGACCTCCTTCTCGAAGGTGGTCTCGTACAGGTAGCCGGAGCCGACGGCGACACCCATGGCGATGGCGCGCTCCTTGGCCTGGCCGGTGACGTCCTGGTAGACGGCGATGGAGGAGTTGATGCCGCGGCCCTCACGGAAGAGGGAGCGGACGGTGCGGCCGGAGCCCTTGGGGGCGACGAGGATGACGTCGACGTCGGCGGGGACGTCGACCTTGGTGAGGTCCTTGAAGACGGGCGAGAAGCCGTGGGAGAAGTAGAGGGTCTTGCCCTTGGTGATGAGGGGCTTCAGGGTGGGCCAGGTCTCACTCTGGGCGGCGTCGGAGAGCAGGTTCATGACGATCGTACCCTTCTGGACGGCCTCGGTGACGTCGAACAGGTTGCGGCCGGGAACCCAACCGTCCTGGATGGCCTCCTTCCACGAGGCACCATCCTTGCGGACACCGACGATGACGTTCAGACCCTGGTCGCGCAGGTTGAGACCCTGGCCGTGACCCTGGGAGCCGTAGCCAATCAGGGCGAGGGTGTCGTTCTTGAAGTATTCCTGCAGCTTCTCACGGGGCCAATCGGCACGCTCGTAGACGACCTCCTTGGAATCGGCAAAGGTCATAGTCTTCAGGCCACGGATGGGAGTGACGGGGGTGGCCGTCACACGGGGGATGGCATTGGCAGCGGCCTTGGCCAGAGCCGGACGAGGAAGGGCGGCGGTGACGACGGAGCGAGGAGCGGCGACGCGGGCCACACGGAGGGCACGGGGAAGACCACGAGAAGCCATTGTGAGGGTGGTGAGAGAGGAGAGGGGAGAGATGAAGTGATAGATGGATGGATGGGAGAGAGAAGAAAGAAAGAAGGAGAAAGAAGGGAGAATGACGACTTTTATAACGAGCGAATCCTGAAAAAAAAGGCGGGAAAACCGGGGGGGGGTCAGGTGACCGGAGTTGGACTCAGGCTCCCCGGCCGATGTCGGTGGATCATGTGATGTCCGAATAGGGATTAGCCTCAGTTCGTGATTAGACCGGATCGGGACTAGCGCTATGTAGCAAATTATGATGGATCGATGCAGATGACTCATCTCTGCATCATCCCTGCCTCAGGCTCCCTGCTCTCCAGTCACGTTTCCATCGCAAGACGCGATCGTCACGATCCATCCTGCTTCTGCTTCTAGTCCTGATGCTGCGATGGACTGGCGGGGATCCTGCGCCACAATCCAATCAGAATGTGTGATACAGCTGGTGCAGATCTGGACTATCTGGTGAATCGAACTGATTAGACCAGTCAATTCTGCATCTTTCTCGTTCCCACTCCTTCCCTCACTCTTCTCTCTAGCTTTCTCTACCAACAGTCTCTCCACCGGATTGTCGATACTCCTCCTATATATATACATATCAATCCCGACTATCATGTTACGATGAGTTTCCCGTCTTTCGGCAATCTGCCCGCCATCCACACCAGAAAGGCTCTATTGTTGCTGGACTTGCAGAACGATTTCGTCCGTCCTTCAGGCGCCCTGCACGTCCCTAATACCTCGGACTTCCTCGACTCCCTCGCCCCCTTGACCACTGCCTTTCGTCGCAACGGGGATGTCGTCTGGGTCCGCTCGCACCAAGCCGACCGTCGCTCGCTGATCGGTCTTGACGCTCAAGAACTGGTCGTGCTCGATCGCCCCGCCAAGAAAGCCACAGACCCTCCGTCAGAACCCCCGTCCGATCCCGGTCCCATCCAGCCCATCACCCCCCTAGACGAGGAGGCCTTCCTCTCGGTTGATCCCCCGCGCTGCTGTTACCCGCACACTGCGGGCGCTCAGTTTCCCGCCCCCGTCTTGTCCGCCGTCGACCCCTCCGACACTCTCATCGATAAATCCGACTATTCCGCCTTGCAGGATCAGGGCCTCATCCTTTCCTTTCGCACTCGTTTCGTCACTGAGATCTACCTCTGCGGCTCCCTGTCCAACGTCTCCGTCTACGCGACCGCCCTCGACGCCGTGCGTCTCGGCTTCTCCGTCACCGTCGTCGAAGACTGTCTCGGCTTTCGCAGCTTCCAGCGCCACGAGGAGGCCATGCGACGCATGGCCGATATCCTGGGCGCTAACGGTATTTCCGTCCAGGAGTTACTAGAGGAGTTAGATTGGGAGGAGACCGACGCTATCGCGCGCAAGGGCGACCCGCAACCCGCCCGGTGGGTGACCCCCACCGGAATTGAGACCGTCATGGACGAGCTGAACGTCCGGCGGAACCGCAAAGCCGCACGCGATTCCGCGGAAGGGTCGGGGTCCGGCCAGCAGCGGATGGTCCAAGACCTACTAGCTGACGCGTCCGACGACGAGGATGGCAACTTACTGGAGCTCGCCAACCTCGTTCGCGCCAGCGGCCGCCACCGTCGCCCGGAGCAGCCCCCAGGATCTCCAGAAAAGAAATCACACGCGCGGGCCCGTCGCCCGCGACGACAACACGACGTCAAGCCCGATGGCAAGTCCGAGGGCAAATCCGACTCCGGCCCCCGTTCATCCTACCGCCGCCCGTCCGCGCCCAACAAGATGCCCGAGGTCTGTCGTCCCGGCGACCGGATCGGCGAGGGCGACTCCCGCATCCTCTACGAGCTCGACTTGCCCCCGGAAGCCTTCGAACAGATCCGCGACGAGGTCGCCTGGCAGAAGATGTACCATCTCTCCGGGGAGGTGCCGCGTCTCGTGGCCGTGCAGGGCCGGCCACAGCCCGACGGGTCGATCCCCATCTACCGCCATCCGGCCGACGAGTCGCCGCCGTTACTGCCGTTCACGCGGACAGTTAACGAAGTCCGGGTCTTCGTCGAGCGCATTCTGGGCCACCCGCTCAACCACGTGCTCATCCAGCTCTACCGCGGCGGGGACGACCGCATCTCAGAGCACTCGGACAAGACGCTCGACATTGCACGGGGGTCGCTCATCTGCAATGTGAGTCTGGGGTGTCAGCGCACCATGGTCCTCCGCACCAAGTCGCACGAGACAGACGGGGAGTCGGGTCGGGTAACGCAGCGCATCCCGCTCCCGCACGAGTCGCTGTTCATCCTCGGCGAGCAGACCAACCGACGCTGGCTGCACGGCATCCGGCCTGACAAGCGGCCGGAGAAGGAGAAATCGCTCGACGAGCGCGCGTTCGGCGGACAGCGCATCTCCCTGACCTTCCGTCGTATCGCCACGTTCGTGAACGCCCAAGGCGACATGATCTGGGGCCAAGGCGCCGTCTCCAAGGAGCAGGGCCTAGGCCGACCTGTAATCCACGGCGATCCGGCCGAGACGGAGCGGCTGATCCGGGCGTTTGGAGAAGAGAATCGCAGCGTCGACCTCGACTGGGATAAGGTGTACGGGGGCGGGTTTGACGCAGTCAACTTTGTGACATCGTCGACGGCGATGCTCTCACTCGGCACCGACGACATCGCCAGTCTCCGGGTACGACTGGCGCTCGACGAGAACGGTGTGCGGTACGACATGCCAGACACGTCAAAGACGCCATCTCATGCCCAACCCTTATTCACCGCCAGCGACGGCACAGAAGTATCAGGCGACGTCAACATCCTCACATACCTCGCACGAACGCCGCCCCGCCCCGGAGTCGCAGCCCTCCAAGGGGGTGATCAACTCGACAAGATCGACCAGCTCCTCGCCAGCTGGGACCAATACCAAGCCCACGATGGCACCCCAGGGGATCTCTCCGAGTGTCTCGAAAAATGGGACAAGACCCTAGCCGGCCAAGCCTACCTCTGCGGACCAGCACTAGGAATCGATGACTGCGCGCTCTGGCCCATCCTACGGGAGATGGTGGTGCAGGGAGTCGTATCTACCAAGACCCACCGCAATGTAGCGGGGTATTATCAGCGAGTGGAGAAGCGGTCGATAGTGAAGAAGGTGCTGGAAACATGAACATATTCACATACACATACCCAATAATATTATGATGAGGCGTTAGCTTTAGTGTTTATGAGGGGCTGTTTGAATTGTTTGGGAGTCTAGATATGAATAGATCAATTGCATATACCGGTCGGATGGATTATAGTATGGTTGAGCCTGCTATATGAACCTATCGGATACTATGTTACCAGATACTGTATATGGGGTTGCTATGAGTCTTAACCCAGTATTATATCGTACAATTCCCCTTTTGGAGCCTATATATAGATGACATCCGAGGTACGCACACAATGCAGGCATACCACCCACATCTACAACCTAAGTCACACCAAATACCAACCAAAATAGTCCAACCAGACAAGCCAATCCTATATAGTATGTGTGTACGTATAGTATGTACGTGCGGAGTAGTGTGTATATAAGTTCATCGCCATGAGACAAAAAGACAATAGAAAAGCTTACAGCTTCTCAAAAGTCGGCTTCCGCTTCTGAATCCCTGATAACATTGCCGCGGACACATCGTTGGTCTGTAACGCGGCGCTGTTCCACACTGCGGTGTATCGGAGACCTACACCTTAGTTAGCATCGCCGAATCCATACTTATCTCAAGGAGAAAAGAAGGGAAGGAAACATACCCTCATTCACAGGATGATCCCTCGACCAATTCAAAATATCCTTCGTCCCCTGCACAGCAACAGGACTCTTACTAGCAATCAACCCAGCGACCTCCAACGCACCCCCCACCAACTCCTCCTTGCCGCCAAACACGCGACTCACGAACCCAACCCGCTCAGCCTCCTCAGCCCCAAACACCCTCGCGCTCAGCGCAACCTCCTTCACCCACCCGTAGTTCCCCACAACCTTCGGCAACCGACTCAACGTGCCAATATCAGCCGCAAGCCCAATATCCACCTCCTTCACGGCGAAGCGCACGTCGCGCGCGCAAAGCCGCACGTCGCATGCAGTGGCAATATCAACGGCTAGACCGAGCGCGAAGCCGTGCATCGCGGCGATGACGGGCTTCTCGCACCGCTCGAGCGATGTAATGCAGTCTTGAAATGTCCCGATGTAGCGGCGGAGTTGGGCCGCTTTGCGCGCGGTATCGGCGTCGCCTTCGGCGGAGAGGACGCCGCCTTCTGAGGCCGCTTTGACGTCTAGGCCGGTTGTGAATGCTTTGGGGCCCGCGCCGGAGAGGACGATGGCGCGCACGGAGGGGTCGGTGGAGAGGGTGTCGAAGAGGTGGCGAAGTTCGAGCCACATGCTTTTTATGATTGTTAATTGATTTTGTATATTATTGGTTGGAATATTATTGGGTTGGAATTGCTATTAGGGGGATTAGGATGCGTACGCTTCGAAAAAGGCGTTCATCTTGTCGGCGCGGTTGATCTCCACGTGGGCGACATATTGGTGCTCGGCGGGGAAGTGCACGTTGAAGTGCTTGAGGGAGGAGTAGTCGGGCATCTTGAATATAAAGTTGTTTGTAAAAATATAGCAGTGAGGATGAGATAGGGAGGGAGTGTAAGATGTAGGTGTAGAGGAGAGGGTTTATTGTAAACAGCGACGACCTGCGCGGTGATTACTTAGAGGTCGGCCGAGCCGAGGTATTTACCCGATGTGGAGATGTCACGGCTTTGGTCTACGACACAGTGACACATCCAACAATACTGCGAACACTGCTTGAATAGGTTTGAAAGAGATAATTCGTACTTGATGGAATAGATTAGCTACCTCAGAGATATAATGTTGAATGATTTGTATATTGGTGAGGGGATTGAGTATGTGAGGCCGGCTTCACATGCCTCGGCCCGATGGCATTATATATCTGGATGCTGGATGAGTTTCGATAGATGTTGATATCACCCATATCAAGCTGACTGAATAATGATTTGGTGCTTTGGTGCAACGGTCAAAAGAAGAGTATGCGTTATACTACGATATGTAATTCCAATTGTATAGATATGTCGCGCGGTTAAAGGGGGATCGCACATAAGGTTGTAGGATGTAGATAGGCCTTTTGATATGGTTTTATAAAACGTATTTGATTCTTATATATAACATAACAAGCTCATATTTATATTGATTATTTCTATCATTAGATGATAATAACAATCTCGACTCTGACTGGCTCAGATTACTTTATCCACTCTATATTAGTATGGCTGAATTGCGCCGTCCATTGATTCGAGGTTCTAAGAGTGAGATGCTCTTTGGTAGGTCCTGCATTGTACAAGTCGACGGGATTACGCATCTTACATGATGAAAGAGAAATGTAGAGTTTAGTAACAATCAGAGCAACCTTTGTATTTGCATACTAGAATAGGCGAACCCCCACTAGGCCAAAGACCTATACCAAGGTGGAGTGAAAGCTGATACAATGCGTCTAGCACTGTTGGTGAGAATATCAATGAGTAGGATCCAGAGCCATTATCCATCCCTTGACGGAGACATTACGTACAGTGGATATTACTGATTGCGGCAGACTTCCTTCCGACCCATCCAGAGACTATCCTCGGGTCCTTGGGTTTGTGAGGGCTGGGGTGAGCTACCTGGCACGCTAGTAGCCCATAGACGGCAATCTTCGTGTACATGATGTTGGGTATATCAGTCAGTTTAAGTCCTATACTCACCGTTGGGTCAACATCTTGGTGTAGTAGTCTTGAGAGGTTATAAGCCCGGTCTTTAGAGATCTAGTATTCTCTTTTTATTCTGAGTAAGCTAAATATCTATAAATCAAGAAGTTCACTAGTAACTAAATTACAATCTAGTTATTCTCGAGCTAGTATCTAAAGAAGGATCAGTCTATCTATACTAGAAGTTGCCTTGATAGAACTTAAGAGAGGTGTGTTAGGTATATCAGTCAGGTTAAGCCATATACCAATCATTAGGTCAACATCTTGGTGTAGCAGTCTTGAGACATGATTCGCGAGATGTGGATCACCCAAAGCAGTGAAATCACGGTCTTGCTCCCCGGCCTAACTCCTCGCGTGCGTAGTGAGACATAGTGTGCTGGTTTCTGTTTCCAGCTTCTGTCATGTGGTTTCCTGGCGTGTCCCTTCATATGAATCAGGCTGATTTAATAAAGACCGTATAGAAGATAGCGCAATTACTAGATCACTGAAGCCACCATATCACTTTCGGGTTTTGTTGTTGGTAATTCTGTCTTTATTGCGATAGAAGATGTCCACAAAGGATTCCCACCCGGCTACAAGGATATAATTGCATTTTCTGGCCTTCGTAAACAACCCTATTTCCAATGCGACGAGACATATGTGGATGAGCTGGAAACAGATTCTCCAATGGTATAGCTGGGGTTTTACGTCCCAGAGAAGAACTTAGATGTTTAGGTGGCTGAGAATAGGCAAATTGCAACCAGAAATGCTAGGTGAAGTCCTGGAATGTGGACACCATGGAGTTTGATACTACACCCTGAAACGGGTATGTGGTGACCCATAAATGTTGGTCGAAAGCTAGACATGCCAGCAATGTTAGAATTCCACAATGAGTGAGGTATGCTAGGATAAGGACACACGATTCCCTGGGTTCTAACAATTGTGTTGGATTGGTCTTACTTATATCGCCTGACTATTAGAGATATTTCGGTGAGAGAAGTAAGAGAACAGTACTACAAGCCCTTATATAAAATAGTAGTTAGACATTGATTGAGTAACTCTTACTTAGAACTCATATATATCCTGATCTCTATGTATCTGGCCCTGCATGTCTTAGCCTTATTTGTCTTAGCCCTATTTTCCTCTAATTATGCTCTCACTCCTTGCTTATGTACTTACACATTCACCTATTTTTTTATCTCTTATTTGAATCACGCGTATATACAAATCACCCTGCATGCCTTCTAAATCTGGACACTAGAGCCTTTCATATTTATCTTCAGGTTTTCTCATTCAATCTGTCAGAGTCGTATCAGCCTCTTCTTTGACCGGTCATATCCATCTCCAATTTATTCTTTCCCTCGTATCTCCAATATCTAATAGGTTCAGAACATGGAAGTTTACCATCCTACCAGGCTGTCCAAGCCTGGAATCCACAATGTGTACACATTCCAGGAGAACAACTAGTACGTAAGAATGGTTCGAGCGCAACCATATTAACTTTATCATCATGAGTTGGATCCGACCTGATCTCTTCCCAGGGGAAACTAGGAATGAGGGGATGCAAGGATCGGGAGTAGCCTGTCTGGTATGGTAGGTCACGGGGTTATCAGATACCCTAACGCCGGTGATCATGCAGAAAGAAGCTTTTATGATTACTGGAGTATTCAATATTGGGATTATGAACCGCCCTAGGAATCCATGTACCCAGTTTGAGAGAACATACCAGGTGCCTTAGCTAAAAGCTGGACTTCGTCGGCTTAGTCTAATCTGGTTCATCGAGTCTAAAACAGATCACATTGTATGCAAGCAGTCTTACCGATAATATGCTCAATCCCGTATATAAACCCCCGAGACATTAATTTCATCTACCAGCAATGCATAATAATAACAATACTGGCACACGCATATATAAAAATCTCAAAAAATCACCCTCTCAAACGCCTCCCCAACCCCCTCGCCCCCAACCAAGCCTCCAAAGCCTGCATATCGCCCCGATTCGCACGCTGCCCACTCCTCTCGCCCAGCGAGTCCGTAATCTCCTGCATGTCGGCAAACACGCGCTCCACGGCCTCTGTCTGCCGGAACCGCTCGCTGACCTTCTTCTGGTGGCTGGGGATGTCGCCCCACGAGTGCGTCTTGATGTACTTCATGTAGGCGTCGATGCGCGCTGACTCCCCCTCTAGACAGAGCACGCCGGGTTTTCCGGCGAGGACGAAGCCTGTTAGGGAGTAGGACGGGGCTGTGCGGACGAGGTCGTCGCGCTTTTCGCGCGTGGATAGAGAGGGGAAGTAGAACCAGGCACGGATGATGGGTTGGTTTGGTTGATTTGGGTTGGAGGTGGGGTTTGTTGACGATGATGATGAGGTGAGGTGTGCGCATGCTGTGTCTTGGATGTATTGGAAGGCGGAGAGGATGTCATCTGTGGGCATGTCGGCCGAGATGGAAGCTAGTTCGGCGCGTGAGAGCCACTCCGGCTGGCGGAGGGTGTAGCTGAGTGGTGGGGGCTCGTCGAGTTCGGTTTCTGAGCTGGTGTGCTGGAGGGGCACGATGATGTTTACTTGGATGATCTGGTCGCTGGATGGGATGGGGAGTCGCACGGCGAGGTCGAGTCGGGCTGGTGTGTCTGGGGGTGCTGAGGAGGGATCTTCGCACCAATTGCGGAGTCGGTCGATGCAGTCTGTTGTGGAGGTTGGGATGTCGAGCTCGCCTGGTGTGGGGAACATCGCCGTGAGGAGGTCGATGGTGGAGAGTTGGAGGGCCATGATATCCGGTGGTAGAATGGAGGCCATTTTGTTGCTGCGTCGGGGGGTTAAAATGGGGCAATCGCAAGCTGTAATTGTCTCAAAGTATGATGATATATCGATCTACTGGTGTAGTGCTACTCGAATTGGTGGTGAGGGTTTAGGGCTGAGGATGTTTGATTTCCATGTATGTGAACATGAAGCCATCCATGATAGACCAATCGCAATATTTGACTGGTTTGTCATGCCGGTATCGGAACATCCATCATCCATTGGTATTGGGGGTGCAGGAGACCCACATTCCATGCTTCCTCCACACGGGGTAAGAATTATGGAGTACTACGTGAGATATGCGATTCTACGCGAGGAATGTAATACACTGCTCAAATATGGAAACTCAAAGAAAATCTCGAATTGATATTAAATATTTCAGCCATTCACGTTATTAGTACAACAAACTTGGAAAACCGCAAAACAATCCATATCCCACTGCTATGCTAGCGCAAAACCATCAATCGTAATTAGAGTAGAAGCCGCAGACTTAATAAACCTTAATCAAATCAGAGCAAGTTGCAAGCTCAATAACCATCAATCGTAATCAGGACCGAAATTAGAAATTACTCGATAGTAATCTTCTTCGAACCCGAAGTAGTCGCCTTGGGCACAACAATAGACAGCACGCCATGCTTTAGACTGGCTTTGACGTTGTCCTGATCCACGCGGTTCGGGAAATTGAAGCTGCGGTGGAATTCACCGACCGAGCGCTCGCTCACCCAGAAGCGGTGGTTCGACTTCTTGACACGCTTCTCGCCGGCCTGGGCGTTATCGTCGGTGTCGCTCGGGTTGCTTTCTTGATCGGAGGGCTCGCTGTGGTACTGGCGTTCGGTGCGGCCCTTGACCACTAGAGTCTGGTGGTCGGAGAACTCGATCTCGATGTCCTTCTGGGCGATTCCTGGCAGCTCGCCATCTAGGAGGTATGCGTCTTGCGATTCGCGGACATCAAAGCGAGGCGAGAAGGAGCGCACCGGCGTGGTTTGGCCTTTTCCGGAGCGGTGGACATCGTAGTCATCGAGGAGACGGAAGAGAGGGGCGAAGTCGCCGCCAGTGGGCATGGTGCGGAAGAGAGACATGTTGGATTGAATGTGGAGTATGAGAGTATTGAGAAGAGGATTGATAGTTGATAGTGAGATGTGTTGTGGTAGACTTGTTGTCTTAGATTTGCTTGCTGTGTTGTTGTACTGCTGTTTCTTGGTGATGGATGAGATCAACTCCACGGGGCTGGAGGCCCTTAATATACCTGAGAGACATGATTCCAGAACTTGCGAGAGTATCACAAACAACTTATCCTGGCGTATCTGGAGATGTCTCGAAGGTTGGCGAAAGTGCTTGCTGATGATACCAGTTGGTGCTCGATATGGCTAGTGGCTTCTAGCAGCTTCCGTGGTCACGTGACGTCGAACGCGCATGGTCAGCAGTGACACTGTCACCAAGACTCGAGCACATGGGATCACACAATGGCTGCTACCTTCGCTCCCTGCTTAGCTCAATCACAGTCCCATCCACCCAGGAGGAGCAAAGACTTGATTAGTATGACGTCACGCGTGCAGTTTCCCATGAGCTATGCTATTGAAAGGCAGACCCCTACACCCAGAGTATCTAGATGATTCTCCTGCTTACGCGAGTGTAACAAACCGAACGTGAGTGCCACTAACGCAAGCAATCGGACACAATTGCTCCGCCCACCCAATATACCGAAACAGACAGCTCTACCTCACGCGGAGGAAGTGTGTAGTACCGAGCATGGCGGAGGGGAAGGGTGGCGAAACTAGAATACAGAGGCAGCTTTCTTCAAGTCGACGGTGTTCGTAAGTGATTATTCCGACTCCGACTCGTCAGGCTGCATGACCTTGTCATCCAATTCCTAGACACATCAGCAACAGCACGCGCATCCACATCTCCATGCAGCATACCTTTCCAAGACGGTACTTGAGATTCTGCAGCTGGCTCTCCTTGATTACGAGGTGGCGGTCGTCGTCCAGATCTTCCACGATATAGTCGTGTCGTTCTTCGTCGTATTTGAGGATGATGGCTTTGACGGATGGGTCGCACTCGATGAGAACCCCTAGATGAGAGGGTTAGCTTAGCTTGGTTTGTTGAATTGATGAGGTGTGTGGTGTACCCCTGACTGCGCGTGGCATTTTGATAGGCTAGGTAGAAGTAATTGAGTTGAATGACGAAAGCAGAGGACAAACAAGGGTGATCTTTGGACTATCGCGGAATTCACGATGGTGGAGAAGAATGAGATGGACTTGATGGATCATTCTAGCCAAGCTTTGATTGGTTGATAGATAATTACATAATCTTGTTGCCTTTCTGCCTGACAGGTACGTGAGCTTCTATATCACGTGACATTGTATATAGAGAAGAGGATTACATCAATCGATTCGATGTTATGTGGAGTAGAAAATGCCATTGTGATAATGGTAGCCAGTATCGTATTATAAGAGCCAGCATAGATAACTTAACGCTACCAAAATTTGGTAGTTTCCCCAAACATATTCCAACAGGTGCAGTAAGTGAGCAGTGAGCTTTAGCTTTTCGCTTCTATACTACCTCTAAGGCTTGAATTACCATAGTTATAGTTAATACGTATATCAAGATAAAGAAAGCTTACTCCACAATACCACTTTCCCCATCCTCATCTCCTCTCTTGCCATCTTCATAAGAGTAAGGCCTCCAACCTGTCCCAGCATGAGCAACACCAGCCACAAGCGTCAACACACAACCCCCAAGTAGCAACGTCCTAACAGCACTCTCGTACCCCTCAATAGCGACCGTCCTCTCCACTCCCGTCAAGCTCCCCACAAGCGCAGGACTGCCCAACAGCATCCGAAGAAGCGCCTCGCGACCGGACAGGCCGTACCGCGCGAACCCATCCTCCAGGCTGCTCTTCAGCTGGCGTTGGAAGAAGCCGCCGCCGATGGCGGAGCCAAAACTTCCTGCAAAACTCCGAGACATGCCGAGGAGGGAGCTGACTATGTAGTGCGATTGGGGGTCTGTTAGGTGCAGGACGTGCGTCAGGCTGTAGTTCATGAGGGCGCCGGCGGAGAGGCCGTTGAGGAAGGTTGTGATTAGGTAGGCTGCTGTTGGGGAGGTGGGGGTCGAGAGGATGGATAGGGCGAGACTGGTTAGGGCGAAGAGGAGGTAGACGACGAGGTTGGATCTGTAGAAGTTAGTTACTTCGGTTTTGGCTGCTTTCGGCCGGGGAGTGGTGTACATGTAGTAACTGCTGGTGCTGCGGATATGAAGCCAGCCTACTAGAACCCCTCCGAGACCGAAGCCGGCGTTTGTTGGTACTAGGATCAGGCCGGCTGTTGACGATGGCCAGGTGCGAACGGCGCTGGCATATACGGGTGTGAAAAATAGGATAGCCCAGCGGGACATCATGGAGATGAGGCCTGCGAGGCAGGTTAACACGACGCTTCGCAGTTTGAGAACCTGGATTGGGATGATGGGGTCCGTGGCGTATTTGGATTCAATGAGAAGGAAGATAGCAAAGACGACTGGGCAGAGAATGATAGGCGTGATTGTGATATCTGTCGACGAGAGGCCGAACAGGAGTAGGAACACGGAGAGCGCCTGGAACTGGTCAGATGAGGTCGACGTCTCTGGTTGATGACCATACCAATGTGAGGGCACCCGCGTAGTCAACTTTGGCTAACTTTGCCACCGGGGAATGGGAGAATAGTCCTTCATCTCTGTCCGGCGGGGGGAGAGAAAAATATAGAATGGGCCCTAATATAAGCGAGAGAGGGGCTTGGATCCAAAAGATGAAGCGCTGAAGCACGTTAGCCTGACTCGTCGATGACGGAGAAACATACCCAGCCGTATAGAGGAGTGAATATTCCTGCTAAGACTGCACCAGACGCAATTCCGGTGGTCGCCCCTACGTTGATAAGCCCGATGAAGATGCCCCTTCGCTTTTTGCTGGGCAGATCAAGGGAGAGGATGATTGCTGTTATCAACAAGCCGCCTCCGGCGCATCCGGATAGAGCTCTTCCCAAAAGAAAGACACTGAGTCTAGGAGCGGCCGCCGTGACGAACAAGCCTACAGACAAGACAATCGAGGAGAATAACACATAGATGCGGGGGGTAAATATTTGACAGAGGCGGCCTGCGAGAGGAGTGACACTGGACATTCCGATCTTCATTGATCAGTACCATAATTTTTAGAAACTGTTGGCGTGTATAAAAGAAGGTAGAGATACCAAGTAAGCCGAATTAAACCAGGTAGTGGCGGAGAAGGCGTCGAGGTCTTCGGAAATAGCCGATTGCGCCGTGGTCATCATCGACACATTGGTGCCTGAATTCTGTCAATGCGCCTTCCACACGCCGGAGACCCACTGGTACCTTGAATGAAAAGAAAGAGCCCCATTGTCAAGGTTATGACGAAGCCTCTCGCAAACGTCATTGGAACATGGTCGTCTTGCAATTCCTCCGAGGCACGTCGGATGAGAGGTGTGTCCTCGGAGGGTGACGGTGCTCTCTCATGGGTCGTTGCTGTCATTGTGATGGATATAGAATATTTGATGTTGGATGGCTGTATCCATTGGATTCAACAAGTGAACAGAACCACAGAAGTGGGAGAATTGAGCTAGAAACTTGGAGGATCTCAGTGGAAGAATGACAGCGCAGTCGATTTCTAATCATGATCAAGCTGTTCATTGCCGAGCTAGACAGTCCGGGGTCCGGGGTATCCAACCAATCACTGCGGGGTAATTCTAGCATGGCCGGCATTTGGTTTCCGTATCTCGCTATACCTGCCTGGTCTACACTTGAGTACCTGATAGAGACCTGTTGATATAGTTGGTAAGTGTGCAACTTCATATCACAGCGGGACCTTGCAATGTAAGTCTGGAAACAGTCCAAAGCGTGTGTTGTGATGGTTGTGTCTGGTGGTATATGCCGATTTAGAATCAATAGAGGAGGTACACCCGCTAGTAGCCTAGATAATGAGCCTAAAAAGAAGACAACGGGTCAGAATATGGGTGAAGCAGAATCCATTCCCTTTCAGACTTCATTGTTGATACACGGATGCTGCTGTGGGTCGTTTGACCGTGTCAAATTCCTAGAATTGTCACAATATCGGGAAAGCTTGGAAGGATTTTGAGTGATTATTTCTTTCATCGAACTACTTGAATAGATATTGATCTATAAATTGGAAACACGCGAATGAATGGGGTTATATTTGGGTGGGTAAGATCAAGCGAATTGGAGAAGTTATAGATCAGATCAAGTATCATACTGAGTGGACGTGTGGGCCAGGAACCCGAGGTCAGCGGTATATGGATCAAAGTGGACATGCTGATTTGCCACGATTCATTGCGGAGAATCGAATTCTATAAGGGGGATTTACCGCTTGAACAACTGTCATCATGTAGGATTTTACACAATGTTAAATGAACCGCATGATGGTTGCAACTGCTGTAATCGGAGGTCCCTTGCTGGGGCATAACAAGCCATACTACCATCATCCTGCAGTTGCATTGATCCTGGACCATGTGAGTGTGATAAAGTCTGACACTGGACGAATCACAGATGATGAAAGTAGATGATTAAAGTACTCCTTGCAGCGCCACCCGCAGTTGCTTGAGTCGTGAGATTCTTAGGTCAACGGATGCTTATTTTCATTCTCGGGTAAGTTCCCGCTGAAGAGATAGACTGATACTGGATTTACCAACTCCATGACTCTTTCAACACCCCAATAGTTTCCTTTATTAGAGCCTCCAAGTAAACTAAGACAAGAGTAGTGAAAGTGGTCAACGATGGAGCATGAAAGCTCTCTACAGTACCTAGTACCTCAACATAGGATTCAGCTTGCGGACCAATCGAATCCATCTCTCGATGGAAGTGAGATTTTAGTATTCGAGGTATTTGTATTATTATTAGTAACAGTAGACATATATTGCAGATCACTTTATCCTTCCGATATTTACTGGAATCCACTTCCAGACAGACATGTATCACGAGTAAGATGTCCCGGATATCCCCACAGGTCGGGATTTATCCTCTTTTAGGGCTTAGAGTGCCGGTCAGACAATATATCGCCAACATCATTGACAGACCCAAACTCCATGGGGCAAATGCCACTTCACTTTTTTGAGACATCTACGACCAGATATGACGCTGGGGGGCATCAAGGTACGGACCATAAGCATTAACACTGAAACAGGCGGCGATCACTGGGTCCTGAGCAGCCATTTACCTTGCTGGTTGTCTCGGGCCGCAGTTTTAGTGTCTATTGCATCGCCTCATTACCGACTATCGACGACCAAGAATAGAACACATCGAACTCATAAATAGAGATACTCGAGATGCACGTCGCACGAAGAAGGGATATAAATATGCTATTGATTCCGTGCTCCAAGCAATACAGCATCCAACAACCATACGATCTCCATTCAATAACCAATCCCCATTCTATACCCAACTCTTAACTCACTATCAACAACAAAATGTTCTCCAAAACTCTCTCCCTGGCCTCCGTCCTGGCCCTCACCATCTCCGCCTCCGCCTTCACCACTACTTGCTACAGCGATTCAGGCGACCTGAAGAGTCTCGGACTCTCTAAATACGAGAGCACTGAACTCTGCGGCGTAGCGTGCCGCGACCGTGGAGCCCCCGTCGCGGCTGTCTCAGGCGGCAACGAATGCTGGTGCGGCGACGAGGTGCCCTCGGAGGATTCAAAGGTTGATAAGGAGAAGTGCAATACCAAATGCGATGGCTGGCCCGAGTCTACTTGTAAGTTTCGTACATACATGTTTCGATATATAGGAGAGACTGACTGTGTCTAGGCGGCGGAGATGGCTTTTGGGAGGTTTGGTTGTCTAAGGCTAAGGTTTCTGATACTAAGTCTGTACGCTCCGGTGTTCGCGCTGAGACTTTCGTCGCTTAATTGGGTGGATCGTCTATCTTCTGCTTGACCGGTTGGATAAATGATCAAGGGTGTTGTTTACTGTGTTTATATAATTGTTGGGACGGACGGATTTCCCTCGAGATAAGACGACTACGGACTGATGGACGGCGACTTTGAGTCCTCCTAGTTTTCTCTACTGCACGATTCATACGCACCGTTGCCATAGCATGATGCATTCCTCAATCGTTAGGTAGACTCTATAGCGAGCAACAGGTGTAAAAAAGACGAACTCATGCCTGTAATTGTAGTAAGCATCCTAAGGCATTTGAAGTATGGACAAACTCATCGATTTCCAAACTCTCAACCATGACATGTAATACTTACGGACTGAATCACTATTGATCATACTAAACTTCAAGAGTCAATACATATATAACCCTTCGGAGGACTGATCGTACTTTGAATATAGCCAAGAGGCTGACGAAGGTGTTGGCAATATGGGGCTACACCGATTATATACCTACTACATCAGGCAACAGTAGCATATTATATTAGACAGGCAGTTCCTGGATTTGAAAAGGAAGCGCTGAAAGAAAACTTGAACCCGCGAGCATAATTATAGATCAATTATATAGAGCGTCGGAATATCATAAAGATTGTACTGTGGCCCAAGGATTGGACAGGAGCCCAGACCGCCAATGATTCCATCAAATTAGCCAAGGAGTCATCCGCTCGTCCCCCCATCATTTCCTTCATTTAAGATAAAAAAATTATTAAGATAATGGATAACCATGCATCCAATCAAAGTTAAACACCGATGCAGACATAGTAATTCACCCACAAGTTGGTGCAGCCCGCGTCAATCTGGGTGTTCCAAGAGCGGAACTGGTCGAGGGTGATACCCGCCGCAGTGTCGATCGAGTAACAGTTGTCACCCGCCTTGACCTTGTGGAACTTCTTGCAGTTGCTCACAACGCCCGGCATCTGTGGTTGCGGGGCAGGGGGAGTGGGCGTAGGGTCGGGCACCGAGGGAGTGGTCGTGGCCTCCGGGATGTGCACGCAGACATAGTAGTTCAGCCAGAGGTTGGTGCATCCTGTGTTGGTATTTGGTTAGTTGCGAATCTGGAGCTGGGGTAGTAGGGAAGAAAATACATACCTTCGTCAACGTCGGGGTTCCACGCCTTGAACTGCGCGTCGGTGATGCCGTATTTGGCCTCGATGGTGTCGCACTGGTCGCCTGATGCGACGAGGTGGAATTTGTCGCAGTTGGCGGGGACGCCCGGCTGGGTGGGCTCGTACTTGGACGAGGAAGTGGTGGTGGTGGCCTTTGTTGTGGTCTTCAGTGTAGTCGTGGTGGTAGACGTAGGAGCAGGACCTCCGGTTACGGTGCCAATCACGCAATACTTCCGACCCTCTGTGAGGTCGGGGCAGGAGACACTGGGGTTCAATGCCTGGAACTCTTCAACGGTCGTGCCCCAGGCTTTGACGAAGGACTCGCAGGTATCGCCCTTGGAAGCTGCCGCGGACATGTCGCAGACAATGCTAGCGGAAAGTAGCTGCGGGAGTAATCCCAGGATGAGAGCGGCTTTGTAACCCATGTTGAAGATTTTATACTACTTTCTAGCGAAAAGAGAGAGAAAGGTTGAGTGGATGATGGTTTGCATTCGTACGGTCCTTTGCCTGCTTTTATATCCATTTCTTGACGTAGTAGGCGGTTCTTCAACTTCTATCAATTAGGGAGGTGTATTTGACTCACCCAATATGCGACCAGTTGACTTATCGGCTGTTATTGCCTTATGGTTCATCTTGCAGAGTGACTTTGGGGGATGTCTCACTTGGGTGTCATTTGGTGGTGGGTGGCGGGCCGTTAACCGTGATCCAACCAGACGGGGTAATAAAACCATGCCAATAGTGCAGCCACTCCAGCCTAGCTAGGCCCCAATTGTTACCATATCAAATCAGAGCCTCACTATACCTTAGATCGAGCTGTTTTCTCTATCGTGTAATTGTTATCGCACGCTCGACCAGCATGGGATTGCATTCGAGCTGGCTGCTTCTGACTCTATCGCAGGCCTTCCCTTCGGCAGCCGAGGCACAAGATTACACCACTTCGGGCATTGTCGAGGAGGATGTCGTATTTCCGCGGATTGGTACATTTGCTCCCTCGGCACCGACACCCATTGTCTTTGCCGTGCAGAACTCGCCTCTCGTGGGGTGTCTCAGCCCGAGGATCTCGTATGATCTGGAGTTGGTCGACCACAGCACCCAGTAGAATGATCGCGTCTATGTCAGGAGCAATATCAACCCATCCTCAATCGATGCATCTATTGTCAACCCGTACCTTGACTATACAAGTACCAGGTCTATTGTCATATAGACAACCTGGTTCTTCGCCTGGGACATCTCATAGAAGGATTGCCCTCAGACTCTTGGGAAGGAGGGCATCACGAACACAACTAGACACTAGATGCGCGACGGTTGCTACTCCACCACCAAAAACGGCTTCCCGCAGCCGGACTTCGTCACCGCAACGGACGACGGCATTTGCCGCAAGTAACAGCCTTGAATAGAACGTCTCGGGTTTTTTGACGCCCAGGACAGAATCTACAAGCACGCCTCGTGTGTAGTAATTTCGCCCCTAACTTCCACTGCCAATACCTGCAAGGTCAAAATCAACTCCACCGCTGCATGGAGTGTGTCCGCGGCTCTGACGGCAACGGCTTGTCTTGCTGCGTCGCCCGAAGTGAGCGGTCCGGCCGCCAACGATGCGGCCACTGGAGCATAATTCCCAGTCGGAGGGGTGTGGTTGTCGGTGCTGATTGGATGGCTTGTATATTCTTGCATGATTTGATGCTTTTGGCTTTGACTTGTCTCACTTGCCTTTATGCAGTAGTATTATCCATTGACTTTCTGGTGGGCTTCGGGTTTTTTTGTAAGAATTTAATTTTCCCGGGCCAAGTGACCGGTGAAATTTTGAGTACGCCAGGCTAGGTAGATATCCAGGTGACTAGCTGTAATCAAAAGACGTTCACCAGTGGGCGGAACGAGTGGACTGTGCTAGGTAAGCATTGAATCCATGCTCTACTTCCAAGGAAATACTAACTGGAACCAGCCTGTGAGCCACAAGTCCTGATATTGTTGTTGGGATAGTAGTGCTCCACCCGATCATGATCTGAATCGACAGATACAGATCGGCGTTGAATGTTGATCCGGGGGGATCCGTAATACGGGCCAGCCCTACTAGGAGGGACATATTCCCAGCGGGCGCATATCGAGATATACATGCTCCAGCTTGACATACTCTTCTGTGGGATCGTGGCCCAACGTACATAATGGACGTCCTGACGTACTGGAGTTAATGGATCATCAATTGTCATGAGATTCAACCATATCATGGTCCAATTTCCCCTCCCTACCATCTCAGACTAGCAGCGCAACCCTGTCATCTGTATCATGGAAGTGTGAGTTACTAGCTAAAACGGATGGAAATATACCGGACTCACTTGGCATTGACTGCCTGCTAGTCAGAGCTAGATCCAAAGGGACATAGTGCATTAGTTAGTATAGGAAGAGGAAAGTTGCCTGGCATTTCCTCTCAACGGGGAAGCCACCCGAAGACCCCGTGACCAACTTAGGCTTCGGTGCCTGAGGGGCGGACGGAATGACCCGCCGAAGTGTGGAACCGTTCCGAACCATCTGCATGATCACGAGATGGTCCCGTTCGCCTTCATTTTACCCGACAGCATCACAACTCTCTCGTCTTGATTGAACGGTCTTGGATCGACTAATCTCGGTGGAATCCTCCTGAACGTTTTTCGACCCTCTTGCTCATTGGCACACTGACCTTGATGGTAGTGCCGAGCCAAACTGTCGGAGCGACTACCTGACTCAAGTGATCTCGAATACACACACCATTACCTCACGCCTTACCTTTGGACCCGTGTGAATGCTATCATTTCGAGCGGTCATATAATTCTCCAAAATACAGTTCAGAGGCCCTATTCCCCGACTTGTAGGGATAAATTGCCACTGCGCCACCAGAGACGCCATGGGGGGTTTCTAGAATGACAACCCTGTCGGGGGAAGATTACTACAGTCAAAGTCACGATGGTATATCATCTATCACAATAGCATTGTCAATCTACTAACTGTTCTATTATTCTTAGTCAAACGGACCAGTCAATTGGTCGACAGAAACGAACTAGAATCATGTGAAATGAGGTGGATGTTACCATGGCGGTGGGCGTGCTGACATGCGTCCACGATGTAACTCCTCATCTCCGCTTGATTCAAGTATCGTTGATGCCAAGTCCTGGCGGCATACCCTTCCGGGCCTGGATGAAGTCCTGCCTTGAAGCTAAACCGTGCCCCATGAAACTAGTGTCAGTGCTTTGACTGCAATAATTTGCTATAGAGCATGAGGCTCTTACAGCAGGCTTGATCAGCTATATCCGGCAAAACGGCGATGGGTGGCGCTCATGAGGTTAAGCGATGTATGATTACCTCCTTGAGACTCCAATATGCACAATCCTGTCCAGATGACGATTGGTTGAAATATAGCCGGCAAATTCTTGCAGCGGACCCTAGGGCCGATATCAACGAAGAGAGTACAGTCAGAACGCTAGATGGATTGATGCGAAAATATCCTTCGACTAGCTGGAGAACAAAATCATACAAAAGCCGCGAAGAAACCACATCGAAGGTGATGAGAGACCAGGCCCGTCGCCCGCATCGCTTTCACTATTTTCTGTCCAGCCGGACAATTCCATTCTTTGGTTGTTCCTCTTTCCGTTGCATTCATCTTTTACCACATTCTTTCAATACCCATCTATCAACGGCGAGGGTGTCGCCTAGACACAATGACTCCGGCCTGGCTCAGTACAGCCGCCTGGGCCCTAGGGCTCTTACTATATGTCGAGGGTGGCTCGGCGATAGGAACTCCCGACCTCAGAAAGCCTGCCAGCCCTGGATATCGTGGTTCAGACCCCTGTCCCACATCTTGCCGCATCACAGGTCCCAATCCATCCAATTGGTCCGCATACCATAACTTTGAGCAGTTGCAGTCCTGCAAGCAGTCCTTGTTTTACGAATTCTCCCTGTATGATAAAGTGGATGACCCGGAGACCCTTCACCGTATTTACGCCTGCGCATCAAATGGCGAGGATTGGTACAATCTGCCACAATCACAAAAGAAGGTGAAGACCACTGTCGAGTCTGTAGACTCTACCTACCAGATCGGGTGGTGGGCCGACGGGGCATTATCTGCAACCGGCATCAGTGCGGTTTTGGAGCAGATGCGCCGCTACCTAAAAGTCGATCATGCAGCAAGCAAGAACAGCACATTCTTGTTTGCCCGCTTAGGCTCGGCTTCGGTTGGCGTTTACATTGGCAAGGGGCTGCAGAAGGAAAGTGTCAGCTCTTTCGCCCTCAGGACTGCGGAACATAATATCGCCAAGCTTCCTGTCAACACTGGAACCGTGGCTATGCAGCTATGTGACCAGAATAAGGACAGTGGGTTTACCTTTGGGTTGATTGCCTCGAGCAATGGCACCTTTGCCTCCGTGCAAGATGCCATGAAGACTTGGGCCAAAGGAGGTTGTCTCTCATTCCATGATAGCAAGAACATCACTGGCACGGCGGCCCTGACTACGCCGCTGTTCAGCTCAACCAAAGCAACCAAGTCAAAGCTTGTTTCCAGCTCAATATCATCCCTCGGTGCGAAACAGTCGGCAACACTGCCGGACCTTGCGCCCAAGCCTGGTGCGGATGGATCGTGTGCCACGTATACAGTTCAACCGGATGACAACTGTTCCAACCTAGCTGCTGCGTACAGCTTGA
Organism: Aspergillus campestris IBT 28561; assembly: GCF_002847485.1. NCBI lineage: Eukaryota > Fungi > Ascomycota > Eurotiomycetes > Eurotiales > Aspergillaceae > Aspergillus > Aspergillus campestris. The sequence goes on along the minus strand of NW_020194348.1, from coordinate 222,239 downwards.
CTATCGCCGAGCTGGAAGAGTTCAACAAAAACACCTGGGGCTGGAACGGATGTTCGAACGTTTGGAAAGGCACCGTTATGTGTCTCAGCACGGGAACGCCGCCCATGCCAGCCCCCTTGGAGAACGCGGTCTGTGGCCCTCAAATGCCCGGCACTCCCATCCCGTCAGATACGACCAATCTCACCCACCTCAATCCATGCCCGCTGAATGCCTGCTGTAATGTTTGGGGCCAGTGTGGTATTACAGATGAATTCTGCATCGACACGAGTACTGGTGCACCTGGGTCGTCTGAACAAGGCACAGCTGGTTGCATCTCCAACTGCGGCACCCAGCTTGTCCGCAGTGATGCCCCCGAGGTCTTCCGGAGTATTGCATATTATCAGGGTTACAGTTTCAATGGTCGGCAATGTCTGTACCAGGATGCCCTACAGATTGATGGTTCGAAGTACACGCATCTGCACTTCGCGTTCGCCACACTCACCGATGACTACGAGGTCGTGTTCGAAGATAAAATTATGGAATATGAGTTCTCGAACTTCCTTAAAATCGCAGGCCCTAAGAAGATCCTCTCCTTTGGCGGCTGGGGCTTTTCTACTAATCCCGACACTTATCACATTTTCCGTCAGGGCGTCAAACCAGCTAATAGACTGAAGTTTGCCACTAACGTCGCCAATTTCATCGAGGATCGCGGCGTTGATGGCGTTGACATCGATTGGGAATATCCAGGAGTGAGTTGTCCAGGCAGCAAGATACACACATGTTTGCTAATATATTTAATACAGGCCCCTGACATGCCCGGTATCCCCCTGCCGACCAAGACGACGGCGAGAACTATCTCGCCTTTCTCGTTGTCCTCAAAAATCTGCTCCGGGGGAAGTCGGTTTCAATCGCAGCGCCGTCTTCGTATTACTACTTGAAAAGCTTCCCAATTGAAACCATTGGCAAAATCGTCGACTATATCGTCTATATGACTTACGACTTTCATGGACAAGTAAGCGTACTTTACTGGCCGCTTTAGGATTCCAATTGCTGATTATCGTGCGAAGTGGGACGCAGGAAGCAAGTATTCACAAATTAGTTGCCCTTCAGGCATGTGCCTCCGCAGCCATGTCAACCTGACTGAAACTATGAGTTCAATGGTCATGGTAAGCATCCTCTAGCGTGATATATCATCACAGATTGTACAAAAAGCTGACAAGGACTCCGCACTCGTTTAGATCACCAAAGCAGGCGTTCCCTCGAACAAAGTGGTCATCGGGATGACAAGCTATGCTCGATCGTTCGCCATGGCCGACCCCGAATGCTACGGCCCAGAGTGCTTCTTCACCGGAGCCCCTACCGACTCACCCGCAACAAAAGGCGTATGCACAGCCACAGGAGGCTACATCGCCGATGCGGAGATAAACGAGATTATCAGTAACTCCAGCCGAGTCAATCAGCAGTATACCGATTCAACCAGCCATAGCAGTATCCTGGTCTACGATAATGACCAATGGGCTGCCTACATGAGTCCTGCGATCAAGGCCGCGCGGAAGACTCTCTATAAGAACTTGAACATGGGCGGGAGCAGTGATTGGGCCACGGACCTGCAGGAGTACAATGATCCGCCCAACAATGGTACTACTTGGGCCGACTTCAAGGAAATGGTCAACAATGGCGAGGACCCATGGGAGGTCGAAAACTGAACCAGCGACTAGTTGGATGTGCGTTGTATGGACCAAGACCAACTGGCCGTGGATGTTTACAACATGCCACCATGGGAGCTGAGAGGGGATGGAAAGCTATCACGCATGGGCTGACGCAATTAATGTATATACGAAGATATATCGACCTAATAAGACTAAGGAGAAGGTGGGCCAAAGCTTCTCATTCAATCGCGCACGTCATTTAGGCGCCGCCATAGTCAAGCTGTGGGATCTTGCTGAATACTGCTAACAACAGTCCCGTAGATTAGACTGATAAAAGTTTAGCCTCGTCAAACTCCGCGAATATAGAATTTCCAGCTTTGGTGATCAAGAGGCGCTACTTGTTTAAACCAATGAACAGTGATACAATCCAGACTACCAGTTCGTCCACTAAGCACATGCTTATTTACTCGCCCGTAGACGCCCAAAGCAACAGGTGGGGTCAAGATCGCCCAACCCCAGCCTCACAGACCGACCTAGAAGCCCCATCCCCAAACCTTAATGCTGCGGCAGCTGGGTTGATGTACATGCAGCATCATTATCTGCCTATCTGCCCTATGTACGGAATCAACCATGGGCAGGCGGGATTGGGTTCAATGTGTGCACCGCTCGAATAGGCACCCCGCTGGCTTTGACTGTTGCCGGATTCAGCACTCGCCCCTGGAATGTGCGCGCGGCGGTGATGATGATGCCATAGATGTGGTCTAGCGAATCTTGTAGACGAGGTGTTGGATAACACGTAGCTTTGCTTTCGCTTTGCGACTGATTGGTGGACTGTAGATTGGGATGCCTCCTGCTTGTATTGGAGTTCTGTGCACTCTCGCGGTGCATGTTGTGCTAATATGTTTGGATGTCGGAGAACCCCAGCAACATTAGTGTCGAACTTGTTGGGTTTAGCGGTCAGTCCAACGAGCGTGAAAGCTATTATGCAATCAATCAATATTGTATGCGTTTGTTTGACGCCCTAGAGGCACTGCCACGTCGAAATATTTTACCCATTGCACAAAAATGTCGAAACCACATTTTGGTTAGGCTTGGTATGACTGATGACCTGATAAGATCTGCGTGTCCTGTAAACAGTGGGCTCAGTCGAAGTGGGGGATAAATATCAGATAAAGACGTCCTGGGGAGAATTGAATTGTTGAATGAAGGATATCGACGTTGCGATAACATCGCCGGAGCTGAGCCGTACCCGGACTTTCGTTCATCTGGTAACAACCTCAAGTCAATAGTTCAACATGTCTCCTCAAAGCCCCACCCTATCGCCAAAGCCAAAGAAGTCGGGGACCGTTGACGCGCAAGCTGTGAAAGACTTTTTTACTCAGCTGAAGGTGTTGGCTTCTGCTGTGGGATTTGATGCCGTTGTATCCATTCATAATGAAAACAACAAATTGCGCGACCAGGTATCAACCAAAGACCAGGAGATTGGACGACTGCAGAGCGAGATTGCTGCGCTGGAAAGGCAGAAGACCAAAGAGTTAAGAGAGTTGGCTGAGACCAACAAGGAGAAGATGAACGAACGAGATAAAACGAATGGAATAGCGCTCAACGTGATGTTTGAGCATAATGAGAAAGAGAAGACCAGCCACAAACAAACTCAGGACCGTGTGCACTCTCTTGAACACACCATCAAGGAAAGGGAGACGCTCATTTCCCAGCAGAATCGAAACGCAGATGAGCTCAAGGAGCAAGTGGACAATCTCAAATTGGACAATGCCAACCAGAGAGGACAGCTGTCAAAGGCTCAAAAGGACTACAATATCTTGCAGCAGCAACTCAAGGAGAGAGATGCCACCATTGACACGATGAAGGCGACAGGCGCAGGCTTGGAAGGGAGATTATCCGCCTCGAAGAAGAAGGTCAAAGAGATGGAAGACGAGTCACGCAAGCTGCAGAAGACGCTGGCAGAAACCAAGGCACACCTGGCGAAAATTGAAGGGTTCGCCGCTGGACACATGGAAACCAACGAGGATACGTTGTAAGTGCATACGATTGGTTGGACTTCCAATGCGACACACTAATCTCGTTAGGATTTCAAACTTCCTGGGGCTCTGGGAATATGCGAAGACTGAACTGTATTCGCAGCTGAAAGCGGACCTTCCTAACGATGCTCTACGCGTAAGTACTCGCACTGTTCCATAATAGAGGAACGAAATGGGGATTGACAAACCAATCGAATGGCAGAACCTCACAGCATGGGATAAACTTCGGCAGACTGAACTGGCTCGTGAGAGCCAAATTCCCCTCCCATGCTCCAACACGCCAGCGGCAAAGCAAATGCGGCTTGGTTTCATCCTCGCCGTACTGGCCCGAGAGATTGACAAGTACATCTTCCAGCCAACATTCATCGCAGCAGCGAACGAAGACAACGGACTCCGAAAAGCCCTCAACAACCAGGCTGCGAGCAACAGCGAAAAAGAATCATTTTGTCGATCAGTTCTCTTATCGATGGATAGAGATACCCAGACAAGGGCATGTTTGGAGAACGTCCAGATCGTGGTGCGAAATGTGCTCGCATACGTCGATGCACTCCTCTCCGAAGACCAACGCTACACATTCCATAAAAGCCTCAACAACGTCGTGCAGAAGGCGTCTGAAATTTGGAAACCCATCCAATGCAGCCGCCGCCGGTATGAGCCAGATTTCGAGCCGCCTCTAGCTGACGACGAGTGGTCGCCGTTTGTATTTCCCGGGTCTGATAAAACAACTGCGGAGAATGGTGCCAGCAAGAAAACCGCAAACTGCCATTCGATTTCTGTGTTCCCCCGTCTGTCAGTCATAGAGAACGAGATTAGTATCGCATACACCCCTATCTACCAGTTGAGAAACTCTCACGACCAGTGGGTGGCTGCGAGCCGGGAGATGGTCCAGGAGCCGTCCAGTCCTACGATTGGGCGGGGTTTCTTGCGACGAACAATTGCAAACCAAAAGAGTCTGACTATCCCGCACGGAAGTTCGAAGAAGGGTGGAGGATAGAATGTGGAATGCACGATAATGGGGTTTGCGAGTTGAGCACGTGATGAGTGTATCTTGGTGGCTTCAATTGTCCCATGGTCAAAGATGCTGTAGACATTGAACCAAATGGATATATTGTTAGTGAAATTGATGAAATCTCTGGGAGTGGAGGCTGAAGGTTTCTGCATCATATCGGATACGTAAAATAGTAGTCAGATGATATGTGCTCTTCCAATTGCGCTCACTGGTGTCTACCTTTGGACTCTACAATGTATATTCCCCAGATGTCTCTGAGACGAAAGGTCCTGTCACATGGACAAAGTATAGGCTGGTGATATAGTTGAACATAGGCTCTTCGATGAGTCTATCAGCGGTTTTCATTTCTACCTCCCCCAATTAGCATGCACTATCGTTCTATCTGTAAGCTGATCAAGAGAATCTCCTGTCCATGGCCATGATATCTTCTCATATCGACCAAATCAGCTTCATTCTCTTTTGAAAATTCTAGTCCACACACGCCTTCTATTCGAAATTTTAGCCCAGTATCAGACCGACCAACACGGAATTATCCGCATATGGAAAAGCAGCGTTCAGGCCTTTGAAGCCAAAACAGAGGGTACCTCCCCTCCAGCGGTTCGGTTGCGCGCTGATCGCAGAGCCCCTTGAACCCCGAACTGCGTCTCGATGCCCTCCACGCGATGCGTCGAGTTGATGTTCTTCACGAGAGTGATTTGGAAACATGTGGCGCCGCCCTGTCGTGATGTGATGGTTGAGGAGGCGAGGAAATATTCCCAGATCTAGTTTGTTAGCCACAACCCAAGATATAAGACAGAAAAAGAAGGAAAGAAGAGGGACGAGGGAGGGAAGTAAGGAAAGAAGGAAGAAAGGGAAAAACTCACTCTGAACCACCGCTTTCCATAAGCAGCCTCCACCTTATCCCGATTCCCTAGCCAATTCCGATACCACCTCCAAATCGTAGCCGAATAGTGCACACCAACAGTATCCACAGCCTTGACCTCAAACCCAGCAGCCTCCAACTGATCAACAGCCCACGCTAGCGGCGTGCTGGCATCCGCGCCCGGAAAGACATACTTATTCATGAAGAGACCCCACACGAGATCCTCATACTGCCAGCACCTCCGCAGACCTGAATACTGCATATAGAATACCCCGTCGTCATCCAGCATATCATACACATACCGCAACCAGGCGCGGAACTGCCGCACCCCGACATGCTCTGACATTTCGAGGCACGTGATCTTCTTGTACCCGCCGGTCACCTTCGGTGCATCGCGGTAGTCGAGACACAGGATTTTGCTCTGTGATGCGCCGACGCGCTCCAGTGCTGTGTTGCCCCAGGCGGTTTGGTTCTGCGCGAGAGTCACGCCAGTGACGTGTGCGCCGTAGTGCTGCGATGCGTACTTGGCGAGTGAGCCCCACCCGCAGCCGATGTCAAGGAGTGTGTCGCCTGGTTGGAGGCCGATCTTCTCGCAGACGACGGCAAGCTTGTTGCTTTGGAGCTCTTCGAGGGTCTCTTCGCGGTTTGGGTCGCTGATGATTCCTGATGTGTAGATCATGCTCGGGCCGAGGAACCAGCCGTAGAAATCGTTGCCGCGGTCGTAGTTGTCTCGCGTTTGGCTTTTATCTTGGAGATGTCAGTTATTGAGCTGTGGTCTTCTTAGAAGGATATGGAAAAACACACCTTGGGCACGCGTGTGGAAGATAAGTGCAGGCAGGAACCGAAACAGAAATTGCTTGTACAGCCCCATCGTGAAGCGGAAATTAGCCCAGTCGTGTCTAAACTCGAGACACTCGAGCGCGTCTCCGATGAAGTCGACCTCGCCGTCGAAGTACTTCTCGTAAAAGGTTTCCATGGGAATGCGGTTGCGGCCGTGGTACCGGGCCCTGTCGACTTCGCTGTGGAAGCGTAGGTAGTGCTCTACTGGGCGGCCTGCGTATCTCGCTTTGGTGTTTTTACGCGGTGCCATGGCGGAGGCGACGGTCCAGAAGCCCATCAGGATGGGAATTGTTGTAAAGACGGCGAGGAAGAGCATCGTCCAGATACCGCCTCCCAGGGAGTATGAGAAGTAGCCTGGGACGGCGACGAGGGCAAAAATCATGGGGGCCAGCGGGAAGCTGTCGTTGCCGCCGGAGTCGGCTGGTACAGGGCCATTTTTGATCGTAGGGTACTACCAATGTCAGTGGTTTTGGTTTGTGCAAGCTTGATGTCCAAGGAGATATACATTGGTCGTCCGCACACCGCAGTCCTCCGCCGGGGTGGTACATGCCGCAGGCGGAGTTTGGATGAACTCGAACTTGTCGGGATCGAGGTTCGACATTGTCGTGAGATATGCCAGACGGATTCAGCCGAGTATGGCGTCCGTTCAGGAGGAAAGGAGGTTGAAGACAAGTGACCTCGAGTGAGTGGGTGTTTAGAAGAGTATGTGATGCCTCGGATTCCGGAGTCCTCGGGTCCCGAGATCATCTGCAAGGGCGATTGCCTTGGGTGGATTATCTGATCTGTCGATGCTGATATAGCCCTGCATATTGTCCGGTGAATATTGTGTGCTACAGCAGCCTTAATCCCGATTCTCAATTCGCTAGTCGAGCTATACCTAGTGCTTCATACTGGATCATCTCCAGTATTACATGAACTGCACTTATCGACGTGAAAAGTAATTACTCAGGGGAAATTCATCCGATCGCTGTATTCGTAAATGGCCATACAGGGATCGTTCGGCGGAACATGACTAATATCATATTATGATCCATCTTACAGCAGTATAGGCTCCATCAAATGCCCACAGAGCTCTCCAAGCTGCCGATCTCGGGCTCCGTGGGACCCGAAACCTTGTATGACAACAAGACCGCTTCTCTGTGAGTGAAAGTATTGCAGCTTACAGTAATAACCCCATGCTGCTAACGCATCACATCTTCTCTGCGATAGTATCACCAGGACCTCCAGAATGAAGGAAGAGTGGTGTGAGTTGATCGGAAAGTCAGACAAGGCGATCATCAGCCCAGATCATTATTTATGAACTGCTTTGATGTGTCAGCTGTACTGACACATGACACTGCACATCCACTAGTCCTATTCAAGTCTAGCGGATATCTGCGGACGCCGATCATAATATATAATTGGTCCATTATTTGTTACCACCAGGGATATACTTGCGATCACATGCAAATCAATGACGATTTTCTTGATATTCAACACAACAACACAACTTCAAGAGTCTGAAAAATAAGAAAATAAGAATCAGAAGAATGCAGTTCAGGGAAATGGGTTCATCATTACATTAATCACATAATTAGGAAATAGGTCGTTACAAAACTCTAAACATCATACCCGCGTCAAGCACGCTGCCATCAAGACAGCCTCTATACTTTCGTTCATGATCACTGGATCCAGCCCATCTTTATACCTCCTGGTGGCTTTAAACTTCCTGGATTTCCTTTGTTGGTGCAGTAGACGGGCGCTCACTGCGCAGAGCAAGGAATGATTGGATGGTTGTCACTGTGAAGAGAGCACTACATCCATTGTTAGCTGTGTTTCTTGTGTCTTTGGATTTCTATAGGGACAGAAATATGGTATGGAGAGTGGGGTGGGTGCATACAATTCGAACGCCCCAAACAAGACAGCAACCTGAGAGGCATGGCAGCCGGCAAAGTTGCACTGGTCGGCAGGAAGAAGCTTGGTCGCGAGCGCGATAAAGGCCGCCAGCCAGAGCAGCGTGGTCAGGGTTTCGACGGCGGGGATCACGATGTGCTTCGCGGCGTGGTCGAATCGCACGGGGGCCAGAGACAGGTAGGGCGTCGCGAAGAAGGCGGACCAGATACTGACGGCGAACATGTAGATCGCGATGTCGTCGAATTGGTATGCAACGAAGACTGGGTGAGTTAGTGGGGTCTCTCTCTAACCACGTCAGAGGATAGAGTGACGTACGGTAAGCAGTCAGGCCGAAGACCACCAACGCAAATAGCACCTGCGTGATGCGCAAGATGCTTCTCCCGGGGATGTTGGACGCCATTGTAAAGGTTGTGAACGGGGTGATTATTGATGATAGGATCGAGCTTGCGGGATAGATGCGTAAGTTTGGGACGTAAAACAAGTTAACAAAGAAAAGTCGTTATGATAATATTCATCTACCAAGCCATTGAGTCTCCAGAATGGGTCCAAAGCTTTATATAAAAAATGATAGCTGTTGTATGAGCTGGTCTGCAGATACACAGACCCGGCCTGTGATCCTTTCACATGCCGCCGATCCTCTACCGGAAGGAGTAGGGTCTGCGAATATCGACAATTATTGCCAGCCAGCTAGCTAGCAGATCAACTACAGGAGACCATGGATATAGTTTAGCGGCTAGAGTTTTCCGCCTGATGTACCGGGCTCGCACTAATCTTGAGATTGCGCCACTCGGGATGGGGCACCAAGGATTGACCCTGAGACCCTGGCCGAGTCGGTTCATTCAATCTCTCCCTCGGCCTCTCCGGTTCGGAAAGCCGTCCGTTTATCGCTGGCCTTATCGGGCCCTCTCTCCCCTGTCTCCGACCCCTGTCAATTCTCCCTATCGATATTACTGTTGGCCCGATCGAGTAATTGCCGAGGTAGACCGAGCCGCTCCGGGCTCCTTTGCGACATTTACCATTCAATAATCTCTTTCAGGGATATCATTCTTTTGATTTTCTGATTTTTGTTTATCCTTCTATTTCCCGTTTGGTGACAGTCTATTACTATCTATAGGACACAGACCCCAAAGTATCTTATATCTCGGCACATGTCAAGAGACACTAATTTGAACTCGTGGATCATGCATAACGTCACCCGATGCCCGGCAGATGAGTCACCGTGACATAAATATGATTTATGCTGCATGCACTCGCAAGCCCTACCTCTTGGGTAAGATGGCAAGGATGCATGCAGAGTAGCCACTCCGTCAGATCCTTCCCTGTCTAGTGTATCAACTGTCCGTGATGATAACGCATGGTCTTTTCAAGCTGTACCAAGCAACTGCCTGACGATGGATCGCCACGAATCACGATTCTAACTCGCGTCTATCGTGAGCCCATCATTTGATCGCTCTGGTCGATCGGATTCCATCGATCGTTCTAGTTCACTTGTCTTCCGTATTCCGCCGTGCAGGCTGTTGTGGTCGCCTTTTTATGTTTTCGTCATGCTGAATATCAGCTGTAGACTGGTCTCGATCTTTCGGACGTCGAACACAAGGGTATTGTGTCATTGACCACGCTGATATGACGCGTGTCATGCCACCGTGGTCGCTCTATCATCGGGTTCTGTGTCGTTGGGATGATCGAATACTACTGCTGATCATCGGATATTCTAGGATTCTGAACTGGTTTGCAAACTGTAGTTTGCTGAGGTCGAGAAGACGGTCTTATCAATGTACTTCTTGCGCTGCGCTGTGATGTGTCGGAAATATGGCGGAGATCTCTCGCTATCATGAGCGTCTCCATTATAGCCCTGAGCCCACTTGGTTCGTGTCGGTGGGGCTATCTTCGGTCCAGGGCGATAGGGCACAGGATATTGTAATCTAGGGTCTGATAGCTCTTCCACATTGGTTCTGCACCGCTATGAACAAATCAATATTAAACTCTATAGTTGATGGCATCTCCGCGGTTTGATTTATTGAAGTAGTGGGACTGTGAATCAATGTGGGGTCGAAATAGGTATTCTGTTTCGATATTACCGTTGATTCACTCTCTTGATTCGGTCAGACGCCGAGGAATTTGCCAGGGTGAGGTACGGGCGTCGTTCTGCTAAGGAAAATCTTCGGGGTTACAGCGCATCAAAACCTTTGTGGCAAAGAATACCGCTCAGCTACAAAAGATATCTAGACACTTCTGAGCTCTATGGGTACCCTTATATAGCCAATCTTATATTGCGACAATCTTTGATGAATATTTGCGCTTTAGTACCTGCTCTAGCTTTTATCTCCAGCATTTTCTCAGATCCAGCTACTAATAGCGAGTTTATATAGTGGGTGAATGTTGTGTTGTGAGTTCTCCTTTAAGATATAGGGCTAGGGCTAAAAGGTCGATATTATGGGCGAACTGCGAAACAGCTCTTACAGTTAGACCAGAGTTTAGATAGAGCTAAATGTAATTATCAGCAAAATTAACATCATTTCAAGTGAGAGAGACTTTAACTTCAAGGCAAGGGAAATATCATTGCCTGCGTAGTGGAAAGCAGGTGTCGATATATATAGTGGTCGTGGTTATCCATATAAGCACTTAAAAGTCTGTTAGTCTGTTCGGAAGCCTATGATTATACTAATCTATTCTAAGGTAGTATAGATCATGGCTATTTTAGTGATATACCTATTATTCTATAAAATGTTACGTACTAGCTGTGCAGTCAGCGAAACTGTCTGTCGCTCACTGTCGATACCAAGTCTCCGCACGTGCGCAGATAGCCCCAACCCACTCTACTTGACCCAGTCACTGGACACAAACATCACCAAGTTAGTATAGAATGTAAACACCCTCTTTACAAGTGAAAGAGTACTTGTGATTTAATAAAGTTATATAAATACCAGACCTACTCATGTGTTGAATGGGATTATGCGCGACCCTCCGCGCACTGCTATCATCTGACCTCCACCATCCAGATGACCGTATCTACATAGCAGCCCAGATGACAACCATGGCTGACTCCCCAACGAGGATAAATAAATATGTGTCCTCCAGTACCAACTTAATATTCCTCAATATTTTTTGCACCTATCCCAGTTGTTACATCCACCCTATACTATGAAAACTATCAGCCTTGCGACGCTCATCCTCGGTGCATCGGCAGTGCACCACCAGGCTACATGTAGGTTTTGTCTCCATCCAAACCACATTAGGCTGAATGGAACAACTAACAGAGCTTTACCAGCGCTGAAAAAGACATCGGATAGCGCCAGGATCGAGCCCCTGAGTACCGATCAGTCGGTTTTCAGTCCGTTGGACGTGGACGACAGTCGTGAGTTTCCTTTCCTATCCTTATCTGATCCACGTTTTCTCCAAACGAGGGTTCGAAGACTGTTTATAATTGATCTGACATGTTCAGGCTGCTATGTGTGCTCCTCGCCTTGTTCGGGTGCTGTGTGCTGCCATGGGGCTTTTCCGCAATGTTGCACTGATGGCGCGTATTGCTATTGCTGTGGGGATTAGTTTGGGACTGGGTTGGGGGATTATCTATTTTTGATGGTTATTTGTTTGTTCCACTGCTGAGATGTTGCAGTTCTGTTACTTTTTTTATTTACTCTCTGCTAGTTTCAAGTTGGTTATATAGAATGATTTACAAACCATATGGTATACACACTGACCGTCACTTGTATCCCCACACTATACCCAGGAGCTCTGTGAATGATTGGATAGTGCATCTCGTTCTATGGCTGGCATACGTACTAGTAAAACCCTCTTTTCTATTTTGGATGACCACCACATTCCGTGTTATGACTGTTGGTTTTGTAGGTGGCATTTGCTAAATGCTAAGGCAACTCTTACTATCTATCAATATCCACGGATTGCTTGATCAGGGGAAGTTGCGACAGTCACTTCTCGTAGAAAGAGTCACCTGACTGTATCTGTTGTTCTGTGAACCCCCCTGCCTCCATATCCTTTTCTCTTCTCATTCTCTTCTATTATGAGAACTATTGTTTCTAGTGAAGATGATTCTATTTTGATCATGTCTTTTTTCATCTGATAGCGATGCCATGGTCATGCTTCTTTTAGGTCGGGTATGGGAGCATGAAACCACCTCCTGAGAAACCATGGCCGACACGAGAGGTCTAGAGGTTTTTGAATGATGCCAATCGACAGGCGGTAATGTGGGCTGCCAACGACGTCGTTGAAGGGGCGGGGATATTCCAGAATCGGTCATATTTTGCGCACTTGGCCACTTGTATGGAAAACAATCCCATGGATGAGTATCAGGCCATGACTCTGAGACAGGAGGCTTTGACCACCATGAATTGGGGTCCCGCCATGACCTCTCTACGGACTTGCAACAAGCCCATGATGGCTGGGCGGTATTCTACATCTATGCGTTAGAAAAACATGGTAAAAAGCCGTCTACACATACGTACTGGCTACAATGTAATCCACACCACCGTGCCATAAAAACAATGCACCAACCAGAACTGACGGCCTCGGCCGTATGTGAAGTCAACATATATTCTTCAAATTATGCTAACAACCTATACTAACTGCGGCCCCACACCAAGGGATTCACCTAGAGAGTAACCGTTCGACACCCGACAACAGCACGTCGGAGGGCTCGAGGAAGTCTGCACCAGGCCTGCGAGCTGCCCGACCAAACGGGTACACGGTTCCTGGGACATCAATCGGTCTGACCCGAACACCTGCACGTCTAGCCCAGTGGCGCTCGGGAAGACGAAGGCCCAGACATCGCGCTTGACGGGGTATCATGAATGGGACGCAGGCGAACGCTCCCATGGTGACTCCTGCTGGGCAGCGTGTGACGCGCGCGGAAGCACGCGCGAAAACAATGGAAACCACACCACAGGGAGGGATGTGCGCGTCGCCGGCTGCCAGCATGGTGGCTACAGCCGACCTGGCACGATCAGACATTTGAAACCTCCTAGGCGGTCCCGATCCAATTGCTCCCCCCGAGGGAGGGAATACACACCAACTGCCATCTTCGCAGCTCTTCCCACGCGCGTCGATTGCGTTCGTCATAGGTCATACTTCGGCAATGAACATGGACCGCTTTCCCAAGACGGGGGCCGACTGGAAAATGGTTGGTGCCTTCCCGAGGCCGTACGGGTGTCTCTGGGAGCCCCCCGTCAGTTGCTCGGCAAGCTCATGGTCACAGATGACCCCGAGCGGCGGGTGAAATGGACGGATATCGAGGAGGAAGGCGGGTGGGCTGCCCAGAGTTTTTCTGATGTCCGCCAGAACAGAATCTATCACCCGTCAGTAGGACGGTATCAAGCGTCTACTCCCAGGGAGGTTAGTGCACCAAAGTGTTGTCGTGGATCACCTCGCTTCAATATCTCATTGATGGTATGGAAATGTCCCCACAAGGGGCTAGGCTTCGGTTGGGGCCAGCCGGCGTGCTGTCTGATGCGAAAGTAATGGAGCCTTTCGAAGAGGGCAGCCGCTAGGACAAGATAGTCCCTATGATAACTCCGATCATGTATAATTCATTCAGCTAGGCTGTTGCCAGGGATAGAACCGTGTGTTACTCGACTTTGGTTTACAGGTAGATATATAGATAGATGGAGGTTCTTCTCATGAGGGCTACATATCTGGGCAGTACATACACGTATGCAGATTACAATAACTCGTCCTCAACGGGCGGTAAGCCAGGAGAGGTAGACCGCCTCCTACATCAGGAATTTGTACCAAGCTCGAAATATTCTATGCTCGATTCTGATACGATGTATTATCGACACTGCTGAGGTAATATAATAGAAGGCGGCAGAATTCTAGCATAGTGTATTATATACCTATCGATACAGCCCATACATATTAGCGAACCACCATTGTCAGTGCTGCTTGGGTCATAGAAGATATATACCTCTTCCTGGAAGGTGGTGGTGGATGTTAATTCTGATGGTGAGGCTGTGGCTAAGCACTAGATGTTGCATATTGCGCCGACTAACCATCTTTATACTAATCAGGCTTGGCATGGTTCGGCAATTGAACCGGTATCAAATGTGTTAATTTGCTGCTTTCTCACAGACGAAGTTGTGGTTATGATAGCGATTGGTGCAGAATCTGGTAGTGACATATGCAGTTATTCAACGGACGAGATTCAACTCCTACAATGTTAATGGTGACATGGTGTTGGGTGTATGGATGCTGCCTCAGGCAGCTCCTCAAAGGATTCCTTGGATTCCAGGCCCACAGAAGCGTGACTGGCTGGTTCATTGTGGTGGCGCTGTCAGATGTCGATCACTTCCTTGTTGTTTCTTCTTCATTCTTTATCGTTGTCTTTCTCCGTGTTTTTTCTTGCCTTGTTCGTGACAAATCAGATAGACATAGCAGGGAGTTCCTTTTAGAGTTCTCATGGACCATGGCAAGTACTTGATACCCCATGAAGTATCGGAAAATAACTGTTGCTGTAGTGGAGACCGTCAACCGAAGGGACTGGAATGCGGCGCCAGGACCCACACGGCAAAGCCCCCGTTTCCCTGCGAGGCTGGAGCCCCTAATATCGTCGGGAATAACAACCAGCCTGATTCCAAACTGTCCTTAACTCATGTTGCAGGTGTCAGAAGATCATCTCTATTGTCCAGCTTCCAGCAGAGACATCTCCACGAGGACAACTGAATGCGCTGGATATATCGGCTGGGATGACGTTATAAACTCGCCAGTTGCTCCACCGTCGGTACTGGCCCCGTGACCGCAGATTCTCCGCCCCTGCCGGCTCCTCATTCTATTCTGGTCTTTATTTTACTTTATTGTATTTTATTGGCTTTATTGATTTCGATTCTTGTTTGTATTTGTATACGCTGGGATTGAGAATCCCTCCCCTCAATATGGCCATCCGGCTGTCGCGACGTTGGATCACGGCCCTCATCCTGTTGTGCGGCTTTACCGTCACCACCACATTCCTCCACCTGGGCCTCAGCGGCTCCTCCCTCATCCCCTCCGACCTCTACCACCATGTCACCCCCGAAAACGACGGCCCTCCACCTCCCGACTATTGGGAATGGGAGACATTCACGCGGTTTGCGCCCGCGCCACGGACTCCCCCAGGCGCCGGCGCCAGCAACGAGAACCCAGATGACCACCTTTGCGACTCCTTCCCGACCGAAGTCCTCTCGCGCGTCCAGGTCGTCCTGAAGATGGGCGCCTCCGAGCCCGCCGACCGCCTCAACCCGCAGATCGAGACCGTCACCCGCTGCATCAAGAACCTCCTGATCGTCTCCGACCGCGAGGGCGAACTGCGCGGTCACCGCGTGCACGACATCCTGGCCACCCTACCTCCCTCCTTCCGCGTGAACACCACCGACTTCGACACCTACGAGGCCGCCAAGCGCGGCGACCCAGCCTCCATGGCTGATACCCAAAAAGGATGGAACCTCGACCGCTTCAAGTTCCTCCCCATGGTCGAGCGCGCCTACGACGTCAACCCCACCGCGCAGTGGTTTGTCTTCCTCGAATCCGACACCTACGTCGTCTGGGACAACCTCTTCCGCCTCCTCGACCAGTTCAACCCGGACCGCCCACTTTACTTCGGATCGCCGTCGCCCGGTCGCGTTACCGGCGAAGGCGAGGTCACCTGGTTTGCGTATGGCGGTGCGGGCATCGTCCTGTCGGCGGGCGCCATCGACAAGGCGGTGGAGCGGACTACGGGCGCGATGGGGGATCTTATCCAGCCGTCGCTGAGTGTGCAGTTCGAGCAGATCATCAAGGAGGACTGTTGCGGTGACTCGGTGTTGGGCTGGGTGCTGTTTGAGAAGGGCGTGCGCTTGTCCGGGTTGTGGCCCATGTTTCAGCCACACCCGCTTCATGGTGTTCCTTTCGACGGCGCATATTGGTGCCAGCCTGTCATCACCATGCACAAGACGTTGCCGGCTGACATGTACGGGTTCATGCAGTGGGAGAATAGTCGAGACCGATCGGTATGTTTTCTTTTTCTTTTCTTCTTTTTTCTTTTCTCTTTACTTTTTGTTCTGTTCTCTTCCTTCCTTTCCTTCTGTTTATATATTGTTAAAACCATGCTAATCCTGTAGGAACCCCTCCTCTACTCCGAACTCTACGAATACACCAAACTTGGTACATTCGACCACCGCACCGACTGGGACAACGGCGACTGGGGCGGGTGGCAGGAACCGCCCGAGGCCCCGGGCCACGCATCCTTCGAGGCTTGTGGGACCGCCTGCCACGACCATCCCGAGTGTAAAGGCTACACGTACGACTCAACCGGCCACTGCATCTTCATCCGGACAATGCGGTTAGGCTCGTCCAAGAAGTTACTCGGCACGACAGCCCGCCTATCGGCCGGGTGGGATGTGGGGAAGATGAAACAGTTACAAGAGGAACTGAACGCGGATTGTAAACGACCGCGCTGGGTGAAGCCCAGTATCACGAGAATTTTCTAATATTTATTTGATATATGGTACGATGTGGATGGATATGGATGACGTCTGTTTTCTAATTTTTTCTTTATAATGTTGGGGCGTTGGATACATACCCTGTATTTACATCATGAGTTGCACATATTCTTGCATATATTGCCTTGATTCGTGGGATACAACAATTGTCTTGGTTGGATTGGTTACACAACATGACAATGGATTGTCTGACCTTATTCTGTCGGTTCTTCTTGACTGATTCCATCTCCCCTGTATCGTCCATGAAAAGGATAATGTTTTCCTCTCCTGAGGCACCAATCATAGTGACGATGGAATCATTCCGCGTCTGGCCCAATCGAGCAAGTCCAGCCGAAAACGTCCAACTTACGCCAGAGGATTCAGGCACCGGGGGAATCATTCCGACCCCGCACGTGTAGATAAGCATCTGTATATATAGAGGATTCCTAGATCATATTCCCACAATCCGACATCATATTTACATCTACAACTTGTACGAACAAACAAGAGACAATGCCTCACCCCCTCGCCATACTCTCCGAAGAGGAGACCAATATCGCACGCGAGGTCGTCCTCGCCGCGCATCCAAGCACAGTCATTGACTTCCGGGAGATCTATCTCTGGGAACCGCCTAAAGACCAGCTGCAGGAGTTCCTGGCCCTCGAGCATGCAGGTCGATTGAGTCCGACGACGCCCCGTCCACCGCGTCAAGCGTTGTGCCAGTATGATGTCATTGGGGGTGACCGCATCCCGTCGTACGAGGAGTCGGTCGTTGATGTCGGGTCGCGACGGCGTACGCATCATGAGGTTGTAGGGAAGCAGCATCATGCTGCGCTGACACTGTAGGTTTCCTTTCATCTGATCATTCCTATGTGTTGGGGTGATTATTCAGATCAAGCCGCCGAAAAGCTGCCCAGCATGTTGGTGCTGTCGTTCGAAGTATACGACCATGCAGTGAGCGCTGACCAAGACCTTAGAAATGAGTTCGACGTCCTAGTCGAAAAATGTTTCGCCTCCCCCCTCTTTCAACAAGCCCTCTCCGATTTTGACCTCCCCCCCGGCTTCGAGGTCGTCATCGAACCCTGGCCCTACGGAGGCCGCGACCACACTGACCCGAACCGCCGCTTTTTCCAAGGGCTGTGCTTCGCCCGGGACACCACCAAGAACAACCCCGATGCCAACTTCTACTCTTTCCCGTTGCCCGTCATCCCCGTCATAGATGCGTTGACCTCCGAGATCATTCGCGTCGACCGTCCGGCCACAGGCGGGAAAGGCGAGGCGCTCGATGCGCAGACTTTCTCCCGCGATATCATCGGCCACTGCAAGTCGTCCGACTACGTGCCGGAGTTGTTACCCCAGAGAACACGCAAGGATCTCAAACCGCTCAACGTAGTCCAGCCCGATGGCCCATCCTTCCGCGTCACAGACGAATCCCTCGTCGAATGGCAGAAGTGGCGCTTCCGCGTCGCTTTCAATCCTCGCGAGGGCGCCACCATCCACGACGTATGGTACGACGGCCGCAGCGTCATGTACCGCCTCGCGATCAGCGAGATGACCGTCCCCTATGCGGACCCCCGGCCTCCCTTCCACCGCAAACAGGCGTTCGACTTCGGCGATGGTGGCGGCGGCAACATGGCTAACAACCTCTCCATTGGGTGCGACTGTCTCGGGGTAATCAAGTACTTCGATGCCATGGCGACCGGCCCTGACGGTCGCCCGCAGAAGCTCCCTAACGCCATCTGCCTGCACGAGCAGGATGGCGGTATCGGGTGGAAACACTCGAACTGGCGGACTGGCCGCGCGGTCGTCACGCGCAACCGCGAGCTCGTCGTGCAGTTCATCATCACGCTAGCTAATTACGAGTACGTCTTTGCGTACAAGTTCGACCAAGCGGGTGGTATCACCGTCGAGGCGCGCGCGACAGGCATTCTCAACGTAGTCAACATCGACGCCAACAAAACCTCCGACTACGGCACGGTAGTGTCAGGCGGCGTGCTCGCGCAAAACCACCAACATCTCTTCTGCGTGCGCATGGATCCCGCCATCGACGGCGCGCGCAACTCCGTCCACATCGAAGAGTCGCACCCCGTACCCCTCGACCAGGCCACAAACCCCCATGGCAACCTCTACCGCGTGCAGTCGACACCTGTCCCCCGAGCCGCCGCCCTCGACGCCGCGCCGCACCTCAACCGCGTCGTCAAGATGATTAATCCGCACAAGCGCAACCCTATCTCCCAGAACCCTGTCGCCTACAAGTTCACCCCGCTGGCTACGCAGACGCTGCTCGCGGATCCGCGGTCTATCCAGGCCCAGCGCGCCCAGTTCGCTCAGCACCACGTGTGGGTTACGGGGTACCGCGACCATGAGTTCTACGCTGGTGGGCGGTATACACTGCAGAGCCAGGTGGAAGCTGACGGCGTGGCGGATGCTGTCAAGCGCGGTGATGTCGTCGAGGATGCGGATGTTGTAGTGTGGAGTTGTTTCGGCATTACGCATAATCCACGAGTGGAAGATTGGCCGGTCATGTATGTTTTTTTCTTTACTTCCCACAAGTCTCCCTTTACCCTTTTCCCTCCCATACCGCTGTTCTAGAATGAAACTAACGAAACAGGCCCGTCGAAACCTTCCAGCTCTCCATCCGCCCTTCGGACTTCTTCACGGAGAATCCCGCACTGGACGTCCCGTCGGATCGGAACGGATCGTCGGTGGTGGTGGGGGGGAGTGGAGGAGGGAATTGTTGCAAGCCGGCACATCTGTAGCTGAATTTAATATAAACGATATGCATTTGGCACGGTGTGTATCCGATTGGTGGATTGTGTTTCATATTATGGAGTAGGTATCTTGCGTATATTAATTGTAGGTAATAGCTCACGGGGCGCGTGTGGGGTTAATCTACTCTCGGTTGATATTGTTTCGTGGTGACTTTCCGGCATTGGTCGTTTCACTATGGAACTATGTTTATATGGTATGAGAGATATAGGTTAGGGCTTCTCCTGTTGGTGGATTATCTTCTTGCATCGGTTTAAATCAGACACTAGTCTAATTATCTACCGCGGTAACGGTATATAACTATTATCTCCACATTTCTATGTGTGTATATATACTCCATATCCTAGCCGCCAGATCTACAGCCCTAACTAGTACCTACAAACGTCATCAGAGTCGATCACAAGTTGATCACAATGCTCTCCTTCATCCCCACACTCCTCCAACTCTCTTGTCTTCTCATCCCCTCCATCCTCCCGGTAAATGCATACCCCGCTCCCGGTGCCTGCAGCGGCCCCTGCAATGTTCACGACCCAGCCCTCATCCGCCGCGAAGATGGGACTTACTTCCGCTTCTCGACGGGCAACAAGATCTCGTATGCGAGTGCCCCTGCTGTAGAAGGACCGTGGACGGCGCTGGGGAGTGTTCTTCCTGACGGGTCGATTATTGACTTAGAAGGGAGGGATGATTTATGGGTTTGTCTTTTCCTCCTTCTTCCCTTTCCCTATCTGCCTACTCAGTAAATATCGTACTAACTGGAGAAACAGGCCCCAGATATAGCGCTTGTTAATGATGCCTACCACCTCTACTACACAGTCAGCTCATTCGGCACGCAAGCCTCAGCAATCGGCCTAGCCACCTCCCCCTCAATGGACCCAGGGTCATGGACAGACCACGGCGCAACAGGCGTCTCCTCCAGCGAAGGATCACCCTACAATGCCATCGACGCGAACCTGTACATAGACGGCCAAACCCCCTACATGACCTTCGGCTCCTTCTGGACAGACCTCTTCCAGGTTCCTATGAATGCGGATGCCACACTGTCCGCAGGCGAGCCGTACAATGTTGCGTTTGAGCCCGAGGGAACGCATCCCCTGGAAGGGCCGTTCTTGTTTAGGTCTGGGGACTGGAATTATTTGTTTTTTATGTGGGGCGTTTGTTGTGGGTATGATGGGACTATGCCGCCGGCTGGGCAGGAGTATAAGGTTAAGGTTTGTAGGTCGGAGAAGGTGGATGGGGGGTTTGTATGTTATTCTTTCTTTCTTTCTTCTTTCCTTTTCTTGGTCAACTCTAACAGAGTGGCTGCTGTTGATGAACTGATACTAATGGTATGACTGAATGAATAGGTCGACAGCGACGGCATCCCCTGCACTGAAGGCGGCGGGACAGTCGTCCTCGAAAGTCACGATACAGTCTATGGACCAGGCGGACTGTACGTTCTTACCTTGCATCCCCTATTCATATTTCTGTTGTTGAGCTAACTGAACAGTGGCGTCTATGATGATCCAACCCTCGGCCCCATCATGTACTATCACTACGTGGATACGAATATTGGGTATGCGGATGGACAGAAGCTGTTTGGGTGGAATGCCTTGGACTTTTCCAGTGGATGGCCTGTTCTGTAGTTTCATTCTCTTCTTTCTTCCTGTCTATCCGAGAAGTAAAGGATCGTTTGAGATGAGCTGATGGTAGTTACGGTTACGTGTATTAGGGACGGGATGTCTGATAAGAAATGTTATGCAAGCATCTATCTATCTTTATATCTTGCATCCATGCATCAATACTAGCCCTAATGACACTATTATAAATACTGCCTACTACTAGTGAAAACTACATAATAATATAAAATGTCCTTACTCCTCAATCTTTGTCTGACCGTCTCTCGACCCCAAGTATCTAACATAACCGCCTATGTCGAGGTACTATCAACTGGGGCAATATATAATAGAGACACACCCTTGGTATGATGGCCCTTCTCATGACATTCAGAGTCTGACTTGACAAAAAAACAGTCCATCTCTGTTAGTCTTCTACCTCATCTTGTCAAATATCCGGGCGCCTTTGAATATACTAATACTCTATTACTGTTTATAATAGGGAGCAGTAATATCAGCATCTACTAATATCTAGACATAGTTCCTATTAACCGGCCCTGATGAATATTGAAAATAGTACCTTAGTTAACTTGCGGCTATCCCAGAGTATCTTAAATACAGGGTATATACCTGGATCATTTATCTTAAGCGTGGCCGTGAGAAAGATAGTGTATTTTCTATCCTCTGACAATCACAACAATAGTAATGACAGCAGCAGCGCAGGATCTGGGGAAGACCAGGCCGTGACTAGCTGTTCAGCCTCGTTGATCCACCTGAGTTACAGCATTATTAGTGCCGTGTGGTCAACTGACTCGGCGCAGTTGCATAAGCTGAATATGGCGCAGTCAGGGCAGGTGGTGTCTGCGGGGAGTTACTCGGGGCGGTTTCTGGTCAATGGTAGCATGGAGTTTAGCAGATCGGCAATAGAAATAAGGTTAGAAGATGGGCTGTGATGTCCGCTGTCCAATTCTAGAACGGTCTAGGCTTCTTCTTTTTGTTTTTTACCTCTGGTTTGTGCTGGAAACGAAGCTTTTATGTACTTAGTAGACAGTGTATAGTTGTATACTCAATTTTCAACACTTCCCCATTCCGTTTAGCGTTCATCCATTGTTGTTTCTTTACCCACAGAGAACTTAAGCAGATTACCGAGGAGTGGCTGAGCAGAGGAGTGAGTAGCTGTATATGCATAGTGTTACTTTGTCAAAACATAATCTATTTTAGAGCAACACAAGTGGTTATTTCTTTTCTTTTAGCCCTTCTAATTGTCATCTGGTTTTACTTAGCTAATGAGAAAGTGATTTATCAATAGACTAGTAGGACACACCTTGGTACGGAGTACATAGTAATAGCTAGGGTCAAAGATGGATCGACAGCAAATGCCTAATCTAGTAACTTGTATGCTCGCACAGCCTGATAGATGAGTTGATGATCATTTTCTTATAGTAATCCAGTCGTGCTGTTGCGTGTCGAGATCCACCATCGCAGCCTTGTAATAAGCCGGTGCTGATCTTTGCTTTACTAGACAGGAGTTCTCACATTTATACTTTACTCAACATGTGCTAGGATACAACAGGCAAATGGACTTGATGATCCCAGCATGTACCCCAATACATAGCCACACATACTTTGTTCCTGGGGTGCTGAGATGTCTCTGTCGTGAAAATGACTCCAAATGGTAGAATTACTGTTCAACCATCCTTCCAGGTTGTGCTGGTCTTCATGAGGTGAGTACAAGATAATATGTAGAGTAGGCTGTGCATTCTCGCCCTCCTCTGAGCCGTAGTTGGTGTGTCTTCACTGCTGATCTGTATTCTGCCAGCCTGAAAAGTCTGCGAGTTGGCTTGATTTCTGGCGTCTGAGTTGCTGATCCATGGAGAAGAAAGGTATAAAGAGTCTATCCTCCTCGCTCGATTCAATTCCATTATCAGTTTCAGATCAGGCTTTGAGTTCATCCAGGTCCAAAACAGCATTTCTCTAGACGATCTCGATTTACAAATCCAATCCGACTGTCACAATGATCAACATCAAAGCTTTTACCCTCGCTGCCTTGGCCACCTTCTCCTTGGTGGCAGCCGACCCTTGCACAGACAAGGCATTCTACTGCTCTGATAAACTGCAGGGAATGGGTATGTCTTTCCCGTATGATCATAAATGGAGAAGATCAATTAACACATTTTAATTGAGCACAGGTGATTACGGCGCGGCCATTGACGAGGCCTTGAACAAAGCCAATCAGCCTGTTGATGATAAGACCCGGAACAACAGTCTCTTCAAATGCGACGAGCATAGTAAATTAACCTGGATGCTCACCTGCGATCGTGGCTGCACAAACTCCGTTGCATACAATCATTACTGTTAATGACTGGTGATTAGGAGATGAAAGTGTTCTTCCTGGTTGCCTTTAGTGGGCGCGTGCTGGAGGGATTGTTGTTTGCATATCACGATTTGTACTTAGACTTGGGATTTACATCTATTAGTTGGTTTTGATAACAAACTCAGCTGACTAGACTGGACCAGGCCTGGGTGGATTTAGTGAAGGCGGCGATTGTCAGTGGTCATTTGCACGGTTCCCTGATCAGTGTTGATATATCCTTTTCCCTGCAGCTTCTGCAGATTGTATTCACTCTTGATAGTCCAACTCACAATCATTGCCACTTCGTGGATTTTGCCAAAAGTAGTAGATCTGGTCAATCGCAGCTTCTCTGGTCAGCTTGAAGAGAATAACCTGTATAATATTGTGGGAGACCGACGACCGCAATAATGGCGGTACCACTCTAAACCTTGCCGGGCCTGACAGCTGTATGCACCATTCGGTTTAAAGCCCTTGCGTAACTTCCATGTCACGCCTTAGCTGGTGATGGAAGGCACGCGTCACCGCGTTAAAGCTCTGTGGATTTTTGGGGCAATAATCGTATGGGAACATTTGTGGGTAGTCCAGAATTTCGCGGCTGACTATCGGAACGTGTAAGCATTGCTGAAAATGCCATGTATAGGAAGATAGAGCGTCCGAATTACAAACCCCTGCACCTCCACAGGAATGTACGGAATCCCTCGTGCAGCCCAAACTACCTGATAACTTTGTCGACCTGGACAAGGAAACCCAAGCATCATATTGCTAACAATAGACCCATGCAAAACTTGCAAAGGTGTACAACGTGTCAACATTCCTTGAAGACCGTCCCGTCCCTTCCGCGAAATGCTTATTTGCTGTGGAGAAGTGTCTAATATCAATGTGATTTGACTCTGCGCGTGCCTGATTGAATTTTCGAAAACTGGTCTGGTCTGGGATTTCTCGGACGGTGTCTGTTTTCCTTGAATGAGAACAAGCTTGTCGAGCATGAGAGACAGTTCATGAAGTATCGACGGTGGGATGAGATGCACCAGCTTGTGTGGGAACCTCTTGATACAGATACTGAGGGCTATGTGGCGCGCTGGATGGCCTGTCAAGATGGGGGCATCCGAAATATCCAACTTAATCATATATGGACGGGATGAGCGATACAGATATTAGTCTGATCTGGCAGAATTTAAAGGACACTCAGTGACGTAGACTGTATGTATCTCTTTGGTTTCATTAGAATATGATATTGACTGTCAATATACACTACATGGATGGCCATTAACAGCCACTGCACCAAAATGCTGACCAGCAATTTGGGAGCGCTTGAAATGACGAATATCCCCAACACGCATAAAGTAGATAAGTCACAGCTTTCCTTACTATAACACCCTGTTTGTAAAACTGTAATACAGAAGTTACAAACAGAATTTTTCCAAAATGAAGCGGGAGAAGATGATGTAAAACATTCAACAAGGTGTTTCGTCCAGAGTCATATAATTTCCACCTTTCAACACCGGTGTCATATGTGCGTTGTTTAGGCAATCGTTCTAGACAGAATCATCTCAACTAACATCAGCTACAGCATACAAGTCATGCAGCATTGACGGATTGTTTAAATCAAAACCAACAGCAGCATGTGGCGTACTTCCGAGTGAGTACGCCGTCAGCACTAGCTGGTCTCTGTACAACACAGCAAGAGAGTCATCTGCTGATACAGTACTGACCCCTTCCATAGCAAACAGCGGCGTGTTCAGAGCTGCCCAAAAAACACAGTCCATGTGACAACCGCCCGACGGACAGATCAATCGTCAAAGTGATAGCTGCACCTCGCCTATCTTAACCCCCCCGGGAAAGCTAAGAATAAGCACTGCATCTACCAATAAGAAGAGCCACGCTACTTACTGCATCCGAATTAACGCCATCTCGTATATCTCCTGCGAGCATGCCGCAATCCGAGGGAATCTCAGTCGATTGGGTGTCGTTCCTCGCGGGTCGGCGTGTATCACCTGGTTCGTTGCGGCTGAGTCTGTTTATTCTCCTTTCTTTCTGCTGCTCCCTCGTGCTATGTCCTTGGACTCGCGATGTCAACCGGAGTGTTGTGAGAACGCAGTAGATCGGAGTCAAGATGGTATGAGCCTTGCAATCCAGGTCCTTTCTCAAGACTGATATCCAGATAGAACCCAAACGTGGAATATGAGTATCCCTTTCTTGAGGAAGTCTTCACTCCGCCAGAGAATTCAAAGATCGAGTATTCCCCCTGATCCCCATTGTCTATCCGCACATCCTGAGAATATTCAGCTTCATCTTCGTCCACGGTCTCAACCCCCGTGGTCGAAATGACCACCCCTTCGAGACATGGACTCATCCCAACGGGACGTTCTGGCCCCGCGACTTCCTCCCGCTGGATGTTCCCCAGGCTCGAGTCTTCGTTTACGGATATAACTCAAATATTACGAATCCGCAGTCAATGTCCACGGCGAGTGTTAAGGACCATGCGAATACCTTACTGAATTTGTTGGATATGGAGAGGAGTCCGCAGATGGTTGGTCCTCCTCTTTGCGGTTCTTTAAGGGATGCGTTCCTGTGGTTGATAAAGAGGATGGCGTGGTAGAGGTGAATGTATGGCTAACGTGAAGACTGATAGAACACACGACTGCCGAAAATCATCTTCATCGGACACAGTCTAGGGGGCTTGGTCATCAAACAGGTAAGCCATGCTTGCATCCCCTCTACGGAGCCTCCCACGACAGACAGAGGTGCTAAGAAATAGGCCCTCCTGAACGCACAAGAAGACCCCAAATACGGCACTATCCGCAGAGACACAGCCGGACTGGTATTCTTCGGCACGCCCCACCGCGGCACAAAAGGTGTCGAGCTGGGGAAAATCGCAGCCAAGGTCGCGCGCTTCGTTTCCAAAGGCCATGCCAGCAATGACCTCCTCGACTGTCTAGAGCAGAACTCGCTCTTTACCCGCCAGATGAGCAGTCGCTTTTCCCACCAGCTGGAGGATTATAAGGTTATTTCATTTGTCGAGGGGAAAGAGGTTATGCTGGGTGGGGCTGGACCGGCTTCTATTAGCCATGTATGTATATCCCATTCCAAGGTATCGGGCTGTACTAATTGTGTAGCTCGTCGTTGACGAGGAGTCGGCCGTCCTCGGCCTCCCCGGAAACCGTGAAACACGCCTCAAACTCGACGCAGACCACTCGATGATGTGCAAGGTCAGCGCCCGCGGGGCCATGTACCGACTTATCAAAGGCAACATCAAGCAAATCGCCGACCAGGTGCTTGTCACCGAACAGGGTTTTATCACCCAGCCGAGTTCGGCCGCGCCGCAGAGTCCACCTCCGCTGCCGCCTCGCATAGACGCAACTAACAGCAGTACGTCGTATCCAGCTGCTCGCACGCCGCTGCCTGGCGCCGTGCAGCCGCGCGTCACGGGCGTGTTATACCCACCCACGGACAGCGACCCCCGGTCGATTAAGGCGGCACAGTTGAAATGTGAGTGGAAGTGGGACGAGGCCCGACAGGTTGAGTATGCTCTTTTTCAGGAGCATCTGCGCACGCTGGGTGCGGACCACCATAGCACGCTACAGGCGGGATACAATCTGGCCGAAATTGATGTCGAGTCCGGTTATCTAACCAAAGGAGCGGAGTGGGCGGAATGGGTGTCCAACAATAGCGCTCGCGTGTTCGAGCGTCGCCACCCCCTCGCGATGAAGGCCGAGAGTCTGATGGGTGAGATTCTCTGCGCGCAGGGCAAGTACCAGGAGGGAGAGTCGGTCATAGCCAATGTGCTGGCCCGCCAACAGATGGCCCCTGGCGTGGGCGAACAGGACCTTGACACTCTGGAGACGCGCCGTCGGCTGGCAATGGCATATGACAATCTCGAGCGGCGACAAGAGGCGGTGCAGATGGGCGAGAAGTACCGTCAGAGTTTGGTCGCTCTGCTGGGCGATACCCATATTCGGGTCATTAAAGCGGGGCTGTATAGCGCAGAGCTGGTGATTGAGGCCCATCGCGCCGAGCATGGGGGTTCACAGATGGTGATGCGGTTTAACACCACCGTGCAACAGTCCTGCGCATCAATCTGTCAGATTGCACGCGATGTGGTCGCGCTTCTAGGTGCGCGCCACCCGCTGTCGATCTATAGTTTGAGAATCGAGGGTGCTGCACAGATGGTCGATCATAGCTGCGGCGAGGCGTCCGAAACTCTCCGCCGCGCGCTGTCCTTGGCTGAAGAAGTCCTGGGCACGGAGCACCCAGAGACGCTGGCTATTGTGGCACACCTGGGTATGTCCCATTATGAAATTTGGTCCTCTACAGCCATGTGCGTTTAACTAACAGACCAAGGAATCATGTACGCCTCACAGGACAACGACCCACTCTCGTTCAACAAAAGCGCCGCCGGCTTGAAACTCGCCGTTCCCTGGATTGAGCGCTACCTGCGATGGGCGGAGCACCGCAAGGGCCAGGGGAGCCCAGAGGTGCAGGCCTTGTTAAAAATGCTCGCTAGTCTGTATTTCGCAAAGCAGCAGTACGTGGAAGCGCAGGGATACTACGAACGACTGGAGGCGTCTCATCGGGCGAGTGGCACGCCCATGCCGGACGAGGCGGCGAATTTCATGCAGCTGTGCCGCATGAATACTCGGTATTTGACCCCGGCGCGGTCCCCCCGGGCTGGGGGGTTTGAGAGCATGTTGGCGGCCTTTCAGAAGCGTCTGTAGTCAATTATCTTTGATTTCTTCTGATTGATATGGAGTTGACATGCATGTTCTGCGTGATGCGATTTGAAGCGATTACCGACTGAGTTGTCATTTTCTGGCCAATTTTATGTTAATATCCACTATAATGTCCATGAAAGTAGGATATAGCCATGGTACTATGGAGCTACTCGTGTTTTGAAGTAACTTTGTGACCCGTGGACGGGCTGGCATGGTTAGTTAAGCTTTGATATCACTACCCTTGTGTGATGCCGCCGAGCCAATCCTTGTATCGCGGAAGGGGCATATATCTGAATATATGACGGAAGTGGAGAAACACTGCAGTCTATCGATTTAATCAGGACGTCGAGAGATGCTGAGGGTCAAGCCTTGTGGATCCTTGGCCGTGGATGGATAGAATAGTGGACAAGGGGTGGTGATGTCATGCATTATCTTCCTAACATTTGGCTCGACCACATTCTTGCCATATGTTCGTTTCGCATCAGCTATGACAGCATGTAAACTATTGTCAATTTCATTACCAAGGTCGTCTATTCGAAATTAGTACATGAAAACCGTCTGTGGCTGTGATGGCCCCCGGGGTTGGCGGTATCTCGTGTCCTAGAGCTTGTGATTGGGTTCCTTTCCGAAACATCTGGCTGTGGCGTCGCAACCAGTAATCATGTTGGCAATAGACTTTGATCTGCACTTAAACTGAGTTGTTATCTAACCTTATGTCCAGAACCGTGGGTGCAGCCCATCCTTTGCAGCGGTGTCGCCTGATGCCCGTCATCGACCAATGTTCATGAACGTACCTTTCATAGCCATCTCTAGACCTACCCCTCGAGGTGGCGATGATATATCGATGAAAGCATTCGATCCACCCACCACATCGACCTATCCCCGGTGTTCCGGTTGGCCCAGCTGGTTGTGTCTGCCATGGCGTCGTACATATGAACCCTCGAGCGGCCATTGCAGCGGGCACTGTGCTTTTCCCCGCAAGCAACCATGAAGATCTCTTTGGTAATTCTCACGAGCGTGGCTCTCGCCCACGCTGCGACGGTCGACGTCTTCCCTCGTGCGTTTCCCAACGCCCCAGACGGCTATACACCCGCCAACACGACATGCCCGGCTGTCAAACCGAAAGTTCGATCGGCGAGTCGACTCTCGCGCGATGAAACGAAATGGCTCAAGAAACGCCGAAAGGAGACTGTCGACCCGATGAAGGAGTTTCTTGGCCGGCTTGACCTCGGTCCTTTTGACGCAGTGTCGTACATTGATAAGACCGCTAAAAATGTCACCGATCTGCCTAACATCGGCTTTGCAGCCAGTGGTGGCGGTTATCGCGCTATGCTGAACGGCGCAGGGGTCATAAAAGCCTTCGACAATCGCACGGCAAATGCCACTGCAAAGGGCCAGCTCGGCGGGCTGCTGCAGTCGTCGACTTATGTTGCTGGACTGAGTGGTGGTGGCTGGCTCGTTGGCTCCATCTTTGTCAACAACTTCACCACGATTAGCGACTTGCAGAAAGATAAGCGCGTGTGGGACTTACAGACGTCGATCCTGGAAGGACCAAACTCCAAGCATTTCCAATTTCTGTCGTCGGTTAATTACTGGGAGAACATTGATAAGTCGGTCAAGGGCAAGAAGAACGCAGGTTTCGACGTCACCCTGACCGACTACTGGGGTCGCGCTCTCTCCTACCAGCTGGTCAACTCGTCGAAGGACGATGGCGGCCCGAGTTATACCTGGTCGTCCATCGCCCTGGGTGACCACTTTAAGGATGGCGAGATCCCCATGCCACTCCTTGTCGCGGATGGGCGCAGGCCTGGCGAACTACTGGTAGGCAGCAACTCGACCGTGTATGAGTTCAACCCGTGGGAGTTCGGGAGCTGGGATCCCACGATCGCTGGCTTCGCGCCGCTGGAATATCTCGGGTCGAAGTTCGACAACGGGATGTTGAACGACACCTGCGTGCGAGGATTCGACAATGCCGGCTTCGTCATGGGCACCTCGTCCTCCCTATTTAACCAGCTCCTACCGCGCCTGAACAGTACCAGTATGCCAGACATTTTGAAAAAAGCCTTGGAAGACATCCTCAAAGATCTCAGCAGAGACGACGAGGACATCGCTGCTTATGCACCCAACCCTTTCTACAACTACCGCAACTCGACGGCCACCTATGCCACCACAAATGAGCTAGACCTCGTCGACGGCGGCGAAGACGGCCAAAACATCCCGTTGCACCCGCTGATTCAACCAGAGCGCCATGTCGACGTCATCTTCGCCGTGGACTCCTCTGCCGATACCGAGAATAGCTGGCCCAACGGCACCAGCCTGGTGCAAACGTATGAGCGTAGCCTGAACAAGACCGGCATCGCCAACGGGACCGATTTCCCCAGCGTTCCGGACGTGAACACATTCGTCAACCTCGGCTTGAACAACAGACCGACTTTCTTCGGCTGCAACGGCTCCAACTTCACTGGCCCCACTCCCCTGGTGGTCTACCTCCCGAACGCGCCCTATACCGCAGAGTCCAATACGTCCACTTTCCAGTTGTCGTACAAAGACTCGGAGCGAGACAATATTATTACCAACGGTCTGAATGTGGCCACCATGGGCAATTCGTCTCTTGATGCCCAGTGGCCGAGCTGCGTCGGGTGCGCTATCCTGCAACGCTCCACCGCACGCACGGGAACACCACTGCCAGATATTTGCAAGCGTTGCTTTGCGAGGTACTGCTGGAATGGAACTGTCGATAGTCATCCGCCCAAGCCGTACCAGCCCTCGATGAAGTTAGGCTCAGCGGGCTCCGGAAACTCTGCTAGCACTAGCTCAGGGGCAGCTGCAGGTGCGGCGAGCACGGGCAGTGACTTGGTGAGCAGCGCGACGGCGTATGCGGGCGCTGCTACGAGCATCTTGGGAGGTTAGTTTTGCGATTTTATGTAGCTGGCTTTGGAGAATGTATAGTCGTGCGTTTGTTGGTGAGACATGGTCGGGTCCAAGGTTGCTAGGTACGTAGGCCAAAGTGACATGTACATGAATGATTCGCCCAGCGCCCGGTGTTCGCAGGACGCTATTCAAAGTAATGACCGGGGCGAAACAGAAAAGTCCCACTGTTCAAGTAACAAATCACACAAGGAGGCTGCCACTCTGCGGAGTAGGACGACCACGTGGCAGCCTGTTTCTAGAAGTTTTCTGTGCCACGAATCCTGTGCGCTCCACTGATGATCCGAGCCTTCTGGACGATGAGTGGTGGTGTTTGGGCACGGCCCGCAAGGGCCCATGCCGATCGGGCGCGCTGTCGTGCCGTCGCTCCACTTCTAGGATACATAGTCAGTCCCTGGCCCCCCAACAAGCCGTTGCATTCCCACACACGGCGCTCATCAATACCTGCAGAGGAAGGACAACCATGGAAAAGCATTCAACGGGCTCGGGCGTGGGCCAGCACCCGAAACTCCTCACCAGGGACGCTCCCCAGAAGAATAAACGCTTCGAATACTACGAGTCACGGAAACAAATGGCTCATGCGAAACGACGCTCCAAGGAAATAGACCGCTCCCTGAAGGAAGATGCCCGCAAGCGCCGCTCCCAGTACGTCGTCTCCATCGACGGTCTCCATGATTCCGGCCCTCGCTTCGCTCGTCAGCTTCAAATCCTCATCTCACACGGCCTCCCTCGCGACCAGCGCCTCTCCCACAAAGACAATATTCGACGATCTCTACTCCAGGCCCTGTGCAGTGCCGCTACTGCCGCCCGCGATGAAACCAAGTCTCCAATTACCACCATTACCAAGAAAACCGCAGAACAGATTCTCACACAGCTGCCCAATCCCAGCGACCTTGAACCAGGGTGGCGGCCATCCCGCGACACGGTCGCCGCAGCGCTCTCGCTATGGAGCGACGAAGGGTTGCGAGAGACATTAAAGAGCAAACGAGAGCCATGGGTACCAGGAATGGATAGCTACGACAGGTATGCCAAGCCCTTCCCCCCTTACCAGTTGACATAGGTGGTCCCGGAAGGTGTCTAACACGGGCCACGAAGCTCTGTATTTCTCCCCGAAACATGTTACTTCCTCGCCCACGTCGCCCGCATCGCAGAAGCCGCGTACATCCCAACGGATGAGGACGTCATTGCACATCGCACCCACATCCGTCCGAGGGTCCTCGATCTGCTACCCGGGCTGACCATCAACAGCTTGACGTTCCAGCCTGTGTGCATGCGCGATGTATGCAACCCGTCTCGCGGCCGCAACTGGCCGCATCTGTCTGCGATCGATGTTAATTTGTACGTAATTGATTTGAGTTGTTATGGGAGCGATGATCCCGACGGGTCGGTCGGTGGGACGTATCTGCCGTTCAAGGAGGCCCTGGTCACAATAGAAGATATGGCTACCACCCGGATGGAGGGTCCGCGGGTCGTGTTCGTGTTCGTGAACGTGGGGTGGTTCCGAGCAATGCAGGGGCGGGTCCCCTTAAGTAGGTATCTCGATGGATACCGTGGACGAGGCGGCGATGAGGCGGTCGAGTTTCTGGAGGCTCATTGTCGGGGATTAGGCCGGGACTCGAGTCGGAAGCGAAAGGTGGGTGTAGTCTGGATGGAGGATGCGTTGGATACCCGGGGTGTATATAAAGTGATGCAAGAAGTAAAGAGAGAGGTGTCTAAGGAGGAGACGTCATGGAGAAGGAAGTTGAAGATGCAGTGAGGGTGACGTCCAGCTGGTCTCGATGTCACTGGATACAGATTGCCTGAACAGGCATCAGGCAATGAGGCAGTCAGGCACCATCGCGATAAGATAAGATTAGATAAGCCATGGTCTCTTTCTCCCCGCTTGTCACATCATCTTCCCCTCACGAATATCATCCTCCTTCACCCCCGCGCACTATACTCCTATTCCATGAACAAGATTACCATGGGTTCTGTCTCACCGTCGTTTACGGAAATTCCCGTTCTAGACTACGCTCTCTCGACGCAGCCGGCGACGCGTGCCCTCTTCGTCGACCAGCTCCGCAATGCCCTCGTCCACGTGGGCTTCTTCTATCTAGCCAACGCCCCTATATCTCCGCACATCAGGGATGAACTGGTCAAGAAGACAGTGGAGCTATTCGATCTCTCGCCCGAGAAGAAACTTGAAATTGAAATGATCAACAGTAAGCATTTTCTAGGCTATTCGCGCCTCGGTGCGGAGGTTACGGCCCGGAAGTTAGACCATCGCGAGCAGTTTGACGTACGCCCAGCCTTACACTGACTTGATGGTCTGAGTCTGTACTGATTGAATACACAGTTTGCCACGGAGCTCCCTGTCCCAGGGCCAGACGAACCCGCGTATAGGAATATTCGCGGCCCAAACCAGGTACGTTGCCGTATCCCCATCGCGGATATTAAAGACCGACGGCGAACAAACAACATAGTGGCCCGATGAATCCGCTATTCCCGGTTTCCGACAAACAATTGAGGGCTATCTTGCAGAGCTCCGTCCCGTGTCCGATGCATTCGAGGAGCTCATCGCCGAGGCCCTGGGGCTGTCCCCAATAGCGTTAAAACCGTATTTTGACACCCCGCGCCAACACAAACTGAAACTCATCAAGTATCCACGCCCAACCACAGACGATGAGAGTCAAGGCGTAGGTCCACACAAGGACTCGGAATTTCTGACCTTTCTATACCAGCCTACAGCGCACCCGGGCCTGGAGGTCCAGAACAAGAACGGCGAATGGATTCCTGCTCCCCCCATGGACAACACGCTAGTCGTGAATATCGGTCGTGCGTTGAGCGCGATTACGGGGGGCGTGTGCACCGCCACTACACACCGCGTCAGTCTCGCACCGGAGAATTTCGTCGCCGGTGGCAAGGAGCTAGGACCGCGGTTCTCTATCCCCGTCTTTCAGGGTATGAGCTTGGAGCTGTCAGCTGGGGACATCACGCTGGATATTCCGAGTCATATTCGAGATCTGGTCAAAGATGACCGTGTGCGGTCGGATGCGGAGGGCACGTTTAATCAGAAGTTCCATGGGAAGACGGGTGAGGGCACGCTTGTCCATCGGGTGATTAGCCATCAGGATGTAGGGAGACGATGGTATCCGGAGCTGTTGGCCTGGGCGTTAGAACAGCAGAAGTAGTCAACAGTATATAACCAACAATACTGCAACAAGCCTCTAGATATAGATTATCTAAAGGTGTTCTAGACCAAAAATGGACTGTCAAACACGGTCGGAAAATTAAGACGAGCGGAAATGACATCCGACTTGACCGGAATATATTTCTCCGCTAATATTCCATCAATGGCATCAAGGGCATCAACAGCGTCAACCGAGCATTTTATATGAATAAGTATCACCATGATACTTCACAATCACAGAACTTCTACACAGACGAGCAAAACAACAATGTATTACTTTCTTAGGGCGCTAGCAGTGGCACTCCCCCTCGCCCAAGCGGCAGATATATACGTCTCGCCCACCGGCGCAGACACCGCAGCCGGGACAATCGACGCGCCGCTCCAGTCCATCCAAGTTGCAGTCGACCAGGCGACTCCGGGAGACACTATATACCTTCGGAAGGGGACATACGCCCCATCGTCTAACATCCAAATCACGAAGAGCGGCACGGCGTCAGCACCATACACGCTTCGTGCTTACAAAAGCGAAAAGGTGACTATCGACGGGGAGGATCTTCCTGGGTGCGTGAATACCCTTTACCTTCTACAATACTGCCCTACTGACTCAAGGTACAGCACACCCGCCGACCTAGACGCTTCTCTCCCAAACGAAGACCGCGGCATCATCCACGTCCAGGACGCAGAATACTGGGTGATTAGCGATCTCGTCCTCGTGAATGGCCCGTACGGAGTGTATGCGCGCGATGCGTCGAACAACCGCTACGAGAGCCTCGTCACGGCGAATAATTACGAGACCGGGTTCCAGATGCAGGGCGCGTCCGCGAATAACACCGTGCTGTATCTCGACTCGTACGGGAATCGCGATCCGCGCAAGAATGGGGAGAGCGCGGACGGGTTTGCTTGTAAGGAGGGGGAGGGCGAGGGGAATTTGTTGAAGGGGGCGAGGCTGTGGCATAATGTTGATGATGGGTTGGATCTTTGGTTTGTTCTTTCTTTCTATACCCTTCTTGCGCATGTTTGGTCGACCGTTGAGACAGGGCTAATTGCATGTAGGGAGTTCAAGTCGGCTGTGACGATTGAGGATACCATCTCATGGGGGAATGGGTTCAACCGGTATGATCATGCCAAAAATTCCCCTCCTAGTTGCTGTCATCTCAAAGTCATAGACACTGACGTACATAGATGGGATTTCACCCCCTTCGAAGGCGACGGCAACGGCTTCAAGCTCGGCGGGGGCGACGACGCAGACATCGGACCGGCGAACCACGTCATCACGAACTGCTATGCGTTCAACAACGCCAAAGATGGATTCACCGATAATTCACAGCCCGGAGATTTCAAGCTGACGCGCAACACCGCATGGAATAATGCTAAGGTAGGGTTCAAATTTGGGACGGCTGTAGCTACACTGACTGGGAACGTCGCGGCCGTCAATGGGGAGAAGCCGACGTCGTTGAGTGACGGGCAGGTTTCCCAGGGCAACTCCTGGGATGGAAGTGCAAACTGGGGCAATAGCAGTTTCGTCACAGTAGACAGCGAGCTGGTGAAGGGGGCTCGAGACGCGGATGGCAAGATCGCCAGCAGCCCGTTCTTGGTGCCGGCATCTGGGGAGGAGATTGGGGCTCGGACAGATTGGGCTTAATCGGAGATATTGTGGCTTGGGACATGTCATAGCGAATGGGATGGGTTATTTATCCTTCAGTGATCTTGCATATGCGGGGTACGGGGCTCAGTCTGTCAGGCGTACTGCGCCCTGCATGATCTGTCCATGTGGTGATGGTCTCGTGGGACTCCTTGGTGTTTTGGCCAGTAGTTGAAAAAAAGCAGCCACTGGATCTGGTGACATATAACCGTAATTTCCTGGAGGATTGATTATAACGACCATTTTGCCAGGGAGAGTGGCTCTTTCTATACTACACTCACCTATTTGAATTCTAGTTGTCATCTACGTATATTTACCCATATTTCGCTTTCTTCTATGATCCCTGCATTCCATTAGTCCGTTCAGAAACTCTACTATTTCAACTGATATCCTTTAACCACCATGACCCTGACCACACGAGGCAACAAGTTGTCAAGCCCTTCATCTCGGGGGTTTGCACGAAGCCACCAAATTATACGAGCGCCAACCAGCAGAGGTTTTACCGACTATTGAACACTAAAATACCGGATACGACCGTGCAAAGTTCAAGTCTCCCAATGCCCAACAAGGCTGAGTCCTTGGCCGAGGCACGCTAACCTGTGGCTCGGGTGTTTTGACCCAGGCTCGCTATTAATAACCTCGTATTAGCGACTAGTCCCCTAGACTGGGCCAACCACATTCCGGTTTTGCTGCTGATCCTGGTCAAGCGTTTGTGTTGCGAGCCTCATTACAGAATTCTCTGTTGAGGCGCAATTTCAGAGGCGAGGCTGTTCGGCGGCCGTGGAGCCTCACTGGACGGTATATTACGGGCCTGCACCCCGGACGCGACCATGTTTCCCTAAAATTCCACATCTTGGCCTGATCCTGTCCCACAGAGTCTTCAACCCTATCTTCCCTGCGCAAAATGGCTCCACGACGAGGTGGTGGTGGAGGATATTCCTCCGGTTCCCTCAGCGACAGCTGTCCTGGTGGTTTCGAGACCTGGTATTCCCAGGCCTCGATCGCTTTCCCTGCGCTCTACTGCGTGGTTTTTTTGGTGTTTTTCTTTGTGACAGGGCGTCGGGCAAGGAAGGCAAAGGCTAGTGGTCTGGCCCAATTTCTGACATATCTGTCTCTCACCTTCGCTTTCGTGTATGCATCCCCACCGAGTTTCCCTTGGATCAAAGGACTAACCTCTGTAGCCACGTGGTCCTGCAAATTGTCCTCATCGCCCTGAGGCAATGCCGCCGCATTGACTCCATCAACTACATGGCCGGCTCGATAGCCAGTACTTGGATGATTTCGTTGATGTTTTACTCTCTCTTCGTGCTCATCCTCGCTCCCATATGCAACCGAGTGAACAACGGGTCCCCCCCCGTCAAGATTGTCAGCATCATATTTCTGGCATTGCTGGGTGTCGTTATGATCGTCTACCTGTCCATCAACACCCGGCTCTTCCATGGTGAGATGACCGGTGACCACGACGTGGAGATCGAACTCCTCGTCCATAGTGTACGACTTGGTACAGCTTACAATGCGGTCGAGCTGGTCGCGATGCTCGTTGCCGCAGGGCTAATCCTGTCCGCGATGTCTCGCGCCGCCCATCTGCGCGCCAAGGTACGTCAGCTCCCAGCATCGCAGTGGAAGAGACTTTGTTAACCAGATTGATTTCAGCCCATCTTCATCTCCCTGGTCGCTCTTGTCGTGTCCGCCGTCGGCGTCGGCGCCATCAACTTGGCAACCAACATCACCAACAACTACACCCGGAGCTATTATTGGACCGAATCGGCTGTTGCATCGTACATGGCTCAGGTGTTTCTCCAATATTTCTTCTACTCGTGCGCGTTGCTGAGCGCGGTCTACGTGTGGTCGTCGGATCAGCTCGATGGTGCGCGGTTCAGCGTGCCTCCTCCGCCCCATCCTCCTCAGTATCCCGGGGACATGCGGGGTGTCTAAGGGCACTTCCATTTAGAGCATATTTTCCTTTATCTTTGATTTGTTTCTCTGCCTATACCCCATATGCATGAGGACATGTGATTTTGTCCACGATTTACGTATCTGTTTAATTAATTCAATAATATAGACACTGACATTTAATATATTGTGTTCTTAAACCCTACCCTACGACACGTGCGAGACGTACTATCATGTGGTAGGAAGAGATGTACTGTTGTGGCAATTGTCAAGGTATCTTGGTGCAGTGGCTGTCATGTACCAAATATATATATCCACACCACTTCACACACTGACCCTACTGTATGTCCTACTTTCTTTGCCCCACCATCAGAAACAACGCCCTTCAAACGCGATTGGATCCACGATGACATGCCATACAATTTAGCTGAGCTCGCAAATCTTTTCCGATGGCCGCTACAGACGGGCATCCATCCCCGTAACGCCCCTGCTCACATGACGAGACGAACCTTTATGTTCCAACTTCTTTCCCAGCAAGACAGTAAATAAATCGCTCAATCCTACCAGCCTGAAAACAGCCACCTCGTTTTTCTACGGTGATATGGGATGCTTCATCGCTATCTGCAGAACCTGGTCGCGCATGACCCACCACGAGGCACCATCTCTACCCCTCTCACGGCTTTGTTCGGAGGCTCTTCCAGTGGTGGAGTTCAGTTACGGAGCTGCCGGAGATCGTCTATGGGGTATTTGCATATGTGCAGTCACCACATATCATTGTGATGGATTTCGGCCTCAGTTGGAGTCCGATAGCATGGAGCTATCTTGAATTGATGGAGTAGGTCCACTTTGTGAGGAGGTGTGTGGAGCATACATGATATACTAGTGGCAATGCTTTCTGTGGTTGTTCTGGACTGTTGATGCGCAATATTTACTCTAGATAATTAGTTCCATCTCCATGACCAGGAAAGTGAATGCTGTGCGCCTGAACCCTTGGCCAAGCTTGCTGCCTGTTGCGGTCGACCACCGCGTGTATTGGACTCTGTAGGAACCCACACCTGCGCTGCAGGCAGGGTATGTGCATTGGTTCGAAAAGCCTGCATATTTTCGGAAAAGTGGAATGGGATGGTGCCCTTCGTATTGACCGATGAAAGGTGGAATGTGTGATAAGGCAAGATACTGGCTGTTTATTTTACTGTATATGGTAGGAGCATATGACAGCCTGCAGAATCCTGTTTCATCCTTGTTGTTTTTGCTGCGTTAGGGCTGGCTGTCACTATTCACATGGAATGTGATTCGTTAGAGAGGTGAGGGGAAATCTAATTCTGCAGATCAGAGCTCATCGTCTGCTGTCAACGGCCATGCTTGGCTCCGACTAGCTGCATTCATATGTGATTAGCGTCTGGCAGAGTTAAGGGCTGCTGACGAAATTCAGATCATCCTACTCGGGGGAAAAAGAGCAAAGGAGACAAGACATACGGACAAGGTGACAAAAGTAAGTCTTTCAGCCCGAGTAGTCAAATCGAACCAAACTACTACGGTCACGATACCAGCCAAGCCCTAATTTCCCTCTGGATGAAGATGGACTTCTGGGGTAAATCTTTGCCAACTACGTTAGTTTAATCCTGTGCCCGGCTTGTCCACTTATATTGTCTATCAGTCTCCACGCATCACACGCAGCCATAGTAATAAAAACAAACATCGATAGAATGCCCCTGATTGGAAGTAACAGCAAATCAGTGACGAATCCGCAATTTTAACAGGGCTCCCTCCACCAGCCATGCGAAGCAAGTAGAACAAGCTAAAAAAACCTGGACTGCCGATTCTTGACGAACCAGAACCTCTCATACTTCTATTTCTGCATGCCGAGGGATACTACATCCGCAAAGGGTAAACACCCCGTCCGCCCCGTTATTCCCCACAGCGGCCCGGACCCGCATCCGCACCTGTCAAACCGGTCTGGGCCTGAGGGGTATGCAGATGTGATATACCATTTCTGTCCTAGAACAATTCCATCGTATAGATGGATACGGAGTCGTCGCTAGTACAAGAGAGGTCCCATGAACTAAGCGATGGAGATGGGCTGGTCTTCGCCATTGGCTTGGACGGGGTACACGCGATAGCGCTGCTCTTTGTCGGGGAACTGCTAGGAGGAGCGGGGCATGTTTCCCCTCATTGAGAGCCTCGATGAGGTGGTATATATATACCACGTTATTCTGCCATGTGCGTTTCCGAGACAAGGGACATCACATCGAGAAAAAAAGCCACTGATAATGGACATCCCGCGCGTGTGGATCGCGGCCATCGGCCTCGGCACGTTCTTGTTCGCAAGGGCGGTTTATCGAGTCTTCTTTCATCCCCTCCGCAAGGTCCCAGGCCCTACCCTTGCGGCTGCTTCCTATCTCTACGAATTCTACTACGATGTTGTTCTCGGAGGACGCTACATCTTTCAGATCGAGAAGTTGCATCAGACATATGGTAGGTGTGTCCATGGACCGTCCCTGGATAGAACTAACCGGTTCTGATGACTAGGCCCCATTATCCGCATCAACCCCCACGAGATTCACGTCAGTGACCCTCATTTTTACGATCAGATCTATGCCCATAGCTCGCACCGTCGAGATAAGGATCCCTGGGTCGTCAACGGGTTCGCGGCCCCCCACTCGATGGTGAGCACGGTGGGCCACGACCATCACCGCTTCCGCCGGAACATCCTGAACAGCTTTTTCTCGAAGAAGCGTGTTCTCGAGCTAGAGTCGCTCGTCGAGACCAAGATCAATCACTTGATGGAACGATTTGAGGAGTTCCGCCGCGAAGACAAGGTCGTCCAACTCGACGACGCCTTCGCGGCCCTCACAGCCGACGTCATCACCTACTACTCCTACGGCAAAAACTGGGGCTTCCTTGACGACAAGACCTTCCGCTCCGACATTCGAGTCACGGTGGGCGAGCTCACAACCATGTGGCATTTTTCGCGCTTCTTCGGCTGGGTCATGAGCGCTATATTGTCGTTACCGCCCTCCGTTATGTGCTGGGTCATGCCGGGCAAGGCCATCCTCTTCGACTTCCAGAAGTCTATCTTCGAGCACTCGGCTGACAGCATGCGCCCGGGCCTCGGCAAGGGCGTCGGTCGAAACATCTTCAGCAAGCTGGCGGATCCGTCCTTGCCGGCTGCGGAGAGATCGCTGGCGCGGCTGCAGCAGGAGGGGCTTGTCGTTCTCATGGCCGGGACAGAGACAACGGGGCGTGTGCTCAGCGTGGGCACCTTCCATCTATCGCAGGATAAGGAGTTTAGGGAGAAATTGCGGGAGGAGTTGAGACAATCTGGCGCGAAGAGCTGGACGGAACTGGAAAAGCTGCCCCTTCTGGTGAGTCTGCCTCCTAACCTACCGTGCGGCCCTCTACTAAGTGTACCAGACTGCGTTCATCAACGAAGCGCTCCGAGTTAGTATCGGTCTGACGGCTCGCTTACCGAGGTCGGCGCCTACTGAAACCCTCATGTACAAGGACATTGCGATTGCGCCGGGGGTAAGTAGTCATGTCGCGCTTGTCAACGACGAAGAATAATCTGCTAACGGTTAGAGTAGACGTCCATGTCAAGCTCCACCTACATCATCCATCGCGACCCAACTCTTTTCCCCGATCCAGATCGATTTTACCCTCAACGGTGGATCGAGGCCTCGGAGCGGAACTTCAATCTGACCAAGTATCTCGCTACGTTCACTCGGGGCAGCAGAGCTTGTATTGGAATGAAGTAAGTCTTGTTCCCTCATAGATTGCCCCGTGTCCGCGTTCTAACCCTTCCAGTCTCGCGTATATGGAATTGTACATGACCTTTGCCGAGTTAGTCCGCCGCTTCGACTTCGAGATGTATGACACCACGTATGAAGACGTGCGCGTTATCAAAGATTTTGCGATCGGCTATACGAGAAACGGAGACATGAAGATCCTGGCCAAGGTAGCTAAGGCTTATTGAAGTAATCGTTGGGATTTAGGCTGTGCTTGATTTGCTGTCGGAATGTGTTAGTCGATGGTGGTATATTGGTTGGGTGAACGGGTGCTACATTCGGGGTCACGAACAAGGTATCTCATTAATTCAATCTAGTCATTACTCGTGTCATACAGATACAAAACATTCATCTAGTCGTAAAGTGCTGTGGCAACTCTTCCATCACAATACCCCACCTGTGATATATGGCGGTGATTGGCGTGCCCTAGTCTGTTTATCGCCTCGTTGCTCGCCGTTTTGAAATGTGTCTGACCGTGGCTGGTTGGTTGTCTTCCGGCACGTGTGCTCGTTTCCTACAGTTCCTGGCGAAACAATCCCCACCATCGAGGTCGAAGGAATTGTTCAGGCTGGCGGGACTAGACGCCACTAGTATGGAGGTGAGCCGCGCAGCGAAGGTGTCATAAGGCTTGTATGGGAGTTTTATCCTCCTGACAGTGGGCCATTCCACGGAAGTATTGGCATGCGTCGGATCTCTCAGCACATCCAATAGCTCGGTGGTAATTCCAGCCTCATAGAACACGATGTATTCCCGATTTAAAACGTTAGTAACGAGAAGACGTGACTAGAGACAGATTAGCGATTTGAATGGAGATAGTAGCTAACGCGATTGACGAGACATACAGTGTAAGTGGTTGGCTTGGTCAGATTCAGCGTACGATCCTGGTGCTGGGCAAGTGCCAACAAGTGACACACGAAATAGGGATCTTCGGTCCAGTCCTGTGGGCTGGTCTGGGCCAGACGTTTGTTACAAATCGCGCCGCCGATCCAGTTCAGCGTGCCATTTGGCCCGGGGCAGGGCTCGAACTGTCGTCTGCGATCCCCGTTGACGTCTGTGTAGTGTACGTATCCTACTGGTATTGGTGGGGGAGTGCCATTCGCATTGCTATGGAAGACGATATACCTAGGTCGGTGGACAGGCCCACCATGGAAGTAGAAGGACGGCCCTTTGCTGCCACCGAGCTGTTAGTCAATTAT
The DNA here is from genome assembly GCF_002847485.1 of Aspergillus campestris IBT 28561. Lineage (NCBI taxonomy): Eukaryota > Fungi > Ascomycota > Eurotiomycetes > Eurotiales > Aspergillaceae > Aspergillus > Aspergillus campestris. The sequence continues at coordinate 179,485 of NW_020194348.1, read as the reverse complement.
ACCAGGAGTGACTATACAATGCATAGGAGTGCTTACCTATGGCGTGCAAAGGGTTTTTCTCTCCCTACTAAAATCCTGATAAGACACTCGCGCTTTATGATGGCGAAGATATCCATAGCGAGTGTCTCCGCATCAGCTGCGGCCTTGGGATGAGACGTCCGCCCAATGCCATCCCCGTTGTCGCGTTGATCCGATTTAGTGTCCGAAGGAGTCGTTGCGACCTCTTCGAATCGACACCCCACTAGCTCGAGATGGCGCGACGTCCATTGAAGAGGGCTCACAAGAAAACCATTGTTTTGGCGCACGATATCGCAAAACGAACCCGGCGCAAAATCCGCCGTCATTATAACATCGATGGCATGCGTGGCGTAAATGTTCTCAGGACTGAGAAGAGGAGCGCGTGTTCACCGATAAGCCAGGCATTAATCTCTGACCGCCCTCGTCTACCACGTGACGTTTCATGCACGCTTAGTCAGGTGGTCACATCTCTAGTTGCACTTTCCTATTTTGCTATAAAATCCTCGCATAAATCTTTTGAAGTTTTCAGGTTACGTGTTTACATATGATGTCAAATTCATCATCAGACACTTTTGAGTATTGACCAGCATGTGCAGATATAATAGCTATTGATCATCACTAGATGCAGCTATTCAGGGAATGACACTAGTGCCTGAGACAAGTTAGGTTGGCTTGTCTAGAACAAGACAGGAAGAAGAATCCATTCTTTTAATATTCTTCTCAATGATATACGCAGGTGGTGACCTTAAAAAGAAGGCTAGTCCAGTTTTACTTGCAGTGACTATTTCATATGTTCCATGAACCAGCTTGTCTGTAGGCTTGATCATGTAGCTTGAACTTCCCTTGTGTGGAAGAGAGTGAATGATAACTTATTAGTGATCATATCAGCTAATTCACACGGCCTTCTCACATGATTCATATTTTCCCTTGTCTCTGCAATGTTAATCTATTTGGCATTTCTTTCATGACTGTCAGATTTATCAAGTTCATCATTATTTCCAACCATTTCATCGGCCTTTCCACACCTTGTGGTGGGGCAACCGTTGGGCAGCGATGGCAGATCCCCTATATTGTTTGTCTGTATACACAGCGTCGTTTGGATATCTTCCATCTTTTTACTTTGGTATATCTTAGCTACCGCGTCATAATATTTGATCGGCAATTTGATCGGGCTTGCTGTGACCAACACTGCATCAATCACTATGGCTCCCACTCCCTATTTCAGCAGTGTCATCTCAGAGTCCGCTTTTAAGGCTCGTTTCCAAGCCGAAAATGGGGTAAACTTCTGCCAGCTACCTAACGCATCCGCTAGTTATTGGGGACGGTTACATCTACTTGCATGTCGTGTAATACGGCGAGAACCACAGCGCCGTTTGCTTCCGATACTATCAGACTACGCAAAATCCTCTGACCTGCACCCAGAATCGATGGAGATCAGAGCGTTTTTAGAGGGTCCCACCGCAACACAAATGGCCCAAAGAGAACACTCTTTGGTGCGTAAATCTGACTGTGGCATCACTCTAGCGCAAACATGGGCGGCAATGGCAATGTTCAAAGGGAGCACGGATCGACACACCGCAGATATACCCTCTACACCGGAAAGAAATGAAATTGGAAATGTAAATGAGGATGAGCTACGGCAGTCAAAGCGTCTGAAGCGCGATACTTTCCAGCCAGACTTTCAAGACTCCAGCGGGATGCGAGTTGGTTCGAGCAGCCCACCACAGGAAGGCTTTTATAACGGGTCACCTGACGGGTCAAAAGTCTCGTCTATTGGCTATATCGATTCCGATGCACATTTCGCAAGCATGACAGTAGAAGATGACACACTGCGACTCGCGTCTTGCGTAATTCGACACATTCTCTATTTTGCCCCGCCGCAAGACTCGCCATCCCTGCCAGTTGTTGTCGAGTTTCGGGATGCTAAGAGCAGAATCGCTGCTACGACACCCGCTGAACGAAAGCAGATCATCGCGATTGATGACGGTGGCCTTTGTTTGAGACAGAAAAAGCCATATGGGGGGGTTGTGCTTGCAAAGAAGCACGTAGCACTCGTGGAGGCGAAGACGCAGTTTCAATGCCTGGAGGAGGGTAGACCAATCATTTCAGACAGGAATTTGGCACAGATGGTGTGCGAGGCCTTAGCTACCAGACTATCCAACAGACCCGATCGGTCACTACACAAGTAGGTTGGACCATATCCATGTATCGCAAATACTTGAGACTTTGGATAAATCCCTCAGGGGCCTGCCTTCCTTGAATTACCAGCTGACTATTGAAGCAGCGTCATTGTTATTAATGCCACCCAGCACTACATGTGCTTTCTCCAGATGGACATAAGTGACGATTACCTACTTGACTTTGAGGTGACGACACCGAGACATATGCTATATGTCAGCTCTACGCCCTGGTTCGACATAAGCCAAAGAAGTGGGAGGGAGAGTATCTTGGCCAACCTATGTGGAATCATGCGGCGTGCGATGAGTTTGGCCGGGGCACCCTCTTCAGAATAGAGCGTCTGATTGTATTATGCAGTACAACATGTGCCTTGTTAACTTGTTCTGTCTTGGCCACTGCATCAAAATACTCAATGGGCAATTGATTAGGCTTGATATGACTGGTATCCCCGCTGGCACCGTCCTAGCCCAGATCAGGATCCCAATGTGAAAATGTGTGCAGGTGGCTAACATGGGCTACAATTTTTAGCCATGTTACCCAGTATTTTGGCTTAAAGCTATGAGCTACTTTACTGGGTTCAATGGACACAGCTCGCTCCATGTTCAAGGGTGTTTGGCGCGCTGCCACAATTACGAAAAGCAATGCTTATAGCCTGTACCATAAACGGAGAAAGGTGACAGGACAATAAAATTCTGAGCAATTCTTAAGTAATGTTGTAAAAACATGATGAGATCCACTATAATTCAGTAGCATAACTGAATACTGAAAGTGTTCGATAGACAAGAAACAGGTGATGAATTATGAATAAAATGAATAGACGATTACAGTTAGTATAGTCCTGGTATGGTAAGATCGCTTCCCAACCTTGACCGAAGCTTTGGTGATGATATTTAGAAAATAATTCTCACAGGTACAAGGTTTATATATTACCGAAAGCATCTAGCAGTCGACGTTATTTCAAGAAGCCCCCGGGCCCATTACAGCTTTATTAATTTCAGGAAGGGACCGGTCAATCGCGCAAAAGTCCATGGTAAATTCACGTCTAATGCAAGAATCTTGTAGTCGAAGAGAAACCAACCTTATAGACATTGCTCGCAACACGCTCATTGGCTCTTCCCGCCGATAATCTCGGAAGGCATCCCGAGCCCGATCATCACTTCGTCCGCGCTATAAATGGCACCTCCCCACATGGACCCCGCGGTGAAGATTTTCCCGGTAATAAAACAATGGCAAAATCTCGCGTGCTATTAATCGGCTGCGGCGGAATCGGGACAGTCGCAGCCCTCAATCTGCAAACCGGTCAACAGGCAGACGTGTCGGTTGTTTTGCGGAGCAACTACGCGGCGGTCCAGGCTGCTGGGTTTCGCATCGATTCGTGTGATCATGGCGTCCTCGAGAACTGGAGGCCGGCTGCTGGTATACTCCAGCGACGTACCCGTTGAATATCAATAAAGTCTGATGTCGACCTGTAGTTCTGAATTCCGTACCGGATACAAGCGCTGACCCTGCCACGCGCTTCGACTACATCGTGTGTTGCACCAAGAACATCGCCGACAGCACACCCCAACTGTCGGACATCATGGGCCCAGCCGTTACGCCCGGACACACAGTGATCGTCCTCATTCAAAACGGACTCAACATCGAACGCCCAGTGCAGGCCAGGTTCCCCAGCAATATCGTCCTCTCCGGCGTCAGTCGCACCGACGCCCACGAGATCGCCAAGGGCGTCATCCAGCACAAGCAGTCTGACAATCTCAACATCGGCGCCTTCAACCACCCAACGATTGACCCCACCGAGCTCACTGCCGCAGCGGAGCACTTCGTCCGGATCTATTCCGCTGGGGGCAAGACCGTTTGTCGCCACGAGCCAAATGTGGGGTTGGATCGGTGGACCAAGCTTGTCTATAACGCTACGTTGAACCCGATCTGCGCGCTAACGGGGCTTGACACTGGGTCTCTACAGACGGATGGGCGAAGCTTGGATGCGCTCGTTGTTCCGGCTATGAAAGAGGTGGTCGCTGTTGCTGCGGCTAAGGGATATCTTCTGCCGGAGCACATTATACCTAGAACGATCGCTAGTAATCCGGTGGACAAGAAGATTTCGCCGAGTATGCTGGTGGATGTACGGAAGGTTAGTTCTCCCTCTCTCTATTTATCTATTTGGTATATTTAAGTTACTGCGTTGCTAATTGAGTCTAGGGGAATTTGATTGAGCATGAGAATATATTAGGCGAGGTTGTCCGGGAGGCCGAAGCATTGGGTATCGCAGCCCCGATGTTGTCGATGCTGTATCATCTCTGCTGCGGGGTACAGCTACGCCTGAAGAAGGGAAACTAGGGTTGGTGAGTGGAAACTCGTGTTTGCGGCCTTCGAGATTAGGGTCTCACCTTCTGGGATAGAGGCGTCCCACTCCCCTTCTTGGAAAGTGTTCACATTAAGATTCATAAGGAAGTGGCCCGAAGGCAAGGCATACGGCAGTGGCTTCTTTCTTGTAATGTACGTTTTCTCCCCCGTAGTGAAAGTAGTAAGCGGCATCATAGATCTGCCCGAAATTGTCCATCCTCTTGAGGTCCGAATTTAGGTCACGACACCTGTGACACACACCAAGGGTCTCAAACCGATCTCACGAACCAAATTCTGCTGGACACTGCATGGGGCGCTCCTGGTGGACTGTTTTCACTGGAGCTTGAGAATAGACCGGGGGGAAATATGGTATCATGGGGATTTGTGTGGCTGAGTTCGTGTTAATGGATAATGGTACTTGGTGTATACAGGAGTATCAAAATAGCCAACCCCCTAACCGTCCCTAGCCCTAGCGACACGTGAGCCCAACAACAATACTATTTATAATATTACATGATAGAGACGGTCGGTGCGGTACCTTGCATTATGACGAGTGATCGATTGATTCATTGCTGTTCACCCTCGCAATATATGTTTCTCTACAATTGGCAGCCGAGGTAGCCTCCGCGTTGTCAACCAACCGGGCCTTAATTTCAGTCCACGATAAAGGTGTGAAAGCCTCCTTCCAAGCGCCCCGTCGAGTGAGATTGGGATATTCTACCACCCACATGCGATTACTATGGGGCACGTACAATACCCTGCCCCGTTCCGATCGTTGTAACGTGGCGCATTGCCGGAAGTAGAGCACCCGGACAAAGCAGATGATATACAGCGCGACCAGTTGTCCGAAGCCAAAGACTGAAAGCACAGTTACGCCGCTCACCCATGATGAGATTTCGCGGTCGCTTCGTTTCTTGGTCCGCCCTTGTCCGAGCGGCATGCCAATGAGGAAGCCGTTGACGACTGTGAAGAACGCGATGACGCCGTACCGCGCAGCGCAATTTCTGAGAACTTGGTAGGTCCAGTTCCCTTTCTGTTGGACGCCCCTTGGGTCGGCGACTTGGGTGTTATACTGGTTCATGCGTAGCGGAAGAAAAGGGAGTCCAATCCCGAGAACGACTGGAATCGTCAGCATGGCGGCTCGAGTGGGAGAGACGATCCAAAGACGGCTGCTTACAGGTGACGACAGAGTGGCCGTACGTGTATAATGTCAAAACAAAGCGCTGGCCTTCGCCATGTGTGGCGATTCCTGGGATGGATGCGACGTAGAGACATGTAACCAGAGCATGGAGGGCAAGCCCCCCAGAGGGTGTTCCGAGGCCGTCGCCCTCCCTTCGGCCCCAGCGGGAGCTGGTGCCAAAGAACTTGTAGAACGGAATGAGGCGGTAGCGTGCGATATCTCGGGCCACTGAATCTTTTTGTTAGCCGGTGTACTTTCACTCGGGGAACGCTCTGCTGCGTCTGCTCGGGGCCAGGGGGCTCTATGTACCGCGCGCGTTTGTGAAGATGACACCAGTGAGATTACCCAGAGCCGAGAGAGCAATGCAGATGCAGATCGCCTGCTTCGTCGCTGACCATTGCTTGCTACCAAAGGCCTGGATCGGTTAGAGAAGCGTACCACCGTTGACGGGGTTGCGAATATACCAATTCCGCAAACTTGACTGGGAAGAGATCCGGTGAATCTATAATCACATTCCAATCTAGGAGGAAATACTAAATCCGATGAGCGAAGGTTGGCCAGCGAAGATCGGGGCGAACAGAACATACCGCCGATAGGTTGAACAATATATAAAGGCAGTTGACCACGCCAACAGCAATCAGCGCCCCTCGCTTCAGCCTTGCCTTGTCATTTCCTTTGATCTCCGACGTGACATAGTCTGTACATTCGATTAGTCGTTCCGCCGGCATGGTGGCGAGGAGGACTACGAACTCGCATTTTCCCAACCATGGTAGCTGTACAGCACCTGCAAGATCGCCAGCGTCACATTCCCTTTTGACAGCCGCCCCGCGGAATGGGTGGACACATAATCATTCAGCCCGGCTAATTCGCCCCGCGCTCCATTGCGGCATGTCGCAATCAAGCCGGCCACCCCTAGCACTCCCAAGAAGATCACCTTGTACGCGGCAAGGAAGTTATTTGCCTGGATTCCAATATTGACCATCCGATAGTGGAGACAGGCCACGGCCAGAACTGCCACGCACGCGATGAATTTGACCATCCATTCGTCGGGATGCTCGATGTCGTTGGGGTTGATGTACTTTGCGAAGGTGATGGAATTGTTGGTCGTGGTCGCGAAGAGGACGAAAAACCAGGCAAACGCGCTGGCAAAGACCATCGGAGGGACGGGGAAGATCTTGGCTAACTGGACAACGCGTTTAGGTGCGTGAGCCGTGAGGCCGGCGACCGATCCGCGGAGATATTCGTCGGTTGGGGGACTTACGTAGAGAAATTCACCGCCATTGTACGGCCAGGCCAGGCCGTATTCCAGATATACGTACATGCTATTGTGGGATGAGTTGGTTGGCGCGTTGCTAGTTGTGGGGAACTATCAAACATGCAAGATTACCTGCAGAAGGAATAGATGCCGCCGAAGACCCATAGACAAAGCGCGACAAGCTTATTGCCTGTTAATAACACGACGTGACTGGATGACACGAAGATGCCGCCTCCAATCATTTTATTAATGATAAGACAGGCCACGTCGATGGTGTTTAGCTCTCGTTGCTGTTTCCATTTCCTGGCAGGTCGAGTATTCGCATTGGGCTGGTCATGTTGTGTTGGCAACGGGGCCATCTCGATAGTGTCCGCACTCATTTGTTGCGGTTAGTAGCTAGATACCAACATGGATCAATTATCAAGAACGACCGTTTCACGATTTAAGTAGATTTGGATTAAATTCACAGATGAACTATAGCCGTGTACGTCGTCTGGACCAGGCCTGTTTTGATAGAACCCGAGAAAAAGGGAAGGGTTGCAGAGAAGACCCGGACAAGATAAGAACCACAAATGACACGACGATCCTCTCGGAACGGGTGTGTTAGTAGCGAGGAACAGTGTGCCTCACCCTACTGTGATTAGCCTCTCTCCTCCGGTGATCTTTGCCAGAGCCGACACGGCTGAGTGGAGACTGTGGACAAGCCACGAGGATCAACAAGGCACGCGGGTCGACGAAGGTATTAGGCGCAAGTGTGTGCCCAATGTCCTAGGTGCCCAGAAGCGTTCAACAAGGATGGCTTCAACGAGGCTGGAGGGGGAGGAGGCTCTTTGGCGCATATGTGTGGGGCTATGCTGGGGATAAATATCCAACACCATCGGATGGGCTGTGGGGGCATAGACATCGTACCCCTTCCATGACCCCAGGTGGACTCAAGTCAAAGCCTCATCCTACTACATTGCCACTCCTCCCAACGACACTCTCGCCACCATGACGGTCGAGATCATCCCGGGGCGCTACATCGAGGTGGGAACCCTTGGCGAATATTTGAAACGCAAATTTGGCGCCGACAAATTTCACGTCACTGTAGGTGATTGATTCCTGTAGCGGTGAAGGTAAAGAGCCCCCAAGACACGTATATACTCATTCATGTGGTCCAAATTAGGCACCCGACGAGATTCAACAGAGCTGGAAGGTCGAAATCCCCCGGCGATTGAGCGAGGTCCGTATCGCGTTGGAAATATTGTGATCACGAGTCATGACGAATACTAACCTTGTGATGGTTTTAGGAGGAGAAAAAGGAACTTCAGAATATGTTTAACAAGCGCTGAATGGGGAAGGGCTGCGCACTCCCTCCCTTGTCCAAGCCTGCCAATCAACTAGCCTACAAGCCTACAACTCGATAGGATTCGCGCGCTGATCTCTACCAATTGTGGTTAAAAAAATACAGAGTGAGGCGACATGGAGATAAGAAATTTTCAAACGTGTCAGAGCCTGAGCGGGGCCACTTCCCAGGGAGACACAGCCTTGTTGTTGATCTCACTGAGGACAGATTCCATCCTACATGGTACATATATCATAGCCCGTTCTTTGGTGATATTCTTTGGTGTAGATAGCAACGCCAATTTTATTGACTATGGCAAAGCAAGATAATTCCTTTGATGGCTGGGAGTCCTACCCACAGAATCTACCACTGTCCCCGGTGGAAGTGTGTACAAAAAGCTATGATGAACGGCTGTCGCTGGTAGGAAAGAGGCTGTTTGTTGAACCTCATGAAAGTGAAGTGCGGACTATCGAGCTGGGGTCTGTTCGGCGAGGTCAGTTTCCAATGATAGAACATACAATACTTGGGAGGCTGGGATGATGGTTAACACAAAGTAAATATAGACGGACTCAGGGACGTCGAAAATGGGATCATCGGCTCGAGTGCACAACTCCGAGCGTCCTTTGAACGGGAATACCCGGACTGTATCTTGTATTGAGCGCGTTCCGTTGACATAAAGACAACATCCTGACATTGACGAGCTTGCTCCATCAGAGTTATTCTTGGGGTCGCTTGCAGGTATCGGAGACGATTCTACGGGAACTATTCACGGGCCTGCAAGTCCATCCGGAATTCCTCGAGATCCTGTTCCTTTTTGGCGAAAAGATTGGGCCGATCGAGGAGTCGTTCAGTTCTTTTTGCTCCCACTGTCGGCCCGTCGTAACAAGTCTACCTTCCCCTGGCCCTATGGGTCCCATGTGTTCTTATGGTATGCAGCTCCCCTGATGAAACCGGTGATATTCGTGTCCCTCTGACGACCCCACGAGGGTAAAAGATATCGGTTATAATATCAAATACGCGGCTCCTCACATGAGAACATTCCCAAAGGATCCCTATTCGCTACGTGAGACCGGAGTCTATCACGCATTCGACGCCCGGGCACAGAAGGCCAAGTGGGTCTTTATACAATCGTCAGCCCCTCTAGAAAACCGTCTGAAAAGATGTTTCTCACATCCCTTAGATACACATGATACGTTGCAATTCAAGATACACGGCGTCATCCTCCAGACCGCATTGGACGGGTGGCGTGATTACCTGGTCTACCTGGAAGATACATTCTCCAGACTGGTCAGTTTATCCCCCACGACTCAAGCAGAGGTGACTCGAGAACAGTGAGCATGAGACTGACGAGCAGTTAGTCCGATCAAGGCTTTCACACGAGAGTCAGTGGGCCGCGGGGCGAGGATGACCTGGATGTTGACTTCTCTGACATACGGAGCCTCCGGGCGTTGACCGCTAAGATGCGAAGGCTTCTCCAGATCATCAGTCTGAATGTAGCGGTGGCCGAACGAATGAAAGCCTGGACGCTGCGTGTAAAGTCTCATTCGCCACGCAGGCTGTCGGACGCATTTGATGACCTCGGTTCGACGATACAAACATTCATCTTGTGCAGTAACACACACAGCAGCCGCCTGAATTCCATGATGGACCGTGGTCGCGGAATCCAGGGGTTGGTAAGTCTTTCAAATCCCACAATTGCCAGTCCAGTGTACCAAGATATTCTACATGTATTAACATGAAGCAAACAGATTCAAAGCATGCTCGAATCTAGGACCAATGAAAGCAGCAAGATGTTGAATAATCGGATGGCACGACTGGCCGAGATCAGCGCCGACGAAAACAGGCTCATAGCGGGACTGACGTACCAGGCTACGAGAGACACAAGGGTCATGTCCTCGATCAGCTTCATATCTGCGATATTCCTCCCCGCAACATTCTTAGCGGTAGGAACCCTACTGACTAGCTTCGCGTGGTGATCGCTAATATGATTTAGACAATGTTTGGGATGAACTTCTTCGCCTTCGCGGGAGGGAGGATTATAATCGCCACCAACTTTTGGATATATATCCTCATGGTGGCTTGTAGTTCAGGAGTTACTGTTGCGGCGTGGTACTGTTGGCAGCGACGTATCAAGTCAAACGCACCGTCGTACCCGCCTACTCTTGCATCCGATATGGTCAAGATATGAAGTCTGTTTACTGAACTATTGTACTTTCTACGCGGCATTCTTGCTCGTATAGGTCCTGCCATACTTCCTGGAACGAGGTGAAGTCCTTCTGGAACTTGTTGGCGTTTTCCTCTGCTGTTTGACTTGAATCGATACCCGTTCTTCCTGGTGTCGGTTGCAACGGTGCACCGCGAGTCTCCCCCAGCGTTAATCTTGCCTCTTTGTATGTATAATAACGGACGGGTGGGGAAAATATATCCATCGGTATGCCGGGGTTGAGGACGATCTCACCGACCTCCACCTTTTCCAACAATATTTTGTTTCCACCTGGCTCGGTCGTGTCGCGAGAGATAGCTGGCTCGGATTTCACTGCGCGTAAGAGGTAAGCCTTGCGATTGCTGGTATTGCAAGCGAACGAACCACCGTATGCCGTATATTGACACCAAAGACACTGGTAGCGCAAATGTAAGGGAGGTCCTGACCTTTAATAAGGAATAGCATCTGCGTGTCCATGTGTAGGATCGCCACATGCATCCGCGGCGTAAGCGGCCAATTTAAACGAGGCCAATGTGCCCGTTGGTCTGGCAGAGGCCCCTCCGACCATAGCTGAGCCACGGCATTGTTGACCTCTACTCCAGGCTTCGAGAACAGGCGCTCGAGGCGACTCCTGACTAGTTCAAAATGATGCAGGTGGTAGAGGTGGCTACGCCACGGGTTAGCCAGTACGGTCCACTATCGGCGGTGCACTTTGGACCTACGATTGATATGTGTGTTGATCCGTCATTGCAGCCTGTAGATTCAAGGCATCTGGATAAGTGTCAGCAAACAATCCGCCACATTCACATGCGATATAACCGACCTCGAGGATTAGGAAATCTGTAGCTGTCCGAGCGACGGTCTGCTTGGATTAATGTGACCTGAATGCTCCGTTCCTGGGGCATGTTTACCGCATAGTCGGGCCTCACGCTTGGAATGTCCTGGCCAATTCGCATGACTAGATTTGGTTGTTAGAAAAATTCCGACAGAATGATGCCATGTCCGAAGGGCAACCTACAAGATTCTCGAACGTCATCTATCCCCCTCCTCACAGGGTCATACGTCCAGCGATGGATCAGGAGGGAGTCGGTGGATTGGTTGCGATCCGGCGCCCTCAAAAGCAGCCCACATTCAACTTCTTGGTCCCCATAGTATCCTTGCCTAGACAGAGTTTAAAATTGGCTTGGTGCTGGCGCGGGGGGTACCACTTACAGTCTGCAATTGGGATATACTCTGCCATAGGGCCGCAACGCCGCTGGCATGGCCATTGCCATGTCCATCACCAAAGGCTTGGTACTGTCTTCCGCCTCGTTGGCCGCCTGACAATAAAGCTCATATAAACGTGAAGCGATGGTTTCGGAGGGGCATGGTTCGTTCCCATCCCAAAGCATCTCTTCCATCAACCCAAAAAATGAATCCGTGAAGAAATGTTGCTGAAAGGGGTGAAGCTCAGCCCGGTTTTGGCTTTGTCTACTCTGGTCGACCCTGTCTCTCAACTCTCGGTGTTTCTGTCGCACCGACTCTTTCATCCGGCCATTATTGTGAAATCGTTTGGAAGATAACCAACACCATCCTCCCTCTTCTATATCCTGTAACCGCTCACTGCGATATCGGTCAATGCCTTCCTTCTTTTGCAAATCGAAGGTAGCAATTTCGGAGATGATTGCGCCAAGGGACCACACATCCATCGCACGCGTATAGGTTCTGTCGCTATTTTCCGGAGCCTTATAGATCTCACTGTGACCCGGATCCCGACCGGGATAGTCGGATAGTGTGTGTGCCGATCGGTCTTGGAACTGGGCCAGACCGAAATCTGCGATCTTCATCACATCACGAACAATCAAGATATTTTCGGGTTTCAGATCCCGATGATATGCGAATTGATTGTTTCCTATGCCATGCAAGTGTGCTAGCCCCTCTGATACGCCGTGGACTTGTTTCCATAACTCCCTTGGGGTGAACCTCTGACCATCGCTTTGCAAGTATTCTCCCAGTGTTTCTGTGGCTTCTTCGAAGAGGATGAAGAAGTAGTTTCCGTGTGTGAATGCCCCGAGGGCGGGCATCAGGTGCTCGTGACGTATTCGATCGACGTGTAGCAGGTTGAAGAATTCTATGAGTCCATCGGTGTCATCTCTGGTGCGAAAGATCTTCCGCGCAAATCTCACGATCTAGATACATTTGGGTTAGTAAAGGTGTCGCGGCTCACGGACACGGGGCAGAGTAGTATACGAACATTATAATCACGCAATGATTTTCCACGGTATTCATCGTAGGGTATGCAAAATGCGAACACCTCGCCAAATGCCCCTTCTCCCCTATGTTTCTCATCCTCAACTATTGGCAAGACCTCCAAGGGAGAGATGGTCGTCAATTGGCGGCATTTTTGCACGGCCCTCACTTGAAAGCTATACTGATCTCGTAGGATCCCGTCTCGGATGCATTCATGCGCCGCAACGCCAAAGTCTCGCAAAAAGAGCAGGTTCTGGTCGTTAAGGAACGTTTTGCCGTTGAGGTTGACTCGCTCACTTCGGAACAACTGAATCAACCCCGACCGACGGTGCCAGATGAGCAATGCATAGATTCTCATGTAGGGCTCCAGATCGGCGGCGTCGAAGAGAACCTCCCTCTCTCCCAAGGTGCGGGCGGAATCTCGGGTACAATCTTTACACTGGCACAGGAACACTTTCTTTAGGCACTCATCTATCCCAAATACTCTGCGGATCTTACTCAGGGGGAAGTACCGCACTGGTGTCCCCTCTGGAAAGAATGCCGATTTTGCATGGGCTGAGCATTGGGAAATCTCTTCACGTGCTCTTTGGCAAGCCGAAAGTGCCATGCTGTGAGTCAGGTAGATAATCGATCTGACGCCGACTCTGAGAATGAGAAATGGCCTGGGGAGCGTGTTTAGGGACACAGGAACAACAAAGCAGGGGGGGATTGACTGCGAGATTTGGAAAAACAGTCTAGTCCACCCTGCCATGGGGCTTGCATGAAGGACAATGTGGAGAACACTATCCAAGGCTCGAGTCCTTATCGGTAGCCTAGCAAAGCCGCTCTCTGGACAAGACCAGGCCGTGCCACGTCATTCTCTCATTGGAGTTTAGCCCTGTCCCCAACCCAATAGCCTGGCTGAACGACCCAGAGCCTTGGTGAATTTGACGGTACTTACACTAGTCTTATCGGTTGTAATAGTCATCACAGTAAATACGGTGGATGCTGAGCAAAAATGGGTTGATGTGATGGCCGGTCTTTGGATTGAACCTTATCTCGCTGTTGTCCGTTCGACCCACTCCGTAGACGCGCCGCTCAACAGATCATGAACATGCTGGGCTGTAAACCGTAAAGAGGGGATCGCGCCATCTTCTCCACCTCGAACTTTTCCAATTAAGGTTACCGTCAGTCACGGCGTCAAGCCTAAGGCTCCAAGTCATGGGCACGGGCGCTAAAACGTGACTTCATTGACCGATGCTACCACCGCCTTGGGGTGGTCCCCTCTCGGGCGGATCAACTTGCCCCGAAACGTGTACATTCCACCTCCTGGGGAGCGTTGATCGTGGAAGTCTATCGCTTATTGTATCCTGTAAACGTGTTAGGAGGTCGAGAGAATAGTGGTCTAATATCTCAGGTTTGTGCTGGTGTATTTTACCTGGGTTCCCAGGTCCACGTACTCGACCAATATCACGCCCTCGCCCTGACACGAACCACTTCTAGCTCGTCGTCACAGCGCCTTGCTGCAGGGAGACATGTCATTTTAGCTGAAGGGGATCTTGACGATCTGTCCTCCATTGTGCGGGTTTTTCGCCAGGCGCGCCACGATACTCCCGACGGTCAGGATAACGGAACCTAGAGCGTGTTTATGGTCCTCGCTTTTTCAGGACTGAGACAGGATGCAGACGAGGACGAAGCACAGGGCAAGGTAACGTCATCATGCTAAAGGCTAAGCTCTATCGCGGACTTTGACGCTGGTAGATGGTTAGATGTCGCCTGCAAATACGGCGTCAATGCGTTTGTATATTCATCGGCCCTTCCGTCTGGAACTAAATACGATGATCAGCTAAGGCTTTCGGGGGGAGCAAAAGGCCGCGTAACGCGATACGCCCACGCCGCGGGGGACTGTGATCTGCCTTGGGGATAAGCCGCCTTTTCGTGTCGCGTATGCAGCCTGCGATGCTAACAGTTCGCTTGGTATACTCAGTATTGTCCGACCGGGGTTCTTCAAGTAGAATTTTACAGGGGTGTTGGGGTCGCTGGCAGTGAGGTTGCTGCAGTCTGGGTTGAAACCCGAGACGAGACTTAGATTAGTGGTGAGGATCGATTGTTTCCCTCGGAGATGGATCGGCTTTCTGACTGTCAACTTTCCAGGCAGCTGCAGATACTGGTCAAGTCGTGGCACGAGTTGTCAAGGTAAAGACGGGAGTTGAAAGAACGTTCGTCCCATGGGCTGACATTCTCGTACTAGTATTCTGATACATGCTCGGGCCACGAGCTAGTGATAGTTTCGGAATCCTTTACGCCCGGTGAGATCAGACACGAATACTACCACCTGACTGTTTATTGGTACTCGTACCTTTCTCGTGCTGTTGGGTGGTTAGTATCTGCGATTAATATAGAAATGAAGAATCCGTACGATTTCGACCATTCTCATGGGAGTTGAGCCCAAGGTCCCCCGCTAACATATGGTAGGATTCAATCAATCAATGACACCTATGATCGTGGCGCTCGAGGGGACTATCCCGGGCTCGAATCGGAGGTACAAAATGCGGTGGTGTTTTTGGCCCCAAAGGACAAAGTTTCGACAGTGGCTTCGGATGACTTCCACTAGCCAGGAATCAATGTCTGGATGGAACGGCGTCAGCCTTTGGAGCTTATTGTCTGGGCGGTTGTGATGGAACTGTCTTTCCATCATCCGCCTAAAGCCAGATTCTGCCTATCAACGGATGGCGTTTGGCAAAGCGTCATATCCATGACACATACATCTTTGGGCTGTTCGGATCATATGATATTGCGCGACTTTTTCATCCTGCCCGCCATTTGCATAATGGGTAAGGGCGTGACGATTTCATGTATTTGCTATCCTTTGATGTGGTGCAGAGTACCCGCAGCTTGCAGTATACATGCAGGATGAGGAACAGGGACATCCGCGCAACCCCTGCCTGCATCCGCCACCGATGGGGTGAACAAATAAACAGGCACCATGTCACCGGTACATTGTATTCTACCCCACTCGACTCGGATTTCAGCCAGCCCCTCTACCTCCAGCTACAAATAGCGAGGTGGCCCCCATCGAGCATTTCTGCAACATGTGCCAAGGTTTCTGCAATGATGAAGTGTTCTCCCATGATGTCGACCATGGTCGGACCGTGATGTGCAGTTGGGTGTGGCTTGCATGTTCAGCTCTGCCTGCCGTGCACGGTACTTCCGCTCCAGGACTCAAACTCGGGACTTCAATGGCCACTGTCATACTAGGCATAAGTGTTCAGCTGCACGGTATGAACGCGGTGACTTTTTCAGCTGATGCGGGGCAAGCCAGGCTCGGCCTGTGAATCCACTGCTTCAAATCTATTTAAGTGAGGAGGAAGTACCGTGGATGAAGAAAACATTCGACAAGGCCTTATCTCTCCAGTATCCTTCAAAATCATCTAGGCTCACACCAAACCATTCATCATGGCGGCCCCCGAAGATTTCAGTAATCCATTCTGGACTCCTGCTCGGCAGGAGGCGCCACAGGAAGGGCCCCAGGGGGAAACACGGAAACAGTATTCTTCCAAACAGCCAATTTACCGCATTGAAATGGATATCGGAGGTCTGGGAACCATCTCAGCCAAGTCGAAAACAATGACACTACTGGAATTTGTTGTCAATCCCGAGTCCCCCGGTACTCAGCCAACCTTGAAGCTCACCATTACCCCATCAAGCTGTATCTTGCAGATGAGGAACAAATACTCGGAAAGTTTCAAAAATGTCCCCGGTGTTGTGTACCCTAAGCAGCCACCCGCCGCTCATCTCAACACCCTATCCAAGAAGGATCCCACCGTGTATTGGATCTCCGTCGACCGAAGCAACAAGCGCTTCCGGTACGGACAACATCTCACCAATTTCTCGTTGACGTATCTGGATGTGGGTCTCGATGGCGACAAGCCGTTTCCGAACTGGATGGACACACTAACCTCGACGGACGTGTTTCAAGATGGCGACGTAAGTCATGTTCTCCCTTAATCTAATTATTGAATTGTAAGTAACAGCCCGGATAGAGTGTCCCTACCGGCGACCTCGCATACGACCCGCTCCCCGTCACTATGGACAAGCCTCCTCTCGTCGTGACAGACCAGGAGATCTCCCTGGAAGACCTGGAGAAATATACTCGCACAACTTTTGCCAACCTCCCCCCTGGTTGCCAGACTCTCTACCACAACGTCGCCGGCCACAACATCACGCTCGAGTCTCCCGACTTCCCCGACCTTGGTGATGCGATCGACGCCAGCTGTAAAAATCAGGAGCTGGTCTGCGGAGACATGCTTCAGAAGAAAGCCGACGACAACGAATTTGGTGATAAGGATGAGACGTACTTGCGCATTACCATCGGCAACAACCTAGTGAGTCTAATACAGCGTTTCCAACTTCCCCGTTTTCAGTTCTAACCCGTTCCCGACCAGGGCAATTCCCCCGGTATTCCGTACGTCATGGAGATCTGGCCCCCGGGCCACTCCTCGCCCATTCACGACCACGGCAAGGCGTCCGCCGTCATCAAGGTCCTGTACGGCAGTATCCAATGCTCATGGTATGATGCCGTTCAGGATCACCGGAAGCCGATACAAGTGGGAAACTCGGTCATACTGAAAAAGGGCGATGTGACGTGGCTGGGCCAGAAGCAGTACCAGATCCACAAGTTGGAGAACCCTGGAAAGACCGTGTGTATCACGCTTCAGTGTTACCAGTTTGAGCAAAGTGATAAGGTCCACTACGAGTACTTTGACTACCTCGATCCGCACAACAACAAGAAACCATTTACCCCTACCAGTGACATGGCTTATGGAAAGCTTGTTGCTCAGCTCAGACAGGAGTGGAAGGGGAAACATGCTTGAGCGACTTGACACACTTTGTGGTATTACTAGTTGGTTCACACTGTGGTCGCTGTGCTCTCGTTGAATTTACGTCCTTCGATAAACATACCTGATGCTATTCTTTTCCTGAACTGTTGCGCATATGGACGGGATGACGTTGGATACTATCGAGTCCTAGGAATATATATTTTTCAACCAACCAAGTGTCTATATCCTGTATGAACTCAATCGATTCAGGGACTGGCATTTTGTGGAAACCACAACAAACTTTGGTTTCGAAATAATATGATCAGGATGATTTTCTTCTATACGTGGAGCCCATAGCCTCATACTGATCGACCGTAATCAACGACCACCACAATCACGTGACTGACACTTGTATGTAGAGGGTAGGCAATCAACCCATCCATATCTCCGTCGGAAACAACTCCCCGAGCTCTATCAAATGGACCAGTTGTTGTGATCAGAGGCTCTGCCGGATCCCGCGTGCCGTCTATTCGCAGATTTGGTGCTTAGAGCGAACTCTCATGCCGATCATAACACAGCCTAGCAAGCTTTATCGGCGAATGAATCGGTGGGTCACTACTATAAGCACCGTCTGAGCCAGTGGAGCTTTCAAATTACGATCTCCCAAAAAGGATCTGGTTTCAGGGACATCGCCATGCCTTCGTCATCAACTTGAGTCACGATCAGTCCAAAAATAATCCATTCCCAGCGGATAATACAACACGGAGGCCGTCGGGTCCCCCTACCGATCCGATCGCGGGTGATGATGTCAGGGATAGACGCGCATCCAGAACCGCGACTGTGGGTTCTCGTCCACCACTGCCCCTTCTAGTGGTCGATCGAAACGTGCACGGACGAAGTAGGTCCTCAGTTACCTACCCCTTGTCAGCCTCATGTCTGATCTAGTGTGCCGATAAAGGGTATAACATAGCTCGCCAGTGAGTAGACATGCCGGCATCAATAGCTGTGTTCAAACCCCCAATATGAAGGCGTTCAACCTTCTGTGTATGGTCGCGGCCATGTCGGGTGCCCCGGCTTGGTCGCATCGCGTTAGTTTGAATGGGAGGGCCAACTTGCACGCGCGCGATACTCCCCAGCCCCCCGTGGAACTCACTGTCTGGGACCGTGGCGGAAACGAGTCCAGTTCGCTGTTGTATGGAATCATGTTCGAGGTGAGTTGTCGTATTTTTTGCAGGAAAACTTCGGGCGCTGACATTTTTAGGAAATGGATCAATCGGGTATGCGTGAATCAACCGTGAACATGTCGCATTGAGCTAATCAAACAGGCGATGGGGGTATCCACGGCCAACTGCTCCGAAACAATGGCTTTCAGGGCGACGAGCCGGGTCTTCTGGCGTATGCGCCCATTGGCGATGTGGATATCGACCAAGACTCGGACAATCCTGTCAGCGACGCAATCACCTCATCGTTGAGACTCTCCGTGCTTGAGGGGGAAACTGCCTTTGTGGGGTTCGCGAACCAAGGCTATAATGGGGTGCCTGTGATGAACGAGACCTATACCAGCGAGTTCTGGATGAAAGGCGACTATGACGGCAACATCACGTTGCAACTGGTTGGATCTACGAGTGGGGAGGTATATGCCAACCATAACCTGACGGTTCATAGTACTGCGGACAAATTTACGCAGTGGGAGACGACTTTCAACTCGACTGCGTCGCCAGATGGTGAAAATGAATGGCGGTTGCTTGTGGATGGGTACAAGGTGGCAGGACGATCAATGAATTTTGGACTCGTTCAGCTGTTTCCCCCCACGTTTCACTCACGGTATGCTTCATTCTTTGCTCCCTTGATTTTGCGCCCCTCTGCCTTGATGCTGATAAAGAATAGCAAAAATGGCTTGCGGGATGACGTCGCCAAAGTCGTGGAGGACCTCCGTCCATCGTTCTTGCGCTTTCCAGGCGGCAACAATATGTAAGTCCCAACCAAACTTTTCCTCGCGGTCAGTCGCTGACAGTTCGCAGTGAAGGTCTGGAAGTGAACAACCGGTGGAAATGGAATGAGACGATAGGGCCTGTGGTGGATCGTCCTGGACGGCAAAGTAAGTTGTCTATCATGAGATGCGCCGTCAATAGCTAACCTCGACAGGCCCGTGGCATGTCCCCAATACAGATGCTCTGGGTAAGCATTGCTCCTCGCTATCAGGAACCTGGTTCTGACTCCATAGGCCTCGACGAGTACATGTACTGGTGCGAAGACATGGGTATGGAGCCATTTCTCATCCTCTGGAACGGGAAATCATACGATGAGATCCTCTCGGGCCCCGACCTCGACCCATACATTGAAGACGCACTGAACGAACTCGAGTATCTAACCGGACCCCCGGATAGCATATACGGCAAGCTCCGCGTTCAGAACGGCCGCGAAGAGCCTTGGAAACTGACGTACGTTGGCATCGGTAACGAGGATGACTACACAGGTGGATGCGAAACTAATCCCGAACGCTTTACCCGATTTTACAATATCCTGCGGGAGAAGTACCCCGATCTTGTCTTGATCAGCAGCACGATGAAGCCAGAGTGTCTACCCGAGGAACTCCCGAAGCCTCTCATCCTAGACCAACACTACTACCGCAAACCGGATGAGCTGGTGGGTATGTTTGACTACTGGGACAACCAGCCTCGGGACCAGCCTGTGATTGTCGGCGAGTTTGGGGCCCGCAATTTCACCGACCCCGATGGCGTGTTCTGGACGTTCATGCAGATGGCGTGTAGTGAGGCGGCGCATATGATTGGTATTGAGCGGAATAGCGACATCATCAAGATGGCCGCCTACGCCCCGTTGCTGCAGCACTATGGCTTCACGCAGTGGTCGGTAAGTACATCTATGTCGGGGGTTGGTGACGCTATTGTATATCGTTCTAACAGACTAGCCTACGATGATCGGGTTGGACTCGAGCCCTGGCTCCCTCACCCTTTCCACGTCCTACTACGTGCAACAGATGTTCTCGACTAACCGTGGCTCCACCATCCTCCCGGTCAATACAACGAGCCCTTTTGGACCCCTGTACTGGGGTGCGTCCAAGAACGACGAATCATACATAGTCAAGCTTGCCAACTACGGGGACGAGGAGCAGACGATCGCGATCAATGTGCCAGAAACGACGTCCGGGAGGTTGCATAAACTTGAGGGCCCCAAGGAGACGGCCAACCTGCCGCACGATGTGCAGATTCTTCCGCAGAAGCAGGAAGTAGATAATCCGGATGGAATCTATGAAGTCAAGATGGCCGCGTGGGGCGTTGCCGTTTTGGTCGTATCTTGATGCTTTTTATCTGATAGAGTACATACGAGTCTGTACATACATATGATAGACATGTCACTATTTATATTGATCGAAAACCATTCATCTATACTGTTTGAACCCACCAGCCTATTCACTGACACTAGACCCCTTCGGTAACTCCGCCGTCGCAGCTGTCGTCCCCCCATCAACAGGCAAGACCACCCCGGTCATCCAGCGCGCCTCATCGCCCGCCAAAAAGCGCACCGCACAACCCACATCCCAAGCCGTCCCTTCCGTCTTCAACAAGCTGCGATTCCGCCTCGCCTGCCTCGCCTCCTCACTCATACCCCCCGCATACATCATCGGCGTATACACCATCCCGGGACAAACACAGTTGACACGTACCCCATCTCGCGCATGCTGTGCCGCCTGCGCGCGCGTCATATTCACAATCGCCCCCTTACTCGTCGGATACAGCAAGTGCGGCGTGCCCCCCTGCAGTCCCGCCACAGACCCCATGTTCACAATACTGCCGCGGTACCCCCGCGCGTTGTCGTTGCGCGCCATTACCGGAATGGCATATTTAGCCATCAGCACCATGCTCGTCACGTTGGTGTTTAGTCCTGCCGTCCACGCAGCAATGTCCACTTCCACGGCTGTGCCCTTTGGGCCGCCCACCCCTACGCAGTTGAATAGGATATCGACCCGTCCGTAGGTGGACACTGCTGTCTCTACCACCTTCTCGCAGTCTGCAGGCACTGTCACATCTGCTTGGATGGCCATTGCCTGGGCGGACGCGTTGTCCTCCAGGATCATGTCGACGGTGCGCTGTGCGAGGGCGAGGTCGCGGTCAACGCAGACTACCGCGCTGTGGTCTTCTGCGAGGAGGATTGCCGCTGCGCGGCCGTTACCGATCCCGTCTCTCACTGCGCCGGCGCCTGTGACGATTGCGACGCGGCCGGCTAGAGTGCGCTGAGGGCGGGCGGGAGGAGGCTCCGCTGTGCTTGCGTCTGCTGTCATAGTGTTTTGGGGCCTTGGCTTTGTTTCGTTTTGTCTTTTGTCCTTGCTGGTTGAAGTGGAGGATGTGGAGGTGGGGTGTGGGGAAGTGGAGCTCCTATATACGGGGTTTGGTGCGGATTTCCCCGCTTGTCGGCCCGAGGCTGATATACTTGTCGGTTATCGTGGGCCTGGTATGGCATTGGCTATATTGGGCATGGTGGGTGTGTCTTTGGTAGATTGCCATGGTATTGTCCCGCACATCTTCAGTCTTTACCGTTTGGTCGACATTCTGGTAAATTGGTACAGTGGGAACAATTGGACGAGGGGCGCAATGAAGCTCAAGAGACCTGCTATGCATGCTTTACCATACAGCCAAACCCTATTCCTCTCCATGGCTTAAGAACTGATATATCCACATCCAAAAACAATCACCCTATTCCTGCCGACCATCAGGGAAACATCGGAACGCGTACAGCAACATGCCCTCTATACTGCATCCACCGCATCCGCCATCTCCCGTAACGTCCCAAACCGCCAATCGAACATCTTCTCTTCCATATTCCCCATCGTCGCCCCCTCCCTCTCAATCCACAGCGACTTGATTCCTACCTTCCGTGCCGGATGATGATCATGGTACTGGCTCTGCGCCGTCTGCAACACCTCCCCCTTGGCCACTCCGAACTTCTCTTCAACCGCGCGCAGCATGTACTCGAAGTTGCGCACATCTGGCTTATAGGACCCGATGTCTTCCGCGGTGATGATTAGGTCGAATGGGAACCCCTGCAGACTGCCCGCGTTGGTCTTCGCGAACGATGCTCGGTCCACATTAGACAGCACAACTAGCTTGTACCGCTTGGAGAGACGACCCAGGGCATCCACCGTGTCGGGGAAGGCAGGCCACGTGCCGATGGAGGCCCCGAACGTGGCGCTGTCGGCTGCTGTTGGGGGCGGTGCGGAGAATGACTTGGCCAGACCGGGGTGAATCGTCGTTAGGAGGGTGGAGTAGGCCATGTCTGGGGTGAGTGCTTGCTGTTTGCTTTCGTGCTCTTGGTAGATGGATAGGGTTTGTTCCCGGGTGAAGTTCAAGGTGCTGCGGGAGAGGAGCGGGGATAGTGCGGTGAGGATCCCCGTTTCCCAGTCTACGAGCGTGCCGTACACGTCGAAGGTGAGGAGGCGGTAGTCGGTGAGACGAGACATTTTGTTTGTTAAAGTTTGGTATGTTGGGTGGTGGATAGGATCTGGGATGAGTTTTTTCGCTGATCGATATTCGATCTGCGGGGTGCTGCAGGGTTCAAAAGACCGAGCTTGTCCCAATCGGGTCGCCGCTGGCAACTGGTTAGCATGTTACTATTGGTCCCGGTTATCTCCACCATATAATACAATTCTAGTATGATTCTATACAACGTCTATCCCCGGACGATATTGTTTGAGTACTCAAATCGCCTCCAGTAAAGAAAATCAGCTGGATCGGAGCTTTGTCCTGGACATGAAAGCTACGAGTATCTGAGCCATGCCATTGTCAACACAAAGGAATAGTCCTTAGTCTTTCGAGTCCCTTTGTTCCAGATGTAAGTAAAGAACAATCATCGATATGCAATGCCATTCCATCTCTATGCTACAAGTATAAATACCCCAATACTCGCGCCTGGAAAGTATGAAAAGTATCCATCTACCACCTCAACCCAATTCCAATTGTCCTGTGAACCATCCCTTCATCCATTCTAGCAGATCGCAAGCGAGTATTCAGTATGTTTATCTCCCTTCCACAACACCATGTATGGGACCCAGAAAAAGCCCTAATCATCGAGGCTCATACCACCCTAAGGCTAAATATCGGTCTAAAGGTCCCCCATGACCCCGGGAACCAGCGGTGTCTGGTGTTTGTGCCGATTACCGGCAGTTTCAATGACCTGACCCATCTTGTCAGGGAGATGACTGTATATATCCAGTTCAACCGCGCCACCCACACCAATGTGCTCGATGAGAATCTTCTTGGCGGGGTCTGGTTCAAGTACATCGGGGGAGAAGACATTGTGAAGTTGTCCTCGTATGCCATTGGCGGCCTACAAGAGTTTCATAGAAATGCTAAGAATGACAATGTCTGAACGTCGGACGATTTTGCCGGGCCGCGTTTTCTGTGAGAAGAGTGGGTTATCTCTTCGCTATACTGATAGTGCTACAGAAATTTGGATGATGATGTGTCGGATTATATCATAGACTAGAATGATTGCAGTTCATGTTTAATCTGAGAATATTCCAACATCAAGAACCCTATGCTTGCTCCAAATACAATGCAGACAACCACCAGTATAATCAAAGACATAAGATACCACATGATGCCGAATACTTAACCCCTTTTAGCCCACCTAGTAAGGCACGTAGTCTTGAACTCCTTGATATACAAGGTATTAAATAAGTAGGTATAATATAGATTGTCTACCCCCCTGTCCAGGTGCTCTGTCGCTAATACTCTAGCCTTGCACATTAGATATCTGATTTATATGTTCCAGTAACCATTTCACTTCCCGGGAAATATGTCTAAACAGACATGTAGCAGCTCATATGATTGATTACTTGAATTAATACACGACAAGCTACCTGTTTTATCAACTAGCCAGGTAGTGACCTGTTGTGGTGTACAAGATACCTTTCAAGTGAATTGACCAAGGGTCTATCACGATAACCTAGGTGATGAAAACTGTACTTATTCTAGTTATGGTCTATAGCATGAAGTCATTACCCACCCTGAACTTGATGTATTCTTAATTTCACTCCTTGTGGGATATCATGTGCAGACTTGTTTAAATTTTGTTTGTCTGGATGCCCCTGTTACCAGGTAGCTCTTTCATCCAACAAAGAACTGACAAAAGATAATCTCTTTGTTTTATTAATTAGTCACTTTTATGTTTGATAAATTAATGAATACTCTACAAAGGATGTCATCCTATCCTGTAATAGTATCACTGTGATGAATAATGACAGCTCTAATAATTCTTTATTATCCAATCCTTTATCTAGTGTTTGAAAGAGATTATGTATTCTTCTATACATGCCCTCGCTGAGTGATAGTATAAATATCATCACTCCCACCAGTCACTGCTTTATTAGTAACTCATTTCACTCCTATGCCTATTACCAAAATCTTAGACATCACTAGCTGATAGCTAAAACATCAATATCAGAATCCAATCCAGCAGACCCCACAAACAACTACTTACAATGAACGAGCTGCCCCTGTGTCTTGCACCCGGCTTGCTGGGAGACATGACCATTGAAAAAGAAGAGATCGTCAATCTTAATGTCATTGAGCGAATCAAGTATCCTGGCTTTGAACGACGCTTCGCATTCGTCCCGCTGGTCGGTACCTACTCTCAGTACCTGCTCCTTCATCACATGATCAACGAAGTTGAAGCAGGCAAAGCGACTCTCACAAACCAAATTGATAACGAGCGTCACGGTGGCATTTGGTTTGAGTATTTTGATAATGATAAGTATCCGGAGCCCAAGGCTTGTGCTGTCGAGTATCTGCGCGAGTATCTTGACGTGTGCTGCGAGCAGTGGAACTTGAAGTCAGTTATACTTTCACCCTTCACTAGTAGTTATAGTAGCTAAGAAACTATAGACATCGGGCTTTCTAGGGTTTGGTGTTAAGGTGTTGTGTGACAGTACCAGGAAATCTTCGGAATAGGGTGTGGTTGGAGTTTTTCGTCATTTTTAATTGAAAATTGGAATATTGTTGAGGATCTTTTAAACGCTATGAAAACGTTATAGATAGTAGATCGCTATGTCAAATTGAAGTGGGATAATCCATGCTCAAAGACCGTTTTTACAGCACTGGAAAACCAGTGGTAGTAATGAGCTCAACCCATCAACCAGACTGACGCAGTAAAACCTTTCCTTCCGTGTGTCCTATAGAGTTCCATTCCCTTGTGAGTTACCACTCTTCGCAAATAGCAACAGGACAGACGGCAGAAAGATTATACCCAGCCAATCGATCAGATAAGACGAACTGAAGTATTTGGGATAGGATCCAACACGCTATGCACCAATGACAACCTATTTCGTTTTTTATGACGAATTGGCCTATTAGAATTGCTGATTCCGTACCTCCAATCAGTAGTCATGAAGCTATCCAAACATATGATCTCTACATGGTGAACCTCGATAGTCGCGATCTTAAAGAGCTTGTATGTATTATCTACATAATCAAAACACTGATCGGTTTGGTCGATTTCGCTCGAGTTTGGGGGCGCTCTCACAACGTCATTGTCCTCTTTCATACATATCCTTTGATCCTGTAATCCAAGGCTTTGATCATTATGCCGTTACCAATGCCAACAGTGGACTCGACAGCTTCCTTTGTATACCCCGTCACCTGTATCAAGGCCATCAATCCATCCTATTGTCATTATAGAGAATCATCTTCGACAAGTTGGAATAACAAAGAGCATTGATACATCATGATGTACCTACCCCGTGAAACTATAAATACCCTCATTCCCAATTGTCTTAACAATATCAACACCTTGCATTGCTTCAAGTACCTGCCTAAGCCATTTCATCGATACAACCTCGCGAGATTCCAAAACACCAGGCTGTTCATACATACCAAACTAACTCCTAGCCCAATCAAAAATATCAACCACAAATAACCAACCACAATGGCTTTGGTACTGAACCGCCCGTCCGAGCCTAACTCGGCCTTCAGCATCAATCCTCTTACCATAATCGAACTTAATATTCATCATGAATTACATTCTCCTGTGCTGAAAAAAGGGTTTGTGTTTGTCCCCATCCTTGGTTTTTACAACGATCGGCGTCACCTTGCCGACAATTTGATTGAACAAATCAACAAAGGCAACGCCGCCTGGAAAGACAGCGTTGAGAAGGAGTATGTTGGTGGGGTCTGGCTTCAGTTCTTTTACCATCCCATCAAACCTAGTGCTGTTGATGATGCTATCAAATTTGTTAACATCTATGCCGAGTAGTAGTCTACGCAAAATTGTCCCATGTTTGGCTAACAGTATGCACAACATAGCGGATTTCAGTGATGGCGGATTATGGATGGACTTTGCAGCGCTAGTTATACCATCTTTCATGTTACCTTCGAGAATAAATAGATTGGTTATGGTATAAAATACACTCTATTCTCGCAGTAGTAAAGCAGAATCTAAAAGACACCTGTAGAGTCATGGGTTCAGGAGCAAGTCATGTAAAAAGAGTACCACACGAACTAGTGTGTGTGGTTCCTACAGCTACCACAGACATACTCTCAAGACCGCTCCACCAAAACATTGACCAACAGTTGGTATAGCGGTTAATTCAAATGATATCCCAACACATACTATCATCGAATTGATTTAGTATTTAGGAGGTCAGTAGAACAGATCTTGGGGCTCTGGCACTCAGCTTGGCTTGAGAGCCTTATCTTGATAATTTAACCTAGAATATATGCCACCAAACATTGATAGTAGGCATGATTATGATGCATATCAACTTCCCAGCGTGTCTTTATTCTTGATTCCATATCATATACTTGGAGTTACTGAGGGATGATACTCGCTATATTCATTATACCAGCTTGGTTTGATGGATTCTAGTGCTATAACAGGGTCCTAAAATCATTCCTATAGCTTATTATTATCCATCTTCCTCAAGTATAACTGGTGCTGTTGTCTCTTTTATATCCATGATTCAACGATGATGACACCTAAATCACTTGAGACAGGCCATCACTCATAAATACATGATCAGTGATGAGTAGTTAAAACAATCACTTGGTGATTGATAAGATCAAGCTTTATATAGCAAACATATGATCCCCTGGGCTTTGATCTAACAAAGAAAAAGCGCTTTTTGACATAGACATGACCTCATAGTATGCACTATCATCATTCATTTATTCTATCACTGGTATATATAACTATCCATAGCTTATTCCTGAGTGATATCCATCAGCATACGTTCTGTATAGCTTCGTCACATTATCTGGCCTTCCTACGAATATAAATACCCCCATCTTTCCTTCGATATGACTTTCTTCTCCATCCATTCCACTTCATCCACTTCTACCTGCTTCATCCTGCTTCAATCTACTACAGTTTGCTTCAGTCAGTCTACGTTCGTCTATCCACTACAATCAGTCCACTTCAGTCTTACCAAAATCGTCCACACTCAACCATCTACTACAATTAATCCATTTCGGTCTTACCATCTTTATCCACATCAATACAAACAACCATCACAATGTTCCGTCGCATGCTGAACCGTGCCTTTGACTTGGAAGAGACTGTCAGTCTTGGCCCGTATGCCGTTGTCAGATTCGGCTTCGGCAATCGTCTCACTATGCACACCCATCGGATGTTTGTGTTCATTCCAATTGTCGGCCTGTTTGACGACAAGGCTCATCTTCTTGAAGCGTGTATGGAGATTGTCAGAGAAGGAGGAGCCCATTTTACTCACCATCTTGAAAACGGAATGGTTGGCGGCGTCTTGCTTGAGTTCGTCGCCGGAGACAACATGAGTTACGAGGGTTTGATCAGCCGTACTATTCGGGAACTTGGTATCCACTATCAACGGTACACTGGCGTCCGTGTTGTTTGAATGCGGGTTATGTCTTGATATTGCCCCTGATGGATGGCATAGTGGAGGAGAATGGGGATTTGAACAACAGTTGTTGAAATCGGTGAGTTCGGAATTCCAACAGTCTTTACTTGACTTGACAACTGATGTCATTAGGTTGCGGATTACGAAATTGTCTTGGGGATTTTTTGAGAGAGAGAGAGGGTGTCGAATGGGATAGGGACTTTGAAAACTGATGGGTGGAATGGGGAGTTTGAAATGTCAATGTTCTGTTTTATGATAAGACATGGAGGGATGGACCTTGGGGATACAAAATTGTCGTTGGATTTAATGTGTTATCAAATTAGTGATACAGTATCAACAATCAACAAAATGAGGGTTTAATTTGGGATCCAATCAACATACCAACTGAAGTAGCAATTACAGTAGGGTCTCGGGTAGTATACAACGTCACCACCCAGCCTTTTCTCGAGTTATATACAACCGCAAGTAGTCTCACTACTAGCACTAGGCAAATCGTAAACAGCCCCAAATATATAGAACTGAAATGTAAAACTCAACAGTTGTAAGACGCGCGTCTCCGATCCTGGTACCAGTTAATCACCCACATCATTGCTTCATCATTGCGCTTAACTGATGTTGCATGCCCATACAGGCCTCATTCCCCTCCCACCCTACACAGCTGTATTTGGGGCCGGGATGGAATGTAATTATTCTCGGCTCCTTTCTCGAACCTAACTTCCATTGACTTCTTTATTTGCTCGAGGTATGATGCGCTTTAAAGGTGGAAGTCCATCTATCTCAACTGTCTGCACTAACAGATTTGTTCTTTTGTTCTTCAAACCCGCGAGAGACAACGAACACATCTCTTGTCTCATTGTAGAGATCTAATTCTTTGGACATTGTTATGCCAGACAATGAACTCAAACACACGACCTCGATGGCAGTCTTTGTTGTTTTGTCTCCCGAGACAAAGACGGCTCAACCCATCATTGTTCAACAATGCAATTATTCACGTCTCTTTATTATCTATGCCAATTATACGTCGCTTCATAATGCGCTCACCCCCTGCCATACTATAAATACCACAGTTGGTCCCCTCATGATAATCAATATTCATTACTTCCATCGCTCACCCAATTTTCTCCACCACACCCCAAGAACTAGGTAAGTAAACCCCACCCAGTTTCTGACAGAACGCAGCATCCAGTCATTATGGGTCTACGATACGACTTCTATGATCCGAACCAGTCCTTTGTCATTCACCCAACTGAAGTAGTCAAAGTGCGTCTCGAGGCGCCTAAGGAGAGCGATGATCTGACAAAATATTTTGCGTATTTCCCCATCGAGGGTCTGTTTAACGGTCTCGGCGACCTTGTTGATGACTTGGATTCAATGTTTCTTCAAGACAGTCTCTTGATCAAGGACAGCGCCGAGTATTTTGTTGGCATAGAACCAGGCGTCTTGCTTGAGTTCTATGTCGCTCCCGGGGACCGCGGCCCTATCGAAGGATGTAAGAAAGCTCTTTCGGAGCTCAGAGTTCTGGTCGCTTCCGAAGGCATGATTGGAAGTACGGTATCGATAAGTTACTAATGGTAGGTTCATTTCCTTGTAGACATGGTGGTGTCGTTTGGGTATCCAGGTACGGTCTTGGTGAAGAGGTTTGGAGTAGGCGTTATGTTGAACATGGAATGAAGTGTTGATTTTCTTGCATTAATGAAGTCCACTGTCTATCGGAGGTGTGGTAGAATTGATAGTCGGCGGACCTTGTAGGGCTACGTTGTGTCACGGGGTCCGTGCGACCAACAGTAAGAACCACACATGGTGAATGTCAACTACATAATCCATCCCAATACATTGATCAAACTCTCGAATGCAATTGCAATCATTTTGTCAGTGAAAAGCCTAGGTAAATACACGTAATCAATCCCTGTCAAGAACGACATTTGCAAAACGCCAACCATCGTGACACCATCACGCACCCCAATTGTGTGCGCACTAGCCTAACCCGCCATCCGCCCTTATCGATTACCCCAACACCGGAGGTATGAAACATTGCAACATTGGATGTACGCTACGCGAAGAGCTCAGATAGCTGTCTGATGGCGTGCAGAGGGGCTGTTAATTGGGGACACAATCAGACGACGTGGCCCCGCATGGCCTGGCAGCACCTCGGACTTTCCCCGCGGCAACCGACATCATTATAAGGCTGGATGGTAAAAGTCCAGCTGTCGCGCGACTACTTTGGTTGTGCTCAACTTTCAAGGTTAACTATGGGTTCCATTGAAACACTTGCGGTTGAAAAGCCGCTGTCTCTAAATACCAAGGGCGCTTCTCCCCTCAATCCAACTCAATCAGATTCCGCTGGTCTGCCGGCTGCAGCTACGAACGGCGCTTCACGCAATCATGTCCAAAAGCCCACGTTTGAACTAGAAAACCATCCCATCGACCGTGTCCGCCCGATCAAAGTCGGCATCATTGGCGCCGGCATTGCAGGCATCACTGCAGGCATCCTCCTTCCCGCCAAATTACCCGGTCTGGATCTTCGGATTTATGACAAGAACCCAGAAGTGGTATGTTTTTACAGACTCGCTCATACAATTCGCTAATAAAGTAGGGCGGAACATGGTATGAGAATACCTACCCCGGCGTGCGATGTGATATTCCCGCCCACGTCTACCAATCCGGGTTTGCGCCGAATACACAATGGACGGAGGAGTTTGCTCAGGGAAAGGAGATCCGCGAGTACTGGCAGGGACTTGTGAAGAAGTTCCAGGTAGATCAGTATTTGCGACTGGAGCAGAAAGTCGCGGGGACGGTTTGGATCCCTGAGGAGGGCAAGTGGAGAGTCACCTTGCAGGATCTGACAGACAATAACAGAGTATGTCTCAAGCTATCCACATAGACAAGTTATCTACTAATCCTTCAGCAATACGACGAAGACCTGGATATCCTCATCCCCGCTATCGGCCACTTCAACGCCTGGAAACTCCCCGACTATCCCGGCATGGACACTTTCCAAGGTGCACTTTTCCACTCCTCCAACTGGGACCACGCCGTCAACCTAACCGACAAGCGCATCGCCCTCATCGGCAATGGCGCGTCTGGTCTCCAAGTCCTACCCTCCATCCAACCCATCGCTACCCACGTCGACCACTACGCCCGCAACCGCACCTGGATCGCCGATTCCTTCGGCAACGCCGCTACGGGAGTACGCCGTCTCGAGCCCAACCTCATCTCCCAGGACCAGCTCGAGGCCTTCCGCGACCCCGACACATACCTCCGCTATCGCAAGTCCATCGAACAGGGCTACTTCTCGCGCTTCGGTGCCATCTTTAAGGACTCCCCTGAGAATGAATCCCTGCGTGAAAATTGGAGCCGTCTGATGGTCCAACGTGTTGCCGACAAACCCTCGCTCGCCGACAAACTCATCCCCGATTTCTACCCCGCCTGCCGTCGAGCCACCCCAGGCCCAGGCTACCTCGAGGCTTTGACCAAGCCCAACGTCGACTACATCACCGATCCCATCACCACCTTCACACCCACCGGCATCGTCGCCGCGGACGGCACCCACCGCCCCGCCGACATCGTGATCTGCGCAACCGGCGCCAACGTCGATCACGCGCCCCCGTTCAGCATTATCGCCAATAATATCGACCTCAAATCTGCCTGGACATCAAACGGCCTGTTTGGCTACCCATACAACTATCTCGGCGTCGCTGTCCCGGGCTTCCCCAACCTTCTCTGGATCGGCGGCCCCCAGTCCACTGGTCACGGTGGCAGCGTCCCCAACAGTTTGGAAAACCAAATCACCTACATCGCCAAGGTGGTGCGCAAGCTCCGCGGCCACGGCATTAAGTCTATGGCGCCGTCGCGGCAGGCGACAGATGACTTTGTGCAGTATGCGGACGCGTTCTACCCCAAAACCGTCTGGACCGCCAACGATGATTCCGCGCCCGGGAAACGGAACTGTCGTTCGTGGTATAATGGTGGAAAACCCGGAGGGCGCGTCCATGGTCTGTTTCCTGGCAGTGCAGCGCATTTGAATGCTCTTCGCAGGGATCCTCGCTGGGAGGACTGGGAGTATGAGTATGTCAACCCGAGTGGGAATCGGTTTGCGTTTATGGGGAATGGTTGGACGGAGCGGGAGATGCAGGGCGAGGAGGTCGATCTCACGCCTCATTTGATGAAGCCGGGAGATGTAGATTTGCGGACCTATCTGGAGGGGTGGTGGGATGTTTAGACTCTATCTTCGTAGCAACTAATATTTTCTACGGGATTTATATTCGAGCAGCATAAATAGACACCGTCGCCATTCGACCATACCTAGAGTATTCATGGTTCTTCGAAACTATGTATGTGGGTTCCTCCAACTTAGGCAAACTTGAGCACGAATATAGCGATATCATAATAAGTGTATCTTATATTACCGTCACTATATAACATTATCCTTAGGCAGCATACTTCGGAACAGCTTCACCACCCTTCCAGAAATACGTCGCCCCCGGATGGGTCTCCGGCAACCGCGTCTTTCCCTGCACCCCATACATATTCTCACGCATACTCCCCCCGGGCACCTCATAGTCCGTATGGAACACCCCTCTCCGCTGCAATTCCGGAATCAAATACGTGATGACATCGTCAAACGTATCCGGCACACTGGCATAGCTCAAATTGAAGCCATCCACATCGCCCACGGACACCCACCTCTCCAACTCATCTGCCACTGTCTGCACACTCCCAATAATCTTGCAACCATTTCCCCCAAGCACCAAATACTCCGCGATGGTCTTCTTATCCCACTTCTTCTGCGTACCCGGCACTGTACTCGCCCAGTGATTCACCATGCTTCGCACAGCCGGCTGCTCCACGAACCGGAAATCCTCATCATCTCCCCACTTCGACAGATCGTACCCAGTCCACCCCCCAAACAACGCCAGCGCGCCTTCGCGATCCCCATATTGCGCCAGCGCGTCGAACTTTGCATGCGCCGCCTCGTCCGTCTCAGCAACAATCACTAACACCCCAGCAATCACCTTAATTGCTGCTCCGTCGCGCCCAGCCTGACGCGCCTGCTCCCGCACACTGTCCACACTGGGTCTCACCAGCTCCGGCTGCTGCGCATGCAAGAAGATCGCCTCCGCATGCTTCGCCGCAAACGCCTTCCCGGCACTCGACGTCCCGGCCTGCAGCAAAAACGGCGTGCGCTGCACACTCGGCTCGCACAGATGCGGCCCGGGAACATTAAAGTACTTCCCAGCATGGTTGATCTGCCTCACCCCGTCGGGATCCGCATACCCCGATTTGCCATCCTTAGGCTGCACGGCATCGTCCCGCCACGACCCCTCCCACAGCTTGTATGTCACGTCCAGATACTCATCTGCGATGCGATACCGCTCGTCGTGTTCGATCTGCGTGTCTAACCCGAAGTTGCGTGCCGCGCTCTCGAGGTAGCTCGTCACGATGTTCCATCCGATGCGACCGTTCGTTAGGTGGTCGACGGTCGAGAAGCGTCGGGCCAGCGCGTACGGCGCTTCGTATGTCGTCGACGCAGTCACTCCAAAGCTGATTGTCTCGGTAGCGGCTGCCATGGCCGGGACTGAGTACAGTGGGTCGTTGATGGGGAATTGTGCGCCGGCTGGGATCGTCGGGTGCAGGTTGCCTGGGCCACGGTAGACGTCGTAGCCGCCTAGGACGTCGGCGAAGAATATGGCATGGAATTTGGCGGCTTCGAGCTTTTGCGCCAGGCTGATCCAGTTTTGGATGTTTTTGTACTCCCGGCCTTTGTCGTTGGGGTGCCGGTGGAGGCCGGGGTTCAGGTGCGAGGGGGATTGCATCGTGAAGGCATTGAGGATGAGTTGTTTTTTGGGTGTGGAGCCCATTGTGCTTTCTCTTTCTTTCTATATTTCTTTTGTTCTTGATATTCGTAGTGGTTGGAATTAAAGAATTGATGTGCGGATTAGAGCAAGGCATGTGGTACTGGGGAGGCAAGTTTATATATATAGCATTTCAATGATCTGGAGTATTAAAACAGAAATTCTACACGTTAACTCTCCAATAACTTCAGACACCCCACTACAATGTCGACATCGGTCTCTTGTCCGACTGATAGTAGACAAGCCTTGGTTGGCTGCATCTCCTGCCGAAGACGTGCGAGACATGCGCGATTGCGCCAGTTTGGCCAGGATGATGAATGGCGGGGTACTGTCCTATCCTTCCATCTGTACCTATCCTCAAACAGTAGAACATACGCTGGAACAAAAGTTGGAGCATAAGTAATTGGAGGAGTTGGAGATGATCCTTGTCATTTATTCTGATTTTGATTGTATTGATTGTTGTTCATGGTTTACTGCCTGAGGCTGCTGGGCGTGACCTGCGAAGCCCTATTTTCTTTCGTTACCATCAAAACCCATAATGCAAAATATTAATCCTCACGATAGTATGTAATAAATAGTATGATTCATTCATAATACTCATCTATCATAACCGGGATATCACAACACCATATACACCATAAAGATCGTCAAGAAAGCAAAAGAGAAAATGGAAAAGGAAAAAAAAGGATCACTGCAAATCAACAACCACCCTCTTCCCGGACGCCGTCCCATCCTTCAACATCTCCAAGGAAGTATTTACACTGCCTAACCCCCCAGGCGACCGCACAATCTCCGGCAACCGCAACGTCCCATCCCGCAGCAGACTCTCCAGCCACACGACCATACTCTCCCCAACCTCGGGAGACAGATGGAACAGTTTGATGGGCACAGTATGGTAGGCAATCCCCGGCTGCCGCTCCTTAGGTAGTCCCGTCAGGCCAAGTAGGTGCGCTTTCGCGTCCCCGTTCGTCCCGTCCAGTGTCCGCTCGAGCAGCGTGGCGGTCTCGCGCCCGACGAAGTCGATCGCGTACCGTAGCCGCCCGCCTGTCACGCCCCGGATGATTTCGACGGCCCGCTCTGGGTCCCGTCGGTCGATGAGAATGTCGGCGCCTGCGCCGTGGAGTTTGCGCCCGTGGGCGGCGACATCGGCTACGCAGATGACGTGTAGGCCCGCGAGCTTGGCTAGTTGGAGGGTGATGTAGCCGGTGGTGGTGGATGCTGTTTCGGTTAGTTTCGTTCGAAAGGACGGATGAAGAGGGAGGGAGAGGACATACCACCCCAGATGGCGAGCCAGTCACCAGGTTGGGCGCGGTCCGCACTGGGCAAAGTACAGGAGAAGGTTTCGTCGAGGATGTCAGCGGGGATGTTGTCGCGGTTTAGACCGCGGATGGTGCGGACCAGGTCGGGGCCCTGGCCGGTGAAGTTCTTCGAGAAATCGATGCCGAAAGAGACACCGAGAGCGAGGACGGAGGCCACAAAGGCCACGCCTAGGGAGGCCGACGCGTAGACGCACTGCGAGGAGGGGATGCGGGCGGCATTGTAGGCTGTCGCAATGGCGTATTCTTGGAAGGCTGCCTTCCGAATGTCTCGGTAGTCGGTGGAGGGGACTAGCACCAGGTCGCCTCGCTGTACGCGAGATGACTCGTCTGTGGGGGAGACAACGACACCGGCGAGATCGCGCCCGTTGATCCAAGGGAGACGGGGGATGCCAAAGTTGAAAGCCCTGAATTGATTAGTATGTGTCGACGACGCAACGTATTGGGGACAGGACATACGGGCCCTTCCAATCGACGGGGTTCAATCCGATCGCCACAATCTAATGGATATTAGCCTATGGCCGGGGAAAACAGCAATGATTGGTAGGATTATAGAAGGGATAGATCAGATCACATACCTTGACGAGAACCTCCCCCCGGGCTGGGTCTGGAATGGCATGATCGTGCACCAGGGTGTACTGCTCGCGCGCTGCCTGCAGCAACAGTGCACGCTGGGTGGACGAAGATCGTCGAGTAGGATCGGGCACGATGTACCGATCGTGTGGTTCATAGATCTCCTCGTGGACGACCGAGGGCTTCTCGAATGAGGAAAGCGTATACGTTGCGGTGGTCATGATGTATATTAAGACAGTGAATCAACTCGTTTAGCACGCCATGGAATATTGCAGTAAAGACCATTGTGGCTTTTCATGCGCGGTGGGCGATATATCTGGGAAGTTATTCGGCCGAATAACGACAGGTGGCCCAGGCTCAGCACGTCCTACTCCACGCCCTAAAATAAAAACAACCCCGACGGATGTGATTCGCGGAGAGAGGGGTTTCCCAGGGCCTGCGTAATTGGCAGGGCCGTGCAGGAGTTGGTGACGCTATTCGCGGCGAAAGGGCGTTGCTGAGCATTGCGCATAGCGGGGTGGGATGGCGTGATAGAACGAGACCATAGAGGATCATGGCATAATCGGGCCCGAATGGTTCGTCAGTGGATAGCAAAATACTAGGGGTAAATTACGATGCGATCGAGTTGGGTTGACCCGGTGGGCAAGAAATGGAGGCGATGATGTGATTGAGGGTCGGGATGATCTGACAGTGTCGATCATTAGGGTTACGGGTAAATGGAGCAACCATCTCACTTCTACTAGAAAACTATTGCTGGCCGCATTGATTGGTTTCCTGGTAGTTATCAGTATCACAGTCTTGATCAAATAGATCAGACACTTTGCGCCCATAATGACGTGCCTGCATTCTTTCTCACATACCAACACCGTCGATATGCGACAACCCACCGCGCCGTGCTGGTCGGATTCCAACCCACCCCCAACTTGACAGAGAAACACCACATCCATGGACCAAATAGAACGACAGCCGCTATTAAACACCATCCAGCATGTACCAAAAGCCACCCTGACCCCCGCGAGCGCATACATTCTCGTCATCTCCCGTGTCATCGGCAGCGGCATCTTCGCCACCCCCGGGTCCATCTTCCGCTCCTCTGGTAGCATCGGACTGTCCCTTCTGATATGGGTCGTCGGTACGGTCCTCGCCGCGTGCGGCATGGGCGTCTCCATGGAATGGGGGACCATGTTTCCTCACTCGGGAGGTGACAAGGCGAGTGACGGACTAGGCAGAATAGGACTTGGAGTTGGATTTCAACTACAACGCAGACACTGACTCTGTCGCCGTCCAGGTGTACGTCGAGTATGCGTTTCCCCGACCGCGATTCCTCGCGTCAACTCTCATCGCTGTCCAGGCCGTTCTGCTGGGGTTTACAGCCAGCAATTGCATCGTATTTGCAAGGTATACCCTGTTTGCCCTGGGCGCGGCCCACTCATCCGACGCGGGGGTGAAAACCCTCGCCATAGGGCTCCTCACGGCCATTACGCTCTGCCATGGCTGTTTCCCACGTGTCGGTATTGCCGTACAAAACGTGTTAGGCTGGGTCAAGATCGTGTTGATCGCAGCTATGTCCCTGACCGGACTGTGGGTCATCCTATGGCGGCCTGCGGCTCCCCGCCAGACTCCCATCGCGTGGCACTCCCTCTGGGAGGGCTCAAATTGGAGTTGGAACCTGATGTCTACGTCCCTCTTCAAGGTCATCTACTCCTACGCGGGTCTGAACAACGTCAACAATGTCCTGGCAGAAGTCCATCGCCCAATCGAAACACTCCGCATCGTCTGTCCCGCGGCGCTGATCACTGCCGCTGCGCTATACCTGCTCGCCAACGCGAGCTACTTCCTCGTCATCCCCCCAGAAGACATCAAACAGGGCGGGGAGCTCGTCGGTGCGCTTCTTTTCGACCGTCTCTTTGGTCCCCACATCGGCCGCATCGCCTTCCCGCTGGCGATCGCCCTCTCCGCAGGGGGGAACGTCATGGTCGTCGTCTATGCTTTGGTATGCATTATCTGTCCATCCGCTTGACGCCTATTCTGACGTATCAGTCACGTCTCAATCAAGAAATTGCAAAACAAGGCTTCCTACCCTACTCGCGCCGCTTCTCCTCGTCCAAACCCTTCGGATCTCCCCTCGGCGGCCTCATCGTGCACTACGTTCCCTCCATCCTAGTCATCGCTCTCCCTCCCCAAGGAGATATCTACAATTTTATTCTCGACGTGGAAGGCTACCCCGCTCAAATCCTCGCCCTGGCTGTCACAGTCGGTCTGCTCTTGCTGCGTCTACGGGAGCCCGCGCGCCTTCGCCCCTTCAAGGCTTGGTTGCCTGCCGTGTGGCTGCGGATCCTTGTGTGTATTGCTCTGCTTGTCGCGCCGCTGATCCCGCCACCGGATCGGAAGGGGGACGTGCAGTTCTTCTACGCCACGTATGCGATCGTCGGGAGCGGAGTGTTGCTGTTCGGTGTTGTTTACTGGTATATTTGGACGGTGCTGCTCCCGCGCCGTGGGGGGTACCGTCTCCAGGAGGCAGGGGAGGTGCTGGATGATGGGACGAAGATTACGAAGTTAGTGCGAGTATGACGTGATTTGCGTATGAGTCAACGGTTAGAGGTGATGATCATATATGTTTCATGCGAGATGATCAATTTGCTGGGAGGTATATTGGCAATACACGGTTCTTGTATAGCTACTAAAATATAATAGTCAGCGCAGCCACTTTTTAAGTAGCTAGACTCATATAGTCCAGTACGAGGTGCTCTAGTATCTTGACAACATCAACCTAGTGGGTCTAGTCTTCTTGTCATACGATAATAGTATCAGGTGAACTATTCATTCATCAAGCACGGACCAGGCTAATACAAATCGAGAGGCATTTGAGACACACGTCTGAGTATAGCCCCCGAAGATACTCAGCATGATCACCCCGGATTTGCACCGAGGAGATAACCTCTTGACCTCTGGTCACCCGCCACTACTGCCCACTGGCTTGCCTCCGAAGCTCCCGGAAGACAGATCGAATA
Organism: Aspergillus campestris IBT 28561; assembly: GCF_002847485.1. Taxonomy (NCBI): domain Eukaryota; kingdom Fungi; phylum Ascomycota; class Eurotiomycetes; order Eurotiales; family Aspergillaceae; genus Aspergillus; species Aspergillus campestris. The sequence continues at coordinate 140,319 of NW_020194348.1, read as the reverse complement.
ATAGTGCTTACAGATGGTGATAAATGATGAAAGTATTCGCTGCCAAATCAATCTCCTCCGCGTCTCACTTGAGCTAGTCCTTCATATCCTCTCTGATTGTATAATCGTCAGTTGATTGATCAGCCTGCTTACGCGGATGGCGTGCTCTGACAAATGCATGTCTATGTACCTGAATGTACCTCAACTCCCGGAGGCTATAAAATGGGCGAGCTCTGTAGATACAGATAGGCCTTAGAATCATCGTCGCAGTCATCTTGCAGTCATCTCACTGTAAACCATCATACCGTGATACCATGGCTTCCGCTCAAGTCCACCAACCTTCCTCTGCTATCTCAACATCAGTCCCAACCGCCGGGCCCCCTCCGCCCAGAAACCGCACCATGTGCACACGACGCTGAACTTTATCCGGGAAATGGAAGACGGGTCCCACCTTGTCCCCAACAACATCGGAGACCTCAAGTCCTACCACGAACGTCCCATTGAGGCCGTCCCCGTTACAGTCCACGACGTCAGCGGCCACGAGCTGGACTACGCCCTGGACACCCACGGCTTCCAATTTCATTACCACGTCAGCAACGAGAAGACCTTCCTCGATGAGGATCGCATCAAAAGCGATTACTACGCCGAGACAGAGCAGCTCTTGAAGGATGTGTGAGTGGTGGCCGACCCCGCCCTGTGAAGTCCGCTAACACGAAAATAGAACCGGTGCCTCCCGCGTCTTCATCTTTGACCACACCGTCCGTCGTTCGTCGATCATGACCCGTAATAAAGATGGCAACAGAGCCCCGGTCCAGGGAGTCCACGTCGATCAGACCCCCGCGGCTGCCAAAGATCGCGTCGAGTACCATATCCCGGAGGACGCCCCGGAGCTGCTGAAGGGCCGGTACCAGATTATTAACGTCTGGCGACCGGTCAAAACCATCAAGAAGGACCCCCTCGCGGTGGCGGATGCGCTCTCCGTGCCGGATACTGACCTCATCGCGATTAAGCTGATCTATCCGGAGCGGGTGGGCGAAACATACTCGGTGAAGCAGAGTCCCACCGCTAAGTGGTATTATCGCTATGGGCAGACCCCCGATCTTGTCACGTTAATCAAGTGCTTCGATTCGAAGACGGACGGGCGCTCACGCCGGGCACCCCATTCGGCCTTTGTCAATCCCGAGACAGAGGGCGAGGACACACGTGAGAGTATCGAGGTGAGAGCGCTTGTATTCCATCCGGAGGATCAGGATTAGCCATCCTGTGTGGTGATGGAACGCATGACGAATGTTTCTGATGGTCTTTGTTATCGTACGAATTTGACGAATTTTTCCTGTTTTTGATGAGCATTATTGGGCATCAATTACCGTAGACAAGCTAATCATGTAGGAAACTAGTAATTTTCAATAATCCCTACATCAATGATAATCAATGCTGGAATCGTAAATCCTTCTTCTCCAACGTTGCTAAAATGCCGTGCGAGCACGTAATCTCCCCGCGAATCGCAACATCGCGTGCGACAGGGATCCCACGACTGGCTCGCGGTACCTGTCCGACAGGGGGCATTGCCGCCTCCGAGCGCATTAGCTTGGCCTATATATACTCATACATAGCAGCGTTATCAGCACTATGGATATGTGTGGCGTGGAGGTGATACATCGACACCATGACACTCGACAAGAACAGCATCCAGTCGACGGATGAAGAGGTCCCCGGGCCCAGACCCGGCCAGCACCCTGTCAAATGGTACCGATCGACATACTATAACGCCCTCATCCTTGGGATATGCAACTTCCTTGCACCTGGTATCTGGGGCGCCATGTCCAGCCTAGGGGGCGGTGGGCAACAGGAGCCCTACCTAGTCAACGCAGCCAACGCGCTAACTTTCTGTCTAATGGTCGTGTCGTGCTTCTTTGGCAGCGTCGTCGTCCGCTACATCGGCATCCAGTGGACCTTGATCGTTGGCACGTTGGGATATGCTCCGTATGCCGCAGGGCTGTACGTTAACAACCGCTTCGACAAGGAATGGCTGACCATATTTGGCGCCGCGCTGTGCGGCCTCTCCGCCGGCCTTTTCTGGATGGCCGAAACCGCCATTGCTTTGTCCTATCCAGAACCGTATACTCAGGGCCGCTTCCTCGGCTTCTGGCTCAGCTTCCGCGTCGGAGGCCAGATCTTAGGCGGTGCCATCAACCTGGGCCTGAATGCCGACCGCTCTGAGGCGGGAAGTGTCTCCTACGCCGTGTACCTTGTGTTCATTGCCTTGCAGGCACTCGGTCCGTTTGCCGGCTTGCTGCTGACGCCCCCAGACAAGGTCCAGCGGACAGATGGTCGCCCAGTGCGCTTGCACATCGCGAGCAGCCCATCCTTCGAGATAAAAGCCATGGCGAAGTTGTTCATTCGACGGGAATTCCTTCTTATTGTTCCGCTCATCGCCCAAGCGGTCTATACTGAGGCGGTCATGTTCACGTACCTGTCCCTGTGGTTCTCCGTGCGTGCCCGTGCGCTCGGGTCCTTTCTGGCTGGGGTCGTGGCCCTCATCGCCGGGAACATTCTCGGTGCCTATTTGGACCGGACCAGGATAGCGTTGAAGTCGCGCAGTCGAGGCGCCTTTGCCACGATCATGACGTTGCAAGGGGGCTGGTGGGTCTGGGCTACGGTGATTGTTACTGAATATCACCGGAATGAGCCAACTTACGATTGGGCGGACCCGGGCTTTGGTCGGGGGTTTCCCTTGTATTTGTTTTGGGTCGCTGGGTTCCAGTTGAATTACATGTTCCTGTACGCTCTCCTGCGTTCACGCCCCCCGATGGACACAACTAATGAGATAGGTATTTCGTCATCGGGAACCTCGCTCGCGACCATGAAGAAGTCGTCCGTCTAGCTGGTCTGCTGCGGGGGACGGAATCCGCTGTACAAGCCGTCTCCGTAAGTTCTGTGGTGACCTTCGCATCCGGTATCGTACTAACTGGACTAGTATGGTCTTTCGAGTGTACCCATCATGGCGTCCGTCGGTAGCATATACTTGAACTTCGGTCTCTGGGCCATCGCACTACTACCAGCGTGGTTGGTCGTCAAAGAAATCGGGGTCTCGTTCCGTGATCAAAAAGTCGCCCGGGAAACAGACTCGGAGTGATGAGGCCGTGACTGTAAAAGAGACAGGGAAAACTTGTAACATATTTCATATGGTTGATCGTGGTCCATGAATTGGAAGACAGAACATCGGCCGTGCCATGACTCAAAATCCCACGTCGTCCTCAATTCAAACCCCCGGCGCCCCCGTAGCAATAGGATTCAAGCGACCAGGCATATCCTCCCAACAAACCCTATCAGAGACTAAACAGCCCGCTGCGCTTCTTTCCTCGCGGATAGACAACCAGGGCTGATAGGAACAGTCCCACGGTGATACTTAATGCCGTCTGGACCATGCTGTACCCAAGAGCCGAAAGGGTTTTCTGCAACGATGCCTGCGATATCACATCTATCCCAGCGGCATTGTGCTTGACGGCCTTCGCATAGGCCAGTCCCGACACGATCGACCCGCTCGCAGCAAGACCCGACGAGACTTGGGTGAAGATTCCAGGGACAATCACCACGGCGGCATGTCCGTGCCACACTCTGCTGTAGATGTTGGCCAGTAGTCCAATGGTAAACGCGCCGATGGTGCTTCCCAGTCGCGAGTCCAAGTACTTCGTACCTAAGTAATTGGTAACGTAGCCGCAAGTTCCCAAGAAGCTGGTCGTTGGTATCTGCTTCCACTTGGCACGGTGGGTCAGGGCCGCGAATGCGCAGTAGATGGGCACAAAGGCAAAGTGTTGGATGTATTCATTCCCATATATTTTCAAACTCGCCGCGGAACAGGTGGCTTCGGTCGTGGCGTTGTTATCTATGAGGCCATACACTGTGATGCCGACCGTGACCCCGTATCCGAGAAACAGGGAGTATATGTACGTGTACACCAGTCGTATGGAGCCGGCCACGATCTGGTGTGACTGTAGCTCGAGACTGCTGCATAAGACGGTATAACCTGGCAAAACCAGGGCGATGGAGGATTGAACAATCGCCGAGAAGCAGAATACCGGATGACCTCCTACCCGAATGCTGCCAAATCCGCGGGCAATGAACGTCAACAGTACCGCAGCACTCACCTCAAAGACGTTTGCATAAAGTTTGCTCCTGGGAGACAGCCAAAACTGCATGACGCCCATCAGACAGCCGAGCACGAAGATGATGGGCATGTCGACTGGCCGCCCGTTAAACGCCCACGGAGCAACTGTAACACTAAAGAGACCCACAAAGATGCAGCGCAGCCATAGTTGATGGTAGCGGGGCGGGCTCCGCAGCATCGTTTCCAGCTCTTCTGTGGCCTTTTCCGCCCCCAACTTGTCGTGTACCACGCGCTTGTACACATTGTGGGTGTCCGCCATACGACCCAGGTCCAAGCCTTGTTCTTCCCGGACGATCTCGATGTCGGTGGTGCACGTGATCGGGTCGTCAAAGGACATTATCATACACCCGGGAAGATACAGGAAATGGGCCTGGATATCCAACTCTTTGGCTGTCATATGCATGTACTCCTCCAGCCGATGTGTCGGTGCGCCATATTTCATGAGAGCGCGACAGAGTTTTATGATATACCGTTCCCGCGTTATGATGGTGGCGATTGCTTGTCTCAGCCGGGCACGCCTATTGCGTTTCCTAGCCTTCCGACCTTCCTCGGTGTTGTACCATTTCTCCCTGCGCGGCTTCTTTCCTTTGCCCGAAGAAGACCGTGACTCAGGAGAGATTGTCGAAATTGCCCCATCGCTGACCTGACGACGGTGATATTTGGGCCTTTTCAGTAAATGGGACAGTATACCACCATCAGCGGTGCTGTCGTCCGTCTCTTGTCTCTGCATTGAGGTGCGACTGCCCACCCCCAGAACACCCATTAAGAGCTGTGCACGGGACCCCAATTCCTTTTGCAATTTTGACTGATAGGCATCATTGGTAAGCTCGTGGTCGCCTTGGAGCAAGTCGGTCATCTGGATGTCGTCCGTGGCGCCATAGTCTTCGGGATGATGCGCGGCATCCAGCGCCTCGCCTTCGTCTGTCGGTCGTCCCAAGCGATCGGCGACATCACTTCCAGCCTGGCTGATCTTGTGTGAAGCTCCTAGAATTCCATCCCACCAGCTGGCCTTGGGTGTTGGGATTGGTTCAGACTTGAGAGCGTCGGGCCTCGCCGATGGTTTATTGTGCACCGAATTTGCGTCGTGTCTTGGATGTGGCATCTCGTTGATGCTTATTCATTCAACCAGGATCCCTGCTGTCGATCAAAATGTCACAGAAGCCCAACGCTGCGGCATAGAAGCTATGCATTAGACCCTTTCCCCTCCGGCCATCCGGTTTCTGGGGGAGACCAATGACCTGAACTAAGCCCGCAGACGGCGACCATTAAGTGAGATAGGCTTAAGCGAACACAAAACCCAGAGGCCAAGACTTTTCACCTGTCGTGGCGGGGAACCTCATCTGCCTGGCGCGAATCCACGCTGGCCCGCTTGGGAAGACAATATCACAGGCTGTCATGAGATGTCCAAAGATAACAATAAGAGCGGTTGTATTGCGGGGGTATTCCCGTCGCTCTCTCTTCCTTCTCCCCAAATCTTTCTCTGCCATCTTGCAAATTCTCCTAAATTCTCCTGTCGCCTTTGGCCGGAACCTTCGGGGTTGCTTTGTTGATCATCCGGCTAGTTGCTTATCACTCGGCGCATGGCAGGTTATTGGGCAGAGTGGGTCGCTATACAACCAGGCCATTGGTCTTCGTGGGTAGTCGGTTGTCAAACCAGCCATTCACACGACATATAGCTGAATAAGTGGGTCGATTTTGTTGCTCCTGGTTATCCCACGGTCACATTATCTTTCTGTGCCTGTGTTTGTCCTAGATCTTGAGAGGCCGCATCCTGATGTCTAGGCGGACGCCCTGGCCTATGGTCTAGCAGTAACATCGTCATTTGGAAGTATCGCATATAATAACAATAGGAATTGTGATCGAATGGCCTGTCTGATAGATTTACGGGGAGAAAGAACGGAAATATGAAGTGCAAAGAAAACACAAAAGCAGAACGCGTCCTGCACGTGACCATCTCGTCTCTAACCACTTGTATTTCTCTCTCATGCTTTGTTTCTCCCATATGTCTTTCTACGCATATCTCATAGATTGTGACAGTCTATAAGCGTCCTCGCCTTGTTCGAATTCATTCAGTCTTTTCTTAGCAGTATTGCAACTATCATGATGTTCTCTGTTCCATCCCCCACGACATATATATATCTCGACCAACAAGTATGTCTATTATGCCGATTCTTTTATTAAGCCTTAATACTTGGTAATTAATGTATTTTGCTATCATTTGGGGCATTTCCCAAGCATTGTTATCACTTCTAATCTTCGTCTTATACTCGACCTAACCAACGGTCTTGAACGGCACTGTTTTGAGACCAGGCTAGAGTATCTAATATTCCATACTACGAGAGCAGCTGAAGACCTACCGTAGATCCTTATTATATCCCTCGATTGACATTTGCAACATATCCAGAGGGAGCTGACCTTATAGATATCATTATCTCTGCGCTCTTTTTTGAAAGTGGATCGGCTCTTCTATTGCAACTGCAATGCGAAGGTGCTATTTACGCGGCAGGTCCGATTTTCACAATAGTCCCTTCCCATTGTGCCTCATGGACTAGCCCTATATCAACCCATGGCATCTTCCACCCTCCACCACACTCCATCATTAACTATAACATCACTACCTTTGTCGAATAGCAAACTATAATCTTATCACACTTTCGGTCATTTTTTCTCATTACTAGGTTTGGATTGTTGACCCCCGCGAGACTCATGATTCTGTGGGAGATTTTCATGAACTTTGTGATATTCTACGTAGTCTTCGCCAATTTGATACTACACGCGGCTTTCAACATGAACTCAAGTCTGGCTCTCAGGGAGCGTCGCCGGAGTCTATGGGCCGAGTTTCACTCTCTGGCGGAGACCCATGCCCCAACGTGTCGCTTCCCCGAAATATCGAACGCCGTTGAGCGTCGGGAGTTCAGCACGGATGGCCGGTCACGACCAGATATGATCGCAAATACACAGGTGATAGAAGCATCGATGAAGGAAGCGCATGACGGGTTTGTTCACGGCATTAAGACTACGGAATACACCCAAGTCCACATCCCTGGAACCGAAGGCATCGTGTCCAGTACAACCAAGACTTACCTGCCCATGTTCCTGGCGTCCCTACGCATGTTGCGATATACGGGCTGTACTGTACCGGTTGAGCTGTTTCTGTCAGATGAATGGAATTACGACGGGCATCTGTGTGAGAGGGTGTTGCCTCTGTATGACGCCTCCTGCATCGTGCTGTCCAGGCTCTTCAACTCCAGCAACAAGGTGGACGTTCAACATTCCCAACTCAAGGCCTTCGCCGTCCTGTTGTCTTCCTTTGAAAATGTGATATATATGGACCCTTGGAGCCTCCCGACTTATAGTGCGTCCACGGCCCGTCCTTGCGCCGATGACAGCCTCACCACCTGGCCGGGCCACTGGGCCTCCACCGTGAATCCGATCTACTATAATATCTCTGGCCAACCAGTCCCCAGCATGGCGGCGCGCCCGGCGTCCGATACTTCGGCATTCTTCGTGTCGAAGCGAAGCCACCTCACGACGCTGTTCCTAAACGCGTACTACAATTACCATGGTCCGTCGTACTACTACCCCCTCTTCGGGCAGGGGGGCCCGGGAGACCCAGGGGGCGACTCCCTTCTACTCGCTGCAGCAGCGCTCGGACAAAGCTTTCTAATGATTCAGGACCCGGAAGCTGATGTGGGTTACCAGGCCCTGGACGGTGAGTTCTACTCGTCCGCCGTCGTGCAAATCGATCCGCAAAACGTCAATTTCCATCGTGTAGCTTGTTTCCGAAACACCGAGACAAACCGACAATCTTTCTTCAACTACACCGAGAAACAACTCGTTCGACGGGCTGACCAGCCATTTTCGTTCTCATGGTCAGGGCTGACCAGCAACAACAAGCTATACCGCCTACGGACCCAGTGGGTGACGCCACAGGGCGAACTGTCGCGCTTGACGGAGGGTCCCGAGTGGGATTATTGGAAGAACATCCAGTCGACCAACTGTCTCCTGAAAAGTGCGGTCAACGTGTGGAAGGCTGCCGCTGCCGAACATTGGAAAGGGCTACAGAACGATATCTGCCTCTTGGCCCTGTGGTACTGGAAGATGGCGTCTCGGCCAGTCACGATTTCGTCGGCTACATCGCACGGTTTGCCTGTTGGTTCACCGAATAGTATATTGGATACAGCTCTACCTCCTATTTCCGAGAGACGCGAGCCTGTCACAAACTCGTCTGCTGTCTCACTTGATTTGACTACTTCCTCACGGAATAGCATGCCGTATTCAACCCTCCCTTCTATCCCCGAGGTCCCCGAGCCCGACAGTGTTCCACCGTCTCCCCGAGAAGGTAGTGTGGATGACCACTGTCTCTCCTGCTGTCGGGGCGCATATCGTCTTAACGGTCCAGGGGTATTTTGAGTGACCCTTCTACAGGATCTAGGTTATTATTATTATATTGCTTGGACACGACTGTACAGCATGCTAATAGTTCATAATGACACATGTCGATCGCATACCTCCAGCCCGTAAACACCCCGACACCTACTTCATTCTCATAAAATACATAATCCGTGATCGAATCGGAACCATCCGCCGCGACGAATCCCACCCTCTCTCAATCCCCGCCTGCACTAATTCGCGACCGTCACAAACTGATCCTTGTCTATACAGGTCGCCTCGTGCGTCCGCAAGCTATGCTTCGCAAACCGGCTGCGCGCCCGGATTTGCGGCCCGTATCGGACAAACAGCGGCGGGATGAAACAATACACCGTTGCCAACGAGGCTAGCACGGACGTCGCCACGTTCGCCCCCAGAGACGAGAACATGTGGCCCGCGAATAGTGGAAATACTGCTGAGAAGACGCCCCGCAGCAGCGCCACGGCGGCGAGGCCGCTCGCCGCGTAGCAGAGGTAGCTGTCTGCGAGGTAGCCCAGCATGACGGTGAGGAACTCGTTCAGGGCGAACCCTAGTAGTACGAGCGGCAGTGTCGGCACCATCCAGTGCAGGCCTTGAATGCGCGGCGGGATGGTCCACCCGAACCACCAGAGGCTGATTGCTAGCATGGGCGTGCCGACGCAGAGGCCGGTCAGCTTGTGCTCTGGGAGCAGGGTTCGCCCGCTGTTGATGCGGCGGCGGATGATGACTCGGTCGACGAGGCGCATGCCCAGGCTGAGGATGACCCCGATGGCCATGGCGATGAAGGGAAGCGAGGCTTGTGGCTGTGCGAACCCCATGTTTTCGTATATCGGGAGCAGCGCGTCGCTGAAGAGGTAGATGAGTCCGAAGGTCGTCGAGTTCATGAGTGCGACGCAGCAGACGATCGGCTCGGTGTACAGCTGAATGGGGCGGAGGAGGGTCGTTCGCGCGAATGTGCGGAAGTCAGGGCTGTGGTCCGGGTTGAGGGGTGGCGGGGTGTCGAGGCCGGTTGTTTGACGGAAGAGGGCGACTTCATGGGCCAGCACAAGGGCGGGTCGTGATTCTCGGATGAACATACACAGGCCCGCTAGGATCCCGGTGATGATGGCCATGATGTAGAACAGCCATCTCCTACGGATTACTATGAGCGTGGCTGTGACTTTGTGGGGGACGGGCAAGGGATGACTGACCATCCTAGGTCCGTCGTGATGTACACTCCGAACAGTGGTCCCAGCACCAACCCCAGATTGGACGCCACGGCTATCATGCACATCCACCAAAGCCGGTCTTGACTGTTATACATGTCCTCGAGGCTTCCCGTCAACACGTTGGCTGGAATCGAAGAGACAAACCCCGTTACCCATCGCCCGATGACCACCGCCGCTAGGGACGGCACAGCTGGAATGATGATGCACCCGATGCTAAAGATGGCCGTGCTGAGAACGTACAATCGCTTGCGACCAAATGTCTCGGAGTAGGAGGAAAGGATTAAGGAGCCAAGGACCTGGCCCATGAGGGAACTATCGAGCGTAAGATGGGTGTTGTCGTCAAGGGCCGACAACATACACTGAAACAAAGCAGAATATTGCCATCGTTTGCGATATTCCGAACTCCACATGCGCTGCTTTAGCCGCGGCGGTCTATTCGACACCAAGTCAATATCGTTATATGCCGTTACTAGGAGGAAGGATCGAGACGCTTACCCCTGCGCTACTAGCCACTGTACTGCCAATGATGTTAATTACTCGCAGCGCAAACCCGCCCATGAATACACTCACACAAAGAAATCACACAGATGAATAACGATCAGGTCGTAGAACTTGCGGGGTGTCGACCAGTTTCGGGGATGCCGCGGGTTTTTCTCCAACCATCGAACGAAGCTTCCATCTGGTGCCAGTCCCAGTCCGTGGGCAACAAGCACATTGTGCAGCGAGATGTCGCGACTCTCCTCACTGGAGGAACTAACGGCCGGGGGAGACTTTTCCATGTCCAGCGTCGGGGTATAGTGCGCTATTCAGTGGACAAGGTAAACGGTAGCCCGGATACATATAAGGGAGCAGCCGTTCCTCATGTTATAGAGGGATGCAGATTCACCGCCATCCTCTTGATGGCTTCATAATCATGCGGCCTGTTAATCAAGGGGTTCAGCAGCCCCCCTACCGGGTACTGACGGCCAATGAATTGCAGGAGTGCGCCGGGGATGGATCTTCGCATTCCAGCAGAAACGTCTCCTCTTGGCTCAGTTCTGCCCCAGACACGTAATGGAAGCGTGTCATTGGCGCGATTTCAAGATACTGGGACCCATGAGTTGATCCAATAGCCCTAGTGCCAAATGCACGGACTCCCAAAGGGGTTTTTCCCTACGAGGTGGGCGATCTTCTCGGGGGATTAGGATGATTCTGCAGTGTTGTTACTCCTTCTTGGGAGAGCTTATCAACTGGGCAACATGCCAAACCAGGCCCAGCCTTCATTCCACCTCGGACAAGCTTCATGGAGTCACTTTCCGAGGCAGAGTCGCCACGGACTGAAGGAACCGGTTGATGCCATTTCTTACCACGTTTGTCAATGGGGTGCATTGTGCAGCCGTCAGAGTCTTGCCTCGGATATCGGAGATACACCATGTGTTGGAACCACGACGACAAGTTGCGTACCTCCTATGGAGATGTGAGTGACGTAATTTCGTTAGTCCTGATTGATCGAACCCTCGCTCGCCTCTTCCAGTCACGCAGCATTCCTCCCAGGTTGGTCGTGATCGATCTCCGACAATGACCTGATAGGAGCCCTCTCCGCAGACCCTCTACAACCCACATATTCAGCCTGGGGAATGGCCGCGTCACAGTAATTTTGTTCGTTCGTCAGAACCATAGCGGAGAAGTGGACCTTGGGGCAGAAATACCCTAAAGCCACCCCACTGGGCTTAAAAGTTGCGAAGCTAGCCTCCCAAATAGCAAGTCTTTGCATTCATCACTAAGATTGGGTCAATGGATGATGAACTGTGCCATCGCCTTCGGATCGGGCTGTCTCTATAACCAGTCCCGGACTTACGATCTATCACGCCACTCCACTGGAGATTTTCGGTCCAACACCAGTTCAGGCAAATAGACAATGAATCTGGGTTTCACATGCTATCATCCAATCGTGAAGACCACCAATGAGGCAGATCTGGAGTTCGGTCCAGAGAAGCGAGACGGGCAGTGGGATTATTGGGCTAGGTGGACCACAAGTCAAGGAGTCCTAAACGGAATCTGCTGGCGTAATCGGCAGACTAATGCATCATCTAATACTCAATCTTAGTTTCAGTGCAAATCCACTCCGGACCATTGAGCAGCGTTGTTGACGATGATTTTCTCGCACTCTGGGAGCGAGTCCGACTGGGACCCGCAATTCGGCGGTTTTCATCCGCATTGAATCTCCTCCGACCGGTCCCTTACTTCATAACTTGAAGATGTGGAGGTGTACCATTGTCGAGATACTCCATGCAAACCAGGCCATGATGATCTCTGACTGCCGGTGCTCGTGATGACAATCATTGCGGCGTGAAGGGTCTGAACATGCCGTGATGCTGATCTGCGCTCGATAAAACACAAGAACTCATGGGATAAAGATCGAAAGGCATGTTCCAAATCCCCGACAGTACTCGGCTTCATACCAGGGGGAATGTCTGCACAAAGCTTGGCATATACCGCAAACCCCATAGATCGGTGAGACAATGCAGGCGGACAGTGTCTCACATTTACAGGGATCAAGGAATGGACCCGGGGTTCAACATGAGCTACCCTTGTACCACTTGTCTCAACTTTAACATGACTTTATACCTGTCGTCCTAGTTGTTAAATGCTCGAGGTGTCCCACGCTCGCGATTATTATCATTGGTGACGCTTTGCTCCCCAGCGACGAGATCGTACCTATCGAAATTATTTCAATTCGCCAGCCAAAATAGGTAGCGATCGACGGCCTCGCCCCTCTTACTCGCGTCAAGTCCTCCCCTATTTGCCGGTCGGGGGCCAATGAGGAGCATGAAAGCGTCACAGGTGTCCACTTGGACGATACGGGTTTGGAAACGGACTTTGAGTCAGCTCCTCGCTTCAAGCCACGCTCATATATGTTTGAGCGTCGACACGGGTTACCCGTCCCACGAGCTCTGGGGAGAGGAAATATGCGAACAGCCCAGCTACTATTTTCTGTCGTTTTTTGTTTTTGGTGAATGCAAAACAGGTAGGGGATGTGAGGTGAGAATATGGTTATTCTTATACGCGGTTCACCGCGTTTGTTGTCGGGGATTAATTCGCAGCCATCGCACACTGATATATATATATATCAGCTTGATATAACTCCATTGTGAGAGCTATACTATGTAGCTCCTCACACGAAGTACACTGTAATATTGATCAGCACCATTCGATGCATCTATCTTGTTTGAATGAATTACCACCCTCCTACACGAGGTAGCATGGCACTTTCGGTTGTCGTAAGCAACCCTATGTTCGGTGGGACAAATTGTAACTTCGTCGCAGCAAGTTTACTGGCAATTTCTTGGATTGATGTTTGTGTCCCTCGTATTTGTAAGGGATCCATGAATTTTGTGCCATAGCTACACGAAAGCGATGGTTTGGATACGGGAAACAAGACAATCTTACCTTCCACGAAGAAAACTCCCCCTCACTTCAAACTACCAGCGTGCGTTGGCGCGCATAGTGCGGGGAATACCAAATCTAACACACTTCGAGATAGATCACCCACTCCACTCCAAGCCCGACACGAGTGACGCAAGCTAGACGCCTTGGCCAGATCTCAAGCAGGGCTTGGACCCCTTATGGCGGGAGCTCCCGCGCCGTATGGCGAACAGCATTATTAGAGGATATCCGATCCTTGGTATCTTCTTCTCTTACTGGCCATCATGCGTGATCCCTGTCAGTGTGTTAATGGCGGACTGTGCGGTGCAGCGAGTGAAGGCGGGGATTGACACACCGCCAAGCAGCTTGTGCTGCGGATCCACGGCGTTTCGGCGGCTTCGTAATCCTCGTCCGTTTGCGGTAGGGATTAAAACTGTGAAGGAAGTCACTGCAATCTGCATTAGAGTATTAATTGAATTTCAAAGGCCTAGGCCGACAGGCGTGACCTGTTTTGTGATAACCCCGCTGCGAAGCTGGACAATCCATGCCACTTACATATAGCACCCTTGGTCCCTCCAAGAGGATGTAGGAAGCAAGGCTAGAAGCCGATCGAATACGCAGCCCAAAATGATTTCGCACGCTCGCCAGGATGGAAAAAGTCCAACAGGCACGTGCCAGATCATACCAGAACAGCAGTTTCCTTCCGACGACGCGGTTGACGAATTCGCCGATGAGAAGGCCACCAAAACCCTCAATCAGCGGCTAGTCCGTAAAATGGACGCTGCCTTTCTCTCGGTCATGGTCCTCGTATTCTTTTTCAAGCGCGTGGACAAGTCTATCATCGCGTGGGTTGCGATTTTGGGGAATATTCTAGGAATTATCCAGCTGACGGTTCGTGTAGCAAAGCCAAGCTTAGCAGTTTCGAGCGCGATCTCGACCTACACGGCACGCAATTCAATACAGCGGTATCGATGGCGGCGGCGGGGTGGGCATTGTCCACTGTGCCAATAATTTTCCGCATTGTCGCTGACTTTTGCCTATAGATATATCATAACCATAATACCCAGCAACATATTGCTGACGCGAGCTCGGCCGTCCATATACCTTCCATGCTGCGCATCTCTCTGGGCAATCGTTGCGATGGCCACGGCAGCGGCGCAGAACTACCCGCAAATCGTCGCGCTAAGGTTCTTGCTCGGTCTTTGTGAGGGTCCGTATAGCCCGGGGTGCATTTTCGTGCTTTCTTGCTGGTACACGAAAGAGGAACTGGCCCTGCGCAACGCCATCCTCGCCATAGCCACTCCACTATCCAGTGCCTTCGTCGGTTTGATTAGCGCAGGGGTATTTTCGAAGATGGAAGGGCTTCACGGCTGGGCAGGGTGGCGCTGGCTATTTCTGCTCATGGGATGCATTTCCCTCGCGGCAGCGCTCACGGCCTTCGTCTTCTTCCCAGATTATCCCGAGTCGTCCACAGGATCGACACAGTGGCTGCTGACTCCAGTCGAGCGGCGGTGGGCCATCGAACGCATGCGGCGGGACCGCGTAGCGCACCCTAAGTCCACTGTTTGGGCTGGCTTGAAGAGTGCTGTGCTTGACTACCGTGTGTGGTTGTTAGTATGTACCCTTGGGAGATAAACTGGAACTTACGCCTTCGTCTACCGGGGAAGACAACTGACCGTCGTTCTAGGCTCTGGTCGCCTGCTGCCACCGATCGGCCACTGGGTACTCGACTTTCTACCCATCAATCGTCAAGGCCATGCACCTCGGAAACACGTATATCACGCTGCTTTGCACGGCCCCGCCGTACCTCCTCGGCGCCATCGTCAGCTGCCTGGTATCATGGTCGAGTGACCGATTCCACGACCGCAGTGGACATATTATGGGAACGATGACGGTGGTGACTATCGGGTTCATCATCCACATCGCTGTGGAAAATCGGCCCGTCCAGTATTTCGCCTCCTTCCTTTACATACCTGCCGACTCAGCGACAAATGCCCTCCCCAGGGCCTTGATCGCAACGGCGGCCGGCCAGACACCGGAAAAGCGCGCGTGTGCCGTAGCGATCGTCGAGGCTATCACGTCGCTGAGCGAAGTCTGGTCGTCCTATTTTTTCCAGAATAACGATGCCCCACGCTATATTAAGGGCATGGCGATCCTGGTGGCGTTTTCAGTCGTGTGCATTCTCTCGGCGGGGCTAATGCGGTGGATCCTGTGGAGGGACAATCGGAGACTGCAGGCCAGGTTCGCGGGCACGGACACGGTGCCTATCCTGCACCCACTATAGTGGGTGAGTGAGCAGGGCAATGTGTGTGATAAAACAACGGCGTCAGGATGGATCTCTAGTGGAGACTGGGGGCACCTGGGGGGCGGAGGTGGAGAGATCAGCGGGGAGAAGTAGATCGCTGAAGACATGCGTATCACGTGTCTAGTCATATCCTGCGTTATTCAATCGAGAGATGCATCTGGCTCCACAATGACTGTGTCTTGTAGATGGACCGGAGGTACATCAGATCATGTCCTTCCCCTATTTCCGCCATTTTGGTGGGTGGCCGCCAAACACATGCAGGTCAACGGGTATCAGTTGATTATTATACTATACTAATTATAAGAACAAGACGTCGTAATCATCATAAACCGCATGAGCGCATACTTCCCAGTATGGGACTACCGCATAGCCATACTGGCAATCAGGACACTGGTCATATGTGACCCGGTCGCCGCATATCGATCCCTCCCGGGCAAGTTCTCCTCGCCTTGTCGCCGAGGCTCGATCTCTAAGCTCTGGTCATACGTGTCATCCAGTTTTCCTGCGTTCTGTAGGCCTTTCTGGATCATGTCCTGAAGCTCGGGGACGGGGAGGAAGTAGTGGGGTGTGCGTTGGTGGTGCTGGATCTCGCGCAGCACTTCCGCGACTTTTGCGCGTTTGCCGAAATTGATAACCCCTGAGGGCGTCTGGTTGGGAATTCCGTCCTCGAGGAAGACGAGGTCGGTGAGAAAAATACCTGCAGTGCCACCGTGTGGTTAGTGAATGCAGGAAGATACACACTTGGCAGAAACGCTTACCAATAAACGGGATGCATGGTGGCGGGGACGTTCTCAAGCTTTCCCGGTATCGAACGAAGTTCCTCTCGCTGGACATGAGATGTCGCAGATTCTCCAATGAGGCCATTGCCTTCCGACTGACTTGGTTCCAATGCAGGTACAGCCGGAAAACGGGGGTTGTACCCAGGCCGGAGATGATGGACATTAGGGTCGCGTAGTTGTTCAACTCACGGCATTTCTTCTCTGATCAGCCTGGGGCGAATCGTGTGTGCTGAGACGGTAGTGCTTACCTCCGCTACTTGAATAAAATATTTCATCATGCCCACTCGCCGTTTCATGTCACACTGTCCCAGGATGACCTCCACTACCCAGTTGGCCAGCTGGTTCGAATGTAGAATCATGGCATTGATTCCTGTGTGGGCCTCTGTGGTCCACGCCTTGTTCAGCCAGTCCAGGTGTCGTATTCGACAGTACAGCTGCGACTCCAGGATTGTCAATTGACGGGCCATCTCGGTGGGATCAATTTCTCCCAGCTTCATCTTCTTCATACTCTTGGGCGTGATCGGGGACGGGGGTTGTGTGTTGGACGGCGGCGTCACGACCCGTCGAGTGGGCTCATTACCGGTCAGTCGTTGTTCCATGGCGGCCAGCAGCCGGGACGAGGCCGCATTGTCCATAATCTCTGAGCATTGTTGAACCTGCCCATGCATGCGACGAAGCTCTTGAGTAGTCTCTGGACTATTGGACTCGCCCCAGTATCGTTCGAACCAGCTCGTCAGGGCCGCGATGGTGCGGGTCCGTATGACTTCCTGGGATCGCTGATCAAACTGCGTCTCCCTGGCACGTTCAACTAGAATGGTGAAGAGCTCCGAGGCCGTCGTGAAGGTGCTGTATGTCAGGAAGAATACATCGCTAAACGTCGGCTCGCTCCTTTCCGGGTCTGTCAGATGATCTACCAGGGTCCCGAGGTTGCCTTCTTTGATAATATCGTGCACGGCAACGTCGTACACTAGCTCTTCGGAGCGTCGACGAACGTGCTGCTCCTTCATCTCATCCAAATTGGGAGGTTGTGGACCAAGGTGGAATGCAGCGCCCAGCGTCTCCCCGTGCCAGGAGTGATTCCAGCGACGAGAATGCCGCCTATGCCTCAGGAGCTCAGGCATAACAGGCAGGTTTCCAAGCTAACGCTATATACGACACTCTAGATTCCAACGTCACACCAACCCTGTGATTGTCATGACAGACAGATGTCAGAAAGGCTAAGCAAGTGACGTCCCTCTGTTAGGGGTGCCCCCACCATCCGACATCGCTTTATCAATCTTATCATCAGGCGATCGCTACTCCATGAGGTCAGCTTCACTAAACGCTAGTGGATGCGGTGTCGCTAGTGTCCCCGTTTTGAGTTCTCGGCACCAAACCTCGCGCCTGAATGACTGAAGCGGAGCACAGCTCCACCCATGCTCGCCTAGTCTGCTAGATGACGTTGCGGTGAGCGCGTGGGACCGAAAAAAAGCGCGCACTGGGAAGCGGTCAATCATGGGCTGAATCCCAGGTGTTTGGTACGGAGCAAAGTATCGATTGTGGACTAGACCCTCGCAGCTCGAAGACGTCCGACAGACGCAGCAAGCCTATGCAAAGTATCTCGGAAACAAAATCTGGAAAAGGAACAGACACTAATTCATCTACCAAATTTTATCATGTCATGTCTTTAATTTGTGTCGTTGATCGTCATATCACATTCCCTTTACTCTGGTCGTTGTCGGGATCGTTGTCCACCCGGAAATTGCGCCAGCAGGCAACGGCCGGGATGGCCAAGCCCATAATGGCAACCGCTGCCACACATCCCCAGGTCATGTACACACCATACGCGTGACTGATGGCAGCACGTATTTCCGAGCCTACGGGATATTGCAGCTGTTTAGTGTATCCCCCTTTGTAGATCGCCAAGTACTCGTCCTTGTGCGCGGCCGGAAGCGCCTCGCGTAGGGAAGCAGGGAACGTGTTCGTGTAGATTCCCGAAGAAACAGCCGACCCGATCGCCGCGCCAAGTGACGAGAACAGTCCGATGAGCGATAGCATCATCGGAATATATTCCCGGTCAGCCGCGGCCATGACCGCCATGTCTTGCCCTATTTATGTCGTCAGTAAGCAACGGTTTTCGCAGAAGGGGCATTATGCTTACCGATCACCAACGTGCCTCCACCAATCGCGATGAAAACCTGGCACATCACGATATAACCGATCCCGCCACTTTCAGTGCTGCGGAAGTGGATCATCAACCCAGCTCCCAACAACACCAACGGCAGACCAAACCCTAGACAGGTATACTTGAACTGTCTCGTCAAATAGACCAGGATTCCAAACACGGCCGACCAAAAGCAAGACCCAACATTGTAGATCTGCCCAACATAGCCTGTCATGCTGATCGACAGGTCATACACGACCATGCAAAAGTTGTAGAAGTACAGTTCCCAGCAGTAGTAGCTGAAGAAAAGGGCGCAGGTAGAGACGCAGGCCCCGACGACAGATCGGTTGTTAAACAGGGACCACTGAATAAAGTGGGAGGAAGCGTAGTACCGTTCCCACACCCCAAATGAGCTAAAAGCAACAACGCTGGCGGCGAGCATCCCGATGAACGTTCCACTCTTGTATGCAGTGTGTCCGACACTAGCAAGGCTGAACGGCAGAAGGAGAAGAACGAAGGCTGCCATGAGAAAGAACGCGCCAACAACTGCAAAAGCACAATGGCGAGGTTAGCGCTATCCGGGACCAAGGCATGGAATGACCGAGCCACGTACTGTCAAATTCACGGGCATAATGGATAAACGACTCCACAGGCGTGCGGCCACTCGGCTGTGGGCAGTAGAGCGTCATCCGCTGGGCCTTCTTCTGGTAGAAGCGAAAGTGGGCAGCGAGGGGCAACATCACGGCCGGCGCGACGATAGCAAAAGTCCCATAGGCCCAACGCCAGGAGGCTGTTTCAACAAACGATTGGGCGGCCAACGGACCGGTGAACGCCGTACAGATAAACGGCGTACTGGCAAATCCAAACGCAAAGGCTCGGTTTCTCATTCCACTGGTATCGGCGATAAAAACATCCAGAATCAAGTACAGCGCATCGTACCCAACCCAGTACAGGACGTAGCCCACGCTATACGAGGCGGGGCTGTTGCATGCCGCGAGGATAATGAGGCCCAGGACGTAGACAACGATGAAGAACAAAAACCCTTCCGTTCGGCCCCATATACTCAGCAAACGACCTATCGGAAGCTTCAGGACCCCGCTAATCACATTCGACAGAATATTGGCGGTTCCAACCGACGGGGCGTCTTTGAACGAGGCATAGGCGCTGTGTATTACGTTGCTGCTGATGGCGGACTGCAGAGCCAAGATAAAAAACGAAACCCAGATTCTGTGGGATAGGAGTTAGCGAGGCGCCGTTTGGATTTAGCGATGCTTGCCTGACAGTGCATAAGTCATGTAAGCCGTCTGCTTAGACCAGGCCATCGCGGCAGCCTCTGCCTTCTGGACACCCATCACCGCTCCTGGGTTGACATGATGTTGTTTCTGCGGCAGCACACTGTCGACGGACTCGCTGTCCTTGGTCGCGGAAACGTTGACCTCGTAATGGGCGCGGCGGAAGTCGATCCCGGAGGTATACTCCGCCAGGCGAAAGTCGCTACGCCCTCGTACCAGATTCGCGATGCCCATGGTCGGAGAGCCGTTGGCCAGTTGGTGGGGTGACCGGAACGCGTGCGGTTTCTATGCTTGTATTCGTTGGATTCACCAGTGCCGGAGTGCGTCGGTCGGAACAAGATTCCGGCATGGTATAATGATGGGGGGAGGGTAAGGTTATCAGTACGCAGCAGTTGGAACGTGAGGGGAGGAGCTTGTCGGTAAGACCAATACCGGCTCTACCCAACATTGTGCGCAAGGCGCACTTCACAACGGCGATCGTTGCGGTATATAATCGTCGGGCCAATAACCGCCTCAACCACGGCATGGGCCGGATTTAACTTTGGACTATTCGGATCAGATAACTCTGCTGGGACAGCAGATTTTGATGGCGGACACCATCATGACACATGGCTATTCGGAGGATGCCCGCCCATTGGTGTCTGGATGTCTCCATCGACATTGTCCCACCCACACTATCCGCAGACGAAGAAAAACAAATCCCACGCGATTTCAACTCCACCCGCGTCTCTATTGGGCAGTGGGAGCATCACAGGCAAATCGGAACGGGAACGGATGAAAGACTTGGCTCCAACCAACTACCTGCCTGGCTCCCGAAGAAAATGTCGCGTGGGATTCTGCATGGGCATCCCGATATGAAATCGACATTCTGCAGGAAATTGGAAGTGTGTACCTCGCATGATGCACCCGCCCACGGACACCAACCCATCCGGCGCACTCGGGTTGGGATCAGCGTATAGCAAAACAGTATAGCCCATGTCGATCAGCGACGAATGTCGTTATCCAGTGCCCACCGGGTCCTCGACGTCGACACCGCTCGGGACCGGTTCGGGCGATCTGCAAACGTGTTTTTTTTTTTTTTTTCTCGGGCATCTTTTGGCTTTTTCCGACACCGTCGGGCAGGCTCTGGACGTGCAAACGAAAAATAGGAGAGAAAGTAATAGCCAAACCAGGGAGATGCCGCTAATGATGTCAACCGCGCCGATCTTTCGTTTCCCAGCCTATGGAGATGGGAATAGGTGGTCTGCACCGTTCCTTTTTGCACTTATGTATGTTTCATCTTCGTAGAGGGACGGATTGACTTGTTGTCGTTGAGCGACCACCTTAGCGGGAGAGTATCCTCGTGAAAGGGCATGGAGGGTTCTGCAAAGAGTCGGATCAAGCCTCCTCACTCACCGTATCCCAAAGTCCGGTTTTCGGCGAGTGTTGTGGTGGTCGGACGAAAGCTTTGAAAGAAGTAGCACCGAAGCATTGATAGTTAGGGAAATCTCGGCTGGATTCCACGAAGAAAGCCACTGTTTTCGCTTTGGGACAAATCCAAGACCAGAGATGACGTTGGTTTGATCAACTCTCCTCACGTGGTGTCGGTCGATCTGTTGGTTGGTCGGCCTGATGGACGCCTCCCAAATCAGGCATCCATCCCTTGCTATACCTGGGTATATATATGGAAGCACCAGACACGCGCATGATATATCGTACCTTTATCGCTTGTTGTCGCCCACAGTCTGTCGTTCCCGGAAGGCTCATAGATTCCAAGCATGGCACAGTCGTGTGTCTCAATAATTTATTTATTAGCCACAAAGTAGCCAGTGTCAGGTGAAATAATCTTCCTTGCCATCTAGCATTCCACATAGCGAAGTCTATGGTCCTGACATTCACATTAAACATTGGACTACAGAGGTTCAGAATAAGGCAGGGCAAATCCAGACATTCATGTTTCATTCTCGGAAAGCTACGACATGAGAGGGAAGCGTGCAACAACCACCTGGTTCCGGGCATCGAGCACTTCCACCGATGAAAAGTCTTCCCAGAACAGCGCCCTCCAGAGTTTAGTGTCCGTGACTTTTATCCTCAACTTAGCAAATCAGGCTAAGTACGGGGCGGGTTTCTGTAAGGGCAACTTACCGTAGGGTTGCGGCATCGTCGTGCGGCAGTCAATCATCAACCAATCTCGAAGCCACCCGTTTTTAATCCACGGAGTATACGTTCCAGCGCCGACAAATTTATCACAGTCGACTCCAATCCATCTTCATTAAGTAATAGCTTAATGCCCCGACCAACAATCGTGACCTGCATTCAATGTCTCCGAGGCCAGCACCCGACCACTCGCTGGACATATCTGTAAAAAGCCCCGACAGATTGTGTAGGGGACCATGAGCTTGTCGTGATATGTAGCTTCAAGTGGTCTGTCCACACCATGCGGTAGTGCGTAGTATGATCCCAAGGCTCCACCGATTTCTCTGAGGCTCTGTCTGCATCCAAACGTTGATAAAACAGCCTTGTCGGTAGATTGTCTTTCTCCGGTTGGATTATTGCGGTCTCCAGGCTAGCAATCGCCTTGCCTCTAAAACCTTTTGCTAGATTCCTTCCCAGAAGACAGTAATTCTAGGAAAGTGCCCATTAATAGTGTGGCAATAAAATCTGGGAATCGCCACCAGTCTAAAAAAGATGTACGACACTTTTGGGCTTCGCAAGTGGCCCTATCTTCAGTGTAATGATTATCCTCGCTATTGTTTTTTGTCGGCAGTAGTACTCGTGGAGATCTTGGGCCAGTGTTGTTTTCCAGAGGCTGGTGTCCCTCGCACATATACGACCGTCTTCTCATCTCATATCCTAGCCAGGTGTTGAACTGTTCCAGTTCAAGACATTGCGAGACTATTTCGCTGTTAGTTCATAGCAACGTGGCAGCGAGCCAACGGCGTTCCTTTCGCCTACCCCCAAAGCAAGGACAGGAAGACCATAAATCGACATACCCATGGTGGTTCTAGAACAGTAATTCAGTCATCGTCATCGACAAGTTGAGCAGCCAATGAAAATGTTGAGGATTTTCATTGCGTGTCAAGGTTATTAACCACTGCACCAAAATGATAAGCAGCATTATGGGAGGGCTTGATCTGACTGATAATCCCAACCAAGGCCCTGGGCTTCAGTATTGGTGGAAGAGGGGCAATGACAAGTCAAGATTCGGGGAGATGTAAAATAACAAAAGGATAATTTCTTTCTTTGAATTTAGTACATGACACTTAAGTCCACGCCACACCGTTATCCACTAATCATCTGAGTATCTAACAGTGGTTGATTTTATCACTATATAGACATGTTACAGGAGTCCGCTAGTCCAGTGTTTCAGCAATGTATGCAATGCGTTATCATCATGGAAGGAATAGCCTCCTGGGAATGTTCCTTGATAATACAAATACAATAAAAGTAGCTCTCGCTACAGGGCGCAAATTTGGCTTATCTTGGCAATTCCAAATAAGTGCCATGATGAGAATCCCGGCACTTGTCCCTGTCCAGCTGGAATGAAGTGAACGTTGTTATATCAGTGACTATTGGTTTAGCTATCTATTGCCCATTAGTGATTGCAAAGCATAATCATAGGTGTTGTTTGTCAATTCTGCCAGGAATTCGACCGCTGTAGAAGAGAAATGATACGCTTTATGTAACAATACTCACTTGATGATGATAATATATATCCATGCCTAGTAAAGTCACAAGACCAGTCAGTAAGTAGCAAGAAACTGACAGACCAGCACACATTATCAAGGTGCTTTCTCAATTCAGTAGAACAAAAGCCAAAAGAAAAGAAAAAGAAATCATCCCACGCGTCTGCAGTGTGTGGATACTTTTCGACTGCATCCTCATGCTATCCGACACTAATTCAGAACATTGCGATCATCAATCATCAATCCAATCAACAATCCGCTCGAGTACATCACATTGATCTCCGACCACGGACGTCGTCAGTCGCTCCCTCAAGCCAGCCACACATCTGCCGCAGTCTTGTAGAGGATTCCTTGTAGGGAGTACTTCCGCGCTTTGCGTGATTAATATGTGTCAATCAAGCACCGTGCTGATCTCTCAACCATGCACACGACAATACGAGCCAATCAATACCAATTCCGGTATCTGAAACTGGCCGACTAGCGGATTCTATGTCGGATTTCGCTCCAATGCTGTACAATACCTAATGTAGCTTACGGCACCAGGACGTTATGTTCGCAACAGCCAAGTTGACGAATAAAAGTTTTCTTGGTCCATTGACCAGTCATCCAGGAGTAGAAAGCTCTTGCGGTCCAGGAAACACTTGGATTATGCTTGTTGGTATCCTCATTCCGTAGTGGTCTGACATATGGATGAGTTACTTCCGACCCCATTGGGATCAATATGCCCGGACGGAAGAACCAGCAACAGAGTAAATGAAGCCCACAATAGTCAGTTGAGATGCAAAACTCCCAGGACAAATGTCAGCTTTAATCGTGTGGTCTTTTTTCCTCACAGGCCAGCGATGGCACACTTACTAGCAGAGAACGGCGTGGAGCCTTCTTGTACAGGGGCATGCACATCTAACGTTTCGCTGATACTCTTCTTACCCCTATACCATTCTTCTCTCTTCTATAATTCTCCGTATGTGTCCTCTCTTTCAATGATTTCTATCTATCTAAAAGTTTCATTCCTGTCCATTCTTGTCTTTATGGCCCTGTTTATGATCACTTGGCTTACTAGGTGGGTGAGAGAGAGTTTTATTCACACATCATATCGAACGACCGTAGGGAAAGATAGGAATCATGACTTCAGATACACGATGGTCGAATATTTACAATTTCACATGCACCAACCTTCTCCCACCATCGCAAGGAATGTCGACCCCATTAATATAGTTGGCTCCCGGGCTGGCCAGAAACAGCATGGTCGCCGCAATATCATCCGGCACCCCCAGTCGGCGACGGGGATTCTCCTGCTTGAGCTCCTCCTCCCCACCAAGAATGTCGATCAGCCCGTTGGCAAGCTTGGAGGGGAAGAAGCCGGGGGAAATGCTGTTAACCGTGATGTTGCGCGGGCCCAGCTCGACGGCCAGATTGCGCGTCAGATGTTGCGCTGCAGCCTTAGACACCGAATACATGATGGTGCCGTGCTCGCCGACGTGCGGGACGGTGCTGCCCGCGGTCGAGCTGACGACGATGATGCGCGACGGCGATGAGGGCGTGCCAGCCTTGGCAAGCAGGGGGGTGAACAGCCGAGCGAGGTTGAAGACGCCTTTGACGTTGAGGTCGAGCACTTTCTCCGTGGCCCGGTCGGGGGTCGGCTCGAAGGGTCCACCCCAGGAGGCGCCGGCGTTAGCGACGAGGATATCCACCTGCGGTTCGTGCTCCTGGACGTCGCCTACGAGGCGCTGGATTTCCTTGGTATCCGCCACGTTCGCAGCAATGCCGATCGCCTTGCCTTTGATGCCAGGGAGCTTGTTGAGTTGGTCTACAGCGGCATTGACGCCCTCTGCTTTGCGCGCGGTGACAAAGACGGTCTTTGCACCCGCTCGGAGGAAAACGGTGGCTGCATGCAGTCCCAGGCCTCGAGATCCTTTGATGGTCAGCGATAACCGTGTGGTGAGGAGGGGATACTAACCGCCGGTGACAACGGCCACCTTGTCGGCCAGGTCGAAGTAGGTGTTTGGGTTTTGTAATTCCGACATGGTTGAGTTACGGGGCGAAATGAGAAACAAGAAGACAAGAAGAGGGAAAGCGAGAAGATATACCTGCGGAGCCAGAGAATAGGCCGAGGTAAAGCCAGGGTTCGCGTGTTATGATCCGAACCCCGCATGAGGCTGCATGAGGCTGCATGAAATCACATCTCATCACCGCGTCAAAATCGACAACACCTTGCAACCTCCCAGAGCCGTCAAGATGGCATTGCAATCGATGTACCCCCCGCTGGACATTCCCCAGACCAACGTGCTGTCCTACCTCTTTCCCCCTAACCAACCCATCTCTGACCAACCTATCTGGATCGATGCCGCGAACCCAGCTCACTCGCTCTCCCCCCGGCAGATACACTCCTGGGTGCGCCGGCTGGGCTATGGACTGGACTGTCTGGGAGTGCCTCGAGGCGCGGTTGTCATGATTCTGACACCCAACCATATATACGTCCCCATCGCCTACCAGGGCATCGTGGGCGCAGGACGCATTTTCAGCGGGGCCAACCCTATCTACACGGAGTCAGAGGTCGAGTACCAGATGCGGAACACGGCAGCCAGTGTCGTCCTCGTGCATCCATCACTGGTGCACACCGCGGTCGCGGCGGGGCAGCGCGCGGGGGTCTCCCCCGACCGCATGTTCCTCTTCTCCGATGACCCTCCGTCGGCTCCTATCGAGGGCGTGCACGACTGGCGCGAGATGGTCGGCACGGAAGAGGAGGGCGCCTCGTGGCACTGGGATGAGCTGGGGGACAGGGCGAAAACGACCGTCGCGACGGTCAATTACTCGTCTGGCACGACCGGCCTCCCCAAGGGGGTGTGTATCTCACACGCCAACCTCATCGCCAACGTCGAGCAGAACATCTTCATGCGCGACCAGGGGACGCCTTTGGCCAGTTCCACCTCCCCATTGGCTTCTCGACCTAAAGAGCGATGGCTGGGCTTTCTCCCGCTCTACCATGCATACGGTATATCCTCCTATTCCCCACTACCATATTCCCAATTTCTAACACCACCAGGCCAACTCTTCGCCTGCCTCGTAGCCCCCAAACTAGGATTCCCGGTCTACATAATGCGCCAATTTGCCTTCGAGGACTTCCTCGCCGCCATTCAAACCTACCGCATCACCCACCTCCAAGTGGCGCCCCCCATCCTCATCATGCTTGACAAACGCCCCGAAACAGTTCACTACGACCTGTCCAGCATCGAGGCCATCCTCTGCGGCGCCGCCCCTCTCTCCCGCGATCTGCAGAACAGCGTCCAGCGCCGCTTCGGCCTCCGCGTCGTGCAAGCCTACGGGATGACCGAGCTCACCTGCGGCGTCATCCATGTCCCGGGCGGTGCCTCCGACGACACCGGCAGTGTAGGCCTCCTCGACCCCAACTGCGAGTCCAAGCTCATCGCCCCTGACGGAAGTATCATTACTTCCCCCGGTGAGCCGGGCGAGGTCTATATCCGCGGACCCAACGTCTGTCTCGGCTATTGGCGCAATGAGGCCGCCACCCGCGAAACTATCTCCCCCGACGGATGGCTCAAAACCGGCGACGTCATGGTTGTTAGGGACGGATGGTTCTGGATCGTCGATCGCAAGAAGGAGCTGATCAAGGTTAACGGCTTGCAGGTGGCCCCCGCAGAGCTGGAGGCCGTCTTGCTCGAGCATGACGACATCGCCGATGCGGGTGTCGTCGGGGTCCCGTTCGGAGATGGCGAGGAGCGCCCTCGTGCGTATGTCCTCCCGAAGGAAGGGCGTCGTCTGCGAGAGGGTCAGATCGAGGCCTTTCTGCGTCAGCGTGTCGCCAAGCATAAGTGGCTCGTTGGGGGGGTCAGGGTCGTCGACGAAATTCCGCGATTGGCAAGTGGGAAGATCCAGCGGACTGTCTTGCGAAAGTGGGCGAGGGAATCGGCCGTTAGTAAGTTGTAAGCGCAGATACGTTGTAGGAATGCAAATGCAAGAATCACTGGTCATAGAATTGCTATATTCGCTCTATCCCAATTTCCGCAGCTGAAGGTAACTGTTTGCTCCGACTTTTCAGTCCGTAGACCTGCAACACTCCACCACTCCGATTACAATATACTATCGACAAAGGAAATAAGACCACAAATTGAAGAAACGCGGCGGCATGCCAACCGAATGAGAACCACCAGAAACGAAAAGAATTTTGGACAACCCCCTCGCACAGGCTTAGACACTCTCGTCTGACCTCTCGTCCGACCGCTTCTCACCTTCCACGACTCCCACTGCCCGTCCATGCATCTTACGAGTCACCTCGTCAGTCAGATACACGCCGTAGTCAATGGTCGTGAAGCTGAGAATGAGCGCCAATCCGGCAAAGGCAATCACCGCGTACCAGACATAGCGCCACGCGTCGGCGGCGCTAGCGCTGCGCACAAGTGACAGCTGCGCCGCGGCTTCCATATCGACACCCGGCACGCTGATAAACATGCCGGTCGCCAGCTGGGCAACGACACCTTCGATCTGCGCGGGTGACAGGTCCAGCTTCTGCGCCTCCCGCATCACCGCCGGCGCGACAATCGCCTTCACCTTGTTGTTGAGAATCGTCGACAGCACGGCCGTTGACACAGACCCGCCCGCCGACCGGATACTGCCCAGGGCGCCCAGCGCGGCGCCAATGTCCTCGCTAGGCAGCGACAGCGGCGCCAGCGACAGACTGCACGTCTCGATGATGCCCACCGAGAACATCGCCATGATCATCAGCCCCACCCACTTGGAGGACTCGCCCGCCTCGACGGAGGTCATCGCCGCTGCGAAGGCCACCAGCATGGAGCACGACCCGATCATGATCCACCGCGATCGGTGCACGTACTGCGACAGCCAGCCTGCCACGATCTGTCCCAGCAGGCAACCTGACCCCACCGAGCAGGTCAGCCATCCAGCGTGGATGACCGACGGCGACGGGAAGAGGAACGCCACCTGCTGCGGCGCCAGCACGTTCATGCTGTAGTAGACAGAACTGCCGCCCGTCGCGGCCGCCACCATGGCCAAGTAGCCCGGCTTGCGGAAGAGGTGAGTCGGCAGCAGCGGGTCGCCGTGGATGCGCGGGTGCACGTAGGCGTCGTACAGGACGAAGAGGACGAGCGCGACGAAGCCGACGACAATAGTGGCGATGACGTGCGCTGACCCCCACGGGTACATGAGACCGCCCCAGCTGAGGCCCATGATGAAGAGGAGCAGACCGCCCGTGAAGAGGATGAAGCCGACTAAGTCCTGTCGGCGGAGCTGCTGCTTGAAGGAGCGGTTCATGTGCAGCAGGGAGAAGGTCGGCGGGTGGTAGAAGAAGAAGAACGCGACGACGGCGAGACCCGCGCAGATGATGTTGAGGTAATAGGCCCAGCGCCAGGTCTGGGTGGTCGTCGACACGATCGACTGCGAGATGACGGGGCCGAAGCAGGCGATCTGGAAGCTGGAGAAGAAGATGGCGACGATGGTCGACGGCCGGTACTTGTTGGGCACCAGCTCTGATACGGCCACCGTGAAGGAGATCTGCACCGCTCCACCCAGGCCCATCAGCAGGTCCGCCGCGATGAGGGTCTCAACGTCTTTGGCGGCTGCGCCGACGATGCCACCGATCAGGGAGAGCGCGTTGCCGCCGATGAAGAACCAGCGTCGTCCGAAGATGTCACTCAGTCGTCCTACCAGCAGGAAGCCGACACTGAGACCTAGACTGTACGACAGGGAGACCCAGGTAAGGTTGGGACTGGGTCCAATATCCTGGCCGATGAAGGTGAGCATGTTGGCGGGGAGGATGAAGCTGATGAATTGCGAGATGTTGCTCATGCAGAAGGCCTATACACGTCAGTCCGTCTGTCTCTGCTTCTCCTAGACTTGCGGCAGAACATACGAAGATCGTTCCAATGAACCCAATCGAACGATAGTAGTTCGGAGGCAGGTCATTGCCCAGGGCTTCGGCCTTGATGGCGAAGGTGTCATTCTGGATGATGGGCTCGTTGGAGTTTTGGCTGACCACCTGAGTCGGGGGCAATTCCTTGTCCTCCATGATGACGGTACAACGATATACTCAGAATACCGAGATTGAACAAGAAAAAGAAGAAAAAGGTAAATCGTGAACAGAGCGCGGTGGACAGAAACGGACGACTATATGAGGGGCCCTGGTCTCATCCCCCTTACTAAAAGGATTGACAACGGTTTCCTGTTTCTGGCTCGACCTTATCCCGACCTGGCTACTCCCTCCGACTATCCATCGACGGGGCAGATGATTGCTTCTAGTCGGGCTCGGGATCGATAGGGGGGTCTAGCCCTGCATAGTGAATGGCGAGCTGGATACCACATTGGGTATAGAGGGCATTCGACAATATGGGTTGATTGGGAGCAGCAACACGTCTGACATCCATGCAGCACGTTCTCCCCGGGGATCGGTGGACACTTGCCGCCGGAGTCTGCCTCTCAACTTCGTTCCGAACCTCAACCACATCACATGGCAGGGTGACCCTTGTGCACAGCGGAGAGGGGGAGGGAAGCGGTTTCACGACATGGATAACGGCGATCCTGTTAAGACTTCCCTCACGTCGAGAGCTGTCATGGACGCCCTAAGCGAGAACGGCCCCTGCTAAAGTCTCTTAGGCGGGACTATCATAATTACATCCTGTTCGATGGTCCCTCTAGGAAAAATTCGAACGGACCAGTCTGGCGTCTGCACTGACCGTCAGCCCTGGGGGTTCCCCATATGATTGGGAAAATGAGGATGAGACCCAGACGGAACCCCATCCGCGGGAAACCGTTCTTTCGACCCGCTCTAGGGTGGTCTATGATATCCATGCTCTCCATTGGGACTTTTTTGTGGAAACTAGGATACCAGGACTTCTGGTCCCCGATCCAGACTCCCAAATCCCCCTAATCCTGCCAGCCAAGCCGACTGGTATTTTTCTTGCATTTGACTATCATGATTATTATTTGTATGAAATTTCTAGGCGGATCCACTCCCGTGGTTTGACCCTGGTTTGGTCCTGTTTTGGCGTCGGTTTGGCGTCGGTTTACTGAGACATGGTGGGTTTCGCCCCCAGTCTAGCGCGGGAGTGGATCCCCGCTGTCAGATAGCACCGGCAAACTTGGGTCCAAGGGTTCTGTCAGGATTAGGTCGACTGGGGTGGTATCCTGGGCGGACTTCAGATCAAGCCAATCTCAAGAGCGGAGAAGTTGGAAGATTGTATCAGGGGACACCAAAATTCAAGGGGCGACGACTCATGCGATCTAAGGGGAGTGGCACACACTGAATCCTTTGACTTGTTGATCTCCTTGTTAGGGTAAGATCGGTTGACCTTATAGCGTGGACCAGGCCGCGGGTAGACGGGTGGGGGACGATCCATATTAGATGCCGCAGACTCGCAGCATTGGTACTTGGACGGACTGTGAATCTAAAGATGTGGGTGGTGGACGAACGGTGACCATTTCTTGGACACTTAAGAGATAGGCAGTGAGGACATCAATCCGGCAACACCCTACATCTCCGGCCCGGTGATCCACCAGTCCAGTAGCTTGATGGACTCATGGCGTCCTACCTAAAGCAGCCAAAGCTCCCTCTTTCTTGCAAAGTGCATGCAGCGGGATGGTTTATTAATCGTGGTCCGTGGGCGATCTTTTCACCAACAGGCCAATAGTCGGGGTTAGTGCTCCATCGATGGCCGCAGGATGATTGGTTCCATGGCTCTAAACTCCATGGGGAAACACCACCTGGGAAGGACGTCCACGTCTGAATCAGTCGAGACCATCTTGAGTGTCCTCCATGCAGGGTCTGCGTGGCACAGGTGACGACCCCCTGACTCAGTCGGTTACCATGGACAGGCATGGCATGTGGTCAGCATCAAGATTATCCCTTTAGCCAGCACTGAACCCATCCTCATGTCTATCTTGCAATATTCATTCATCCAATCCTGATGCTCGTGCTGTCGCGCGGTGGGTCATTAGGGTTAGGGCTATACATGACAGTCACGTGACAAACTCTGCTCTGCTCGCCGGATCTCGTCGTCCGGTTGAGTGGCTACTCTCTCATCGAGCTTGAGGTGGCTATCCGGAGGATCCAGCGTGTGTTGACTGACTTTCCCTGGAACTCAAGGGTTGGGGGTGGTGGCCGCGGCAGTTAAGTGCAGAAAACGCCACAAGGCAGGGATGGAGCACTAGTGAGAATCCTGGCCGTTAATTACCATTATTATTATTCAAGCCATACCACCCTTCGCCGAGCATGGCGGAAAAACTTCCCCGGCCTACCATATCCACAGCATTCTATCCTATCGTGGTCTGCCTATTGGTAGTTCCACCAGGCCCGAGTTTGAGGGATAGAGACTTGCCCAGTAAACCTGGCTACAGTATAAAATAAGGATCCACAGGTCGCGCGATATCGGTCACGTTACAAGTCGTGGACACGGCTGATTATTTGACTACACACTGAAGAAACGGCAACTAAATGCTGCTAGTCTGCTAATCTATCTCGAAGGATTGGACATAAAATAGGTACCAGGAAAAATTCAAAACGATCTAATATCCCGCCCGTATAGAATCGAGCTACGATTGGTCCGGCAGGTGCAGGCACGGACTGCCGGACAGGAATAGCGCCACCAGCGCCGGAGCCGGAGTCCAAGGGATGCAAGCACATTTCTCTTCTAAATCCTCCCTGCCGCATTCAATAAGGATGGCGGGGTCGGGATACCATGCTGGGGAAGCACACCCCCCCGTTCCTATCTGGTTCTGATGATGGCCGGAGGGGGAAGGACAAAGAACAATTAGGATGAAGATAGATAGTATCCAGGAGTGGACAGAACAGGACAAGGAGCCGAGTGTGGCATTACCCCTCTGTCCCACCCCTGCCCCTGGCTACTGTAGACGAAGGAACAGGATCGGACGGCTGTCCCATGTGGCCATCCTTCTCGTTGATAAATCGCACGTGGCTGTCAGGGGATTACCAGTCACACCCAAGGCTCAAATTATGCTTCGCGCGATGACAGGGGCATATTGAACCATGTCAAGTTGTTAGGCTGCGTGGGTCCCTGGGAACTTTACTGGATGACTTTGTGTAGGCTTTGGGGCTGTTGCTGTACCCTGACCTTGATTATACGAAAGCGTGGACTAGACATCATGATGATTATCGAACGAAGGGCAGACACAGCCAATCAATTGATAGGTCCTACTGTACTGGTATATATGATAAGGGTATAATGAAGGACAAGTCGGCTACCTATAATAAGCGTATCAATGCTCGAGTGGAAAGAAGACATTGTTACTTATATTCCTGTTTCTAATATATAACTGGGGTTGGACACATGCAAATCCTTGGCTAGAAACCTATATGATATATATCAAGGATGCGAGTCACAGGATAGGGTCCTATATTCAGAACATATCAAGGATGCGAGTCACAGGATAGGGTCCTATATTCAGAACATATCAAGAGCATATTTCATACGCCCAAGAGTCTCGTTATGCGCCTCTCCCTTTGAATTATCTATTATGGATTTGCCAGAAATAATATTACACCATGACACGTTTCGAGCCATGGGGTTACTATATCTTGGCCGTAATCATTTCACCATGCCCCCATAAGCACTATTTGGGTTAGCTGCATGCTTTGGCTTTCTCCCCTGGATAGTGAGCTTTGCTTGTTTATATATGGAGGTCACGGCATGAATCGTTGGGGATGTTTACCTCGATTCTCAAGTTGGTTCAATCCATTGCCATGGGTTGGTACGCAGTCCGGGTAATTCGACCTCATTATGACATACCAGTTGGCCGACGCTGGGTTTGTTGATCCCGGACACGCTAAATATATTACCGTCAATCACTATGCCGACAGAAGCACAGCCCCGAGTTATTCGGAGGTAGTGTCTATGTGAAAACAATACCACAACCTTTCAGGAAATTATGAACCTCTACCAAGGACTCCACCTTCAACGAGCAAATAAGTCCAAGTAACATAGTCGCGGGCCGGACCGGAGAGATGAACACATGCGGCGGCGACCTCCTTCAATTCTTGCCACACCCTTGCTGGCAGGATCCGATCCAACTTTTGGTTCAACCTCCTCGTCGTATCGTCTCTCCGTCATCTGAGACTCGGTACAACCGGTGCGATGAAAATGACGCAGATCCCACGACTGTTCGAGCCAACCTTGCTATGCTTACAACACGCACCAACAGTATTAAGCAGAGACATACCGCGTCCCCCTTGCTGGCCGGGTACGGGACACACTTTGCATCGCCCCGGAAGCTGAAGATGATGGCGAAGTTGATCTTTTGCAAATACGACGGTCGCTCGGGTTGGTTCTCGCAGTGTTTGATGGAATCCCGGGCGACGACAACACTGGTTGTTGTGTTGATGCGAAGAAATCTGTCTATTTCTTCGATTGTAATGTCGGATGTGCGCCCCATATTTGGATCCCGGCGCAGTGAATGGTAGTTAGGGGATTATCCGTGTTTATGATGTAAGGACATTAACAATATCCTTGGGGAGCTAACGCTATCAGCATCGAGTGTACCTCTTGCATGACCGGGGAACTATTACCTAGATTTTGACTACCATAGGCCCTGGCGCTTGATCGAGGGAGACAACGTCGTCCCTAGATTCAACTAGAGCACCACTGGCTTCCTGGCCCTTGACCCCGGCAGCCCCAGTGACCAGGGCGGCTCACCCCTCGAGCTAAAGATCGTTTATGGAGGGAGAGGATGAAGATTACATCCTCTCCGGTGTGGTGAAACAGTTGATGACTTGCCTGCTACTACACAATGCTAACAGTCTCAAACGATCCGACTCGGGCGAGGTCTGCCCTGAGAACAAGCATATCCATACAACCAGAGGTCTGTCATTAGAGCGAAGCGGCCCGGAATACCCAGTGACTGACAATCCTGGATCAGAGATCACCATCGGAAGCCCCGTACGGGGTTGAGGTTTCGAGCTCAAAGTTCATAGGCACGTTGTTAACCCACCACACCAAACCAAGTCTGGGATGGCTGTCCCTCTGGGACAGGGACCTAAAGTTATAGCCGTACGACCGTATGACTTTATCTAATTGACCGCCCGTGGATGTAAACAAATATGTACAATCGTGTTCCGAGGACTGAGGACTGTTGGGGGTTTTCTCGCAAGACAGGACCCTGGACACAAACCCATACTCACATCCTCGAGCATGGCAGATGCTCTAGTCATATTATCATTGACCGACATGCATGTACGGAGTACTCTGCCCCGTCAGATGGTGGTATCCCAGGCGGTAGAGAATCACGCTGTGTGAAATCAGGCGACCCAAGTCGGAAGCCCATCACGCTTGAGCCATCAATTCTTCTTTGTTACCGAGATCTATGCCCAAGTATTAGTAGAGACAGGCATCTTATTGCAGCCGACGATAGCCTACTTTTTCACCTATGTCCCTGATATGCCGGTATGAGTTTCTATGGGAACTTCCAAATAGGTCATGCTCGTAGTTGGGTCGAATCGGTGACCACTCCGGTCGTGTATCCCGAGAACATGGTTTTTGTTAACAGAAACATCGCGTTCAAGGAAGTTGTTGAACGAGATTCATGCAATGGTAAATAAGCAGCCCTCCAGTCGAAACACAGCTAGGCTCAATCTAGCAACCGAATGGTATCGGGGCCGGACCCTTA
Organism: Aspergillus campestris IBT 28561; assembly: GCF_002847485.1. NCBI lineage: Eukaryota > Fungi > Ascomycota > Eurotiomycetes > Eurotiales > Aspergillaceae > Aspergillus > Aspergillus campestris. The sequence continues at coordinate 105,319 of NW_020194348.1, read as the reverse complement.
CCGGCCTCCTGTTGCACATCGAAAAGGGATGTGTCCCATCATTAGCCCATCGTCAAAGTGTTAGAAGCTCTCGAGTTTATGATCCTGAGGACAAATGCCCGAGGTTTCTCTTCAAATGGAGGAAGGCTTCCAAACCATGCCACGTTGAGTCAAGAATACAGTTTGAATGTCCTTGTTGAGTAATAATTCTCCACCATCAATCGTAGCTTCTGGTGCCAGCTACTGACGAAAACCAGGACCACATCTGCACGAGACGGTGGGGCCCTGAAAATCCTTCAACAACAAACTTGTTCCTAGACTATTCTCATTCTGTTCTCGCCTAGTAGGTTAAGATTTCTTGCGCCCAGATGCGTTCGAGCCACTGGTGCTCGCTGACCATACCAAAGTTCAACCAGTCTAGTCAGTTCCACCGGAACGCTGGGCCCCCCTAGCCCATCAAATGGTAGATAAGATCTTCCATCGATAGGACAGCACACTACCATCGGCATCTACAGCTTGATAAGCGACACTATACATCTCTTCAACCGCTATGACCACGCCATCATCAGCCGTGCATGGGGATCCACCAGAGCCTCGGTGTTTATCACAGTGCAGCCAGAAGCGGGGTAGCGTTCTCGGCCGTAGGTGGTAAGAATGATCGGGAATTGAGTCGCAGTCCCTCATGCAGACTTTACTTCCGCCAATTATCTTGCCTCGTATATGCTGATCAACTAGTAGACTGCATCTGCATTCCGATCTGGTCATACCAGTCTGTTGTCCCGTCAGCCTGGAGACGTCGATCGAAGTGAGCGACAGGAGCCGTGAGCATCTCATCTAGAGACTTCCAGGAAACAAAAAGTAGCACGCGAAGCTATATCAATGGTTTCATGGTCAATAGTACTTGTCAAACATTGTTTCGTCTCAAGTCAACAAGCGGGATCATGGTAGCTACGATGATGTTAGTAAAGCCTGCCACCGCGCGCCCCCGTCGAGCTTTATGGTTAATAGCAGGAGCCCCTTGATCTTTCTTGCGGTCTGCGACGCTTCACCCGACAGGTGTGCACTGTATGGTCCCAAAGCCACAACTGTGGAGGCCTTCTAGTTGAGGGCCAGCGCCCCCCGTCTGTCGCCAATAGACATTGTTCCGCAATCATTGCAGGAAACTTTCTAAGATAAAACCGCAAGTATAGGGCTGCCTCCGCCATTCCTGCCCAAATTTGAGACATCTTTTTGCCACTTCGGCAGTCCTTTTTGTCCCCGCGCCTTGGATGGACGAGGGGCAGCTGGAGCATATATATTTCAAGAAAAGTCACGGAATTACTACGAGAGAAAAGGTTTCATCAACAGGGTCATTTTCTGAAACAATAAGATCAACACTGAAGAACATCATCCCTCACGAGTCTTGAATATGTCTTCATCCAATGGGGTCGTCAATCCCCACCATGTGATCAGTTCTTACTTCATTGGCCCCAGAGCTGAGAACCTCCCTGACTTCAAAAACAATCTCGACACTATCCTGGATGAGCTAGAGAAGGCGCGAGAGGCTTACCACGGAAGCGATGGTGTAAACTTGCCCCCAGCTACCTCCGCACAGGCAATAGCTGACTTTGTGATAGGACTTCATTTCCCAGGAAGTCCGGGACTCGGCCACTTTCAATGAGATCCGTGTCAACTTCAATGCCGCGGTGAGGAAGGCGGCCCAGCTCTTGGGAAAGCACTCCATCCCGTTCTGGCACCCTCGGTATCTTATCCATCCGCGGTTTGGGGGCGTTCTTGAAGGGCATACCTGATCGTGACCCCTAGCTACGAGTCGCACATGTGCACAAACTTGACAATGCCCGGCCTCCTCGGTTACGCCATGACTAATGATATACAACCCAAACAATGTCACTGTCGAGGCAAGTCCATTTACGACAATGACAGAGCTGAAAGCAGGACAGCAGCTGTGTGAGATGTTCGGGTATAACATCAACCCCAAGAAGGAGGATGTGCCAACCGCGTGGGGACACATCACTTATGATGGCACGGTAGCTAACTTGGAATCCATCTGGGTTGGTACGTGTCGCGTGTCCCATGGCTTTGCTCAGCTACTGACAATGAGCAGCACGCAATCTCAAGTTCTACCCTCTCTCGCTGTACCAGGCGATGAAGGAAGACTCGCTCTGGTTCATCGCCGATCGCTTCTCGGTGACCACTTGTGTCGGCGAGGAGAAGCTATTTCGCGACCTCAGCGTCTGGGAACTCCTTAATCTCCCACCCAAAGTCATCCTGGGAATGGCCGATACTTTGTATCAGGACTTTGGGATTACGAACAAGTTCCTGGGGAAAATCCTGACTACGTACAACATCCAAACCGTTGGCAAGGACGCCCTTGAACGCCGTTTCAACATCCAGAAGCCAAGAATGTACTTCCACGCAAAGACCAGCCATTACTCTTGGCCAAAAGGCGGTGGTATATCTGCACAATTCCCGATAGCGAACTATATCTGACCACAACAGCCATCGCGGGCATCGGCGCCGGAAATATGCACGGCATTGAACTCGATCTGGATGGTCACATTGATATCGATGATCTTCAGCGCGAGTTGAATCGATGTCTTGAGGAGCGGCAGCCAGTATATGCAGTCGTGGCCATTATGGGCAGCACGGAGGAGGGCGCGGCCGACCGACTGAGTTCGATTATTGATCTCCGCAAAAAGTTCCGCACGAAGGGATTGTCGTTTCTTGTTCATGCAGATGCCGCATGGGGAGGCTACTTTGCCACGATGATCCCTCGAAAGGTGATGAAGGAGCCGTACTGGGGCGGCGGAGGCTACAAGGCCGTTAAGACGGTTCCGTCCCTTGCGCTCCGTGAAGATACCCTGACGGACTTTCTGGCCCTGAAGAATGCCGACAGTATCACGGTTGATCCCCACAAGGCCGGGTATATTCCGTATCCGGCCGGGGCTTTAACATATCGGGACGGTCGCATGCGATTCCTTGTCACCTGGACATCGCCGTATCTGACGCAGGGATCCCTGGAGAGTATCGGCGTTTACGGCGTTGAAGGTAGCAAGCCCGGAGCGGCAGCGATGGCGACATGGCTGTCCAACAAGACCATTGGCTTGAACGAGACAGGAACGGCCGACTTCTTGGAGAGGCCGCTTTCATCAGTGCTCAGGTAGGCAATATCGATTCTACCCTGATTAGTGTCGCGGATATCACTAACGACCACAGCTCTCTGCACACTATGCTGCCATGCACCACGCGCAGACTGAGAAGCGTTTCATCTGTATCCCGTTCAACCGCCTTCCGCTGGAAAAGCTTGGGTATGACTCTCTGTCTCCCGAGATGAATGAGCGGCGACAGGCAATCCTCGAGCATATCATCAGGAAGGACAATGACTACATCAGCCAAAACGCGAATATCATGACATACATCCGGGAGTTGGGGTCGGATCTGAACATCAATGCCTTCGCCCTGAATTGGTATAGAGAGGACGGCACCCTGAACAACGATATCGAGGAGGCAAATCACCTGATGCGACGCGTGGTGAACCGACTCAGTATTACTAGTGTGGACCAAGACCCCCGAAAGATCCCCCTGTACCTCACGTCGACCCAATTCACCCCTGAGCTTTACGGAAAATGCGCGCTGCATTTTATGAAGCGACTGCACCTGGACCAAGCCCCGCAGGACCTGTGGGTACTACGAAATGTGGTCATGAGCCCCTTTCCAACGGAGCGGGACTTTATTGGGCAGTTGATGGGCTACTTCCAGGATATCATCAAGGACGAGGTGGTGAAAGGATGCTGGCCGAGGAATAAACCAGGTAACGACAAAGTTGCGTTTTTGCTGCGAGGCACCGACGAGGTGTTCCTCGATTTTCTGGCCTGCTTCCACCAGGCTACGCAACGGCAGCAGATTATCTTCTCTGCCGAGTTGAACCCCGCCACCAAGGCCAGCTATGTGAAATTGAAAGAGGAGAATCCCGAGGAGAATATCACCCTTGTATCTGTGGAGAACATCCACCTAGAAGATCTAGTGAATCGGGCGTTGAAGAAGGAGAATCCCACCCTTAAAGGTTCCATCGGCGTTAAGAAGTATGTCCCCTCTCCCAATTATACCCTGTACGGTGACAACGCTGACAAGATCAGCACCCCCGGTAGCATCTCCTGCGATGTGACGGTGACGCGCGTGATCAATAGCCGACCGCTGAACTCGGCCAACCGCGAGCCCGATTACCCTCGTCATTACATGCCGTTTATATCTCTACGGGACGGCGGAACAGAAACATCTCTCTCACATGCTACTAAAAGCACCAAACGCGGCCCTCTCGGCGAGCAATGTCCGTCTCGATCGCGACCTCTCCGCTGTGGTCGACGAGCATTTGTCCGAGGGCCTGATCCTGACGCTGACCGAATTCCGCGAGGTGACGATGCAGCCCTTCCCGACGACCAACGGGGCAATCGACCTCACGACATTCTTCTTCAGCAAGGGCCGAAAGTACAGTGTCAAGGTGTACTGCGACCCCAACAGCGCGTCGGCGGCCGGCCCGGGGCTGCTGGAGTACCTGGGCAGTCCGATCGGGCAGGGTACCATGGAACTACGCGACGACGTGCATATCGACGTGGAGGGTCCCAACAAGGACCCCTTTGATCACGCCCCGGAGCCCATGGAACCGTGGGAGAAAGAGCTGGATCAGATTGAGGCAGTCTTGAATGGGAAGCGACCGAGTGCGGTCTGATCAATCCTTCGGCCCAACAATGGAGCCGACCTCGTAGCCGCTGTTTACCATCCGCGGTGTTATTTAGCCAATGGAATACGTTCTATGTGCATCCACAACCCCCGTCGTCCCGTAAGATGCGGGCGTAGACTTTGAGGGGGAGTGTCTGTGGGTCGGCCAGGGGGGCGCTGGCAAGACCGTGGAGTGGGTCCCGACCCATCGGATTCAACAACTGCACGGCGGTGGTTGGTCTCCTTGATATCCTTGTATTGGCAATGTTGATTTTCAGGACTGTTAGGGCTTAGCAGCGGTGGACCTGGCCGCGCATCCTCCACGATCATCCCAATACCTGCCTCACACAACAACCCGACTTGATCACCGTGTCTCAGGGGTTAGACGACGCTTGATCTTTCTAGTGCTCTGTCGAATTGTGATTATTTTCGTGGAACTCCGTTTACTTTCCTGGATAGGACCATGATCTGACCCGTCGTTTCCTCTTCTTCCATCGATGGAGTCGGTCTGCCGAGTGGCGAGTGTGATTGGGTATTGCTGGGTCCATCCTTAACTCTACGGTCGAGATCACTTACTCCATCGGGCTTTAGTAGTGATGATAGCGTCCCGACGGAGGCGGAGCCTCTCAGGACCAGCATCTTGATTCCATGAGAACTATGATGCTCTAATAATAACAAACACAATTACCACGACACGCCGCCTCAGCCTCTTGGCAGGGTGATCTCAGGCAATCCTGTTTGTCGATGGCTACTTAAAGCCGCATCCCCCGGCTCTCCTCCTTCTTCCTTTTCCATTCCTCTCCGTGCCTTCAGACAAGAGACTTCCAATTCAATTTAAAAATAAAACAAAACCCTCTCTCAAATCACCACCCCACCTCAACAACCATCACCATGCATTTCAAGACTGTCGGTACCATCCTCCTCGCCTCTTCCGGCCTGGCCTTCGCCCAGAGCCAGAGCGGCCCCAGCGGTAGCTCCGCCAGCCAGGAGGCCGGCGATTTCCTCGAGGGACTCGACCTGGACATCTCCCCCGAGGAGTTCGCCTCCGAGGTGCCTGCCCTGGCCAGCGTCCCCCCCAGCATCGAGTCGGCCTTCGCCACCGCCGTCCCCTCCTCCGTCGCCGCTGCCTTTGCCGACCCCGAGAAGGCCGCCTCCCTCTTCAGCCAGTGGCCCAGCAACAGCGCCCCCGGCTGGTACTCTAGCCTGCCCACCTCGGTCCAGGCCTACGCCTCTTCCGTCGTCGACGAGGCTACCTCCGCTTTCCCCGAGCTCGCCTCCGTCCTGCCCACTGAGATCTCCGAGTCCGAGGGCGGCTCCGCCGACCCCGCTGACTCCAAGGAGTCTGCCTCCGCCTCCGACAACGCCGCTGCTGCCCCCACTGGCATGGCCGCTGGTGTTGCCGGTGCCGCCGGTATGCTGGCCGTTGTCCTCGCCCTCTAAATGGGTTGATTTTTTATGGCCAGCTCGCATGGACGCGTGACGAACAATCATAACGTCAGCGATCTATGTGATTATAATGGGAACCTTTTCTTATGTTGCTCTGTTTTCCTTGGTTTCTAAACTTGATCTTTGCATGATGCACAGTGTATCGATATGACTTAATACAAATAAATATATTACTATGACACCATAACAATCATCTTGTATACCATACCATCCAAGTTCTTTGGTCGGGAGGGAGATCGCGATGGTGCAATTAAGGCGGAAATGACGGCAGTGGCTGCGCTAGGCGGCTTGTCGGGCCACGCGGTCGCCTCGGCGTGTCTTCTTGGCGCTGATCGTCCCTGAATTTACCGGTTGTGGCGGGCCTTGGCGTTCGTCATGTCCCATTATTATGTATCTTTTATTTAACGACTACGGGGTATGGATCGTGGTGCCGGTTGGGTGAATGGCGGGGTGGATAGTGTTGTCTATTATTATACTTTAGTATTCCAGTAAATTTTACATAATTTATCCTGGTACCGATCTCAAAAGCAAGGATGTTATGATCCATGGGTGTGGATCGGGTCAATATATATAAAGCAACCATGGCTCACCAATTCACGATATAGTGGAATCACGACCTGGTAGCCCACGACTCAAGATCCGAAATAGATTAATAGTAATGTCGAACTATTCTACCTTGCTCTCGAGTACACCGTCCACACCCGATGTTGATCTAAATATAACCCCCAGACTTAAACCGCGCAACAGCCTTGCCTGGTGTGCAGGTGGCGGAGTCTATCATATGCCCAGCCTGAGGCCCGACCACCATCCGACTGGCACGAAATTGCCCATGTACCGGCTGGCTTATGCAGGCAGCTTTATTTAGTCCGGAAAGGCAGACGCGTACGCTGGTTGAACTCACATCCCTTGTATGTATTCTGTGCGTAGTATCGGTGTGATGCAGGAGTGGTGAATTGATCCCGCGGTGGAGTCGGCTACTTTCCCTGTTTGGGGTATGATATGTCATTGCTCTGCTATGGATGTCAATAAACTCCTTTCCTTGTCTTCTTCTTCTTCTGCTTCCTCGCCTTCTGCTTCTTGTCGTTTTTGATTGATGTAATTCCTTTCTTATCTGTTTATTTATTCATAATTTTCATCATTCAACCTTTTTAAATTTTTTTTTTTTCTAATTTTTTTGGGTTTGGATTGCCTACTTTCCAAATCACCCACCACAGCTCTTGAAACTCGAAAGTAGCAGACAAGGCTACGCAACGGTAAGACTAGATTGCTATGATTAGGCACATAAACCATTGCTAAGATCCTGATTCTTGATACTCCTGCCTGCAGGAGGTCTGTGAGAGCCTTGTTAGTGTCCCATGAACAACTCCCCAAAAAGGGACTGCCTAGAGATGAACACAGCCCCGTGATCGGATGGGCGTTACGCTCCACCATTTACTTCATGGAGCAAGAACAATGGGGTATCAAAGGTGAGGCAGCGTTGGGCTTCTTTTCTGGCGATCTTTTGGACAGAGGATACGGCAAGGCTGCTGGTTGCTTTCAAGCCTGATCCCAGTCATGTCAGTGACTGCTCGCGCAGGAGGTTAGAATCCCATAGCAATTACAACGTCCATGACATAGAAAAATATCCAAAAATCCCAAAGAAATTTTGAGATGTTGCTAGGTAACTGCGCAAGCATTGAACAACTCCATGGAGAGCACGAGGGTGGCGCCTAGGACCACAAGCTTATTCGAACCTCACTCGTTTCACTGTCCCGAGTAGTGTCGGTGACGGCATTGGAAGCCACTATAATGATTATTATCCTCGGCACCAAAATACCAAAGCAGCATTTGGTCGGGCTTGATGTGGCTGATATTACACTAAGAATTGACAATCATACGCTCACAGCCGACCTGCACTGCCATGATAATTGAGGCGTGGATGTAAGCACCACAGCCTGATATCCTGGTGGACAGCTACAAATAGATAACATTGACGCATGCATGGCTGAGACGAGCCAAATTTGAATCTATCATACCAGAGCTTCGTGACCATGCTGAAACCTTTCAATCTTGCCCTGTTTTCACTTTGTCTCCCGAGTATCGGGTCCGCGGCCCCGCAGCATCAGGAACCTTGCGCCCTGCTGGGTGACCTCATTGAAAGGGCCGCCAAAGAGAATCAGAGTAGGTTTGCCTTTTCTGGTGCCATTATGGGCTGCTAATGGGTCAGCGTCCCCAAAATTCCCCGGCAATGTGGCCTACGATTGCCTCCAGTCGATCCCGTTCAAACCCGACCCAGCTGTGACATTTCTCGACCAATACAGGAAATGGCTAGAATTCCAGTCGAATATCGACATTCTGCGAGGTAAGCAGTAGATGGAAACGGGGTGTTTACCGCGTGCGGCTCATAACTTACAAGCAGACCCTCCTCCCGCGTATCCGGTGCCCGGCGTCGATCTCAAAGCCGGATTGGACGATATCAAGAAGAAGGCAGTGGGGAATGCCTACCAGAGCCAGTTTGATTTCGACTCCGACATCGTGCAGCTAATCCTAGCCGCACGCGATGAGCATCTTTCTGTCAAAATGTGCTCGATCAACGTTGTCCAGTTCACCAACGATTATCCTCTTGTGTCCATCTCGAAGGACGGGATCGATCTCCCCGAAGTATACACACATCGTGAGCTACCCCAGTCCGCAGTGTACTCGGACAGGGATCGCTAATGTCACTAGACGATGGCGAGCTCCAACGGAACGGCGTTGAGCATGTCTCTCCGGTGACGTTCATCGATGGAGTGGCCGTGAGCGAGTATCTAGCAAAACTCTCTCAAGTCGTCCATTACAATGGTTACAACGCGCACGACCCGGACGCTCAGTATGTTTGTCCTTGATTGCTCTCCCGAAGCACCAAGATACTAAAAATACTAACACTATCCAGATACAACAATCTTTTCCCGTCCAATGCCCACACACTGGGCGCCAGGTCCAATGGGACCGGAGGCTGGGCACAGAACCGACTGTGGCCAGGTTCATCTCACACGTTGAAGTTCAAGAACAGCACTGAAATTACGGTGGAGACACACGCACAACTTCTGACACCGCTCACCCACTTTCCCTGGCGAGACGGCCCCTCCTTGTACGATAAGCTCTGCGTGAATAGCGACGAGGCCACGCAGGACTTTGCCACATCACCTGAGTCGATTAAGTCAGCAAAAAGGATGCCGCTAGATGGATATCCAGAGCCTTTCACTCGTTCCAAAGGAGATGAAATTACTGGGTACCTCCCCGATCATCCGGCTCTCAAGGACGTCGCCGTACTGTCGGTCCCAACGTTCGGGACAATCTACACAAGAAGCTTCTCCCGGGCAGCTAAAGACCTTATTAAGAATGCGACGGCTCGAGGTAGAAGCAAAATCATCATTGACATATCTAGCAACACCGGCGGGGTCATAACTTCTGCGCTTGATCTTTTCAAGATGTTCTTCCCGGAAAAGCTGCCTTACACCGCTAGTCGATACCGTGCGCACGATGGCCTCAACCTTCTCGGAAAGGTATATCCGAACGGGGATCCGGACGACGGGAGGGTCGAGAAAGACGGGCAATTTGTATACTGGGCTGGAGAAGCCGTGACGCCGGATCTGGAACATAACATCACGTCCTGGCAAAAGCTCTACGGGCCGTACGAGACGGTTGGAATGAATTCAACGATGCTGATATCTACGACCAATACGAAGCTGCGGTCGACAGAGGAATCACCTGTTAGTGGATATGGACCTATTCCGTTAGATCCGAAAACCGCTCCTTTCAAGGCTGAAGACATCGTTATTGTATGGTTCCGCGTTCATGAAACCGCGTGTAGGGCTTCGCTAACCTCAATAGGTCTCCGACGGCATGTGCGGTTCGGCCTGCGCCATGTTCGCCGAGCTCATGCTCGAGCAAAACGTCAAGAGTATTGCCTTTGGTGGCCGGCCCCAGAAGGCCGAAATGCAGACCATCGGTGCCGTAAGGGGTGGAATTCTTGCCAGCCTTACAGGTCTGTCGCGCCTGGTCACTCGGTCTTATGAAAAGGCCGTCGGCTCCTCTGGCACCGACTCGCCCCTGTTGACCAGGGGTGAACTACAATCTTGGAATGAGACGCTTCCAAACATACCTTTCAGCCAACTCGGCGTGGCGTGGGAAGCTGCTGTGAATATCCAGAACGCCTTCGCACAAGATGATGACGAGCTGCCGATGCAATTCACCTACGAGCCTGCGGGATGTCGGAGGTTCTATACGGCGGAGAATGTGTTGTCGCAGGAGAGTGTCTGGGCTGATGCTTCGAAGGCGGTGTTTGGGAATGGGGGTTGTGTACACTGATGGCCCGGGGATGAGAAGTCTGTTTAGCCGTTGATCGTGCCTCATAGGGCGTGAAATTCTCTCATGGTTGGATTTTCTGTTGTATTAGAATGTTTCGTAATGAATGATACTGGGGATGGTTCTCAGACTCAGATATACCAAGACAGATTCGTCGGAAAGGATATTGCGTAGGAAGAGATGTATAAAGTTTTTCAATTATCTTATGGCCACTTGTCCAGAGAAGCGGAACTGAGCGGAGCCAGGAGTAATACATCGCCAACAATAGTATAGAAGCCAAGCGACAGGTAAAGACAGGCGGTTTTGAGCTTGATTGGAAATAATGTCATGTTTTGCTCTCTGACATTGAAGCTCTAGGACTCGGGGTGAGAAGATGCTCAGCACCATTTCATGACACCACCAGTAGATTCACATTTGGAAATAAATTGAGGGAACTTCGTGCTACATTTGAAAACGTCACTATTGATGGCTTTCTATTACCTCACAACCTCCCACCGCGGATTTGTTGAACAATGATCATCTTCGTAGGTGTTTAATTAGAGTGGACGTAACCCTCTCGTTGGTCTTAGGCCTTACAGGGTAGCAGAAATGCGAAGCGCCCCCTAGGCCTGATAGACTAGAGAGGCATATATTGGCCCTGTCCCCTATCAAACTGTCCCTGTTCGTATAGAAGCCATCATAATCTATACTTTAGTGTTCCAAGCCACTCATTAGAACGTTGTACTCCCTGGGCTTTTAGCGCCGGCAGATGCTTGTGAATTGTCAAGGATTGATAGTAAGGCGGCTGGAATGGCTTCAATTGTGATGTACATAACAATGTGTCGGGTATATCATATCCTTCGATCTGTCATACCGTAGCGAGTTCTAGTTAGTTAGTTAAATAATAACAATCGTTTGCCATCTTATACCGTGCCAGAGGTATATTGTATATTCCCGGTCTATATACTACATACCTACAGTACACAGATAGTATAATGCAGGCAATGCCACAAAATGATACAAAGGAGGCACCTTTCAGAGAAGAAAGACAGCACACGCGAGACATGATGACGGTCATAAACCATGGGTATTGGAGAAACATTATGATAGTCATCGGTGACTTTGGCTGCAAAAGAGGAACAATAGATCAGCCATACATCTTATAAATATGAAAAGATACCAATAATTATAATGAAATTGGACAGCCGTAGATCGTCAGGATGTGTGGGATAAGGAATAAAGCTGAGGGTATATGGAAAGTTAAAGCAAAATCACCAGAGTGAGATAACCAGTTTGTGTAGAATTCAAGTCTAGTGTTGATCAATTATCCTAGATAAGTGAATCGAACTACTCTGTACCAAGCCGTGTTCTATTCACTTCTAATCAGGTTTGTCTAGTGGGTCATGGAACATAGAGGTAGATATTCGATCCAAAGGAATGTGTTATCCACTAACCAAATCAAGACTTATTGGATAAGATCAAAGGTCTAAAGAGTCTGGCCTGGGACTAATATTATATAGCTCTTATTTTAAATGAAAATTTACGCCAGTCAGGATGCAGGTAAGTGAACCTTGAACCACCTGTTCTCATGAGCCAGGACCAAATCTCTTGCATACCAGAATACTCTCCCTCTCGTACGGAGTACTTGCAACACCAATGCTTCCAGGGCTGGTAGACTCAGCTGTCCCTCTTTTAGTTGACTCCGGGACATGCTGGAATCTAACAGCCCGAAGGCTAGCGTGGTCACCGTCATTGACTCTAACTGATCCACAGTGCCGATTCCAACGCGGACTAACAGCATTCCCCGTACACTGTATTCCAACGATGGTAAACGTGTCCTGAGACAGTTGGAGCCCACGCCTGTAGAATAGGGCATATGGAAGTGTCCGTGGTCGCTAGAACTTTTGAACCCGAAAGCCCATCCTGGTATGGTTCCTTCATTGCGGCCAAACAAAGAAATGCTAATGTCAGCTCAGCTCCCAACAAAGACAGAACTAATGCGGGCAGGACGTCGATCCTGGGCATAGTTCTAGAGACGGTCTCGGAGAGTGGGACTGCCCTTCTCCACCCCTTCGACCGGGCGAGGTACTAGAGCACTGCTTCGCCAAGATCAAGTTCCCCGAGCATCAGTGGTGCCAAGCTACCAGCCTAGGATGAAAAGACTTCCATGTGAGATATGCATAAATGTCTTTCGGATCACAACCCTGCGAGTCCAGCACCGGCACTCATTCAACCAATAGGTCTACTAACTCATTTACCATAGCAGGAATGCCCAAATCCACGTTAAACTGATTCATTCTGTTGATCGTTCGAGCAGGGGACTCACTTACTGCACGTGGGTTGTAATCCTCCTGAGTTCGCGACCAGAGCGGGTGGGGTGTCTATCATCACTCTTCAAGGTAACACTCTGTTCCCAAATATATGAACTTTCAGCCTATCCTATTCGTCAAACGGCGCCATCGGGAAAAGCAAAAAGGAAAATGTGGGGCGTGAAAATACCCGACGACAAGCCCTTGTCTCCTGCCTCTTTGGCATCCAGCGTTTGTCAAAAGCACACGCACGACAGCCCATCTCCTAGTTCCACTAGCTGATCCTACTCACATCGAAAATCTCGAGTATGACTCTGAAATTTTGACGCACACGTGGTTAAAGTATTGGCCGTTTGCGAGGAGTCCAGGCGACCCCGTTGACATAGGCGTCACGACTCGTGAGACTCTCACGCCGGACGGTCCCAACGTGGCGGAGTGACCGTCGGGAGAGCCCACCTGGCCCGCTCGAGTCTACCAATCATAAGATGGGCTACGGGGGTGGCTATTATGTCCGTCTCTCGGCGATCTTGGAACACGATAGACTTCGCTCGCCGCTAAAAGGGACGGCCGCGTTCCGACAGGGCAGTATTCAGACTTCCACGTTGCCCGACAATGCTTTAAGTGGAGGATTGGGAACAGAACGCCATCGCGTCGACCTAAAAAGAGCACTAATTTGAGAATCCGACGCTATCGACGATTGGATCGATGGCTTGGTCAAGGCCAGCCTGGAGAGACGGCGCCTGGACGTCTGGTTATGATAGCCCAACAGGGAAGAATTTGGTGATCTCAGAATAATGTTGCCGGCGTCGAGTCACTTTTATGAGACGGAACTGTTTTATCGCGTGGAATGGCGGTTGGGGAGGAGATCGGGGGAAGACACTGGGCATGTGCCGCTGCGTACGGAGTAAAGCTTTCTCGAGGTCCTATAGACCGGGAGCGATATGCCAAGTTTCCCGGCGAGCTGAGTCCTGGGATCCAGTCGAGTATTTCGAAAGTAGGAAAAGTAGAAGATACAAGAAACAATGCGAGTAAGTTGGTGTGCGGAGAGCACCGGGGTTTTGAAGTTGCATTGGCGGTGATTGGCGCTCTGTTCGCGCAATAGGTAACGCAACAAGTATATGCTTCAATATCCGGAAGCCTGACTTACTTTGGGACTTCGTTAGGTCAAGATGCTTTCCTCACCTGATGAAGCCACACTTTGACCAAAACACATGAAAACAACCAATCACTTGTGCGCCCTTTATTTCGGGGATTCCGTTCCGTCTCTCCACCCGAGACTGAACGGCGGGGACACACGCCAACTCCTCTATTAGGCAATGATTGACTAATGTGGATCTCTAGACAGGTCATATCCTGTCCGGACCGGGCTGTCACCATAGCTTTGTTTTTTGTGACAAAAGGTCTTAATCCAGTGCAACCAACCATTCCTAATGAGTGTACGGGAGTCCAAGATGGTGGTGTCGTTGATCCCCATACAGATCTGGTCAAGTCCGGTCGCGTAATAAGTGGCAATAGCTCATGGTGCGCAACCCCGCAGTGATTCCTGCCGTGGTAGCTATGCCCGTAGTCAGGTCTGTCTCCTTGGACGAAATATTCCACTGCCCTTCGAGCCTTTTCTCAATACTCAACAACCACTGGGATTGTAAACAACCGCCATCATGTCACCCATGATCACGGTCGCGATCACTGCCGTTGGCCTGTATTTGTTGAAATGGCTTTTCCAGGCATCCTTCAAACAGAAAGCGACATTGGGAAAGCTTCCTCCAGGTCCTCCTCGGAAGCCCTTTGTGGGAAACTTGAACGACTTACCATCCCATGAAGTGAAGCCATGGGAACACTGGCTCAAGCACAAGGACCTCTATGGTACGGCGACCGATATTCCTAACTCAAGCTCATAAACTCACGGCGACAGGCCCCATCAGCTCGTTGACAGTAAGCGGTCAAAACATTGTGATCGTCAATGACATGCATCTCGCCATTGAACTCCTCGAAAGACGCTCCCTGACCTACTCCTCCCGACCGCACATGAACTTTGCCAGCTTGTAATTCTCTCCCAGGTCCCAAATGGCTGGCGCTAACTGGTCCCAGAGCGGGTTGGGATAAGATGCTTGGCTGTGTCGAATATTCCCCGCGATTCAAAGCGATCCGGAGGGCCATCCATCGCCAAGTCGGGTCTAATGTGTCCGTTGCGGGTTTTCGCTCAGTGCAGGAAGTCGAGGTTCGGCGCTTATTGTATCGACTGCTCGAAGATCCGGCGAACTTGACGAAACATATACGCAAGTCAGTCTGCCCCCGCCTTTCGTCCGGCGCAGTGTCTGACACATATTAGGGAAGCCGGTGGGATCGTGCTGAAGATCGCATATGGTTACAATGTCGACCCACATCAACCTGATCCTCTCGTGGATTTGGCGGACAAAGCCATGGATGATTTTTCATTTGCTTTCCTTTCTGGCACTTGGGCCGTCGACTTCCTTCCCTTCCGTATGCTATGCCGCCTCCTATGCATTCATGATATCATCGGCTAATGAGGTGTCTAGTCAAACACGTCCCCGCCTGGTTCCCCGGCGCACAGTTCGCACGAGTGGCAAAAGCGTTCCGAGCGCGCGCGCACGCATTCAGCACCGTCCCGTATGACTTCACAAGGAGTAGAATGGCGAAAGGCGATTACACGCCCTCCTTCCTCTCCAACTTACTGGAAGAGGGTGTACCGAAGCCCGGGTCGGAAGAAGAGATCGTTGTTAAATGGGCCAGCAGCGTGCTTTATGGCGGGGGTGCTGACACTGTGAGACATTCACCCTTACTCTTGTGCGTCACCAAAACAAGGCACCCGTTGCTGACTGATATAGACGGTGTCAACTATGAGAGGCTGGTTTCTTGCCATGGCCATGTTCCCCGAGGTCCAGCGCCAAGCGCAAGCGGAGATCGATCGCGTTGTCGGGCCCGGCCGTCTGCCTACCTTTGAGGATCGCGAGAACCTGCCCTACATCAACGCGATGATCAAGGAAATCATCCGCTGGCACCCAATTCTCCCAATGGGCGCTGCCCACACGTCGATCCGCGATGATGTTTGGGGGGAATACGTGATCCCCAAGGGAACTATGGTCATGCCGAACACCTGGTATCTATCCCCGCTCACTTGAGCAGAATAATCGCGCCTGGAGCAACCCCGGCTAACAAACCATAGGGCTTTCACCCACGACCCGGTCACCTACCCCGATCCTGAGGCATTCAAGCCCGAACGATTCCTGCACTCGGAAGGCCATGTCCCCGAGCAGGACCCTTACTATCTGACTTTCGGACACGGACGACGCGTATGTCCGGGTCGCACGCTGGCGGACGCGAACCTTTTCCTCAGTATTGCCCAAGTCGTAGCTTCCTTCAACATCACCAAGCCCATCCGCGATGGTAAAGAAGTGGATCTGTCCCTGGAACTTACCAACGGTATCATTGTTCATCCGAAGCCGTTCGAGGTCGACATTAAGCCCCGGAGTGCTGCTTATGCGAAAATAATTCAAGAGGGGGACCTTCAGTGGGAGGATAGTAACGCCGACGAACTCTCCGGGCTTCAGTAGGGGAATTTACCTCTATGGGTTGTATTTAGAGCAAAACCTAGCCTAGGCCATCGTCTTGTAGTGGGACGCTAATGGAATTGATGAAATTGATGAAATCGATGGCATGCATGATGATGATAATAATGATGATAGTGATGATGAGGAGAGGGGAGAGAAGGGTTGGGAAGAAAGTTGAGTTGGCAAGAAGAAGAAGAAGAAACGACCGACAGCCTCGCAGTCAGGTGACAGAGTGCACCCTAAGAGAAAGCCCCCATCAAGACAATAACTCCTGGTCCAAAACCATCTCCATCTCCTGCAAGTACAGTCCAACATCTGTCATGTTTTCAAATCCCTCGTTGAAACAGTACCTCAATCGTAATTGATCCCGAAACGTATAGAAGAATATCATACTCATCCTTAGCACGACTTCCACACCCACTGCCAGGTTCTTGACGACCACGCCCTTCCCATATTCTCGCTGCAGATATCTCTCTGCGATTCCTAGGCTGCTCACAAGCGCGTCAGTCGGCACCGGGGCTGCTAAGTACTCGGGTGTCTGCACGATGTTGCAGAGTGCGCGCGTGATGTGGCCGTTGAGCTCCAGCAGCGGCCGATTGCCCTTGTATGAGGTGGAATAGTAGTGATGCAGCGCGTGGGCCGTCTCCCAGAAAGTCGACGGTAAGGCGATCGTGAACGGATGGGTCGCATAATACACTGCAACGCCGTACCGATCCGTGCTGTACGGCTCGGGGAGGTATGGACGTAAATTGAACTGGTTGGCACTGACGTACCGCGTTGTCTGCGAGTTTGGGTCCGCGTGTTTCGTGAGCGCCTGGATATATGCCGCATGTAGGGCCGACGTGACCGTGACGCCGTGCGCCTGGCAAGCCCGGACGATTCGGTCCGTCTTCGCCATCGAGAAGGTTAGGTCTGCAGTCCGACTGCGTCCGGAAGGCGCGGACCCCACTCTGGAGGTGTGGCCGATGCCGGGGACGTTGTTGATGTACTCTGAAAGCACGCCTAGTGCTTTCTCGTCTTTTTTAGACGATTGGCTCTCAAGGCCGAGGATGTCTTCCATCACGGGAGCCAGTCTGGCCGGCTCGTCGCCGAAGTCGATTGGCTGGGTAGGAGACGTCAGCGCGCCGAGATAGCGGTGCCAAAACAGCAGCACCCCTGTGCCGTCGATGTTCTGGTGGTGGGCACGGAACACGAGCTCCGACGATCGCGGGAGCCAGTATAAGGTCGATTGCCTGAATGGGGTTCCCTGGAGGTAGAGCTCATCGGAGCCCCCAGCGTCGGAGACGACAAACGTCAATCCTAGCCAGTGGCTTAGGGCGGTCTCATCGGGAACCTCGTACACAAAGTTTGTTCCCTCCGCTGTCGTGGCGATCTGAGGCTGTTCATATCGCATCTGTTTCCAGGCATGTCGCAAGGCCGGTTCCACGTCTACGTAGTCCAACTCGAGAGTAAGCGTGGAGAAAATGCTGTAATGCTCGCGGCCGTCGCAGGCCGACGCTGTCGTTTCACCAGTGACACAGAAGTACCCTTCCATGCCACTCGTAGGGCGCTCCCATCGGCCAGGTGAAACTTCCGTCCATCGCCTCTCCATGCTTCAGCGACGGAATGGGTTGGTCAGGCTTCTTTGGTTCCAAGAAAAAGCGTAATATGAGTTGATATCCAACCGAGTGGAATCCCCGGCAGGGAGCAGTGGGTATTGGTCATTTACATTTGAAGCAGCGATAAGCACTAATGTCAACTAAAAGATACCACGGGACGACTCGGTTAAGGTTCCAAGTGTGGTGGTTTGGTGTTGATGACTCCGTAGTCAGAGCCTGATGAAAACGGTTACTTTATGACGATCTGGGAGCAAGATGGTAGTAGGGAGTATTATGACGAAGATGGATGATTTCAGAGGATCCCCGAGGGAAAAGTCCCCACGGGGTTAAGTTACGAATTACTGCCGCCCGTTTCCGCCTTTGCCATCCCGACAGTGCGGATCTGCGGATGTTGTTGGTCGCAACGCCATGGGCACGAACCGTGCTGGATGGGAAGTTATCCGAATCAAGACAACGAAACTAGAAAAGATGAGGCCAACAATTCATTCATACTGCTGGCTTACTGTGTCAGGACATCTTCTGCTGATTTAACAGGAAATTATCAATCAGGTATTCAATCACCGCCACGAGGACTATGTCAAGAACCACTATAAGATGACACGGGCAACTCTACATCACGGCCATAAGCGCGGCCGTTGCATGGGAAAGGATGATTCTAGATCTGGAATCCAGCCTGCATTGTACTAATACTTGCAACATATATAATGGGCTCAGCAGGCAAATTCTAGGGCCGTCGAGGACTTTCACCACTGAAACTCGAACTCGAACTCGAACTCGATTCTTCAGGCGCAGTGTACGGCTTCGTCGTCAAGTCAATGTCATATCCCACCCTAACCGCATCAACGTGCTTCTTGAGATGTGAATACAGCCGCAGCATCACATCAGCGCATTTGATATGGGGGGATGTAAAGTACTCCACCCAGACGCCTCCTCTTTCGTCCTCGCTGTACACCGTGTCCGGCACCTCGTCGATGTATTGAGTATGTGATACGCAATTAGCCATCAAAGTGAGGATGTCAACAGTATTAAACTGTCCTTGGATTGGCACCCATACATACCATACTTTGCCGTTTACGAGCTCCGGGGTGAGAACAGTGTAAAAGTATCTGGTTTCAGGGCCAAACGTGATCGTGGGAGCTCTGAAATCCGACGGCTCTGGGGATGTGGATGATTCGTCAGACATCTTGATTACCTTTGACAGCAATTTGTCCTGAATCGGGGGCTATCTTAGCTAAAATTGAATTGACGATCAGATTGGCAGATGGAATGGTAGGTTGGAGGGAATAATGTTTGGTGGTATAGGTGACGTATAGATAAGAAGGGCTGAACACGAATATTTATACTAGAGGAGCAAGTCTTTGTACAGGGCGGCTTGCTATGTATCAACAAGGATCACAGCCTGCTCAGGACAAAGGGCCAAGATTTAGATGAACACAAGGTATTCTTAGAACAAACCCCATTGATCATGTTGTTCATTATCAACCCCAGAACGCGTCCTTTGCTACATTGAAGGCCAGTGCGAGTCAATCCCGCAAGCTACTGATACCACTAAGATCAATAATAGGCATAACTTGTGTCATTGACTATGTGTTCTTTCATGCTGTGTGAACTACCCAGGTTTGACAGGTCATTATACAGCATGTTCATACATACCACACAATGACATAGATATCATCCCTGGCAATTTTTCCGTTAATATTCTTGGTGGCTATGTTATTTATAATCTTTCAATATAAAGTTGGCTTTGCCCACTGGTGATAATTGATCCTAGTTGTCCCCTCTGGACGGCTAACCTGAGGCCCATTTCCTCGCGTATGGGAGTTCCCTGGATCTTAGCTAATGAAAGCAACATGACCAATAAGGACGATCGCTGATCCATCTTATAATATCCAAGTCTTTGATCGACCACTGAGGAGTAAGTAAAGAACTAGGCTGAGATTATGGAGAAGATTATGCTTGGATCAATTACGTCATTGGTTGTGGATCACCTGCATGTCCCATCACAGTCACGTGGAGATGCTTCTTCTCCCTCCAATTCCATCATTCTCTCCTTGAATTATCTGTGGAATGTTGGACCGTCTGATCGAGATTTCCTCCACTGATATCGTCCATCCCCTGCATTTCCCCTCCTTTGTTGGATGATTTCATGGGTCAAAGGGTGCGACCCGAATCCAAACCAAGACCCGAACCGACTGGGGTTGATCCACCCAGAGGGGACATTTCCTGCCTCGGTATGGATTGTCCGACGCAAATGACGGCAGTGGTTCCTTGGGACATGATGTCATGCACATCCGAGCCAAAGAATGGCAGCGATATAATCTGGATGGGCAACACGCCCCCCCCAATGGATTCAGCAGCAGTGGCTGAAGATTTCTCGTTTTCTCTGATCTGTGATCATCGACTATATCAGCCCTATCACTAGTTTACCGAGTCCCTATCACTAGTCCACCGAGCGGTATTGCAGCTCGACAACGCCACCTCCCCCACCGATCGGTGTATGGTGGTTCTCCGGACAAGATGATTCCCATCGCAGGTCTGGGTGGGCAGTCACGTTTCCGATCCGCTCAGGAACGTGAGTTTTTCAAGTCAGTTGACCGTTGTGGCGCGGAAGCATGATACTGTGGGGAGAATCCATCTAACGGTACTCGACAGATACGTTCCCAGTGACGAGTCCTCCTCCCATTTCGCTCCGATCGACGCGGCCGGCAGAACCACCTTCACGCCGGTACCCTCTCGCGACTCTGCCTTGACATCCTTCGCCCAGTTGGGTGCCTTCCGCTTAGGTACCCAGCGGGCGATTATCTCTCTTTTCGATCGGACACACCAGCATGTTTTGGCCGAGGCTACCCCATCCTTGAGCCTCGTCGGGGGGAAAGTGGCGAACGATCAGGAACATTTGCGACTAGGATGTTGTGTCTTTCCGAAGGCGCGGGGCCTTTGCAACCTCGTGTCCGGCCTGTCGTCTTCCACGCACTCGCACGAGGGCGTGGTGATGGATAAGAGTGCAGTGGTCATATCGGACATACCTCATGACGATCCTCTCCGGTCGTCCCTCCTGGCTGCACTCTCCGACGTGCACTTTTACGCAGGGGTGCCGATCATAAGCCCCAGAGGATTCATCATCGGCGCCTACAGTGTGATAGATACACGGCCACGCCCAGCTGGCGTGGATGGGCATTCAATCCAATTCATGAAAGACATGGCCGCAACGGTGATGGAACATTTGGAAATGCAGCGGTCCGAACACAAAAACCGCCAGGCTGAACGGATGATCGTTGGCTTGGGGAGCTTTGTGGAAGGCAGGGCCACCCTGCGCGATTCCTGGCGCGAAGCCACCGCACAGCAGAAGGCATCGGAGCATTCGGGAGAGAAGGTGGAAGGCCAGTTAAACATGCGCCAGCAGGGCCTGCAAGAAGCGGCAGATGGCGGTGTTCCAGTCTCATCATCTCACCGTGATTCCGCGAAAAAGTCCCAGGATGCCAACGGCCAGAATTCCTCCAACGATCGAAACACATCCTCAAGTCCCGATCAACGCGATGAGACCGCAGTGCCATCCCCCCAAAATCATCCAATTCGGGCCCGGTTCTCCGGTGACCCCCCAGAGGAGGATTCGCTGACAGGGATCAAGCTTATATTTTCACGGGCGGCCAACCTCATCCGCGAGTCGATCGAGGCGGAGGGTGTCGTCTTTCTGGGCGCGAACAGCCAACGGTTCGGGAGCGTACTCGACCGCACGAGTCGGCAGGTGTCTGGGATCGAGGATGGTGATTCGACCTCAAGCGGGGACGAGAGTACTGATGTGGGCTCTGCGGTGTCGAAACCTAAGAATGACGGGGGTAGCAGCGCTTTCACCTTAGGGTATGCCACCTCCCGAACCTCGAGTATCAATGATGAGTCCGCCGCTGGTCGCGAGGGGGCGGTGCCGGAGCTCCTTCTTACGCGTCTACTGCGACGTTACCCCCATGGACAGATCTTCACATACAACGCCGATGGTTCCGTATCCGATGACAGCGACAATACATCTGGGCAGGCGTCGGGATCGGACCCAGCAAAGACAGCGTCCTCGACCGGCTCTCCTTTCGAGAAGCGATCCCTGACTAGCAAAAAGCGGGGCCGGTCTAAATTTCGACAAGACGCCCTGAGTCTGATCCGAATGTTCCCCGACGCCAGACACATATTGCTTGTACCTGTTTGGGACTTCGATAGAACCCGGTGCTTTGCGGGATCCTTGATATGGACGAACACTCCGGCCCGTGTCTTCTCAGCTGAGAATGAGCTTGTTTACGTTTCATCATTCGCCAATAACATCATGGCGGAGATCCGTCGTCTCGACGTGGAAATGGCGGAGAAGGCGGAAACCAACTTGGTTAGCAGCATCTCTCACGAGCTCCGGAATCCCCTGCATGGTATCCTGGGCACGGCGGACATTCTCAGTGATACGGCCATGAACGCTCTGCAGCATGGCATGGTACATACTATCGAATCATGCGGTCGCACGCTACTCGACACCATCAATAATCTCCTGGATCTGACCTTCATCAACAAATTCCAAGCGAAAGCGATTGGCTCCGGGAAAAACGAATCAGCCGGTTCCACTGATAATCAAATGAACAAGTCTAACGACGCCGACAAGTTCCGCTCATACTCACGGGTGAATCTGGACTCTGTCCTCGAGGAGGTGGCCGAGTGTGTGTTTGCGGGGTATAGCTTCTATCATCACCCACAACAACCCCCACCGGCGTTAGTCGATTCGTCGTCTCGAACAACCAGTGGTATGATGGGCTCGAAACCGCTTGACAATCAACTCAACGAGGTGACTGTGATCTTTGACATCCAGTACGGCGCAAATTGGGAGTTCTTCACCCACGCGGGTGCGTGGCGTCGGATTTTGATGAATGTGCTTGGGAACGCTCTAAAATACACCAACTCTGGCTACATATATCTGGGGTTGAAATCATCGTCCAGGGACCAACCTAACAGTGCTGCGAACTCTGATTCAGGCTCGGCAACGGAACAGCTTGATCAGGATGACGTGGTCCTCACGGTCAAAGATACCGGCAAAGGCATCAGCCCCGAGTATCTGCAGAATGATCTCTTCCGGCCTTTCTCGCAAGAAAACCCCCTTGCAGCCGGGAGCGGATTAGGTCTGAGTATTGTTCGACAGGCCGTTGGGTCGATTGGGGGTTCTATAGACATCGTTTCCGCCAGGGGAGAAGGGACGGAAATGACCATCCGAACGGCGCTCCGGCGCTACCCTGTCTCCGACTCCCCTGAGAGCTCCCCTGAGACTTCCCCGAGATGTCGGCATTCAGCGCGCTTCGCCGGGAAACGGTGGACAAGTCTATCGGGATATTAGGGTTCGGCGCCTCCCTTTCCTCTCAGCGTGACATCACTTTGTACGAGGCCCTGGAGCGGATGTGTCGGGAGTGGTTTGGCTTGAAAGTCACCTCGGTGTCTCCGGTCGGCGATGAAGTTGCTTCGTTTGACTTTTATCTGGCCGTGCAAACCGAGCTGGATAGCGAGGACCCCAAGGGAAGAGACCTGTTCAGCCTCGCTGAACACACCGGTGGTGGCGTGGGCCACGAGTCCCCTGTGGTGGTGATCTGCCAATATCCCGAAGTAGCGCACAATATGTTCGTGGCTGCCAAAGTCCGCGAGCAAACCGGCATCTTCGAGTTTATCAGTCAACCGTGTGGCCCTCGGAAATTGGCTCGAGCCCTCAGTCTCTGTATCAAACGCCGCACAGGGCAACAAACCGGTGGGACAAACCCTAGCGAACATACTCGGTGGGTTGAGATGCCAGAATCCTCCCGTTTGCCATTGGACATTAGCGCGGCGGATGCGCCGAGCAAAAGATTGCCGATTCATAAACGGCCGACCACGGACACGATGGGGACCCTCAATCCGCAGTCCGCGGCTGCCACGGACACTCCTACGGGTGAATCACATCAACAACTTCGGGTGCCTTCGTCCTCTGTGGAGCCCGCACAGCAGAGGGAAAATGACGGGCGAGCGGCACTCCTGGTGGATGATAACGACCTCAACCTGCAATTACTCACAGCCTACGCCAGAAAAGAAAATCGTGAGTATATGACAGCTCAGGATGGGCAAGAAGCTGTGGATACGTACAAGGCCCATCCTGGAAAGTTCTGCGTTGTTTTGCTCGGTAAGTCCCCGACCCGCACAGTGCTGTGGTATAAATTCACTAATCCAATTAGATATCTCCATGCCAGTCATGGATGGCTTCGATGCAGCCCGAGAGATGCGCCGATTCGATCATGAACGTCTCGAGCAGATGTCCGAGTCAGATCGCCAGTCGGTTCGACGCACCATTATTGCAGGCTTGACCGGCCTAGACGGTCCGGCTGCTCGGAAAGAAGCTGCTAGCGCTGGGATCGACACGTTTCTCGTGAAACCGGTCAAGGGGCCGGATGTGCGCGCGATATTACGGCAAATTGACCAATAAGACATGATAGCCCTTGGGTTAACAAGAGTTGGTGACAGGCTTGACAGTGCTATCTTCCTTCACTTGGTATGCTATTGAGGAGGTCCAGAACATAACGCCGTATATGCGTATATACCCTTTACTGTATAGAACTACATACGAAGAAACGAACACAATATGCCTAACTTGTTAGCCCATTCATGTGTAGTTTGGACACATCCTGCCATGAGGCTAGTGACTTCTTCACCAAGCGCTTGCACTCCCCCAAACGGCCTACCGTATCTTATCCCAGCACCTGTCGCACCACCCGTGCCGTTCTCTCCACAATCAATTCAATGTCCGCCCGAGTCGCATTGTACGGCGGTGCGATTTGAATAATATCCCCATTCTTCCCATCGGCGACTCCCGTACCCGGGATGAAGGAAATCGAGTGATCAGCCAGCCCGGTCTTGAACACCGTCGGCGCGACCCGTTGCTCAACTGGAAATGGCTCCTTGGTTGCTTTGTCCTTCACGAACTCCACCTGTTGGTGTGGTCAGCTACGTCTAGTATATAAGGAATTGTCTTGTAGGAACAGGAGCTGACTTACCCCCCAAAAGAACCCCCTCCCTCGGATATCGCCGACGTGTGGATGGTCGCTCAGCTTGTCCTGCAACAACGTCCCCATGTAGGGTCCCAGTCCGCGCACATTTTCTAGGAGATTCTCTTCTTGCATGATCTGCTGCACTTCGTATGCGGCTGCGCATGCCACCGGGTGGCCCTGGTATGTCTGGCTGTGGATGAAGGCCCCCGAGCCTTTCTCAAGCGCATCTATCACCCTTTTGTTGACCAGCAGGGCCCCGATCGGCGCGTAGCCGCCTCCGAGGCCCTTGGCTACGGTCTGTAAGTCTGGCACCACCCCTTCCTGCTCCCAGGCGTGCAGGGTTCCGCATCGGCCCATCCCGGACATCACTTCGTCCATGATCAGGAGAGCCCCGTGCCGGTCGCAGACTGCTCGCATTGCTTGGAAGTATCCCGGTACGGGAGGGACGCAACCGAGTGTCTGTTTAGTTTTAGCATTGGCATGATTCGATAGTAATTGTTAGGCTGGTCGACTTACGGTGCCGGAGACAGTCTCCGCAACGAATGCGCACACTTTGTTCGGTCCGACAGCCTGGAATTCATCTTCCAGTTCCTGTGCGAGTCGTGCGACAAAATTCTCGTCGCTCTCGCCGGGCGTCTTCCCACGGTAGGCGTAACATGGCGAGACGTGGGATACATTTCCCGTCAGGAGGGGCGCGTATGGCGCCCTGCGGCCAAAGTGTCCTCCCACGGATAGCGAGCCTAGCGTGTTCCCGTGGTAGGACTGTCGACGGGCGATGAAGTGGGCTCGTTCGGTTTGAGGTTCGGGGAGTTCTAGGAAGTACTGGCGGGCCATCTTGAGGGCGGCTTCAATCGCCTCGGTGCCTATTTCCAGGATCAGCGTCGATGCGGTCATGTCGTGAACGGGAGAGAGATGCTACCAGAGCTGACGATGAAGGCCTTTGCCATCTGATTCTGCGTGGAGTCGCTCAGGGCTCTCGCTAGCTTCTCGGATATCTTGCTCGTGAAGAACGGCGAGTAGATGTAGGCGAAGCTGTTGAGTTGGCTCATGATGGCCGCGTTGACTCGCGAGTTGTTGTGTCCTATACATGCCACGGCTGCTCCGGTGCTGGCATCAACGATTTCGCGTCCGTCTTCTGTGATTAGGTAGATCCCTCGACTGTTGACGATTGTTGGTGGGACGGTGTCGAGTTTGGCGTGGAGGATGGCCGTTTCGGTCTTGCGGTTTGCACACAGGGTGTGGTCATGCTGGCCACCATTGGCCGATGGCTTCACTTGTTGGAGAGACATTGTGCGGAGAGAGAATCGACGCAGTGATTTCCGCTGCCACCGTGTTGCCTGCTTAAGAGATTGCTGAAGGAAGAGTCGAGTCATGGTGGACGATAGGGACAGTTTTATAACGGTGAAGAGGGGAATAATGCTATCAGCATGATAAACAGTGATAAGTAAACCCCAAGCGTTTGAGTAGCCTGCCCCTCATTCATCTTGAAGGTGATCGACATGATAACCAGTCGCTGATCCTTGCTAGGCTGACTAGCAACGCCGATTTGCCCAAGCGCCGAGGGCGAGTGGGGTCGGATAGGCCATCCAACCCGAACCATCGAGTGGCTGCAGAACAAATCTTGATAACTATCATCTATGCATCGCACTTCGTCCCGACGATTCTGTTTACTCTAGATAAGGGCGAGAACAAGCATGGGCCGCCATTGCCTGAAACTACCGAGTATCGAAGGAGAGACTAGGGCAACGTCTATCCCATGACCATTGCTAATCAGGGGTGTTGGATATCTATAGTTAACTCTAGGAAGCCATGCATGATAGGTCGTATCCCCCGGCAAGTACTTATACCAGTTGACATTGATGAATATTAGAGAAGTGCGAATAGGGTAGCTAGCTATATAATCCATTACTGTGGGAGCCAATATGGTGGGTGTGGCAGTTCCATGCTTGATTTTACGTACATGTATCATGGTTGGTTTGTGGATCAATGACAAGGTCCATCGATGGATCTGTGAGTCTTTAAATTGTAAAACCTACTCTGATACATGAACACCTGGTAATACTATGCCGCTATTTCTTGCTTCTATCTTGCCGGCGTTGGGGCCAGCATCCGGCCCTCGACGGCCAGAATCAAACATAGACTCAACACGAGACCCATTCCAACATATCCCTAATAACAATTTGATCGCATTACAATTTGGTCGCATTTGGTCAAGGTTAGTAGACGAAACCAGGCTGATCATGACTTGTCTATACAGAGATCATATACGATGTCAGTGAGCTGCGTATATTGGTACTCTCTGACGCTACTATGTCGGGCTGTCACTATAATGGACGCTCCTATACATATTCATGGAAAGAATGGATCATGCATGTAATTCACCATCCGTAGTGGACTAAATACCAATAGCATAATTTCACCCTTCATCGGTCACAAAAAGGAATATAATGGAAGATCGAGAGTGTAAATATCTGTGGAATCCATCCACACCGCGAACACGAGCCATTCTGAGGTGGGTCAGTAAGGGGGGCGTCAGAGAATCCAATCACGGCTCAGATATGGATACAATTGCTAGACATTCAGACCTCTGAGGAATCCAGGTATACATGTTTCAAAGATCAACCATGCAGAATTGAAGGTTGGTCAATCACACAGCACGCCTAACGAAAAGGCAGGTTTGCTTTTGGGATGAACCAAGGTTTTCTATATTGAGATACAGCGTCTACTGGACACATCATATCTATAAATAGGACGGTCTTCACATTCTCCATGTAGCAGCCACAGCTTGTTCAAATTATACCAAACGAAGACGATAAGGCCAGCCAGTCAGCAATCCTTCGCGATCACGACTTGGACATGGTCCACCACGAGTGGAGCCAGCCGCTTCAGCCCCCTACCTGTCTCATACCTGGGACGTCGTTCCCTTGCATTGTGGATTGGAGTTGACCTGGCGGAAATCTAGCTGGGCGACCCACATGGAATGTGTGATGGCCTATCGGATCGTCCCATCCTGCCCTACCCCGTATTGTAGCCCTCGCGATTTGTCGTGCCGCGCCTCCCCGTCGCTGGGAAATGTCGATCCCATGGGCGGCCTGACGGCATCGACCATCATCTATTTGTGGTGGTAGGAGGCCTTGATGGGGACGATTGTCACCCTGGTATGGATAGACATTTTCTAGACAGCGAGATGGCAGCACAACGCAGTCGAGCTGGCAGACCGACGACGGGTATAAAGCCCGTCATTGCACCTGGGCTGAAGATGGTCTCCTATGCCAACCACAGAACTGACAAACTTCTACCATCGCCAAAAGATCCAACTCCAGAGTATCATTTACAATGAAGACCTCCGTCATCGTCGCTACCATCGCCTCCCTGGCCTCCCTGACGGCCGCGTTTGACGTCGCTGTCACCTTCCGCGGCGGCCGTGGAGAACGGTTCGGCCAGTCCTTTCCCACTGATGCCTCTAGCCATGCCATTAGTAGGTGTTTCCCTTCCCATGTATACCCACGTGGTATGGAGCAAAAGACTAACAGTTTAGCCAATCCGATGATCGTCTTCGAAATCTCCTCTCCCGGAGGAGGATTCTGCACCTTTGTCGGTGCCGAGGGTGAAACCGTAGTGATTTACGCGGAGGACAGGAAGAAGCTGAAGAAGCCCCAGCGAATGGTGCGCGGATCGTGCGACAATGTTTAGTTGGTCTTGGATGATGTTACACAACAGACATGGATAATGTCGGCGATGGTGTATGAGACTGAATCGCGTTAATGGGTGCATTAGGATGATTTGAAATATCAGTCTAGTGCTTTGCTACTTTGCTCACTATCTTCCGATCACTCTCAAGACCGTTCGAAAACCGGTAAAATCATTGTGGACCCTTAGTCTCCTACGGCAGTACATATCCCCCGTCAATAATCACGTCACTCCCCGTCATGTACGTAGAGGCATCGCTAGCCAGATACAAATACAGGCCTTTAATTTCCTTGGTGTGGCCCTGACGTCCCAGCACCGTCATTCGGTACGCCTCCTGTACCGTCTCTGTGCTCGCGCCCATCTTAGTGTCGAAGAATCCGGGGGAAACAATATTGACGCGGGCGAATTCCCGCCACTCCCGAGCGAGAGACTTGCCGAAGTGCGTGATGAACGCCTTGCTGGCGTTGTAGACGGGTTGGTCCACCGGGACGTTGACGATCTGGGCGCTCATGCTGGACGTGATGATCAAGTTGCCGAAGCCCTGGCGCTGGAAGACTTCCCCGGCGTATTTGGCACAATACAGAACGCCATCAACTGGCAGAGTCAACTGATTGTACCTCATGGGGGTCGTAGATAGTGGTACTTACCATTCACCGACATCTGCTTGCGGTATTCCTCCAGAGTTTGTTGCAGAAGTGGTTTCGAGATTGCCATCCCTGGATAACATATGAGTACAGATATAGTATCCTGGGGAGAGATGGTCCTTGCCCGCGTTAGCGATAAAAACATCCATTTTCCCAAAATCATTCACAACTTCCTGGATTTTGCTTTGGACAGTGTCGGGATTTGACACTAGACACCTGTTAGTATGGCTACCAAGCGATTGAAACCCAGGGTTCGGCGACTCACCATCCACCTTGTACGCGGTGGCCTTGACATTATGTTCCTGGGACAAGGACTGGGCCTTGGAAA
The DNA here is from genome assembly GCF_002847485.1 of Aspergillus campestris IBT 28561. Lineage (NCBI taxonomy): Eukaryota > Fungi > Ascomycota > Eurotiomycetes > Eurotiales > Aspergillaceae > Aspergillus > Aspergillus campestris. Next base: position 75,707 of record NW_020194348.1, on the reverse strand, counting down.
CTGCCACGTCGTTGCTAACCACGTTATTCACTGCTGAATGGAAGGCCATGGATAGACATACGAGTTATACCACATGGCAAGGTCAGCCCCCGCTTCAGCCATGGCTTCGGCCACAGCATATCCGATGCCATCGGCGGCGCCCGTGATCACCACCACCTTTCCCCGCAGGGAGAATTGTTCCAGGACGTTGGTAGGGGTGTTGGGGAAGGGTCGGGGAAATCCCTCCCTCACAGTTACACAATCTTGCAGGGTCATAGACATATTGATCAGGGTACTTCTCACTGGCAGGGGAAGTCAAGGAATGAAATAATGAGGATGGGTTGGTGAATGCGGGGATCATGCATCACCAAACATTGGAGATGCCCCACCATTGCTCGGAAGAATGTCCGCCGCCTGACCCCACCATGGTTGAACACTCTTTTTCCCCTGGATAGTTTGACAGCGGAGCATGCGTCTGGTTGAGCACAGTAGTCACCAGTTTACTGGAACCAACCGAGTCACCTTCAGACCAACCGACCGTCGACTAGCGATGGCTTATACAGTGATCTATCCCTCACCAAACCAACTTAGCAACAAAAGATGCCGTCGCGCTCAATATGGGGTTACTCACAAAGCTGGAAACTGTGATAACATGTCCTGTAGTTGAGTGGTGATTCTCTTCTTTCAGCACGACAGATGTACTCCACGCACCAGGTGCCTACCAGATGACTATTTATGGATGGTGTTATGTTACTAGCCATCGTATACGTAGAGCGCTTTGCAGAGGGACGTGATGCGATTCTAAGATGGGGTTTTTTATTGATAAGAAGTTTCTCCTATATTATGACTCTCAAGAGAGATACCAGGGAGAAGGCCATGTGTGTCCCAACCTCTGCTCTGCTTCTCTTGATCATCCTTTTCCAATGGCGTGACAATTTTGCCATCCAGAGTGTTACACCCTGTGAGATTTCCTGCGCCAGGCCCTCAATAAGGACTATTGCTAGACTCTTAACTTGGCACATGGACCATCTGTGGGAAGAGAACATTGGATGGTCATAAGCATCCGCCCATCCACGCTGTCTCAATGGATCTTGAGGCAGCCCTTGATGAACGCCGTGCACATGTGGCGTTCCGTGGTTAGACCTTAATGTCCACGCCGGAGTCATCATTTGATGGGCTCCGAACGGCCGTCAACATGCCTGTCTTTAACCCTTCTGGAATTTCGCGAGCCGCAGCATAAGAGATAGTGAACCCCTTGTTATGTAGAAAATCCTGTACCTGTTCTCGACAGCCGTTGAGGCCGGTTACTTCGACCAGCACATGGCGCACTCGCCACCAATCTGCCTCGTCTATCCCCCGAAGTACCGACATTTCCGATCCCTCCACGTCGATCTTCAGTAGGTCGATAGCGTCTCCTTTGTCCACATACCTACCCAAGCAGTCTGACAGCCGGTGAACGGGAACTTCAACCTCGACAGGGTCTCGAAACCAGCCTTCCACCTTAACGACTCCAAAGTGTTCCCGCAGAATCTCTTGGTCGCGCACCTTGTCCATGGCCCGCAGCGTCGAGTTGCCCGGGACGTTTGGATAGTACGTTAGCGTAGCCGTGTGCCTATCCGCTCCAAGCGCACAACGATGTGCTGCGACGCCGGATGCCCCATGTAGGTCGAGATTGCGAGTCAAGACATCGAAAGTTTCAGGGGCTGGTTCGAAAGCTAGGATCTGTGCCCCTGGGTGCCGTTGTTTCATGTATAGAGAGAAGAGTCCGATGTTGGCACCGACGTCGACAATCAGCGGTTCTGATGGGAGATCAGGGCCTCCGTAGCTGCGATCTTGAAAAATCTCTCGGTAGATGAAGCGCGCTTCGTCCACTCCACTGGCGTAGCAGTGGAAGTCGCCACCCAAGTGGACCAATTCCGGAGCCATGGTGTGAAGTGCGTCGCGAGGATGCGACTTGTGCTTGAGAGAATGCGACTGAGTATGCACTCTGACCCCACAAGATAGGCACGCTTTGTAATTGTGTAATCTAGAGGTTTCGCGCCGTTTGCGATGTGGTACAAGTTGCTTGGTCGGATTGGTAAGCCCTGGAATTAGTACCTCCAACCCAGACTGAGGTCGTACAAAAGAGAATCAAGAGTGACAGTTACAGGGCTGCTGTGGGAAGAAACAAATTATCGGTCAGGGCGTTGATGGTTGATAATGAGCAAGAAGGCCTGTCACCTGACTACTGGGTAGGATGACTCCTGCTCTTCCCTCCTTTGCAACTTCCAGTCCTCTTCTCAACACATCTGTTCGGTCAATCTTACCAACTGTTCTGACGGTATCTCAGGCATGTTATCCAGGAATTTGAATACCGCGTGATGAAATGAAAAAAAAAAAGGTTTCAGGATGTCAACTGAGTTCCTGGTGGATATTCGTCGTCAAGAAATCATGCAATGTAAAGCAACATCGGACACAAGAAATATAACTCGGGGCAAAACGCCAATACGGCAATAACATAGAACTATCAGCGACTAATAAGCCTCTTGGCAGGTCCAGCGTGCCTTAAGACGACTCATAACTCGGTACAGAGATGTCGATACGCAATAACAGATGGGAACGGGCAAACATCAACCACACTCCGTACCCTCCCGAGAAAACCACATATATCCCAGCTCATCAGTCAACTAACTCGAACTTGACTGACCTGTCCACTCCAAACACGTCCTTCCAGTCGTCCCAAAGCTTCTCCAACTCCACCCGATATTGAAAGTGTAACTCCTCGATATACTTCTCATCCGGGTCATATCGTTGCTGCTGAACCGGAATTGGCTTCCCGACAACCACATTGAGCGGCTTACGATGAGGACAGAAGATATTGAAGCGCCCGGTAGAGAACGCGACCTTGTGGCCGACCGACCACTCCCATAGTTTGGCAAGGGGAATGAGCAGTCGCGACGATTTTACGTCAACCCGGTCGAACAGCTCATTCTCGCCGAAGCCGATGACTGGAACCAGCTCCGCTCCCGTCGAAACCGCCACTCGGATGAAACCCTTGCGGATCTTCACTACGACCCCCATTGTTCCAGGCTCCGCTATGTTGTATTCGCGGCTGCCGCCCACCGTGATGGTGATAGCGCTGCCCATCCCACGTCCATCGTGCCCGTTCTTCGTTAGGTGGCGGATGCACGAACTCCGCGACACACCACTGGCTCCAGCTCCGAGCAGGTATTCCCGGAGGAGGGGCTGGTAGAAGAACTCATCTTTGACCAGAAGGGTGTTGGTAATGCCAGGGAACAGCTGCGAGAACCCCGCACAGTCTGCAGCCAGCGCCCCCATGGCTCCCCGGAACGCCACACCGTGGGGGTGATATCCAAACACGTACCGTTTCCCTGGGGACAACTGAGTGGATCGATACAGGCGCAGAGGGAAGTAAGCGGCAAAAGCTTTCCAGATCCACGACGTACGGAACGTGTCATTTCGTAAAGGGAGGGTGCCTGTGGTGTGTGCCTTCGCCACAAATTTAATGTAAAGAATATAGAGCAGGGCAATGAGTCGCAGACGGGGCACCAAAAGCATCGAGTACCCGATGAGAGGTAGCATGCACCATGTGTTGCAGAGAGCGGTAACAAGGAGAGTCTCGGCAATGTCAGTGGAGAAGGGTCTGTATTCGTCAGTCTCTGAGCTAGGCACAGTATAGAAAGGGGACGGACTTTGACGAATCTTTGCCTACGGGCTTGGGAGGATCGACCGTTTGGAGGATCATGCCGGCATTGTTCTTGACCTCGTACAGCTTGCACTGAGGGTCGCCAACATTGAGCTTAGGCATGTCCATGGACATTTTCTCCGGGTTCCGCGCGATTTCCACGATCTTTTCCGCCCCGGCCACACGTCCCTCCTTCTTGTGGCACAGCTTCGACAGTTCCACCGACTTTTCCTTGTACGCCTTGTTGCTCATCACTTTCAGCAATGCCTTGCTAAGCTCTTTGCCGTCGATGTTGGGAGCCCGAGACCGGTTTCCATATACGCCGACCCCCAGCCATTCGGCTCGAGCGGCATTCTCGTAACAGTCTTGCCATGCGGGAAGGATCACGTGGGGGACTCCATTTCTGTATGGGTTAGATATTGGGGATGATGTAGACCAGCAGGGAAGGGGAAGGGAGACATCGCACTCACTGGATAGCTTCATACCAGGAATTGGCACCGCCATGGTGGACGGAACAGATGATTTGGCCTGTCCGTAGCATGGCCATAGGTTCCACTTGAAACCACGACTGGATGCGCGCCCGATCCTCATCCACTTCCTTCTGGAGAATTTGAATTGCCCGGTGATATATACCATCCTCATCGTGCGGGTGCGGGGGTAGTTTCCATAGGACCTGGGTCTCCTCTCCCTTCCAAGAATCGAAGAACAACTTCAATCCAGTGGCAATATTTTCCGCCACGTGGGGGTCTGGTGCATACAATGTGCCCAAGTTCACCAAGATTGTGGGACCTCGATTTAGCCATGTGGCCATCTCCGGGTCCTGCTTTTCGACAGACGCCGTGGGCAGGAGGATCGGCCCGCAGGGCATGATGTTATCTGGCACATCCATTGGCCAGTCGAGTTCCTTCAATGCGGGCGTCAGGTGGAACCGGTCTGGCCGCCAAGAGTCGGCAAAAGGGAATCGACCGTGAATCTTGTTACGAATACGCCAATCGCGAATTTCGCGTCGACGTCCGCTGCCGTGATACATCTTCGCTGTTTTAAGGGCGGCGAGGGTGTTGAACGGAATTTGATGCCATGGGAGGGGATAAGGGAAGCCAGTCCCGGGGCTTGAGGGTGTCAGTAAAATCATTGAAAGAGAAAGTCCAAGAACTTACAGAGGGTATTTCCACAGGGCAGCTGAGCCCTTTTGCAGCCCCAGCACGATATGTGTGAGAGACGTGGTGTTGATCAGGATGGCTGTGTATCCCGCATTGAACGCCGCATCGCGGCCCATCAGGAAGAAAAAGTCCGACGCGATAACCGACGGCTGCACGCTCTTGATGACTTCGATGCAGCAGTGGTATATGTCGACATATTCCTCTTCGGTCCATCCCCAGATATCCTCGCACAGCGACTGGAAACCAAGAACTGCGCCGTGGTAGCCAGGAGGATGGAACGCCCCTCGTTTACCGGTGCGAATGAAGACATCCGTGTTTGAGGGACCCCGGAGCGGATGAAAGTGAACTCTTGATCGAAAAGTGTCATTGTATGCGTCAGAATTGTCGTTCAACAGCTTTTCCAACCGTTTCTCCAGTACAGGAAACGAGGCAATGTGCACGTCCACATCCCCGCGCACCAGTAGCTCATGAGTCATGGCCAGAATGATGTTTGTCTGACCATGCTCGCTGTTGGCGAGAAACAGAACGCTCACATCGGCCATTGTGGACGTAATTGATGGGTAGGAATGGAGTATGTCAGTGACCCGCCTATTGGCAGAAAAGCGCTACCACAAGAAGACCCGATAAAAAATGTGGTTTAAGATGCCCGATATTTGGGCTTGCTGACAGAAGGGAAAGAAAAGCCGAGAAATAAAAAGCAATGGAAAGTTAGATCAGGGGAGGAGGGGAACGGGCCACAACTACCAACTATATTCATCTGTCGCGTCGCTATCAATGACCTTGGTGCAGATCGTTATGTCTAATAAATGGGATTAGGAACCTTCACACCTCCAGATCGCCGACAGAAATCTAATAAGCGATGTTTCAACCTTCTGACAACCGAGAAGACCCGACCCATGAGCCGATTCATGGCAGGATCCTGAGGCACCTGGTGTACGCCGAGGCTGTTTCGAGCACTCGCCAGGAAGGTGAATGACCCACCTGATAGTCGGAGGGGAGGTGAACAGCGTCCGTTCGGAGTAGGTGATGCCCTGGTTTGACTACGCCTTGGCCCTTGTGAGAGGGGAGGGGGGTTGATGGGGTAGATGTGATATCCGTTGCGAGATAAATAAGATGGCAAACATACCGTTCGAGGGCAAGGACGAGAAAGAAAACGTACACCCCACTATACCAATTGCTGCTATCAGTATGGTGTTTCTTGCTGTGGCCCTTCCTTCGGGGCAGATGCCCGAGTTCTATTATCCCTCAACTACTATCACCTATGCAGCTATTGCTATATTCGTGGTATGTCAGGCACACCTTTTACAGCACGTACTATGGTCATTTCGTTGAATTAACATGAGGCCAGGGCATGTCCCTTCTGTCCCTTTATGTCCAGCTTCTGCCAAAGGGACCCGTCATCAAGGACGTTCCGGGTTCGTTCCTGGATCTCTTTTTCTGTGGCGTAAGTCCCCACATGAGCCAAGAAAGCACACCTTCTCACATACATTGGCATAGGTCATTACCAAAATATCATTCGTGACCGGGAGGAGCGCTCACCATTTCCACTCTCTCCATCTATCCTATGGTGATAAACATCCCCACCGTTCCTCAGAACCCCGCTAACTGTGAGCAGGGAAGATCGCACGGTTTAGTCCAGGGCAGGCCACAACAAACACGCTCAAGGCCCTGCGAAACATTTACGGTGGCGGGTCTGGAAAATCTACACCGTTCCTCAAAACAGGGTTCTACAAGAATATCTCGCGACAGAACATATTCACTGCCTCGGACACTAGATATCATGGGTCAGTGCGCAAGCTGTTCGGGCCCTCCCTGACCCCTGGAAGCATGCAAGCACATGGGGGAGTGATCCGTGGGTGTGTGCTGCGCCTGCATGACGTGATCCAGGCCAAATTAGCGGCAACCGATACACTGACGCTCAATGAACTGTTCTACTGCCACTCGGTGGATACGGTGTCCGAAGTCCTGCTAGGAAAGCCGCTAGGATGCCTGCAGCGGGGCAAGCCTTACTTCTGGACAGAGCAGCTGCCGCGGATCTTTTTCTGGGCAACTATCCGAGACCAATTCCAAGGATCCGGGGTCCCCACGATGATCAAGTGGATGCTGCGACGTCTTCTACGCAAGGGAATTCGTGCCCGCAGCGAGCAGGCACGGATGCGGTTGATCAACGAGTAAGCCGATGTTCATCTTCCCCCGCATCCCCGGCCAGTCGGTCTAACACATGCAACTTTTCAGACAACTACGTGCATCGCACCATCGCCGCGATATCATGGTTGAAGTGATGGAGCGTGCAGGGACCAGCGACCTCCCCGAAGCGGAGATAGCGGAGAACTTTAGCGCTATCATGTTGGCTGGCTTCCATACTACCCAGAATGCCCTCTGTGCCGTCATCTACTTCGTCCTGACACACCCGGAGTCTCATGCAAAATTACTCCGGGAATTGCAGACCGCGTTCCACTCGGCAGAGGATGTCTCCTGGGAAGTGGCCCAGCAACTGCCGTACCTTGACGCGGTAATTACAGAGGCGCTTCGGCTGTATCCCCCCGTTCCCATGGGTGGACCGCGTGTGTCGCCAGGGGCGTATGTGGATGGAACATACATCCCTGCTGGGGTAAGTTGCTTGTCCGACCTCACCTCGCTATCACTAACATTTGTACCACTACTGCAGACGGAAGTTGCCACTTCCTTGTTCTCCCTGCACCACAATCCGGAGTATTTCAACGCACCATACGAATTTATTCCGGAGCGTTGGACGGAGCCAGGATCGACAGATCGCAAGGAAGCGGTCCAGCCGTTCTTAGTCGGGAGTCGGGCTTGTATTGCCAAATACTTTGCCAAGCAAATGCTCCAGTTGACCCTGGCGGCCTTCTTTCTGGACTTTGATGCGGAGTATGTGGGGAAGGTGAAGGACTGGCAGCGCCAGAGCCCGTGCTACGCATTTTGGGAGCTGCCAGATTTGCGGGTGAGATTGAAGCGCCGCGAGAGGGCCGCCTGAGTCCATCGAACTCAGCCGGTGCCATGGTCGAAACCGACCCACTGTTACTTTACTCCGCATTGCTTGTTAGATCTCTGAGTTTCAAATTGAAATTGACCTCTGTTTTGGCCTCGTTCGGCAATTGTGATATTGGGGCACAGGTCGGTTGACAAGACGATGGAAACGGGAGAGAAAATCATCATTGGATCGTAAAATTCCTGCCCTGTTTGAAACATTTACCCTGCCCTGTAGAAACTAGATTGGTGATTATCGTCCCCTTGCTTCGCTCGGCTGGGGCATGGCTGGGGAAGGCGATGCAGGTTAGAGCACGATACCCTAAAGAGAACGCAGTGCGCGAGTGAAGAGCGGAGAAATCCTCAGTCTAGACTCTTCATGGCATCGACCCGGCACATGAAACGCGTTACAATCGCCGAGGAACGTGCTTGACCGGCCCCATAATTTGATTCTCGGTATATCTAAGGTTATCATTCGCCGCGCTATCGGTCGATCCCTTCTCCCTTGCCCCTGACCCCGTCTTCCTCGGCCATCGGACTCCACGGGAGTTCCCTTGGCTTTTCACTATCCATCGTGCCAAACTTAATGTTTCCGCTACCCCGGTAGTGAGTTTGATAAGGAGTCCCACCCTGGTCGTTATGAAACCTTGTTCCTGCAAAGTCGCTCCGAAATGTCCCTCACCCCTCACTATGTCGATCCTTCACGTGCAGATCCTGGGATCGCTGGAGTCGAGTTGAAACGCGAGGAACCACTAGGAAAGCCAAGGATATCAACACGAAGCCAATTCGGTTGCGGCATCATAATATGGCTTATAGAGAAACACCAGGATGCAGGAGCCGAAGTTTCGCGGGATAGATGTGATCCTTCCGAGGATATTGGGGTGTTCACGTCATGAAGGCCTCATCTTTACCGCTGCCCGGGACTTCGTGCATTGCCCCTGAGCCATGTGATGATTCCAATCCCCATTGGGTGCATCCTTCGATAATGTCACCTACACACTGCCATCAAGGACATCCGAGCGGCCGCCGTCCCAACCGCGCTCCATGTAGGTGCTGTTCCCACATGTGGTAGGGTTCCCGTCAACTTGTCATCTTCACCTGGGCGAAGCTTTCCCCCCTATCTGTCCGTGCACTGGCCATACTCAGTTCCTAGTGACTGAAGCGGCCGATGTATGATGTGTTCGATAGAACTGTAGAGATTCCCCGTAATCGAAAAATGGACGATACGGAATGGCCCTCGTTTATGGGGCTCCAGCAGGTATGACATGAATCCATTGCGATGGATCCACAATGGCAACTAACGACGTCCAACAGTCCACCAAGCCCAACGGCACAAGCAGCGAGAGTGCCATCCTAGAAGCCCAAATTTCCGCCCCAGTGTCCAAGGTGGGCTTCTTTGGTATATACCGGTATGCCAGTCGAGTGGACCTAGTTATAATAGGTTTCAGTTGCGTCTTTGCCGTCGCAGCGGGCGCTGGGCTTCCTATCTTCACGGTACTGATCCCTCTCTCGCTGTTGCTGTCATGGAATAACTGACCGCCACGCTCAAGGTTCTATTCGGAAACCTAACCTCGACTTTTCAAGACGTCGCTACGCATCAGATGACTTATGATGACTTCTATGATGAACTGACTACCAACGTTGTATACTTTGTTTACCTTGCTATTGGGGAGTTCCTCACTGTCTGTCTTGCGACCGCTGGCTTTGTATACACCGGCGAACATGTGTCGCAGCAAATCCGCATCCAATATTTTCGCGCTATCCTACGGCAAAATATCGCCTTCTTCGATAACCTCGGAGCCGGAGAGATCACCACGCGCATCACCGCAGATACCAACCTAATCCAAGACGGCATCTCTGAAAAGGTCAGCCTGGTCTTGTCAGGGCTCGGGACGTTCGTAACCGCGTTTATCATCGCATATATCGTGAGCTGGAGGTTAGCTCTGATTTGCAGCGCCACCTTGGTTGCCTTGCTGTTGATAATGGGCGGTTGTTCTGCCGCCATGCTGGTCTACAGCAAGGTTGCGTTGGAGAGTCAGGGGCGCGGCGCCAGCTTGGCGGAGGATATCCTGGACTCTATCCGGACGGTCGTGGCGTTCGACGCCCAGGAAACTCTGGCTCGTAAGTACGAGTCCTATCTCAAGGAGGCGGAGCGACCAGGCATGAAGTCGCAGTTGACTTTCGTCGCCATGGTCGGCGCCATGCTCTGTGTGATGTACCTAAACTACGGTCTCGGCTTCTGGATGGGATCCCGATTTCTCGTCAACTCGGAGAATCACGTCAAAGCCGGAGACATCCTGACTGTGTTAATGGCGATTATCCTGGGGTCATATAACCTGGGGAATGTCGCCCCACATGGACAAGCACTATCAACGGCAGTAGCCGCTGCATCTAAGCTGTATACGACCATCGATCGTCACTCGCCCCTCGATCCATCTTCGTCAGTTGGAATCAAATTAAACACCGTACTCGGAGACATCACCCTACGCAACGTTAGACACATCTATCCCTCCCGCCCCGAGGTAGTTATCGCCGATAACCTAAATGTGGACATCCCCGCGGGGAAGACAACAGCTTTTGTCGGGCCCTCCGGGTCAGGCAAGAGTACCATCATTGGTCTCCTCGAGCGGTTCTACAACCCCGTTGCAGGGACCGTTTCCCTCGACGGCCATGACATCGCGACGCTAAACCTCCAATGGCTGCGACAACAAGTGTCCCTAGTGTCACAGGAGCCTCGCCTATTTGCCGCCACCATTGCTGAAAATATCCGGTTTGGCCTGGTAGGCTCCGGATTAGACACTCAGCCCATGGGACAGGTACAGAAACATATCGAAACGGCGGCGCGGATGGCTAATGCGCATGACTTTATCTTGGCGCTTCCTCAGGGGTATGATACCCACATCGGGCGTTGCTCGCTGTCAGGGGGGCAAAAGCAGCGCATCGCCATTGCGCGAGCCATCGTGAAGAACCCGAAGATCTTGCTGCTCGACGAAGCGACATCCGCTCTCGATACTAAGTCAGAGGGACTAGTGCAAGCTGCACTCGACAACGTCGCCCAAGGCAGAACGACCATCATGATTGCACACCGTCTCTCCACGATCAAAGATGCACACAATATCATTGTCTTGCGCCACGGGAAAATTGTCGAACAGGGTCCTCATCAGAAATTGATGGAGCAGGATGGCGTCTATCGTGACATGGTTGAGGCGCAGCAGATCAAACACAGAAATATGCCTCCCTCGCCGAACCGGCTGACGGCCAAGTTCCGGATGAGCCGCTCGTATCTCCAGGACGATGACGATGATCTGAGCGATGACGCCTACGAGATGATCTCCATGAGAACAGATGACGAGTCAGACATTGGCTTGCAAGGGGGCAAGAAGGTAGCGCGCCCGGTTTCTAGGATGTCCTTGCCATCCTTTCCACATGGGACAAAGAGAACAAGACCGTATTCCATTTGGACGTTATTTAGATTCCTCGCGTCATTCAACAAGCCTGAGAGGCCTTTCCTCGTCCTCGGACTCTGTGCGTCCGTTCTGGCCGGTGGGATCCAGCCGTCGCAAGCAGTGTTGTTTGCCAAAGCCATCACCACGCTAACCCTTCCCGAGTCGCAATACGGAAAACTCCGCGATGATACGAACTTTTGGTCACTCTTTTTTCTCATGATTGGTCTGGTGACTCTAATCCTGTACAGTTTACAAGGGGCCCTGTTCGCATACAGCTCCGAGCGCATGGTATACCGTGCGCGAAGCCGAGCCTTCCGCGTCATGCTACAACAAGACATCCCTTTCTTCGACCGACCGGAGAACTCCACAGGTGCCTTAACGGCGACCCTTAGTGCTGAGACGAAACAGTTAGCGGGGATCAGTGGTGTCACGCTGGGGACGATCTTGATCGTCTCCGTTAACCTCGTAGCATCGCTAGTGGTAGCCCTGATCATGGGATGGAAGCTGGCCCTCGTCTGCATCTCCGCGGTCCCAGTACTATTAATGTGTGGATTCGTTCGCGTATCCATGCTCGATAAATTCCAGCGACGCGCAAAAAAGGCGTACCAGCAATCCGCCAGCGCAGCCTGCGAGGCGGCCAGCGCCATTCGCACGGTAGCTACCTTGACCATGGAGAGTGAGATCCACCGGTCCTACGAGGTACAGATCCGCCAGCAGTTACGAAGCGACATTCTCCCTATCATCAAATCGTCCCTTCTCTACGCTGCTTCCCAGTCTCTCCCGTTCATGTGCATGGCGTTGGGCTTTTGGTATGGCGGGACCCTTTTCGGCCATCATGAATACTCCCTCTTTAAATTTTACGTCTGCTTCAGCGAGGTCATCTTCGGCGCCCAGGCTGCGGGGACGGTGTTCTCCCATGCGCCCGATATGGGCAAGGCCAAGCATGCGGCAGCGGAGTTCAAACAGCTATTCGACAGTGCCTCGGGGATTACTGCCCACCATGCTGGCACGCATGTGCGGGAAATGCAGGGGCTCATTGAATTCCACGAGGTGACCTTCCGCTATTCCACCCGTCCGGAGCAGCCTGTTCTGTACAGACTAAACCTGACGATCAAGCCGGGCCAATACGTCGCGCTAGTTGGCCCAAGCGGGAGTGGAAAGAGTACAGTCATCGCGCTCCTCGAGCGGTTTTATGATGCCACCAGAGGGAGTATCTGCGTGGATGGTAGAAATATCCAGACAGTGGACACGGCGTCGTACCGGAACCACATCGCCTTGGTGGGGCAGGAACCGGCCCTATTCCAGGGGACCATCCGTGATAATATCCTGCTGGGATGTGGGTCCGCTGATATCACCGAAGAGACCGTCATCAAAGCTTGTCGGGAATCGAACATTTATGATTTCATCGTGTCGTTACCGTTAGTCTACCTCATTCCATCCCATTCCATATACTCACCAGTAGCAGACAAGGGTTTAATACGATCGTCGGCAGCAAAGGGGGCATGCTCTCCGGCGGCCAAAAACAGCGCGTTGCCATTGCCCGGGCCCTCATTCGCGATCCCAAAATCCTCCTCCTCGACGAGGCGACCTCAGCGCTGGATTCCGAGTCCGAGAAAATTGTCCAAACCGCTCTAGATGCCGCCTCTCACGGGCGCACGACGATTGCGGTCGCTCACCGACTTAGCACCATTCAACGTGCGGACGTGATCTACGTGCTGGACCAAGGAGGGGTCGTCGAGTCCGGGACGCATACGCAACTTATGCGACGGCGTGGGCGATATCACGATTTGGTAAATCTTCAGAATCTGACTTGATTTTGGCGGTTGGCGTTGGGATACATTGCTGTTAGGGGTCTTTTTTGAGCTATCGCTTTTGATTTGAATGGCATACACTTTGATTCGGAATAGGACATATCACACTTTCCGCTATGGATTTTGTCGCAGCCATATGGTAATAGCTTTGTTTCATTCAAACAGCCATAAAAGTCCTCCTATTTAAAAAAGCCTCATCCTTACACCTCTCGTCAATTCCTGACCATTGGTCGGTGTGTATGACGTCATCGTTGGCACGCTACCCTTACATCATCCAGCGTGGTATTTATCCTGACTTCTCTCGAGACTGTTTCAACCCCAAACCGTTTCTACATCCTCCTAATAGCCAACTATCATGGCTCGCATATTCATCACCGGCTCCAGCGACGGAATCGGTCAGGCCGCTGGAAAGATCCTCTCAGACCGCGGCCACTCCGTTGTTCTCCACGCTCGAAACGCAGACCGCGCCGCCTCGACCCGCCAAGCCGTTCCCAACGCCGAGGCGGTCTTGGTCGCTGACCTACGGTCTATTTCTGAGACGAAAAAACTCGCCGAGGAAGCGAATGCCTTGGGCTCGGGGTCGTTCGACGCCGTCATCCACAATGCCGGAATTGGCTACGGCTCCACGTCTAGCCGTGAGATTACCGCCGACAAGATCTCGGCGGTCTTCTCCGTCAATACCCTCGCGCCATATATCCTCACCTGCTTGATGAAGAAGCCCAAAGAGCGCCTGTTGTACATGAGTTCCGATAGCCACTATGGTGGGGACGAGTCGCTCCGGAACGTGACGCAGTCGCACTCGTACAGCGACAGTAAACTACACGCTGTGATGTTGGCCAACGCCTTCTCGCGCCGGTGGACCGATCTCCAGGTGGTGAGTATGCACCCTGGTTGGGTCCGCACGAAGATGGGAGGATCGATGGCGCCGGGTGGGATGGACAAGCCGGCCAAAGCGCTGGCCGATTGGGCCGCGGGGCAGGGGAGCCTGGCGAGTTTGGAGAGTGGGACGTTCTTCACCACCCGAGGTGCCGAGGCGCCGCACCCCGGGGCTGGCAATGTCAAGCAACAAGAACAGCTCTTGACTGTCTGTCAGGAGGTTTCTGGGGTTTCCATCCCTGGCGAATAGATAGCTGGAACGGTGTCCCAGCCACTTGATACTAGATGTTTCTAGATGATTAATGCCATCACTCTCTGTCGTTCTCGACTGTCAACAACTTACCAAGCTATCTGAATCTAGTCGGAGACGTCTTTTTGCTCACTGGGGCCATTCGGGGGTTCATTGCCTGTTGCGCGATAGTTGGAATGGGGGAAACGAAAGGCAACCATTCCACAAATATAAAATTGCTGATTGTGAATCATATGCTCAATCCACTCGCGTTGTAGGGTTTGGCCAACGTTGGTGGATGTCCCGGGCAGCGTGAAGCGCGAACCGCATGCCCATCCCTCCTTCGGGATCTGCGTTCGCGAGCATATTTCACTGGAATCCCCAGTCATGGATAAGGATTTGCAGACAAACAACCACACAGAGCACCACAAAACAACAACATCTTTGTCTCGGGTCAGCGCGGGTGATATAGGGTGGTATGGGATGGTAAGCCATCTCCCACGAGGCCCCATTCTGGTCTCACCCGGTCAACACTCATCCCCTCACTATCACTGTCTTATTGACGACAAATATTCCCAGTGGTTATTCTGCGATGTAATAGCGTATCTCCATGCGTCGAGGTCACAAAGGAACCTGCGAGTAGTATCGAGTGGTGGCCTTCCGCGGGCCGCAAATGGGTATCAATAGGATGATCGCCAACAAAGACTTGCATCAATAGCACTTGCATTAGACTAGGACCACCCCGGTATGGATCAACGACTTGTTCATGGTGATCAAAAGCTTCAATTCCGGCTGACACCCTTATGCTCGCACAGTGGCCGGGATCTCCGC
This sequence comes from Aspergillus campestris IBT 28561, assembly GCF_002847485.1. Lineage (NCBI taxonomy): Eukaryota > Fungi > Ascomycota > Eurotiomycetes > Eurotiales > Aspergillaceae > Aspergillus > Aspergillus campestris. The sequence continues at coordinate 60,702 of NW_020194348.1, read as the reverse complement.
ATGGGCACCACGCCGTAATGCGCCACCGGATGTGGTCAAAGAGTCGCTGCATATCTTGTCGACGGCAGCGGTTCTTCTAATATATAAATAACACCTTTTTCTGGACAAATCCTCCATCGTGGACAAAACACTCCCTGACCGATTACTATCTTTTTCCCTTCCAATCTGTCAACGTGCACTCCGCTGGACCGGAACTATGCAACTCAATCCATCGATCTTGTTCGCGAGCGCGACCCTCTTCCTTGCAGTCCAAGGACTCCGGTGTAACAACAGTCCGGAGGATGGCGACTGCTACTGGGTGGGATCCGCGCCCAACTGTGGCAGCACCAAATTCCAGATTTACGAGGTGGACCAGTGGGACATGCTCCTTGAAACGACCGAAGACATGAATGAGCGTAAGCTCATGAAGAATGGCCGGATTACCCGCAGCTGTTACAACGCATATGGGAACATGTGTTTTTCTGGGTACAAGCGACTGTGGTGCTCGTAAGTGTCATTCGGAGCGTCTTGAATTGGGTGCGATGCTGACTTGGGTGTCCACATTCAGGAAGTATTAAGCGTCATGGTCGACGGATCGCCCAGGCACTAGGTCTTTGCATGCTTCCCATCTTCTTCCACACCAGTCTTCGTTGGGGGCGCGATTTCTCACTCTCTGTCTCTCATTCAGCATTTCTTATTGGAACCGAGTCCGGATGTGGGGAATGCAGGCCATGTGGAGTTTGTCTGGGGATATGACCCACCCAGGTCCACCCCATGGACTTTGGCTATGTGGGTTTCGACTTAATATGCAATAATGTTCGCACCGCGTCTCGGCTCCGTTGCTTCTTTCGCAAGGGGATCCACCTTGCACACTGCCATGTTATTCTCCCGAGTGGCTGACCCTGTGATGGGTGGCCGGTGGAATGTTTTCGTCCTTTGTATGCTTTCCAATTTCTAATGTATAGAGACGTGTTCTCGGTAATCGTAACATCAATGTCGGAATAGGCTGATCAGAGCATTTCCCTCCGCGGGACCATTGCGTATCGTCCATCAAAAAGGTGTGTGTCTCAGTGTGATCAAGAGCCTCCGACAAAACCAGGGATCGGTGTAGGGGTTGCCTGAGATGCCGAGGTAGGTATCGCCACCGGGTCCAGCACACACTAGTCCCGAAGAGGCAGGACTGCAGGGTTGAAGCACGTGCCACTTGGCCGACATCGGAAGAGGCACGATGCCTAGTCTGAATGGAATTCCTATGGTTGAGAATTTGGTGTGAATTGTTGAGTGTCTATTGATTAAGTTTGCCTCCTGAGCGCTATACTCTTCAGAGTTCGTAAATACTAGGTTGATATGGGTTTGGGTTGTAGAAGTTGTTGATAGACCTTTGGTTATGGTAATCCCTGGCAAATATATATTTCTTCATGGCGCACTCAATAACCACCCAAATTAATTGTGATTGGCCCTTTGTAGGAGACCAAAATGGTCACAGGTCTTTAAATACGTTACCCGTTTAGGAAGAGAAGTAGGAATATTACTGGATTGATTGACAGGACTGACCATAATTTGGGAGATTGGAAAATGGCAATGATTGTGATGACCGTGAAGAGATATTAAGAAATCCAATAATTAGCAATATAAAGAAAGGAGGGGAATTGTATCTTATGGCTAGTGGATTTCGGTCATTGCAGCCGCATCTATATATATTGAAGTTGTCTTAAACCGACTGTTAGTGCCTTGCTCTATAGAGGTCACCTCACTCATTTACTACGGGCGCCTCGCCAATGAATACATTCTCAATTTACTCCCATAAACCATAGACTTGAACAAAAAGGTATCTTTGGCACTAATTGACATCAAATCTATACAAAATCAAACCACCGCCGCAGGATCGCGATCAACCCGTCCCCGCTGCCTGGCATCTGATGCAGTGATATCAGAGAGACATCTACGAGTTGTCCGCGCACGACCACGCGGCCGATCCGCCGGACTTGGCATAACTCTCCATGATCGTGATGATCGACCCGTAGGTTCCTCCAATCATCAGGAACGTCCCCGACACGATGACAAAGACACACCAGGCGACCATCAGCTTCCATTGCATCGACTTGGGCCCCGGTGTATGCCAGTTATCGTAGAGCCACATACCCGCCATGGGTTGGAAACACATCGGCGTGCCAAGCAGCGCACCCACCAAGGACACCAGGTCGCTGAACACGGGGATCGCGCTGGCGATGATGTAGGCGATCAGGGCCACGCCAGCCGTGCAGCTGATCCACACCACCCAATGGGTGAGCGTGTTGGCAGCCAGGTGGCGCGTGCCGCTGAGGATGCGCACGAAGACGTACTTGGCCGTGATCTGCACCCGGTCCTATTAGCACTGATCGTCACGACGGAGCGGAAGAAACTTACGTGGACGAAGAGAAGGGTGCTCGCCAACAGCCCCGGCAGGGCGAATCCGTAACTGACGATCTTGATCGTGGCACCGCCCGAACCCAGCGCGGGCGAGGCAACGTACGAGCCGCAGAAATAATACATGACGATGCCGATGATCAGGTAGAAGGCCGTCACGACGACTTGGCACATAATCAGGGCGCGGTTGTAGTGGGTCGGGTCCCGCATCTCGGACGCGATAGAGAAGAAGGCCGGGGTACCAGCGTAGGCAAAGACGATGGTGGTGAGAGCCGTGATGGCTTGCGTGAAGGTCGCTTCGCTGTTGATGATCTTGTAATCGGAAACCCAGACGCCGTCGTGAGGTGCCGACGCCGGGCGGTCTTGGACGCCGACCGCGATGGTGACGATGAGGACTAACTCTGTTAATGTGGATCGAGGGGAAGTGGGATCAGGAGCACTGACTGGAGGCCAGAATGGAGAACAGACCCAGCCACGCCAGCCAGGAAATGCGCCCGAGGGTCTGGATACTGCCGAACATGAATCCGAAGATCGCGGCAATCGCCACCCACACTGCCGTACAGGTCGCGTGGCTCGAGACTGTGTTTAAACCGATGGAGAGACCCAGCATGCCGGAGCCAGCAACAAACGTCCACCCTAGTTAGGAGCAGTCAGCACATGGTTGGGTATTGATTTCCTCCCCCCGGTCCCACTCACAGAGGCAGAATGCGGCGCCCAACACGATCCGTCCCGTTTTCCCAAATAGCAAGTGTCCCACATCATCAATACCGTAGACCTCGGGATGTCGGAGCTTGAAGACGCCGATAATGTAGTCCGACCATGTGGTGATGCCGCCGATGGCCAACAAGCAGATCACTCCTGGCACAATTCCCAGGGCATCGAAGGCGACCGGTATCGAGAGGACCCCAATACCGATCTGGGATTTCATCATGAGCACGGCCGAGCCCAACCATCCAACCTAAGTAGACTCCTGTTAGCGACGTCGAGGCGTGCATGAGATCCGTGAGCCTTACACTCCGATAGTCAGGACCGTCCTCGCCCATTTCTCCAAAGACGGCATCGTGGGAATAACCCGGCGCGTCCGCCATCTCGCCGTACTTGGGGTCCATGGGACCTAACGTCTCGTGCTCTTTCTTTTCTGACATGTTGGCCGACGCAGGATAAGGAGGAAGGAGGGAGAAGAGAAGGAGCAATGGTGTATTCACAGTGACATTCTGACACTCTGCGGGGGAGAGGTGGGTGCTGATCCTCTTAAGTATGCACGACAGTCAATTTGGGAATCCCCACCGGGCCGGTCACCAGACGCAGTGCAACCAAACCGGTCGGTCGATCTTTCTTGAGTTGGTCAGTCCCTTGGGGGCCCCTGTCAACTCCGTCGACTGCTGGGCCTTCTGCAGGATCCGAACGCGGAGGATGCCGCGTGAACTGGAGGACCATCGTGGATTCTTCGTCTCTTCCATGCGTTCGACAGCACCCTTGCATTCGCTGGTATTCTCCCCATTGCCTGGATCCTGGGCTGCTTTTTCTGGTTCAGCCCCTGCGTGGCTTCGCTTTCTCCAGCGGTCAGCGTGGGATTCGGGTCCATTTCTCCACCGACCCCCGTCTGCCTAGCAGCGTTATCCACTTGGTGCGTGTGGAAGGAGCAGACACGCACCAACGCCCTGGGGTAAATAGTCAGACTGCGATAACTATCGTGGTCTGCAATGGCCATGCAGGCAGCGTTGTTTTGCCCCCCCTCCATTTAACACTAAATTGTGGGTCCCCACCGCGCCCCAAATGGCTGACTGACGATTGGACCCTGGGCAAGTGCAAGACTAACCCCAGACTGCGCGAATTTCCCCACCCGCCACCGACTGGGATTCGAAAGTGGTACGATCAACGGACAACACCGTGTGGAATCACGATGAATAATCCGGGCCCTGTCGGTGGTCCATCGTCCTCGGGCCTCAAAACCACCGTAGTATCGATGACAAAACCCCGGATGGTGGTCAGAGCCAGCCAAGAAGAGTCAAGACCGGCTCGTGAAGCCACCCCAGACAGGGAACCAGGATTCCCACGTCATGTTTTGCCCCTTTTCAGGCTCGTAGTCTAAGCGACCCCAATCAGCATCGACTGCGGATGAGGCTGGCGCCGATAGCGGCTTGGCGGAGAATGGGGGGTGCCGGGAGACCGCGCGATGGGATTGGTCTCCGGCGGACCCAGTGCTGGGGATATATTATCGTCGCCGCCTTTTCCTGACACGGGGGCCCCTCATCTCGCTTCCTCCAAAACCCGCTCTTGGGGTTGAGGGCCTGAAACGCCTGATCAGGTAAATTTGCCGCCCTGTATTCCGCAGTGACGACAAAAGAATTCGTTCTTCGTTTAATCGCTCATATTTGGTAAGAGCCGATCTCCGCGTGGGAGAGGACCGACCCACTCTGGGCCGATGTCACCGATCGGGTGGTCACGGTTCGAACACAATATCTCGATAACATGCTTGACCAGAACGAGTGGTATGAGAGGTACCTCTAGGCCCGAACATGGGACGAAGGAACCAGGATCTCTCCCAGTCTGTGGCCTCTGCTGTCCTTGCTGACAGTCATTGGCTCGAGCGGTGATCCTGCGACCAGGTCTTGACCCGTGAGATCAAAGAGTTGGCCAGAGCGGTTGAGGGCTCACCGGGCCGTGTGTGTCCCAGGATCCGAGGCAATAACAGATGCACGAATATTGTCGCATCCAGGGCGTTCTCGACGGATCAAAGGATAGCAAACACGGCTGGACAGGAGGGCGACGATCTTACCAAAACCGCACCGCTTTGTCTCACCCATGTCTTTGTTATCTTGACTCGGTTTCTTATCAGTCCCTTGGCCCACTTGGACCTGTCACGGTGGAGAATGGGCCCCACAATAGATAAACCGGTGTTGCTTGAATTTTTACGTTGCTGAATTGAATATACGAGAATCTCAAATCCCCGCCTGCATATGAAGGTTCGCGTTAAATCAATCAAAGACAGAGGAGCAGAGTATGGAAACTAACCACAATAGCGGAGAAGAAGCGCTATATAATGGTTGCCTGCTCGCATGTCAAGACTACCAATGCAACAGTTTGGTGGGGATTGGTCCGCCACGGCGAGACTGCCACTCGGATATTCGGGATATCCGTGGTCGAGGATATTACCTATTATCTTCGGTGTCTATTTAAGCCCTCCTGCTGTTCTGGTGGTTGATAAGCCGTGCTGATCCCGGTTGCCCTCCGTTATGCATGACCGATCCGGCTTGCCGACACGTCTCCAGAGCTTATCAGTAGGATGGATGTCCAGTGTTTCAGCTGACATAGATTGTACACCTTCTCTCCAATCATTAAAGAGGAGAAAATGGGTTGATCCCTGAAATGTTACTGGTCCGGAAGCACAGTCTTGTTATCTAACGGTATGTTATCAATGCTCACTATGCTTCTCTGATTGTGTATTACTAGCGTCGCTTCCATCATGGAATCTGTTCAAGACATGAAGTAGTCCCAAGACCTCGAGAGTAACCCTCATGTTAACCCGAGAAGTGCTTGTAATCTCAGACCAAACGGCAGCACTTTTGAGTTGGCCATCCCAAGCTGAGTGAGATTTTTACAAGGATGTGAATGCCAAGTCTGCCTAAATAATAGATCGGCATTTTGGTGTAGTGGCTGAGAACTGCTATTTGTTACAAACATGACACGCCTCCTTTGAGGCTGGAGCTGGGGCACTCTACTCGTCGTCAAAATGTCAGATTTGGTAAAGGGTCATTAGGGTCAGCAGCGCTTAGACGCTGATGGCTTAGCCGCTCCTATTATAAGCCCTCCGAACCTGCCCATTTCCCTTTCTCTTTATTACCCCCTGGCGGTTTCGGAGCATCCCAAGGAGTATGAAGGAAAAAATGGGGTTTCCATATAACAAGCTTGACACCGACCAGAAACAGATTCGTCTGTTAAGTATCATCCCCGACACGAACACCGACGCTATAGTCAGATGTACTATACAGTCCGTGTCGCTGCGAGGGCAGCAACCAAAATACGAGGCACTCTCCTACGTTTGGGGTGATCCTAATGCGACGGAAAGTGTCTTGGTAGAGGGATACCGATTTCCCGTCACACATAACCTCTTCGCGGCATTACGCATGCTACGTCGGCCCAAACAGCCACGTACCATCTGGGTCGACTATATCTGCATCAATCAGACAGACACGGATGAGAAGAACACCCAGGTCGCCATGATGGGGGACATATATCGCGAAGCCCGGAAGGTTATCGCTCTCCTAGCCGACAAGTCGTTACAGTACATGGGCAAGCCCGTTTCTTTAGATTTGTTGCAAATAGGAGTGACCTGGACCATGAGATATGTTGGTAAGAAATTCAATCGGCAGACAATGTACTGGTGGAAGCTTGACATCACAAGTCGCTTTTCTACGCGAGCCCGTCGGAAAAAGGAGATCTCTCTTGTCCGTGCGAGCAGTGGCATCCTGGACTTAGTGAAGCTGCCATACTGGAACCGGATGTGGACCTACCAGGAATACCAAGTGGCGACGCAAGACCCAACCTGCATCTGCGGTAATGTCGCTTTCAAAATGTCGCTCATTGACCCCGAGAGAATCAAGCAATTGCATGTCGTGGCGGATGAGATAAAACGGAGGAATGTGCCATCAGCAGAGCAAGATAAAGAGACCAGGGCGCATTGCCAGCAGGTCCAAGAGACCACTATGAGTATCAATGGTAGTGATGATGATATTCGTGGTATTTTATCATCACCGCAAGATTACCAGCGACAGGACCTCACACGGGTTCCGTTCGCCTGGAGCCTTGTTTTGACCAACCACCGCCAGTGTTCCGATCCCCGCGACAAAATCTATGGTTGCTACAGTTTCTCCCCCCAGGTGCAGAAGGTGTACCCGCCGGACTACAGGAAGCCCGCTGAGCAGGTTTTTCTAGAGACAACGGAGTACCTCGTCAATCGTGAGCGCATGGGTACTATGTACCATTTCCTGTCTCTCCGGGGTGATCATCTGACAGGGAGCCTGCCGTCATGGCTTCCTGATTACACGAAGTTATCCTACCGGATGATACAATCACAGACAATCCCTTGGGAGATCCACGATGACCTTTGGGACCCGGTCAAGGGCTGTCTGCCGCGCGTGTCACATGATCTATCTACTTTGCATCTGTGGGTACGCAAGGCCGGATACTGTACAGCGGTATTCAAGTTCGGGTCTGATTTGGAGACGGTTGCTTCGCAGATTATTGACGCCATTACTGACGAACGCCATGTGCTGTGGATAGAGGCCTGGGAGCCAGGATCTGTTCACAGGAGGTTCATCGATGCTTGTATCTTCAATACCAACCGATACGGAGACTTCAAAACGGAAGAAATCCTAGAAGCTCTACACCAGGTCGCTCGGGGGTTTAGACCTGAGCGGGACACGAGACAGAGGCTATGCTCGGATATGTTAAGAAATCAACTCCCGGTGAATTACGGAAAGCTCGTGCTACAGGTACAGGACTCTTGGGGCCGTGCCTTTGCTATTAGTGAGCCAGAAACACGGGACGGGGATCTGGTGGTTGTGGCAACCTCAACATTGCAACCGCTTGTCCTTCGAGGGGTGTCAGAAAGATTTCAATTGGTGGGTCAAACATATCTTGATGGAGTGCTAAAGGCACACACGGCCAGTCCTCTTTACAATTGCTTAATGAGGCAGTCATTTGAGGAGCTTCTTGTGATATGAAACATGTGCATTGATAGAAACCACAACAAGTCAAGGATAGCCCTACTTCAAGTTTATTGGACAAATGACAGGAATTGGAAATTGTTACCTCGCACGTCTTTGCGTGTCGCCCGTAGTCTAGATAGACCAGGCTACCATGTTAGACTTCCGTGTTTGACATCCCCTGACACTGTTATCGAGGCGTAGGCCTGTAGCTCTGTTTCATGTAAGCAGATATAAAGCCAGAATACACGGTGTCTGATAGTAAATCATGAGATTCCTGTCTCACCAGATAGATAGACAGATGGAGCGGGACACAATCATAGCCACCGTAGTTCCCACCTCCAGGTTCCCAAAATATCGATGTTAACATATGAACAAACTCACACACTTCAAAGCCAACAAGACAAACGTTCTTCCCATAGCCGTTGAAGTCTGCATATATCATTAGACCCCGTTCCTGAACCCCATCCGCGATGGCGATCACATCCACCTAAGTCTTGGGCTTGCCGGTATTGGTGATGTTCTACATATTCTGTTGGAACCTCGATGGAAAGGATGAAAAGGGGAGATAGACTCGTATTAGAGGCTATGTAGAACTATGGAGGACTATGAAGGCTATCTAGATGGGAAGCGAGGGAAAGGCTCTGGCAAGCGAGGCGTTAGGCCTAATTAGGCAGGTGTCGACATATTCCAGTGTCCCTCTGCTGAACTATCATATCACCGAGTAATGTACCCAGCCTTGTCGGCGCCGGTGAGGTTTGCAAATCGCCGCTTGGTTTCCGGCCCGTCGACCTCGGTCCCAACAGCCGTCCATTGTTTTGAGGTGCGGCCACCGTCGCTTGGTTGAGGTGTGGGACTTTCATCCCGTAACAGTGAAATATCTCAGTGACCGATACACCAAAACGTTGACCAATTTTGGATATAGGGATAAATCTGACTGATAAACCCAACAAGCCCCTTTTAATCTCTATTGAGCCGATACTCAAAGACCTAGGCACTGGCTATCTTCAATACTGGTACTGACTAGCACTTGCGTCTGGCACCTTGGAATTGGTTCTCATCACCTGCAGACACTAAACTATCTAGGTACTGATAAGTCTAGGGCAGCTAGCAACAGCGACTGGTGGCATTATCACAGGTGTTTAGCTTGCTTAGGGTGAGAATTATACACATGACCTCGGAAGGAAAGGCCCGTAACCTCATAGCGGCTACGCCGAACCGCTGAGCAACGTTTGGTATAGGGCCTAACCTGACTGATGGCCACAACAAGTAATAATTCCAGTGCTATTGCTATCTTGACAACTACCTTGCCAAAGACTAAAATATCGTTCTGTAGTTGACGTGATCATTTGTAAAAACCACCGATCGGCAGCTCTGTAGAGAAGCTAGGTCTAACAAGCTGGTCTCGGCATTGCAAAAATGCAATTTTCAAGATTCCTAGCCCACAGCGTAAAAGCAAGTGAAACACAACCCCCGATTTACCCCCTCTTCGTCGCAGACCAGAACTGCGTAACTGCCCGTCGCATCAGCAACCGCCCTCACTTATCCCAAGGAAACGGCAGACACTCACCATAAGTGAACTTTAGCAACGTTTCCGGCTGCTCGGCATACAAGCTTTCAATGTCCTTCCTTGACGTATGGTCCACATCGAACCCGAGCAGAACTGCTAGGTCAAGCACTTCCTCTGCGGAGAGCTGGATAGCGCTGTAGGACCCCCATTTAAGCGCTGTATCCACGTCAGCCCAAGTGCAGCGGTCAACGGCAGTACAAAAAAAGTATGAATGTCAGTTGTTAAGAGATGGCAGTAACGTACGCCCAAGGTTGATCCACACCCCACCAGGTTTTAGCAGCCGATGTATATTGCTCAGGAAGTCAATCACGTTATCGGACATGTCGATGAAGAACAGTGTAACGACGGAGTCGAACTCACCGTCCCGGGGGAACATCTCCAAGAAGTCACCCTCGACGAGCTTTACAGCCTTGTTGGGCCAGTGGTCCGGCACCGTCGAGGTGGAGTAGCGCGAGGAGGGGTTGGCCTGATGCGCCCATTTGGTCACGAATGGCTGCAGGGTGTGCTGGTGCAACGAGTGCGTGTGGTTCGTTAGTAAGTGATAGGCCAGGATGGACCCGTAGTCCAGCTCGTTGGCCGTGACGTCGTACCCTGCGCCTATGTGAGGCCGTGTTTTCAACTCAATGAAGTAAGATGGACGCACCGAGATCAGCGATATCGCTTGCCAGCCTGCCCATACCGCTTCCGGGCACAAGCACCTTGTTACCTCTTCCGTTCCCACCAAAATGTCGCTCCAGCGTATCCAGAATAGGGGGAAACACGGCCTTCCTCTCCTCTGCGCCCTGCGAACTCCAGTCCCGCAAAAGATGGCCAAACGCCAGGTCCACAAGGCCGAATTCCGCGTCTTCTCTGCCTTCCAATGCCTGCGGGCCGGTGTGGTAGTCCTCTCTCCCAATCAACGCGATCTTTTCCGAGAACTGGGCGTTCACATCGATCCCTTTCCTAGCTTTCTCGAAGTGTGCAGGATAGCCGAGCTCGTTGCTTATCGCTTTCTGAGCGGGGTCCTGCTTGGAATACCGTGCATGCTTCCGCTGGAGCCCTTGCTCAGCAAGGAACGAATACTGCTCGAAGGAGTTGATACAGTGCGCCAGTCCATCGGGTAGGGGCTGGTATCTCTTCCTTCCCCCGTCTTCGGGCTCGCGCACGGTTTTGGCGGGCTCGGCAGGAGGATCGAGGGATTTTTTGGAGACTGGTGCTGGAGGGGCAGCGAGCGGGGAGGTGAGCCTGACCTGAAGGGCTTCGACACGCTCGGAGAGAGAGGAGAGAAGAAGTGCGATGTCGGACAACGAGGCGGAGCCACGAATGGCGAGATAGAGGGGGAAGGCGACGCAGAGGAGGAGAGCAGGGAAGCGGGAAAGGGAGATAGAGGTGCGCATCATTGTGCTTGTGACTTCAAGTTGGATAGGGGGCGAGTTGGCTCTTGCTGTCAGTAGCATAAGAGGAGCGCGGAGGGGTGGGAAAGCCACCACGGGCGGAGGGTACAGTAAGACACTGTAGCGCTACGGCAACTTAGAGACCATTTCGTGATATTGGAGATGTTTGCTTTCAAAAACCCAGAGAATACAGGCTCGAGGCCCTTACGGGTCAGTCTAAAGGTCGGTTGTGTCTGCTCTGCATCAATGGTATGCTGACTGGGCGCCTTCTTCCATTGATGCATAGGAAACTGACTATTTATTTGGGCTTTTATTTGGTACTTCGACTATTACGAACTCTCATCTCTTTCTGCTTGAATGATAACCATGGGCTGTTGGATGCTATTTCTCTACGTACTCGCCGTACTCGCCGCCCCCCCCAACGCCGGCCTCTCATATGCGTACGAATGGAACAACGGACAACCACAAAAGTGCAGCAAGCTTCTAACACGCAAAGAATGGCGGACGCTGACGCATAGTGAGAAGGCCGAGTGGGTGGGAGCTGTCAAGGTGCGCCCTCCTTCCTCCCCGTAGTTAACGCGTACGTTGCTTATGCCGAGTAGTGCTTGGCAAACGTACGACACGAACGGCTATCCTTGACGAAGGACCAGACGGTACTTCAGGGAAAGAGAAGCCTGTACGATGACTTCTCTTACGCGCACGCATCTGTGGAGCACAGCGTGCACAGGAATGCTTACTTTTTGCCCTGGCGTATGTTCTGTCTCTCCTTGCCTTTCCCCAGCACATCCTTACCTGACCGCAGACCGCTGGTTCACCTACCTATTCGACACCTCCCTCCGCCACACGTGCGGGTACAGCGGGCCAACACCATACTGGGACTGGTCGCGGGATCACGCAGACCTGTTCGGCTCGCCAGTGTTCGAGAATTCGGCGGAGTACGGGCTGGGTGGAACGGGGGACTGCGATTCATCTCGCGAGGCGGACTGTACCGTCACCACTGGTGCCTTTGCCTCGTCTGTAGGGGACTTCGAGCTTGCCTGGCCAATCCCACACCCGCTTCGGAGGAACCTGACCCTCATAACTGGCTGGTTTGCAGATGAGCGGCCTCAAAATCGTACTCTCGGCCCAGACTTCGTGCGAAACCTGACCGAGCAAACCACAGGCGACTTCTTTGGGTTCCAGCGCGTCATGGCACAAATGCATGATCACATACACAACTTCATTGGGGGAGATTTGGCGGGTGACTGCCCAAAGCCCCTGCTGGAGAAGGACTGCCAGGGCATGGCAGACAGCTTCACGCCCAATGACCCGCTCTTTTGGCTGCATCATGCGCAACTTGACCGGCTGTGGAGTGAGGTGCGCTCCCGAACCCCATGCTACCTTCCCATTCTATACGCCTACAGCGATACAACGTTACTGACATGGGTCATACAGTGGCAGCACTACCACCCATCCAACTTCGCCGCCTTCTCCGGTATGCCCCTAACGCCACACAATATGACCGACCTAGACTACGACCTTGACGCGCACGCAGATCATCAGATGCCCTTCGATGTTCAGAGTGTACCCGTGGCGCCGAGGAGGGTGTTTGATACGGAGGCTTGGCCGTTGTGTTATCGGTATATAGATGAGGAGTGAGCGGTACTATACTAGACCGATACCATCTTTTGGGGTCCAGTCGCATCAGGGCCACATTCACTCGTGTTATAGCTCTGCTCCACCTTGCTTCACCACGACCGCTTACCTAGCTTGTCATTTTTGGTGACGGGAAAAGAGAAGCAAGGCTCCCTTCTCAACTGGTTCTGTGCACATCACTACGTACTTTCCTACACAACGGCCAAATAATCGCTGTCTAACTCTAATGACAATTGATCCTTGTTCTAACCCTGTCCAGAAATAGTATCTGTCTGTTCTTTCGCCTGTTGGTGGTCGTCATATTCAATCTCTTCTCCAAGTTCTTGTGGTCTGTCAGGATGCGGAGTCCTGGCAATCCTTGCAACACATTGAACCATTTTTCTGGTGCGTATGTATAAACCCTCGGTTATCCCTAATGATACAAGGGGTTACGCCATTCCCGTATCTTTCCAAGGGTTATTCTCATACCAATATGTACTGTATGCTGGTTCTGTCACTGAGTCATCATCATGGTCTCCTTACCTAGTCATCCCCTTGTCTAGAGTGTATAGACCCTGTCAATGTGATAGCCAATAGCTCGCGGTCATATGTGTCATATTTTTCTCGGTGGGTGTCAAAACTCGTAAACAGATTTCGGTCGGGTTGCCACTTTGGGCCAGCCAAGAGCTGATCGTGAAAAGTGGAGCGTCAGTGAGAAGCTTGCACTGGTTAGACCATGTTCGTATATGTCGAGTATCCGAGTCCCGGTGCAAGGAGGGATGGTCAGATTTTGGTGAGGAATGATCGGCGTTGGGTCGGGTTCCCAGGAACGGGCCGTTCCGAAATCATCTTATCTGATGGAGCAGGGGTCTATTATCCACGTCTGTGGGTCAATCCGTAGTATGTGATCTCTTGCATTTCCAGATTGTTTTGTGCTCATCTAGTATCAGTCCAGTGTCTCATAGGCTTCCTTTGTCTGCATAAATTCATCACAATTCTTCTCTTGTAGTCACATATACTAATATATCTTAGAGGTATATTATTGTCCAAGATATTTCTATATTACATGTTTGATAATATCTTGGAATTGCCCAGGAGGGTTTTGTAATTAAAACAGCATATACATGCATTTAAATAGTTCAAATTTTGTACAGAGTTCTGTCTTCGAAATATCAAATTATATCTGTATGTGAAAGTACAGTTCTTCAATGTCATATTGCGTAAACCAACACTATCATATTATACATGAACAGTATGCTTAAGACAGGGGCGGTCCGTGCATGTATTACTTCATGATCAGATTTGAGAGTGTGTAATCTTGGCAGCGTTGGAGTTTGCTGGTGCCCTTCTGAGAGACTTGTATTATCTCTACTAAGCTTCACGCTGTCAACGGTCGTATGTATTCTCGATTCATGTTCTTCTTGATGTACTTGAATTCGTGTTGCTCTTTGACCCAACTCAATGCCCTGACTGTCGCTACAAACCTCTGTTGTGCTGTTGTCTCTATCTCGCGATTTACGCCCCTCTATCAGACCCCTTTACTCATGGTGACACGTGGCCAAACTGGATGTCCTAGTCCATTGGTTTGCTAACCACAAGGTTCTAACTACCCCACCCCCTCTTTTGATGTCCCCGAACTTGGTAGTTGCGGATAGGGACAGGTCGCAGCTCAAATTCAGTGATGTTTCCCGAAGGACATGATTACCCACCTTCCAGGCGCAAATAATGAGTACGCCGACAAGGAACTCAGCAGTGAAGAAGTCGCTCGACGTATCCGCTAGCAACAACCGACAGATTGACGCGAGCCCTGGATTCATGGACACGCCAATGACGAAGCAAGAAGAACCATGAATTGCGCACACCGCATTGAGCCACCCTATACCCACCATATCATCAACTAGCCTCCTCAACCCTTTCATACATGTCCGGTGTCCACTTCTCATGATCGCTTTCCAGCCAATCATAAACCTGTCTCCAGTCCCGGCAGGTATGCACGGTTCCATCGCCAGTAGCGACTGTATTCCCATTAGCCAATTTCTTCATTGTGCCGCCCGACTCTAGGGTTGTGTCGGCGGCGCAGAGAATGCCCTGCCGTAGATAATGGAAGCAGTGCGCCGTATGGTCCGACCCATCGTCCCCGTAGACAAGCACCGCGCGTATGTGGTTAAGGCAATGCATCTGGTGCCACATCGACACACCAAATGCGAAGTGCTCCTCCCCCAAGAAAACGTAACCCCTCCCAGGAGGGCGAATTTCGTTCCATTCAGCCGTGGCAGTGATGCCTTCCATCCCGTAGTGGGAGGGATCGTCGTGGAACGCGGCTTGGATAGTGCGAACTTTTAGGGGGAGCTCGCGAGGTCGGTCTCCGGCGAGGTAGGCTTCTGTGTGTTAGCCATGAGTGCAAGGAGAAGTTGGGATATGGCGTACTATATTCCCTTGAACCGCGCGTTAGGATGCGCAAAGAGAAGAGGAGGGCACCCAAGTTCAGGGCGAGGCATACGCTCAGCACTGCGAGCAGGCCGAGGGCAACTCCGCGTAATTGGGGTGCCAGGGACTTGGGGGACATCTCAGTGGGCTGGTCGGGTGGTGGGTTGAAAGGAGCAGAGACAGATGGGATTTTGATCTGTATCAGAAGCGGGCTAACTGTGTTTGACACATCTATGCCCGTATGTGCTCTCACTTAGATGGGCAAATCATAATGGCCTAAAGGAGCATGCAAGGTGGGCCGACTGCTGCGATGTTCTGATCATCAAAGCGGTTATTCAAATGGTTTTGTTGATGACGTGGCAGGTGTCAGTACGCGGAGAAGCACACGCAAGGAGAGGTAACTTCCGAGATACCATGCTAACTACAGTCATTATTCAAAATTTATAAATGACGTGGGTAGTGGTAGTAAGTAATGAAACACACGCAAGGCAGTTTGTAGCTTCGCATATAATACCACGCTACTCATAATGAAGGTAACTAGAAAAACACTGGGATAGGCCTTGAGTCTATTGATGACTACCCCCTGCTTTGGGCGTCCTGGTCGCCAGGTAGCTATTTAATGAAGCTATTGGGGGTACGCATAACGGATTATCGTCTCTCCTTACATTTAAGACCCAATAGGAAATTGGTAGGAAGTAGGTAAGATTTGGGAGTAACGCTGACCTTATCTCTACCCTCCTAGTAATCCAGCGGATCACACCATATGCATTACAACCAAAGAATACACTACGCCGTGTTTTAGTAGTGATGATTGACTAGACGAGGGAAAAATCTCAGTTGGCGCTTCAACCCACTCCTGAAGTAAGTAAGCAGATTTGTGGTCCTTCAGAACAGGAAACATATAAATCCCCAAGGGCATAACACGAACTAATAACATTTCATCACCAAGTCACCTCTTCAACAAGCACTCAAAACATCTCATCAACAAGGCACCTCTTCACCTCGCCCGACAAAAGCATCCACTGACCACCGGACTCCAACAATGCATTTCACCACCCTGCTCAGCCTCGCCAGTCTCGGCCTGAACTTTTTCCCTCTCCAGGCTGCAGCGGCTCCCACCGCTGATTTGGCTGCACACACTGAGGAGTCAATGAATCAGTTCCATCCCTCTGACATGGTCGAGAAGCGCCACAAATACGGAATCAATCATGACGAGATGGCGCACGAGAAGCGCCACAAATACGGAATCAATCATGACGAGATGGCGCACGAGAAGCGCCACAAGTACGGAATCAATCATGACGAGATGGCGCACGAGAAGCGCCACAAATACGGAATCAATCATGACGAGATGGCGCACGAGAAGCGACACAAGTACGGAATAAACCATGACGAGATGGCACATGAGAAGCGCCACAAGTACGGAATAAATCATGACGAGATGGCACACGAGAACTGAGACCATGCAAGTTGAGACACGCTCAGCTACGGATACCTGAGATCTCGCCGCATGAATCGAGCTTCACAAACATCTATGACATGCTTTGCAGGTTCCGGAGCCCGTAGCCTTTGCTTCCTCTTTGAGCTTATTATTTTCACCACGGTCGTTACATAGCAGTATACATCTATATGAAGCGAGAATATCAAGCAGTATCTCGATTGCCTGTTTTGAACGAACGTGTAATATGTCCAGTCTCTCTTCTCCATGCACAGCATGCTAGAATCTGGCGACTCAGACCTGATTGCTCCCTCCGTTGACTCTCTCCACGAGCAATCTGCTTTTGCTATGATGCTGTTTCGCTGGCCTTACCAAGGCTATAAATCCACCATGCATCTATGTGGGTTTATGTCGAGTACATATCTCACGATTATCTTGTTTTCTAGATAAGTAAGCTTTCTCAGTTTCGCTTACAAAATCACGACGGGCTGGTGCACCAGGGCTTTGACTCGTCCATTCACACTATGCATAGCTGTAGCACTACGAGGACCAATCTGAAAATGATAGAACCAAATAGAAGAGCTAGCAAGCTGAATATCTGCTCTATTTAAAGCTACGCAAGCGCTGTGGCGTTGAGCTATCGTATGTTACGATGAGGGAGGAGCACAAGTTGCACGTTGATTAGAGGGGAACTACACATGATGATTGCATGGCATAACAGCTCTCCAGCCTGAATTCACAGGTACTCATCCGGCATCGGGATAAGCGTCTCGTTGTTAGCCGCACACATAGCCGGATGCTCCTCCGGAAGGGCCTCGTCGTCATCCATCTTGACGTCGGAGCACTGTCTTTGTATCAGTAACAGCTCTACTATTTGCATGCCAGAACAACTGACGTGGTATTCCACATTCCCTGTCTTTGGGTCCCTCGCCTCAAAGTACATGACTCCCATCTCGTCGACCTTGGTCTGAAATGTTATCGTGACGTTCACACACAGTTGCCCCGAAGGCTGAATGGGCACATCCTGCAGGATGGTGTAGGGGAAGTCCTCTCTCTTCTTTGGCACTCGATTTCGACTATAGAGAGTTGTCACAAGGTCTCCAGGATGGCCGGAGAATGACAGGAAACTGCGGGAGCCACGGTAGTAACCTTGGGGGTTATGAACTATCTCCCCTTCTTTGTATCAGCCTATGCTGCTGCTAGACCGGGGACAGAGAGGGGCATACTGCAGAAAGGGCTGTACTGATCAATCTCTGGCCGGGTCTTGGGCTTTGGACCGCGGGTCATCGATGGGAACTGGACGTGAAAGCCGGCATGCGCGGCAGAAGTGAGGTTGATTCTGATGCTGAGGGTAAATAGGAACGTGGTTGCGGCGAGGAGGAAGGGCATGGTCAATAAAGGTCAATTGCAGCACCGTACACAGAGCGAGGGAAAGATCAAGTATGCTGAGACAGTCTAATTCTGTTGGATCCCTTCATACCTGCTAGATGGAGCTGTCACCATCACACCCCAGAAATGGCCAGTCGCCGATTCAGATAACATCAGGCGGTATCAATGGTATCAATGGTATCAGCGGTATTACGGAAGACAGTTATAGAAGTCGACCTATTCCTACCTCCTTGGCCACGATGCGCACAAATGCGACCTGACTGATGCATGAATGCACGGGGTGTATTTGTCCATGTAGAAAGGCTAGGTCTTAGATGGAATGTAACCCTACTATCTCTGGCGAGCGCGGTGAGCGGCAAGGCGTACCAGGCGTTCTGCAGTCTCACTTCCTGGACAATTATCTGGCACAGGTGCCACCGTCTGCTTTAACATTAGTTGCTTCCACCCACAGCGCGCCCTCTCTCAACCTCTCGCTCGCTCTGTTCTACTCTTTACCCCCCATCTACATGTCCACCTCCAAAGCGATGTCCAGCTCTTCCCAGTATGCGCCTCTTCCGCTACACGACGATGGTGAGGGCTCCAGCTCCGCTCTTGAGAAGCGCTCCTTCTCCGAGGATGACCACTGTGCCCCCTTGCTGAAAGCCTCGGACAACCTCCCCGCCCACGAAACATCCAAGCCCTCTCCGCTGCCCCAGCTCATCTTCTACTTCTCGTTCGCCCTAGCGCTGTTATCGGCCGTGAACATTGCTCTCTTTCCCACTACACTATCAAAGTACCAGGCCTACCCCTTTTCTGACTCCGAACTCGAGGCTCTCCCCTATGGCGACGCTAGACTGGGGCTGCACAGGGTAGCGGAATCCATCCCCCCTCCCCTGGTCTACCACCACGCTTGGCCAGATAGAATTGCACGGGTGAGTCGGAAGCTGAAGGATGCCGTGTGGGGACAGGGTGTGCAGGTTTATGTTACAGTCGAGGTCCGTATTCCATACTTCCTCCTTTCACATTCCCTTCAATTCATCCACCTGTTCTTAGTGTCTACCCCTTTGTGTGCAGCTGCTAATACGAGAGAAGGACTCTACAATCATGCGCTTCCCTATTCCCTCCAACGGCGTCAATGCCTGCGCGCTCTCCTGGCGGCCGCCTCCCGAGTTTTCTGCGCGTGTGAACGACATCACCACCAAGGGGGATGTAACGGAAATTGAAGTCTGGCAGCTTATTGCACCCTCGGCCACTTCATCCACCGTCTCTTTCAGTATGGACGAGCTCGATTATGACACATTATCATACTCGACCCTTCCTGTGCGCGGGGAGTTGCTCGGCGTGCTGGATCTCACAGCCAAGCCAAACAGCACAACAGTGGAGTTCGCCTGTCCCAGCGGAGCGGAGAGTCTAGTAGTAGAGATGAGGTGCCAGCGCGTGGCATGTCATGTGAGCTTTATGCAGATTAATATAGTGCCGAGAATGGGATTCGAGTTGATGAGAAGGAGAGAATAGGGGGAGTCGGGTAGGGAAACTACTTTCTGTCAGAATTCTTGTTCCTGTATAATGGATCCAGTCTCTAGGTATTCCTCGTGACTCTTCTTATTAGTGATCACCTGTAGTCCTAGTACTCTTGTCTAATCACGCGGCCTGCTGCGCTGAGAGCGCTTCCACCCACGGAATTAAAGCTATATACTTAAAAATAGTAAACTAGCATGATCTGTTAGACAGCATAATATCTGAATTTAGAAGACGCATGCCCCGGGGCAGGGTCTCCGGGAGTTGGGGTTATCTTTGTTGGGACTGGACTGCCATAAAAAAATCTCACTGACCAATTGCTGCAGCACTTTGATTACCGCGCCACGGCCCAATTCACCTGGGTCGACGGGCTGTGAAACTCGTGAAGAAATATCATCCTGCCTCTGTCCCATGCCTCCCCAATAGTGCTCTACTCCGTGCTGGCTATGGTCTTGGAGGACTTGGCCCACAAATATTCGATTAGTCATACATATGCCCAGCAGCTCCATGGGTGGTCGGGGCATTACCGCGATACTACACTATAGTACCTCTCCCAAGGACTGGTCACCCTCCGCC
This sequence comes from Aspergillus campestris IBT 28561, assembly GCF_002847485.1. Taxonomy (NCBI): domain Eukaryota; kingdom Fungi; phylum Ascomycota; class Eurotiomycetes; order Eurotiales; family Aspergillaceae; genus Aspergillus; species Aspergillus campestris. The sequence continues at coordinate 40,725 of NW_020194348.1, read as the reverse complement.
AGACCACGAATATGATCGCGGACACCGACCAGGCGCGAGATCATCTGATAGAAACTCTAAGCAGCTCGTCGCTTTCTCTACAAATACTACTTCACATGTAACTTTATTGGCATTATAAAACTTGATCGCACAAATGATATTGAGGATGTCATCCCTACTGAAGGATAGTCTGACCGTTTTCAGCGATTTCAGTGGCATCATGCACACGGCCACCCGCCGAGAGCAGTTAAACTATATCCTATGCCTGACGGGCGACATCGCGCGAGTCAAAAATCTGGAATAAAAAAAAAGATTGAGGGCGCCTATCGCCGCACGCTTCATCTCGGTCACGCTATTGAGTTCATCTCACCCGATGGTTGGCGCGACTTTTAATGCCTGGTGTCTATGTATCATAACACCACGTTGATCTATGGCCACCGCGCAGTATCCGACCCCGACTCTTCGGAAGCTTGCACCCTAGTCTCGCGAGATACAATCATGGCATTTATGGCATAGATCCTGCACCTCTCCCGACAGGAATCGGTGGAACATGACTTGCTGTGGCCCCAGCGGGGACCGGGTGTTTCGACATCCCGCGCATGCACCAAACCATCGAGCAGGCGATGATTAATATCATGCAGATTAGCGGCAATCTCGACCAAAACCGCGTGCTGTTGTTTCTCTGCACGTTCCGGTTCGTTTATCTGGCCCCAGGAACCACGTGGATTGACTATGCCCGACCCAGGTCGATCAACTTTGAGGTTTCTGATCATTGTTCCACCCCTCCTCAGCTGTCTTTGATGGGGATATATACATGACAGCAATTACAGATCGCCCCATGATGGTCCATGGAGATTGAATTATTCTTCGGGATCTATTTCCCCACAAGCATGTTATGACTGGGCCTTTTTCAAGCCCTGCTGCATTCAACTCCCCAGGCTGGCCACAACCATCGGCTTCATTTGTGAAAGTTAATAGGACTTGATATATTTTTACCAGTACAAGATTATTGTACCACAAGAATTATTATCAAGGGTGCTATCAGTATCTTCAAAAAGCTGATTATTGAGCTCGGTATTCTGGGTTATGGAACAGGAAGTATAGGCATGAAAATGAGGAAGAAGGGCTTTCACCTGCATCTTGAGCCCTGATTAGATGGAAAAGGTTGTCACACTCACCCGCTCTAGAGGGCTGTATGTGATTGCCCTATCAGAATCCACCCAGGGAGAGTCCAGCTCATCTAGTAGAAGACTTCATTAAGAGATAAAGACCAGCTGAAATTACTCAGTGACACCCATTATTTGGACAGTTTCAAAGATAGTACTGAAATAGGGCAATATTACAAAACACGGTGGGGTATAGAAACATATGTGTGATGTATTATATGTTGAAATGACAGCCACGTTAAGCCCCATACCGATTATTGGTCAACATTTTGGAGTAGCAGTATCTTGATTATCCATAGATTGTAGTTAAAAGAGTAGTGCTAGTAACGAATTGGACTAAAACTGAACCAGTTTGATTTAGACCAGTTTCAGAGTCACTTTTTAATCTCATTAATGTGACTCTAGGCGGCACAATAACTCTTATCAGTGGGCTAGAGCGCGCCTTTTTCTGTTAGATTACAAGTCTGGACCGCAAGATCATTGATGCCAGGGATTCAGAACCAATCGATGCTGTTCAGGTCTTATTAGCTTCTTCTGGTTGACACTTAAGCGAAAATCTGAATGAAGAAAAGACAGACCAAGGTGCGGATCTGATAACACCCGGGTAACTCGGCTACCGATCAGATAAGGCAATTTCGCTGCGGGCCCAAGCGATGGGGTCCACCTCTAGGCTCTGAAAGGCTATGGATTATAATTCTTAGCTTTGGCACCGCTCTTCGCCTCTGGTGAAATCCCACCTTATCCCAAAAGCACCGGATCAAATTCGAGTAATAACCCGAGCCGATCGCTCAGCTAGGCGGAGTCTGGCCATTCATGGTATTGCCTGTAAAATCAGTCAACAGGGTAAATTCTGCCGATCGTCATGTTAATTTGTCCGTCCACCGAATCAGTCAAGCATGCGGCCCGTTCTTTGCGTTTCTCGTTTCTCTCTTTCTTTTTTTCTCCGAGTCTCCCCATGTCTGCGCAGTATAATGGTATATAAAGATAGGCCAGGCGCGAGATCTACCCAGTTCTTCTAGAAACCCACCAGTCGATCTAGTGTCGGAAAGATGTTCTTCTGTCTTGTGGCCCTGTTAGCACCCATGTTGTGTAGCGCCGCCTGCCCCTATGCGAATTTGGCAGATACCAAGGATCTTGATACGAGCATCAACCCGCACTCGGGTGCAGTGGTCCCTCGCGCCGCGCTAGGAAAGAAGGGTGTGATGCTGATGAACCGCATCAATCCCTCATCATCAGAACTGTACATTGCGAATGCGGACGGTTCCAACGAACGCTCTTTGCTTGGCGACGACTCCGTGTTCGAGTACCACGCATCATTCTCCCCTGACGGTGAAAAAGTTATCTTCACCACTGAACGTAATGGTGACGGTAACTCCGATGTCTACATGGTCAACATCGACGGTAGAGGCTTGAAGCCAGTCGCTACTACACCCTCTGTTGAAGACGCGGCGGTGATTTCACCCAATGGGAAGTTTGTCGCCTACGCGTCTACCGCCGGCGTCTACACCTCCAACATCTGGCTCATGAACCTTGAAACAGGTGTGGCTCGAAACCTTACAAATCAAACCGGCGTTACGGGGAAGCCTGAATCGCCGAACGGGTTCTTCGCGCCGGCCTGGTCGCCCGATGGAGAATGGATCATCTTTTCCTCGGACCGAAATACCGCGTGGACCGGTCACGATGATGGCTCAGGCTGGGAGCATACGCAGAAACTGGCTCTCTATGCCATTACCCCCGAGGGCACTGGTTTTCGCAAGGTGTACGGGAAGTCGGATCATACCTACGGATCGCCCCGATTCTCTCCGGACGGCAAGCGTGTTGTGTGCTACGAGATGACATTGCAAGCAACATGGGACTCGAGGACAGCTTTCAGCGTCAATTCATCGGAAAGCCAGATCGTTTCACTAGATTTCAAGTCCGGCAACGATTTTGTTCGACACACCAATACATCTGGTGTGAAGATCTACCCGCAGTATGTCTCCAATACCGATATCGGATACCTGATAAAGGGCGGAGATGCTGGGGGGATTCACTATACTTCGAGCTCAAAAAAGATTCTCGGCGGTATGCGTTCCCCGGCGTGGTCTGCCGACGGCAAATACGTTGTCTACGAGAAGACTGGGTGGGATATTCGGCCATTGCAGAAGGAGCTCTGGTCCTGGGATTCCGAGTGGGATTACCGCTTCATCGACGTGTTCCCCCAACTCTCCCCCCAAGGAAAGCTGGCCTTTACCACCAAGCAGACCGGCAATCCTGGAAACAGCTCAGTGGCGGTCTCGGCGCCTGACGATCCCGACTTTGTTATTGCGTTTGATACGTACGAACCAGGCGTCCTTGACCCAGACACGGTGGCCAGGGGTGGTGGTGGGGCCTTTCAGCCTTCGTGGTCGATGGACGAAGAGTGGATCACGTTCGGTTTTGGATATTGGTTCCAGAGCCGTGACAAGGCCCCCGGGTGGATCTTCCGGACCAAAGCGGATGGGTCGAGCTACGAGCAACTGACCTTTGGAAACTCGACCAACAAGGGCTACCCCAGCTTCTCTCCCGACGGAAAAATGGTCGTCTACCGCGAATGGATGCCCGGTCTCGGTCTGCGTCTGCTGAATCTGGAGACCAACAGGACTATCACTTTGACCACGGAGCGCGATAACTTGCCGTATTTCTCCCCGGGCGGTGAATGGGTGCTATTCACTCGCAACATCACCGACTTGTCCCGGGATGAGTTCTCGAACTACGAGGTGTGCATCATTCGTCCGAATGGAACGGATCTCACTATACTTACTACCTCGTTTGCCAACGATGCACACGCCGTCTGGACTGTCGATGGTCGCATTTTGTGGTCGAGTGGGATGTGGGGATTCCAGGCAGAGCCCGCGACCTACGATAACACGTTCCAGCCTTATGGCCAGATCATGATTATGAATGTGGATGGCTCAAACATGACGGTCTTGACGGATAGTCTCTGGGAAGATGCCATGCCAGTTTACGTACCCAACGGCTTTTTAGAACAGTAAGGCAAGGGCTGTGGCTGGATGTCAGTTGGGTGCCAGGTAGACATCCTAGAAATAGTGTACAGAAAAACCAAATTCAAACATTGCAGTTTGTCTATTTCCATGTGGTATCTATGCACACTGCTGATCCTGGGTTGGGACTGTGCAAAGGATGGAAGAAGGAGATTCTGAATAGGATAGAGAGGCATGAAGCCTCCGAGAATGGAAGAGTAGAATGGTTGGACTCTAAGTTCGAACAACGCGTTTTCGGATAGATGTTGACAGGGAGATCAACGACAGTAATATCAACCGGCCCCAGATAAACTGAACCAGCCGTAAGGTAATTTACAGTGGAACGTATAAATACAGTAAACACTGCTACAAGAGACAATATAAAACCAGGCACTGATATTACTCGGTAAAGGCGCCCATCGCAGGTTACGCCAACCCTCCGCCAGTGGGCAACCCGATCCTGCCCCTGGCTTCGCGGGCAGACCTCGATAATGGCACTGATAAGGGTGACAGCGGTTTGCATCGGTTCTTACTATCTGTTAAGCTGCGTGTCCTCCAAGAGATAGGTGGTCCTCTTCTCGCGGCAAATTATCTTGAACAATCTCTTCATGCGTCTATTCCGCCTAGTTCTCCACCGCCTTTCATATGCTAAATGCGCGCGAGACCCTAATGACCCTAATTTTCAGTGATAAATTCCGCCCCGTCAAAACACATGTTGAGCAACGTGTGGTTATCGCCCAATTGTGGCCAGTGGTCATACATTTTTTCGTGCCCGTCGTTTGGGGGTCCAAGCTTGCAATGAATGAGATATAGTATGGATGAAATGCACGGAACGCATGGTTGGGTAAGACCCCGAAGACCGCTTGGTGGATGTCACTCCCATGGAATGTCCCAAGAATCAAGGTGCCATAATTGTAAAAGCTCATATAAGACCAAGTGAAGAGACCAGGGTTTAGTGATTTAGATGCGTTTGGAAAATTTCGGTGAGCAAGTGAAAACTCATAATCACCAATCATTGCCGCCAGCCGGTTGAAATCGGGATAGATGCTGTTGTTCTTCCCAGTGTGGAATGGCGTGCTGTTCTTATGGGTGTCGGCATACAGTACAACAAGCTGCTTGATAACCCTCTTCGCGCTGTGTGGAAAGAGAACCCAACCCAAATACTCTCAAGACCGCTAGATCAAAACGTTGACCAACCCTTGGTATAGGGTTTAACCTGACTGATATACCCAACACACCCTTATTAAGCACTATTGAGTGGACTTAAGGATCTAGACACTGCTCTGGCCCTCTCTTAGCACAGGCAGAAACACTGACCTCTCCTGGGTACTAGTAATTCTAGAGTGACTAGATCTCAAACTAGTTACTAGTAAAATTATTTATTTATAAGTATTTAGCGTGCTCAGGGCAAGGATCAAACTAATAATCTGAGCCAGGCTTATAATCTCTCAAGACCACTAGACCAAAACATTGACTAATGCTTGGTATAGGGCTTGGCCTGACTGATATACCCAACAAATAATCTAGGAGCTCGGGTTCGGTGGTAGTATTGAATGGATATGGTGCAAACAGTGTACGTTCGTCCTACTGGCTGCCAACGATATGGGCACTTTGCGACAGCGTTTTCCAGAGGCCCAGTCACTGGGTCTGGGGTAGGTCTGGGTTATAAGCTTTTAACTCAGGCCCAGACTGGGTTAGATTTTAGGTCAGGGCCTTTGACCCAAGATGGGTTGTGTGAAAGACTACTCTCCTATTTATCTTATTTATTAAGCTAGTAAATCCACTTTATCTAAGATAAATTTAAGATTTATAAAACTATTGAATTCTTTAATCTAATCTGTTTTAAATCAAGATTAAAACAGGTCTGGATCCAGATCAGAGCAGATCCTTTTGAGGCCTAGTCTAGGAAGCTGAGCCCTCCTTGAAATTTTTATACCGTGGTACATATCCTAGTCCAGCCTTGCTACTTTCTTTACGCTCCTTGTCAATAATATCGAAATGTGAAACGTATATTCAGGTATCTTCAGGGATACATAGGTTAATATATGTATAAATTAGAGCAACAAGGCATCCTGAGCAAGGTTGCTCAGTTGACTTAGAAGTCTAGTTTGATGGTATACCAGAATTCTCTCGTGTGCGGTATGATAGTTATCTCTTATAGAATTGATGGACATGTCAATCATGATAAAAAGACCTATTGGACACTATACTAATGATAGGTATCAGTGAAGCATTCAATACTATCTTCACAATCACTGGAAATTCATGCTCATTCTCTTTACCAGCAAAACAAGAGTGTTGATAATATTGTAAAGTGAAGCGGTCCTTGGCTTAATTTCAACACCAGTTCGAAAACTTTACATTATTCAGACCATTACACCTAACAATGGCAGCCTCTGAACACACTTCTGGAGATAGTCATCTATCCTTCCAACATCTCCTAACTCTGCGACAACTCCCACGTAGCCATCCGGACGGACTACGGCAAGCACGCCTCTCTTGTTATCCACCCCAAAAATCTGATATGCATCATCGATCTTGGAGCCGTCATAAAAGCTCATCTCGCAATACTGTTTCACTCGGCTGGGAAGGGCATTGAGATTCAATCGACTAGGCAAACCAGGATGCACCGCCACCATCTCTATCGTCGAAGGTGCATACGAAGGGAGCAGTGACTCGGTGAGATATTTGAGTGTTTGGGACGAGGTACCCTGGGGGTCAAGAAGATCGCTTGACGCGAGTACAAGGATTCTAAAGCGCCCAGAAGATTGAAAGCCTGCGGTATTAGCTTGTATCAGCTTAGCGGCCTAACACGCCTTATAAAATGACCACTTACTATCGTGTAGATCTCGCGGTGATCCATCTGCCTCCCTCCTCAATTTGACATTTAAAAGTCTTCTTCCCGGACGCAGGATGCCGGACGCATAATCAGTCCCACTGATGGGATTGTTATTGTCCGCTGTTATCTGAACAGCTATAGATTCCTGATACTCAATTCCGCATCCTGACATGAATGCACTTCCTTCTTTGAAGTTATCGATGAAATCCTCTGAGGTGAGAGTGTTGCCATTGCTGTCTCTGGCTGCTGTTACCTTTCCCGAGGCCATCAAAGCTGTCACCCGGTCAAACTGCATAAGCTGTTTGGCGATTGGATAGCGCTCGGTGTGATATGAGTCAAGCAGAGATTTCGAGGACGCTTTTGGAGTTAGACCGTTGATAGAATACATGAGCTTCCAAGCCAAGTTGTAAGAGTCCATCATTGACACATTCATGCCCTGTCCTGCCATAGGGCTATGAACATGACAAGCTATAAGAGATAATTAGCTTATCTCAGTACAAGTATTCAAGCACAGTGACAGGGATTACCATCTCCCACAAAGAATACACGGGGTGTGCCGGCGGAGTCTGCCACAGTGAAGTGGCTCAACATACGCTGGCTGATCTCGTAGACAGCCCACCAATACACTCCACCGTGTGGTTTGGGACTGATTTTGAATGGCCTGAAGGCAGCAGCGGCGTATTGAAGAATATTTTCCAGTGTGAATCCATTCCGTTTGGCCTTTGTTGTTTCTTGGGTATCCCATGTATTTACCTTTTCTGGAGTCTGAACATATAGCCGGGTCAAGTATTCACCTGACTCAACTTGTTCGCGTGGAATAACTAACACTGACCCAGTTGACGAATGGATGAAGCTTGGCCTGCGAATATCAGGGAAGTCGGTCTCAACGATCAAGTCTATGACACCCCATATATAGCCAAGCGAATCGCCTTCTAGCTGGAGCTCCATGCAACGCCGCACGCTGGAATGTGCTCCATCCGCACCCACGAGATACTTGCTCCTCACAGTACGCCGCTGTCCTTTGTCCTCTATTATAGCTTCAACGGGGAAACCTGGGTCGTCACTTATTTTGACATCGCTGAGTCTCGCACCGCGCTGAATTCCCTGTTTATGATAGCGCAGAAGATCATTCTCAATAAAGGGCTCGATCTTAGAGAGATGGAGGGCGAGGTTAAATGGGTAGCGAGCTGCAGTCGATATAAGCGGATTAACAGCGGTATGTTCGATGACATTCTTTTGCGTTGGCGAAGGGTCCCAGACGGCAGTCTCCCACAATTGATACCCCTGTGTTAGTGATAAGCCATCATATACCTCATATACAATTTATCCTATGAAAGGCATGCTCGAATCTTTTGAACTTTACGTACTGCATTGATAATGTCGTCAGCAAGTCCCAAGGATTTGAGCACCTCGAGGGTCCTTGGTTGAAAAGCGTCGGCGTGGCCAGAGCTTTGGCCACTCTCGTTGTTGTCTATACAAAGGAGAGAAGTCTCGTCCAGCCCATAACGAGCCAGAAGCAAGGTGAGCATCATTCCTGCTGGTCCACCCTAGGCTAGGAGTCAGCTTCCGTTCTCCTGTTTTTGAAAAAGTAACTTTGCAATCACGTACACCAACAACAATAACCTCATACTTCGCTTCGCCATTCTGTTCGAAACTCTGGGTCAGACGAGGTAGGGGAGGTGATAGCAAGTGCTTTCCCTGTGCCCTTTCCTGTTTGACTGTATATCCAGTATGGACGGTCATTTCCCCACTTGTACAAATGATCTTCCCACGACTGATTGAGCAAAAGCAGTGTACATGGGACACATATATATATAGCTTAATGGGCACCGTTGCATCTTGAATTATTATTCACATGATACCATGATAAATTACATCGGATGAAAGCGCCCGCAATTTTTCACTGCTTTGACTTTGAGCAGGTCGTGCCAATCTATCATGTATACTTGGCACATGAAAACGCAATTTCACCTGAATCAGCATGCAAGGTGTGTTGCAACCTAGGTAAACACAGCATTGTAACACTAATCAACTGTTTGTCCTACTCACATTCTTGATTACCTGGAGCCCTGAGAAAGCAATCCTACATCAGGTAAGGGTTCCAACAGATGGCTGAGACACTAGATAACTATTCATCCAACCGACATTCTTGGCTACCTTGGGGTATGATAAAAGAGCCCTACTTTGGGTAAGGGGTTTAACAGACCAGTGAGACACCGAAGATACAGTAATAATGGTAAAACACAAACATAGGGCGAGAGAAGTGCCTATGTTCAGCTTACTGTATTGATACAGCTAATACTGCTGCTGCTAGCGCCACAAAGTCTGTTCATACACCACTGGACGTACTAGAAACAAGATTATACGTCTATAGGACCAATTGCGAGTCGAGAAATACGAGACAGCTGTCCCTCACATCACTTGCTTCACCGGATTTCTATCCCCAGGTAACAGACGACGCTGTAGATTGGCCACAATCATCTACACCACTAAGTATGTGCAAAAGAAAGTCCACGCTGTTATACCAGGCTCTTAAATACCGCGTCCTCCCCCGAGCAAAATATGTTGAAGCAAGCTATAATACTCAATTCATCAAAGTCATAATTACACACTCTGTTCAATTGCTTATAGAACCACAAACAACAAGAAGAGATGACGGTTCCTGTTATCGACAATGGTGGAGATCCACACCTGCCAGTACCAAAGTCTATCAATCCCGGGGGCACTCCACAGCCGTCATGTCGATCCCATGGGTCAATGCATAACCTCGCCCAATTACTTGCTAGAGCTGCCGTGACCAATGAAGGGTTGTCTTTCTATACATCTGCGGATGAGAGCGCCAAGCCCTTTCATGTCTCGTACGCTGAGCTTCAACAACGTGCATTGCAAAAATCCCGCTTACTGAGCATGATTGATCATGTATTGGATTCGTCCATTGTGTTATTGCATTTCGATACTCAGCTCGAGATAATTGAGTGGTTTTGGGCCGCAACGCTCGCGGGACTTTTACCGGCCATATCCGGCTCCTTCGTCCACGACGCGGCCCAACGGATCAAGCATCTGAACCACCTACAGAAGCTCCTGAAGCAGCCTACCATCCTTACCTCCGAGAGACTTCTTCCTGAATTTCAAGGGGTGGAGGGTCTTAGCCTGTGCACCATAGAGTCATTGATCAGCAAAGTTACCAATTCTCCGGCTGATACAGGGACGATCCCTGGGACCACGAAATGCGCAGATGATCCGGCTGTTCTCATGTTGACATCTGGCAGCACTGGTAGCGCCAAGGCCGTACCACTCCGCCATGGGCAGTTGTTGACCGCGGTCCAAGGCAAAAGTACGCATCATCTAACCCAGCCTGGAGATGTGTTCCTAAACTGGGTTGGGCTGGACCATGTCGCAAGTCTGTGTGAAATCCACCTACATGCCGGGAAGTACCCTTGCAGTCCGCCCTTCTGAAACAAATTCACTAATATCGAGCAGTGAGTCTCGGGGCTCAGCAAGTCCACATCCCCGCGACGGTACTCTTGCAGGATCCGCTGCGGTTCATACGCCTGCTTGATACTCACCGAGTCGCGTACACCTTCGCACCCAATTTTTTCCTGAATCAGCTGCGGAATGCCATGCTAGCACACCCGCCTGTTAATATTGATCTCTCCTGTCTCAAGCGGATCAACTCAGGAGGTGAGGCCAACCCAACGGCGACATGTGATTCTATATCGCGCGAGCTATGCAATCTCGGGGCCCGCGGGCCGGTAATCAGTCCTGGTTTCGGGATGACAGAGACGTGTGCGGGCGCTGTTCATGCCCAGCCAATCCTTGATACTGCAAAGGAACTGGAATTCGCGAGTCTGGGAAAGTGCATCCCCGGAATGAAGATGCGGGTGATGAACCGAGAATCGAAAGACAAGGAAGTCCCGTGTGGTGAAGTAGGGGAGCTACAGCTTACCGGACCGGTTGTGTTCCATGGATACTTCAACGACCCGGCTGCTACAGCTGCCGCATTCACCGACGATGGGTGGTTCGTGACAGGCGACTTGGCTTGGCAGGACCAGGTGGGTAATTTGAACCTTGCCGGTCGTATCACGGACATTATTATTGTCAATGGGGTCAAATGGAGTGCTACGGAGATTGAAACCGCCATTGAAGAAGAGGGTATTCCTGGTCTCATACCCTCATTTACTGTCGCTTTCCCGCACCGCCCCGCCGGGTCTCCCACGGAGGATATCGCTGTTGTCTACTCCCCAAGTTATGCATCCGACGATGATGCTGCACGTTTTGCAACGGCCACTGCTATCTCAAAGACCGTCGCGGCTGTGACAGGCCGGAAACCTGGGCATTTAGTGCCGCTGCCAGTGGAGATGCTTGTTAAAACCTCCCTTGGTAAAATCCCTCGTTCCAAGGTGCGGGCTGCATTCCAGCGAGGCGACTATGAGAGCTATGAAAAAAGAGACAGAGAGGCTATCCGGGTATATGGTCAATCTAAGCTACGCCATCCTGAGACCGAGAACGAACGGAAGGTCCAAAGCGTGCTAGCACAAGTCGTTAATGTTCCTATGGAGGCCATTAGCTCGGATTCGTCTATCTTTGATTTGGGTATCACCTCATTTAACCTCATCCTGCTCAAGGCCCTGATCCAAGAGGCCGTGCAAGCACCGATTGACATTCCCATGTCAGACATAATGATGGAGTAAGAAAATGACATCCACCCAACCGCTATTCCCTTTCCCCTAAGGCTAATATAGATGGCAAAAAACAGGCCCACGGTTGCTGGCATCGCCTCATCTGTTGATCGACTCCTTTCGCAGCCTCCTGTCTACAATCCTATTGTTCCACTACAGCTGCATGGAACCAAGATCCCCCTTTTCTTGATCCACCCCGGCAGCGGCGATATCCTCGTTTTCATCGCACTTGCAACACATTTCCCCACAAGGCCTGTCTACGCACTTCGCACTCGCGGTTACAACGCCAACGATTCTCTTTTCGAGACAATGGAGGAGACCGTCGACACTTACGTGGAACATATCCGTAAAGTGCAACCCCACGGCCCATATGCGGTAGCCGGATACTCACTCGGGTCCACGCTTGCCTTCGAGGTAGGTAAGAAGCTAGAGGCTCAGGGGCAGGAGGTCCGCTTCCTGGCCAGTATTGACTACCCACCCCATATTGCGCAATACGTCCGAGGCCAAAACTGGCTGGACGTGCTTCTGCATATTTCCTTCTTCCTTGAGCTCATCGACGATGAGATCATGGCGCGCGCCACCGTTCACATGCACAGCCATGACATGACCCGCGAGGAAGCCCTGAAATATGTACTGTCCATCAGTGACCCCCAGCGAGTTCAGGCTCTCCATCTCACTCCCGAACTGCTAGAACGAATTGGTGATATCGGGGAAAATTTCAGGGTCCATGGGGAGGCATACGAACCCGTCGGCAGTGTTGATCATTTGGATGTTTTTGTGGCTGATCCGCCAGGATACGCGGCATTAAACCGGCAAGACTGGAGAGACAACAAACTTGGACGGTGGGTTGACTTTGTGAGGAGCGATGCTGAGTTCTATGAATGCCCCGGGATCCATGCAAATATGCTCAACCCCGAGTATGCTGCTGCGTTCGTAAAGCATTTCAAGGCAGCCATGAAATTGAGAGGGGTATAAAGGTCATTTCGACGTGGGACGGCATGGGTAGCGACTTTTGCTAATCGAAATTGCTAAATCAGATCGTTAAAATGAACCTTGATTTTACATGCTTTAGTCCAATTTATACATGCTTTTGAATTATTGATACCCTATTCAATGGTAGTATAGTTCTACGCAATAAGTCTACATAATACTGCTACAGTGCCAAACACCCTCCTCACCAATATTACTTCTAGTAATAATTTTTTTATACTTTTTAAGAATAAAGATATATTTAAATTATTTTTTTTTATATCTAATATTTATCTACTCTGACAAGTATTAGAAGTTTATTAATATTAATTATTATATAATAACAAGTTAGTTGAATTAGTTATGCCTATCTAAACTGCTAAAACCTCTACGCGGGAAAACAGCAGCTGTGGGTCACGTGAAAAGGAGGCGAGCCAATCATATCAACAATTGGTATCTTGGCTCTTTTCCAGGGTGCTGTAATATTATAGGCTAGCTTTTTTATAAGTCTCCGGAGGATCTGTAATCGAGGTTGCGAGGTCTCTATGGGAAGACTTCTGATAATTGACTGGAGGTGTTTAGCAAGGGTATTTGGTACCTCTGCCCATCTCTTCTCACCACACACCTAGATAATAAAGTAAGGCTTAAACTATATAATAAATAGTTGTGTCAAGACCCTAGGATCCCTTCGAGCTTCTGCTATACTAGTATTGGTGGCTTGGGTTGTTCAAGGTGGAGAGCGCCCTGTGATCTTCCTATCAGCTATTAATAATAGGTTGTACTACCCTGAGGCCTCATATAATAGCTGTGCTAATTATATTAATTAATAAGTAATCTAATAATCTGAAGGGAACTAATAAGCAAGAAGAGAAGTGTTACAGAAACCTAACAAGGTTAATACCCCACGAAGGTGGCACAGCCAGGCAGAAGCTAAATACTAATCAGCTGATAAAAGGATCAAGAACCCTGCACAAACAAAGATACAAGTCACATAATATAATATACTTGAGGATCTACTTTAGAAAGTATATAATAAAGTATACAGGGATAAATATATTAATTAGATATATCTTGTTATCTACCTTAGAAGGTATATAGAGAAGTATAGGAATAAATAATATATAAGAATACTTATTTACCTGTATCTATAGTTTAGTTAGTTATATTTAATAATAATTTTAAGTCTGAGTATATATTTAAGTCTAGTTTTTACTTGTCTACACTCTACTAAGTATTAAGTATATATACTTAATACACCTTACTTCTCTTCTTACTTATTAGTTATCTTCAGATTATCAGGTTATCTTATTAATTAATATAATTAGTATAGCCACTGTGTGAGGTCTCAGGTTAGTCTAATTTATTATTAATAGCTAATAGAAAGATTACAGGATACTTTTTACTTTAAATAACTCAAGCTATTAATATTAATATAATAAAAGCTTGAAGGGATCCTAGGGTCTTAATATATTAAATACTAGTTAATATAAGTAAAGTCTTAGATTAACTTAAAATAATTTAAAATATTATTATATTAAATAATAATAAAATAACTATACTAATCCCTAGGACTAGTAATAGAAGTAGTTAGAAAGATACTAGTATAGAACTAATTCTAATAGATATTATTAGTATAATTAAGTAATTACAGGTGTATATTATAATCTTAAAGAGATAACTTATGACTTATACTATTAAAGTTAAATTATTAGAGATATTTAATAATACTTATTCTAAGCCTTATATATTCCTAATATAAATAGAGAGAGACTTGTTACTAAATCTAATAAAATTATATTTATTATTATATACCTAAAAAATCTAGTATTTAATTAATTTGAACTTTATATCAGGAACTTCTAGGATAATACTAAAAATAATTAAGATAATAAAATAAAAAAAATATTTAAAAATTATAATAACTTTAAAAAGTGACTCTGCATAATATTTAAAGATATTAATTTAATTTAAAATACTAAATAAAAGTTATAGTAACTATAATAATTTAAGTTAGTTAGCTAGTATATTTCAGAATTTTAGCAGGTTATATCTTAGTTAAATTAGGATAATAATATTTATATTATATAATTTAAGAAAGGGCTTAAACTAGAGATTTAAGAGAAGCTAATCTAGATAAAATAACCAGGAACTCTTAACAAGATAATTAAATAAGTAATTAAGATTAATAACAAGCTATTTAACTTTAATATTAGGTATAAGAATTAATTAAATAATAGATATCAAGATAACTAGAGAATAAGCTAGTATAATACTAATAATAAATAACAAGTATAACTAAAAAGCTAAGAATATAATAATTCTTATAGATTATAATTAATAAAGCTAGATATAGCTTAATATTAAGAAATTCTTAAGAAAGAAAGAGAAAGATACTAAAATAATAAAGTATATTATAATTATAATAAACAAGGTTATATAGTAAGGGAATACTAATCAGGCTAATAATAAAAAAATAATAATAAGAAATTATAAAAGTAGTTAAAAGCTATTTATAAAGAAGCTAGAGATACTTAGAATAATAATAAAAGTAAAGGATTTAAGATAGACTTACTAGCTAAGAAATTATATATAATCTATAAAATTAATTAGTTAAATAAACTCATGAATCTAAGCAATTATTAATAAAGTAATAATAATAATTATAATATAAAGAATTAAAGCTATTTTAATAAAAAGAAAAAAATAATAGAGTCTAATAATAAAAGTAATAAATTTTATATAAGAATAAATAAGTCTGACAAAGCTATTAATATAAATAAGTTAGTTAAAAAAGATAAATTTCTTAGTATAATTTAGAATAATATTAATTTACTTAATAAAGAATTTAATACTTAAGCAAGAAGTCTAAGGCTAAGCTTAAAAATAAATATATCTTAAAATTCTCTAGAACCAGAGAAAACTGTAGAAAAATATTATAAAAAAGCTGATATATAAGATATTATATAAGTATTAGTTAAACTAAGAAAATAATTAATTATAACTAATAGGATTAAAGAGTTTAATAAAGTTATTAAAATAAGTATTTATAACAGGATTAGAAACTATACCTACTAGAATCTAGAATACTAGAAAAAAACTAATAAATTATAAGAAATATACTAATAGAAGCACATATAATATTTAGAAATATAATATATATAATATTAGAAAAATAACACTTAGTTGTCAAGACCCTAGGATCCCTTCTCGCTTCTGCTGTACTAGCGTTGGTGACTTGGGTTATTCAGGGTAAAGAGCACCCTGTGGTCTTTCTATCAGCTATCAACAAGGGGTTCTGTACTAACCCGAGGCCTCACATAGTAACTATACTACTGTATTGATTGACAAGTAACCCAATAATCTAAAGATGATTAATAAGTGATAAGAAAAGTAAGATATGTCAGGTATAAAAACCTGATCACTTAGGTTAAGTATAGGTGAGTAGAAACTAGACTTGAAATATATACTCAGACTTGAGAGTGTTATTAAATATAACTAATTAAACTATAAATACAGGTGAATAAGTATTCTTATATATTCTTTCTTAGCTACTCCTATAGTAACTCTTTTATAATTACTTCTAGAATTATTTTAATTATATATTTCTCTTAGTACCTACTCCTCTGGCTACTCCCTAAGAATAGGCATAAAGTAGATGATTATATTATATAATTACTTCTCCATCTCATGTTAGGAGTAAATAATTATATTATATAACTTATAGTTATCCTTATGCAAGGGTCCTGATTCTTATATTAATTAATTAGTATTAGGCTTCTGCCTGGCTGTGCTGCCTTTTATAAGATATTAATCTTATTAAATTTCTATAATATTACTCTCTCCTCTTCTAGTATTTTATTCTTGAAACTTATAAAGATATATTTCTTTCTTAATTATAGTTTCTAAAATTTATTAATCCTTTTCTTATGCTAATATTATTATACTAGTAGATAATAATATCTAAAAGTATAATTACCTTTATTAATATAACTTTATTCTTGCTACTAGCTCTGTTATTAATATTTCTTATAAATCCTATTTTTCTTATAATATTAACTATATTATAGACTTGAAGAGCAAGAACTGTACTAAATATATATATTATAAATAAAAGTATATAAAGTAGTTACATAGTAAACAAGAGTAGAAATTTCTTAAGAGGGATAGAAAGTATCTAGCTAATAATTTAGTTAAAGCCAAAAAGTAATAGCTTGAATATTCTTAAAAAATATTATAAATTATATCTAAGATTCTCTATTTAAGGAAGTAAGAATAATTTCTAAAAGATTATAATAACTAGATACTTGGCTATAACTCCTTTATTATAAAGTAACTTAATAATAAGAATTCTTTAAGTTCTGAGGATCTTTAAGAGCTAGATTATCTAGCTAATACCTAAGATAATACTTAACTTGCTATAATATCAGATATCTCTAGTTTTTCTTAGATAATAAATAATCCTTTTTTCTAGATAAGTATTAATTTATTTACTAGTAGTATTACTAAACTAGCTAGTAATAATCTATTAAATTCTTGATAGGCTTTCATGTGTTTTCTAAGATATTATATTCTTTTTATTTAATTAAGTAAAGTAATTTCCTGCTAACTTGTTTATCTCTTAAGATTTTCTTAACTTTATATTCTTATTTAATACTTTTATTAATTTTTACTCTTATTATAATTTAGCTTTTCTTTAGTACTAGTTCTAATAATAAGATATAAAAGACTAGGTGTATGTAGTATATTAATTCTAGTAGTTTTAGCTAATAGTTAACTGTTTCTAATTTCTTTTTAATAATAAATAGTCCTAATTTTTAGTAGTCAAGTTTCTGACTTGGTTATTTAATTTTAATATTTCTATAGAATAGGAATATCTTTTCTCTCTCTTTTAGATCAGGCTCTTTCTTATGATATTTATTATAATAAATCACTATCTTTATATTCATGAAGTTGATATCTCTTGCTAATTACTAGTATAGTATTTTAAGTATCTTTATTACTTCTTTTACTTATTTTAATATAGTTTCCTTGTTCCTAGGTTTACTATATATCTTTAGATAGTAACTATAATTTGTATAGAATAGTATCTCCTGTGTAGTTACATATATTATGTTATTATATATAAATTATATTATTAGTAGGTATTATTCCTAATTATTTTGATTATAGTTAATATAATATTAAAGATATTACTTAATAGTCTAGTTAGTTCTTTCTGTTTAACTGTTTGCTTGTGGGTGATATACTATTATTAAGTAGTAATTAATTTTTATAATATCTGTCAATGATTTCTAAAATTTTAATATAAAGAGCTTATCTTTATCTAATATAATTTTCTATGATATCCCATGATTAGTAATAATATAGTGTAGTAGCATGTAAGTCATGTCTTATACTATTATTATGCTCTTTATTAGTATAAGCTAAATATATTTTGTTAATCTATTTATAATAATAGTGATTATATCTTATCCTTAGGATTCTGGTAGTAATCTAATAAAGTCTACTATTATCTATTCTTATAGTTATTTTAGTATATCTGGTAACTATATCTTCTTATAAGATTAATATCTTACAGACTTGTCCTGTATACAGGTATTATAATTTTAAATATAACTTTATATAGTTTTTTATATATTAGGCTAATAATAGTTCTAAGTAATTTGTTCACATGTTTTCTTGGTTTTAAAATATCCTTGAAGTAGTTTATTATAGTGTATTCTAATAATCTCTTATCTTATATAGTAAGGTATATAAATAAGTCTATACATATAGACTAATCTGTCTTTGTCTATGACTAACTTATTACTATTTACTAAGTTATTTAATATCTCTTAAATAATTTTGTCTTCCTTTATTTTATAGATTAACTTATTTACTAGATTATTCTTAATCTTTATAGTTCCTGCTAGTTATTAATAATTATATATTAATAATTTATTCTTATATTACTTGAGAATTACAGGTTTAATAATTTTATTCTTTAGCTTATAGTCTAGTTATTAACTTAGTATATTAGCTTAGCTATTCTTACTATCTTTATAATATTAAATTCTGAAATTATATTATAATAATATTTCTAATTATCTTGCCTGTCTCTGTGTTAATTTTTTAATTATTATAAAAAAGATAAGGTTCTTGTGATCTGTTCTAATAATAACTTATTACTTTATTTCTTTAAGATAGACTCTCTATGTTTTAAATATAGTGATAATCACTAATAATTCTTTGTTATGGATATTATAGTTTAGTTCTACTTAGATTAGTTTTCTTAAATAAAATATAACTAGTTTTAGCTTATTATTATCTTCTAATTAAGTTATTCTTATCCTGATAATATAATTTAAAGTATCTATCTTAATTATTATTTCTTTCTCTAGATTATATTATATCAAGACTAGTATAATAATAAGTTAATATTTAATATTTTTAAATATTTTCTAATAGTTATTTATCCAGTTAAAGTCCCCTGTTTTCTTTATTAGATTAAAGAGTGGATCTAGCTTGTATATATAATGATAGATAAATCTCCTGTAGTAGTTTACTAATCTCATGAATTATTATAATTTTTTAAGATTTCTTGGTTATAGCTAGTCCCTGACTACCTAAACTTTGTTTTTATTAGTATAAATCCCCTCTATAAATATTTAGTATTCTAGGAAGTCTGTTTCCATAATATAGAATTTATATTTCTTTAATTTATATTATAGCTTGGTAATTCATAGCTTTTGTAGCACTTGTTTAATATATATCTTATATTCTTTAAGATTCTTTAAGAAGATAAGAATATTATTAAGATATATAATAATAAATATATCTAGTAATTCTCCTAGTACTTTATTAATAAATCTCTGAAATAATACTAGTATATTAGTAAGACTAAATAATATAACTAAATATTTATAATAGCCATATTTTAATTTAAATATTATTTTCTATTCATCTCCTTCAGCAATATATAGCCTATTATATATATTAGTAATATTAAGTTTCATGAAGATCTTAGCTCCTTTAAGCTTGTCTTATATTTCTGTAATTAATAGTAATATATACCTATTTTTGATTATAACTTGGTTAAGTAGCCTATAGTTTATATATAATTATAAGCTTTTATCTTTTTTTAGTATGAATAAAATATCATGTCCTACTAGTGATTTTAATAATTAAATTATTTTTTTTACTAGTTATTTCTTAATATATACTTGTAGCATCTATAATTCTCTTTTTAATATTAAGTAGATTTTTTTACATGCCACCTGTTTTTCTTCTTTAATTAAAATAATATAATCATGTGGCCTATGCTCTGGTAATTTAGGATTTTTAGGTTACTTAAATAATTCCCTGAATCTTTTATAATCTTGTGATATAATAATCTGTTCTATTATTATTAATACTTATACTTTAATATTACTAGTATTAAGTCCCTTACCTATAGGTCTCTTGGTGACTTCTTTTAATATTATAATTTTATAATAGTTTGTCACTGTGTCCAGTGCCCATCCTAGTAGTATTATTAACTAGTCTTAATAACTTGACTTTATTACTACTAATACTTATATTACATAGTTATTATTAGATTTACTTCTAAATCTCTTAGCTAATACTTAGACTTCTTACTTCTAAGTATATTATTAAGACTTAAATATCTTTATTATCTATTCTTATTTTAAATAATTATAATTTATAAACTAAAGACTACCTATTTTCTAATTAATTTTTAGATTGTGATTCCTGAGCCATAGAATCCCTAATATTATATTATACTATTCTAATCATATTATGTCAAAGTTTATTTATTTAAAATAACTAAATATAATTATAAGAATTAGTCCTGATTTAACTATAAGATAATTTCCTAAGTTTTTATTATTTAGTCCTGTAATAGATTCTAGATTAGCTTTTCTAATGCCTTTAATACCTAGTTTTTATTAGAATTAAGAGTTTATAAAGTTACCTATTACTCTAGAGTCAAGTATTACTTTGGCTGCCTGTCTATATACTTATATAATAAACTTAATATAGATTCCTTATCCTGTTACTATAATCTGTTTTTTATTTTACTAATTTAGTGCTTGCTTATATAGTGGTAGTTATAATAAGTAAGTACTAATAAACTTGTTATTATAATATATCCTGTACTTATTATTATAGCACTATATCCATACCATATATTTATAGTATAAGTAATACAGGTAACTCTTATAAGAATATTATAAGTCTTAATATAGGCATGTTATTTCTTATTTATTTATACTCTTTAGTATTTTCAGCAAGTATCCTGATACTACCTTTTCTATATTATATAATTAGTAATATTTATTATAATATACTATTCATAGTAGTTCCTTGTGCCATGGGTGCGTCCTAAAATAAGTATATAAGCACTATTTATAGTTGCAGTATCTATATAAGTTAGAATATTATTTATACTTGAGTTTTATGAGTTTATTATAGTATCAGGTATTATCTTTTTAATACTATATATATTATGTTCCTAAGTATTATATGTGCTTCTATTAGTATATTTCCTATAATTTATTAGTTTTTTCCTAGTATTCTAGATTCTAGTAGGTATAATCCCTGACCCTATTATAAATATTTATCTTAATAGCTCTGTTAAGCTCTTTAATTCTATTAATTATAATTAATTACTTCCTTAGTTTAACTAATACTCATGTAATATCTTGTATATCAGCTTCTTTATAATATTCTTTTATAGTTTTTTCTAGTTCTAGAGGATTTTAAGATATATTAGTCTTTAAGCTTAGTCTTAGGCCTCTTACTTAAATACTAAATCTTTTATTAAGTAAATTAATATTATCCCAGACTATACTAGGAAATTTGTTCTTTTTAACTAGCTTATTTATACTAATAGCTTTATCAGACCTATTTATCCTTGTATAAAATTTATTACTTCTATTATTAGACTCTACTATTTCTTTCTTTTTATTAGGATAGCTTTGATTCTCTATATTATAGTTATTATTATTACTTTACTAATAATCACTTAGATCTATGGGTTTATTTAACTAATTAATTTTATAAGTTATATATAATTTCTTGGCTAGTGGGTCTGCCTTGGACTTTTTATTCTTATTACTATTCTAAGTATCTCTGGCTTCTTTATAAATAGTCTTTAATTATTTCTATAGTTTCTTATTATTATTTTTCTGTTATTAGCCTGATTAGTATTCTCTTGCTATATAGCCTTGTTTTCTATAATTATAATATACTTTATTATTTTAATATTGTTCTCTTTCTTTCTTAGGGATTTCCCAGTATTAAGCTGTGTCTAGCTCTATTAATTATAACTTATAAGGATTACTATATCCTTGGCTTTTTGGCTGTGCTTATTATTTATTATTAGTATTATACTAGCTTATTCTCTAGTTGCCTTAGTACCTATTGCCTGACTAATTCTTATACCTAATATTAAAGTTAAATAGCTTATTATTAATCTTAACTACTTGTTTGATTATCTTGCTAAGGGTTTCTAGCTATTTTATCTAGATTAGTTTTTCTTAAACCTCTGGTTTGAGCCCTTCCTTGAATTATATAATATAAGTATTATTATCCTAATCTAACTAAGATATAACTTGCTAAAATTCTGAAGCATACTAGCTAACTAATTTAAACTATTATAGTTACTATAATCTTTATTCTGTGTTTTGAACCATATTAATATCCCTAAATATTATATAAAGTTATTTCTTGAAGTTGTTATAACTCTTAAATACTTCTTTAATTTTATTATCTTAATTATTTTTAATATTATTCTAGAAGTCCCTGATATAGAGTTCAAACTAATTAAATACTAGACCCTTCAGGTATATAATAGTAAATATAATTTTATCAGATTTGGCAGCAAGTCTCTCTCTATTTATCTTTATATATATATCTATTTATATTAAGAATACATAAAGCTTAGAACAAGTGCTGTTAAATATCTCTAGTAATTTAACCTTGATAGTATAGGTTATAAGTTATCTCTCTAAGATTATGATATGCGCCTGTAATTACTTAATTATACTAATAATATCTACTAAAGTTAGTCCTGTGCTGGTGTCTTCCTGACTACTTCTACTACTAGTTCTAGAGGTTAGCATAGCTGTTCTATTATTATTTAATATAATAGTATTTTGATTTGTTTTTAAGTTAATCCAAGACTTTACTTGTGCTAACTAGTATTTAATATATTAAGACTCTAGGATCCCTTCTTACT
Source organism: Aspergillus campestris IBT 28561 (assembly GCF_002847485.1). Classification (NCBI taxonomy): domain Eukaryota; kingdom Fungi; phylum Ascomycota; class Eurotiomycetes; order Eurotiales; family Aspergillaceae; genus Aspergillus; species Aspergillus campestris. The sequence goes on along the minus strand of NW_020194348.1, from coordinate 17,869 downwards.
TCTGCTATACTAGTATTAGTGACTTGAGTTATTTAGGATAAAGAGTACCCTGTAATCTTTTTATTAGCTATTAACAAGGGGTTCTATATTAACCCGAGGCCTTACACAATAGTTATATTACTATATTAATTAATAAGTGACCTGATGGTCTAAAGATAACTAATAAGTAATAAGAAAAGTAAGATGTGTCAGGTATAAAAATCTAATTACTTAGGTTAAATATAGGCAAGTAAAAACTAGACTTAAAATATATACTTAGACTTGAGAGTATTATTAAATATAACTAATTAAACTATAGATACAGGCAAATAAGTGTTCTTATATATTCTTTCTTAGCTACTCTTATAGTAACTCTTTTATAATCACTTCTAGAGTTACTCTAATTATATATTTCTCTTAATACCTACTCCTCTGGCTACTCCCTGGGGGTAGGTATAAAGTAAATAATTATATTATATAGCTACTCCTCCATCTCATGTTAGGAGTAGATAATTATATTATATAACTTATAATTATCCTTGTGCAAGGATCCTAATTCTTATATTAATTAATTAGTATTAGGTTTCTGCCTGGCTATGCCACCTTCCATGGGGTATTAACCTTGTTAGGTTTCTATAACAGATATATTTTATTAATCTATTTATAATAATAGTGATTATATCCTATTCTTAGGATTCTAATAGTAGTCTAATAAAATTTATTATAATCTATTCTTATAGTTATTTTAGTATATTTAGTAATTATATCTTCTTATAGAATTAGTATCTTGCAGGCTTATTTTATATATAAATATTATAATTTTAAATATAACTCTATATAGTTTTTTATATATTAAGCTAATAATAGTTTTAAGTAATTTATTTACATGTTTTCTTAGTTCTGAAGTATTCTTAAAGTAATTTATTATAATATATTCTAATAATCTCCTGTCTTATATAGTAAGATATATAAATAAGTTTATATATATAAACTAATCTATTTTTATTTATAACTAATTTATTACTATTTACTAAGTTATTTAGTATCTCTTAAATAATTTTATCTTTCTTTATTTTATAGATTAACTTATTTAATAAATTATTCTTAATCTTCATAGTTCCTACTAGTTATTAATAATTATATATTAATAATCTATTTTTATATTACTTAAGGATTACAGGTTTAATAATTTTATTTTTTAGCTTATAATCTAGTTATTAACTTAGTATATTAGCTTAGTTATTCTTACTATCTTTATAATATTAGATTCTAAAATTATATTATAATAGTGTTTCTAACTATCTTGCTTATCTTTATATTAATTCTTTAATTATTATAAAGAAGATAAGATTCTTATAATCTATTTTAATAATAACTTATTACTTTACTTTTATTAAGATCCTAGGATTCCTTCTCACTTCTGCTGTACTAGTATTAGTGACTTGAGTTATTTAGAATGAAGAGCACCCTGTAATCTTCTTATTAGCTATTAATAAGAAGTTCTGTACTAACCCAAGGCCTCACACAGTAACTATATTATTATATTAATTAATAAGTAACCTGATAGTCTAAAGGTAATTAATAAGTAATAAGAGAAGTAAGGTGTGTCAGGTATAAAAACCTGATTACTTAAATTAAGTATAAGTAAGTAGAAACTAGACTTGAAATATATACTCAGACTTGAGAGTATTATTAAATATAACTAATTAAACTATAGATACAGGTAAATAAGTATCCTTATATATCCTTTCTTAGTTACTTCTATGATAACTCTTTTATAATTACTTCTAGAGTTACTCTAATTATATATTTTTCTTAGTACCTACTCCTCCGGCTACTTCCTGGGGATAGGTATAAAATAAATAATTATATTATATAGCTACTCCTCTATCTCATGTTAGGAGTAGGTGATTATATTATATAACTTATAGTTATCCTTATACAAGGGTCCTGATCCTTATATTAATTAATTAGTATTAGACTTCTACCTGGCTATGCCACCTTCTATAGGGTATTAACCTTATTAAGTTTCTATAATATTACTCTCTCCTCTTCTAGTGTTTTATTCTTGAAACTTATAAAGATATATTTCTCTTTTAATTATAGTTTCTAAAATCTATTAATCCTTTTCTTATGCTAATATTATTATACTAGTAGATAATAATACCTAAAAATATAATTACCTTTGTTAATATAACTTTATTCTTATTACTAGCTCTATTATTAATATTTCTTATGAATCCTGTTCTTCTTGTAATATTAACTATATTATGAACTTAAAGAATAAGAACTATACTAAATATATATATTATAAATAGAAGTATATAAAGCAGTTACATAGTAAATAAGAGTAGGAATCTCTTGAGAAAGATAGAAAGTATTTAATTAATAATTTAATTAAAGCTAAAAAGTAATAACTTGAATATTCTTAAAAAATATTATAAGTTATATTCAAGATTCTCTGTTTAAGAAAGCAAGAATAATTTCTAAAAGATTATAATAACTAGATACTTAGTCATGACTCCTTTATTATAAAGTAGCTTAATAATAAGAATTCTCTAAGTCCTGAGAATCTCTAAGAGCTAGATTATCTAGCTAATACCTAAGATAATACTTAACTTATTATAATATTAGACATCCCTAGTTTTTCTCAGGTAATAAATAATCCTTCTTTCTAAATAAGTATTAATTTATTTACTAGTAATATTACTAAACTAGCTAGTAGCAGCCTGTTAAATTCTTAATAGGCTTTTATATATTTTTCAAGATATTATATTTCTTTTATTTAACTAAGTAAAGTAATTTCCTGCTGACTTATTTATCTCTTAAGATTTTCTTAACTTTATATTCTTATTTAATACTTTTATTAATTTCTACTCTTATTATAATTTGGCTTTCCTTTAACACTAGTTCTAATAATAAGATATAAAAGACTAGGTATATATAATATATTAATTCTTATAATTTTAGCTGATAATTAACTATTTCTAATTTCTTTTTAATAATAAATAATCCTAATTTTTAGTAGTCAAGTTTCTGACTTGGTTATTTAGTTTTAATATTTCTATAAAGTAAAAATATCTTTTCTCTCTCTTTTAGGTCAGGCCCTTCCTTGTGATATTTATTATAATAAATTACTATCTTTATATTCATGAAGTTAATATTTCTTACTAATTACTAGTATAGTATTTTAAGTATCTTTATTACTTCTTTTACTTATTCTAATATAGTTTCCTTGTTCCTAGGTTCACTGTATATCTTTAAGTAGTAATTATAATTTATATAGAATAGTGTCTCCTGCATGGTTACATGTACTGTGTTATTATATATAAATTATACTATTAGTAGGTATTGTTCCTAATTATTTTGATTATAATTAATATAATATTAAAGATATTACTTAATAATCTGGTTAGTTTTTTCTGTTTAACTGTTTACTTATAAGTAATATATTATTATCAAGTAATAATTAATCCCTATAATATCTGTTAATAATTTCCAAAATTTTAATATAAAAAGCTTATCTCTATCTAATATAATCTTCTATAGTATTCTATAATTAGTAATAATATAATATAATAATATATAAGCCATGTCTTATGCTATTATTATGCTCTTTATTAGTATAAGTTAGATATATTTTATTAATCTATTTATAATAATAATAATCATGTCCTATCCTCAGGATTCTGGTAGTAATCTAATAAAGTCTACTATTATTTATTCTTATAATTATTTTAGCATGTCTAGTAACTATATCTTCTTATAAGATTAATACCTTGCAGGCTTGTTTTATATATAAGTATTATAATTTTAAATATAACCCTGTATAATTTTTTGTATGTTAAGCTAATAATAATTTTAAGTAATTTATTCACATGTTTTCTTGGTTCTAAAGTATCCTTGAAGTAATTTATTATAGTATATTCTAATAATCTCTTATCTTATATAATAAGGTATATAAATAAATCCATGCATATAAACTAATCTATCTTTATTTATAACTAACTTATTATTATCTACTAAGTTATTTAGTATCTCTTGAATAGTTTTATCTTTCTTTATTTTATAAATTAACTTATTTACTAGATTATTCTTGATCTCCATGATTCCTGCTAGCTATTAATAATTATATATTAATAATTTATTCTTATATTACTTAAGGATTACAGGTTTAATAATTTTGTTCTTTAGCTTATAATCTAGTTATTAACTCAGTATATCAGCTTGGCTATTCTCACTATCTTTATAATATTAGATTCTAAAATTATATTATAATAATATTTCTGACTATCTTGCCTGTCTTTATATTAACTCTTTAGTTATTATAAAAAAAATAAGATTCTTGTGGTCTATTCTAATAATAACTTATTACTTTACTTCTTTAAGATAGACTCTTTATATTTTAAATATAGTAATAATTACTAATAATTCTTTATTATAAATATTATAATTTAGTTCTGCTTAGATTAGTTTCCTTAAATAAAATATAACTAGTTTTAGCTTGCTATTATCTCCTGATTAAGTTATTCTTATTCTAATAATATAGTCTGAAGTATTTATCTTAATTATTATTTCTTTCTCTAGATTATATTATATCAAGACTAGTATAATAATAAGTTAGTATTTAATATTTTTAAATACTTTTTAATAGTTATTTATCTAGTTAAAGTCCCCTGTTTTCTTTATTAGGTTAAAAAGTAGACCTAGCTTATATATATAGTAATAAATAAATCTCCTGTAGTAGTTTACTAATCCCATGAATTATTATAGTTTTTTAAGATTTCTTGGTTATAGCCAGTCCCTGACTACCTAAACTTTGTTTTTATTAATATAAATTCTTTTTATAAATATCTAATATTCTAGAAAGTCTGTTTCTGTGATATAAAATTTATATTTCTTTAATTTATATTATAACTTAGTAATTTATAGCTTTTATAATACTTATTTAATATATATCTTATATTCTTCAAGATTCTTTAAGAAGATAAGAATATTATTAAAATATATAATAATAAATATATCTAGTAGTTCTCCTAGTACTTTATTAATAAATCTCTAAAATAATACTAGTATATTAGTAAGACTAAATAGCATGACTAAATATTTATAGTAATTATATTTTAATCTGAATACTATTTTCTATTTATCTCCTTTAATAATATATAACTTATTATATATATTAGTAATATCAAGTTTCATGAAGATCTTAGCTCCTTTGAGCTTATCTTATATTTCTATAATTAATAATAATATATACCTGTCTTTGATTATAACTTAGTTAAGTAATCTATAATTTACATATAATTATAAGCTTCTATCTTTTTTTAGTATAAATAAGATATTATATCTTATTAGTAATTTTAATAGTCAAATTATTCCTTTTACTAGTTATTTCTTAATATATGCTTGTAACGTCTGTGATTCCCTTTCTAATATTAGATAGATTTTTCTGCATGCTACCTATTTTCCTTTTTTAATTAGAATAATATAGTTGTGTGGCCTATACTCTAGTAATTTAGGATTTTTAGATTACTTAAATAATTCCCTGAATCTTCTATAATCTTATAATATAATAATCTATTCTATTACTATTAATACTTATATTTTAATATTACTAGTATTAAGTCTCTTACTTATAAGTTTCTCAGTGACTTCTTCTAGTATTATAATTTTATAATAGTTTGTTACTGTGTCCAGTACCCACCCTAGTAATATTATTAATTAGTCTTGGTAACTTGACTTTATTACTACTAATACTTGTATTATATAGTTATTATTAGGTTTATTTCTAAATCTTTTAACTAATACTCAGGCTCCTTGCTCCTGAGTATACTATTAAGACTTAGATACTCTTATTATTTATCCTTATTTTAAGTAATTATAATTTATAAACTAAAAACTATTTATTTTTTAGTTAATTTCTAGATTATGATCCCTGAGCCATGGGATCCCTAATACTATATTATATTATCCTAATCATATTATATTAAAGTTTATTTATTTAAAATAACTAAATATAACTATAAAAGTTGGTCCTGATTTAACTATAAGATAGTTTTCTAAGTTTTTATTATTTAGTCCTGTGATAAGTTCTAGATTAGCTTTTCTAATATCTTTAATACCTAGTTTCTATTAGAATTAAGAGTTTATAAAGTTACCTATTACTCTAAAGTCAAGTATTACTTTAGCTATCTATTTATATACTTGTATAATAAACTTAATATAAGTTCCTTATTCTATTACTATAATCTATTTTTTATTTTGCTAATTTAGTGCTTGCTTATATAATAATAATTATAATAAGTAAGTACTAATAAACTTGTTATTATAATATATCCTACACTTATTATTATAGCATTATATTCATGTTATATATTTATAATATAGGTAATACGGGTAACTCTTACAAGAATACTATAGATTCTAATATAGGCATGTTATTTCCTATTTATTTATACTCTTTAGTATTTTTAGCAAGTATCCTGATACTACCTTTTCTATATCATATAATTAGTAATATTTATTATAATATATTATCTATAGTAGTTTCTTGTGCTGTAGGTGTGTCCTAAAATAGATATATAAGTACTATTTATAATCACAGTATCCATGTGGGTTAGAATATTATTTATACTTAAGTTTCACAAGTTTATTATAATACCAGGTATTATTTTTCTAACACTACATGTACTATATTCCTAAGTATTACATGTGCTTCTATTAGTATATTTCTCATGATTTATTAGTTTTTTCCTAGTATTCTAGATTCTAGTGGGTGCAATCCCTGACCCTGCTATAGATATTTATCTTAATAACTTTATTAAGTTCTTTAATTCTATTAGTTATAATTAATTACTTTCTTAGTTTGACTAATACTCATGTAATATCTTATATATTAGCTTCTTTGTAATATTCTTCTATAGTTTTCTCTAATTCTAGGGGATTTTAAGATATATTAGTCTTTAAACTTAGTCTTAAGTCTCTTGCTTGGGTACTAAATCCTTTATTAAGTAAATTAATATTATCCTAGACTATACTAGGAAATTTATTCTTTTTAACTAGCTTATTTATACTAATAACTTTATTAAACTTATTTATCCTTGTATAAAATTTATTACTTTTATTATTAGACTTTACTATCTCTTTCTCTTTATTAGAATAGCTTTAATTTTTTATATTATAATTATTATTATTACTTCACTAATAATTGCTTAAATCCGTGGGTTTATTTAACTAATTAATTTTATAGGTTATATATAATTTCTTGACTAGTAGGTCTGCCTTAAATCTTTTACCCTTATTATTATTTTAAGCACCTCTAGCTTCTTTATAAGTAGTTTTTAATTACTTCTATAATTTTTTATTATTATTTTTCTGTTATTAGCCTGATTAGTATTCTCTTATTATATAATCTTGTTTTTTATAATTATAATATACTTTATTATTTTAATATTATTCTCTTTCTTTCTTAGGGATTTCCTGGTGTTAAGCTATATCTAGCTCTATTAATTATAGCTTATAAGGATTACTATATCCTTAGCTTTTTGGCTGTGCTTGTTATTTATTATTAATATTATACTAGCTTATTCTCTAGTTATCTTAGTACCTGTTACCTGACTAATTCTTGTATTTAATATTAAAGTTAAATAGCTTATTATTAATCTTAACTACTTATTTAATTATCTTGCTAAGAGTTCCTGATTATTTTATCTAGATTAGTTTTTCTTAAACCTCTGGTTTAAGCCCTTCCTTGAATTATATAATATAAATATTATTATTCTAATTTAACTAAGATATAACTTGCTAAAATTCTGAAATATACTAGTTAATTAATTTAAATTATTATAATTACTATAATCTTTATTCTATGTTTTAAACTACATTAATATCCCTAAATATTATATAAAATTATTTCTTGAAGTTATTATAGCTCTTAAATACTTCTTTAGTTTTATTATCTTAATTATTTTCAGTATTATCCTAGAAGTTCTTAATATAAAGTTTAAACTAATCAAATACTAGACCCTTCAGGTATATAATAATAAATATAATTTTATTAGATTTAGTAATAAGTCTCTCTCTATTTATCTTCATATACATGTTTATTTATATTAGGAATATATAAAACTTAGAATAAGTGTTATTAAATATCTTTAATAATTTAATCTTGATAGTATAGATTATAAGTTATCTCTCTAAGATTATGATATATACCTGTAGTTACTTAATTATACTAATAATATTTACTAGAGTTAGTCCTGTACTAGTATCTTTCTAATTACTTCTATTACTAGTCCTAGAGATTAGCACAGCTATTCTGTTATTATTTAATATAATAATATTTTAATTTATTTTTAAATTAATCTAAGACTCTACTTATATTAACTAGTATTTAATATATTAAGACCCTAGGATCCCTTCTTGCTTTTACTATACTAGTATTAATAACTTAAGTTATTTAGAATAAAGAGTACCCTGTGGTCTTCTTATTAATTATTAATAAGAGGTTCTGTACTAACCCAAGACCTTATATAATAACTATATTATTATATTAATTAATAAGTGACCTGATAGTCCAAAGATAACTAATAAGTAATAAGAGAAATAAGATATATCAGGTATAAAAACCTGATTACTTAGATTAAATATAAGCAAGTAAAAACTAGACTTGAAATATATACTTAGACTTGAGAGTATTATTAAATATAATTAACTAAACTATAAATACAGGTAAATAAGTATTCTTATATATCCTTTCTTAACTACTCCTATAATAACTCTTTTATAGTCACTTCTAGAGTTACTTTAATTATATATTTTTCTTAGTACCTACTCCTCTGGCTACTCCCTGGGGGTAGGTATAGAGTAGATAATTATATTATATAGCTACTCCTCTATCTTATATTAGGAGTAGATAATTATATTATATAACTTGTAGTTATCCTTGTACAAGGGTCCTGATTCTTATATTAATTAATTAGTGTCAGGCTTCTGCCTGGCTGTGCTATCTTTTATAGGATATTAATCTTATTAGGTTTCTATAACAGATATATTTTATTAATCTATTTATAATAATAGTGATTATATCCTATTCTTAGGATTCTAATAGTAGTCTAATAAAATTTATTATAATCTATTCTTATAATTATTTTAGTATATTTAGTAATTATATCTTTTTATAGAATTAGTATCTTGCAGGCTTATTTTATATATAAATATTATAATTTTAAATATAACTCTATATAATTTTTTATATATTAAGCTAATAATAGTTTTAAGTAATTTATTTACATGTTTTCTTAGTTCTGAAGTATTCTTAAAATAATTTATTATAATATATTCTAATAATCTCCTGTCTTATATAATAAGATATATAAATAAGTTTATATATATAAACTAATCTATTTTTATTTATAACTAATTTATTACTATTTACTAAGTTATTTAGTATCTCTTAAATAATTTTATCTTTCTTTATTTTATAGATTAACTTATTTAATAGATTATTCTTAATCTTCATAGTTCCTACTAGTTATTAATAATTATATATTAATAATCTATTTTTATATTACTTAAGGATTACAGGTTTAATAATTTTATTTTTTAGCTTATAATCTAGTTATTAACTTAGTATATTAGCTTAGTTATTCTTACTATCTTTATAATATTAGATTCTAAAATTATATTATAATAGTGTTTCTAACTATCTTGCTTATCTTTATATTAATTCTTTAGTTATTATAAAGAAGATAAGATTCTTATAATCTATTTTAATAATAACTTATTACTTTATTTCTATTAAGACCCTAGGATCCCTTCTTACTTCTATTATACTAGTATTAGTAACTTAGGTTATTTAAGGTGAAGAGTACCCTGTAATCTTCTTATTAGCTATTAACAAGGGGTTCTATACTAACTTGAGGTCTTATATAATGATTATACTATTATATTAATTAACAAGTGACCTGATGGTCTAAAGATAATTAATAAGTAATAAGAGAAGTAAGGTATGTCAGGTATAAAAACCTGATCACTTAGATTAAGTATAAGTAAGTAGAAACTAGACTTGAAATATATACTCAGACTTGAGAGTATTATTAAATATAACTAACTAAACTATAGATATAGATAAATAAGTATTCTTATATATCCTTTCTTAGCTACTCCCGTGGTAACTCTTTTATAGTTACTTCTAGAGTTACTTTAATTATATATTTCCCTTGATACCTACTTCTCTAGCTACTCCCTAGAAATAGGCATAGAGTAGATAATTATATTATATAGCTATTCCTCTATCTCATATTAAAAGTAGGTAATTATATCATATAACTTATAGTTATCCTTGTGCAAGGGTCCTGATTCTTATATTAATTAATTAGTATCAGGCTTCTACCTAGCTATGCTGTCTTCTATAGGATATTAATCTTATTAAATTTCTATAATATTACTCTTCTCTCTTCTAGTATTTTATCCTTAAAACTTATAAAGATATATTTTCCCCTTAATTATAATTTCTAAAATCTATTAATCCTTTTCTTATACTAATATTATTATACTAGTAAATAATAATACCTGAAAGTATAATTATCTTTATTAATATAACTTTATTCTTACCACTAGCTCTGTTATTAATATTTCTTATAAATCCTGTTCTTCTTGTGATATTAACTATATCATAAACTTAAAGAATAAGAACTATGCTAAATATACATGTCATGAATAAAAGTATATAAAATAATTATATAATAAATAAGAGTAAGAATTTCTCAAGAGAGATAAAAAGTATCTAGCTAATAATTTAGTTAAAGCTAAAAAGTAATAGCTTAAATATTCTTAAAAAATATTATAAGTTATATCCAAGATTCTCTGTTTAAGGAAGCAAGAATAATTTCTAAAAGATTATAATAATCAGATACTTAGCTATAACTCCTTTATTATAAAGTAACTTAATAATAAGGATTCTTTAAGTCCTAAGAATCTCTAAGAGCTGGATTATCTAGCTAATACTCAAGATAGTACTTAACTTACTATGGTATTAGATATCCCTAGTTTTTCTTAAATAATAAATAATCCTTCTTTCTAGATAAGTATTAATTTATTTACTAGTAATATCACTAAACCAGCTAGTAATAATCTATTAAATTCTTGATAGACTCCTATATATTTTTTAAGATATTATATCTCTTTTATTTAACTAAGTAAAATGGTTTCCTACTAACTTATTTATCTCTTAGGATTTTCTTAACTTTATATTCTTATTTAATACTTTTATTAATTTTCACTCTTATTATAATTTAGCTTTTCTTTGGCACTGGTTCTAATAATAAGATATAAAAGACTAGATATATGTAATATATTAATTCTGGTAATTTTAGCTAATAATTAACTATTCCTAATTTCTTTTTAATAATAAATAATCCTAATTTTTGGTAATCAAGTTTCTGACTTAATTATTTAGTTTTAATATTTTTATAAAGTAAAAATATCTTTTTCCTCTCTTTTAGGTCAGGCTCTTTCTTGTGGTGTTTATTATAATAAATTATTATTTTTATATTCATGAAGTTAATATCTCTTGCTAATTACTAGTATAATATTTTAAGTATTTTTATTACTTCTTTTACTTATTCTAATATAATTTCCTTATTCCTGGGTTTACTGTACATCTTTAAATAATAATTATAATTTATATAAAATAATATCTCCTGTGTAGTTGCGTGTGCTGTATTATTATATATAAATTATATTATTAATAAGTATTATTCCTAATTATTTTGATTATAGTTAATATAATATTAAAGATACTACTTAATAGTCTAGTTAGTTCTTTCTGTTTGACTATTTACTTGTAGGTGATATACTATTATTAAGCAGTAATTAATTCTTATAATATTTATTAATAATTTCTAAAATTTTAATATAAAAAGCTTATCTCTGTCTAATATAATCTTCTGTGGTATTTTATAATTAATAATAATATAATATAATAACATATAAGCTATGTCTTGTGCTGTCATTATGCTCTTTATTAATATAAGCTAGATATATTTTATTAATTTATTTATAATAACAGTGATCATATCTTATTCTTGGGATTCTAGTAGTAATTTAATAAAGTCTATTATTATTTATTCTCATAATTATTTTAGTATGTCTAGTAACTGTATCTTCTTATAAAGTTAATATCTCACAGGCTTGTCATATATATAGATATTATAATTTTAAATATAACCCTGTATAATTTTTTGTATATTAGGCTAATAATAATTTTAAGTAATTTATTTATATATTTTCTTGATTCTGAAGTGTCCTTGAAGTAGTTTATTATAATATATTCTAATAATCTCTTGTCTTATATAGTAAGATATATAAATAAGTCTATATATATAGACTAATCTGTCTTTATTTATAACTAACTTATTATTATCTATTAAGTTATTTAGTATCTCTTAAATAATTTTATTTTTCTTTATTTTATAGATTAACTTGTTTACTAGATTATTCTTAATCTCCATGGTTCCTACTAGCTGTTAATAATTATATGTTAATAATTTATTCTTATATTACTTGAGAATCACAGGTTTAATAATTTTATTCTTTAGCTTATAATCTAGTTATTAACTTAGTATATTAGCTTGGCTGTTCTTACTACCTTTATAATATTAGATTCTAAAATTATATTATAATAATATTTCTGATTATCTTGCCTGTCTTTATATTAACTCTTTAGTTATTATAAAAAAGATAAGATTCTTATAATTTATTCTAATAATAACTTGTTACTTTACTTCTTTAAGATAAACTTTCTATGTTTTAAATATAGTAATAATTACTAATAATTCTTTATTATAGATATTATAATTTAGTTCTGCTTGGATTAGTTTTCTTAAATAAAATATAACTAGTTTTAGCTTACTATTATCTCCTAGTTAAGTTATTCTTATCTTAATAATATAGTCTGAAGTATCTATCTTAATTATTATTTCTTTCTCTAGATTATATTATATCAAGACTAGTATAATAGTAAGTTAGTGTTTAATATTTTTAAATATTTTTTAATAATTATCTGTCTAGTTAAAGTCCCCTATTTTCTTTATTAGGTTAAAGAGTAGACCTAGCTTATATATATAGTAATAGATAAATCTCCTGTAGTAGTTTACTAATCCTATAAATTATTATAGTTCTTTAAGATTTCTTGATCATGGCTAGTCCCTAATTACCTGAACTTTATTTTTATTAGTATAAATTTTCTCTGTGAATATCTAGTATTCTAGGAAGTTTATTTTCATAATATAAAATTTATATTTCTTTAATTTATATTATAACTTAATAATTTATAGCTTCTGTAGCACTTATTTAATATATATCTTATATTCTTTAAGATTCTTTAAGAAGATAAGAATATTATTAAGATATATAATAATAAATATATCTAGTAATTCTCCTAGTACTTTATTAATAAATCTCTGAAATAATACTGGTGTATTAATAAGACTAAATAGTATAACTAAATATTTATAATAACTATATTTTAATCTAAATACTATTTTCTATTTGTCTCCTTCAGTAATGCATAACTTATTATATATATTAATAATATTAAGTTTTATAAAGATCTTAGCTCCTTTAAGCTTATCTTATATTTCTATAATTAATAATAACACATGCCTGTCTTTAATTATAACTTGGTTAAGTAACTTATAATCTACACATAATTATAGACTTTTATCTTTTTTTAGTATAAATAAGACACTGTGTCTTACTAGTAATTTTAATAATTAAATTATTTCTTTTACTAGTTATTTCTTAATATATACTTATAATATCTGTGATTCCCTTTCTAATATTAAATAGATTTTTCTATATATTACTTGTTTTCCTTCTTTAATTAGAATAATATAATCATGTAGCCTATACTCTAGTAGTTTAGAATTTTTAGATTACTTAAATAATTCCCTGAATCTTCTATAATCTTATAATATAATAATCTATTCTATTACTACTAATACTTATACTTTAATATTACTAGTATTAAGTCCCTTACCTATAGGTCTCTTGGTGACTTCTTTTAGTATTATAATTTTATAATAATTTATTACTATGTTTGGTGCCTACCCTAGTAGTATTATTAACTAGTCTTAGTAACTTGGCTTTGTTACTACCAACACTTATATTATATAATTATTATTAGGTTTATCTCTAAATCTCTTAGCTAATACTTGGGCTTCTTACTCCTAAGTATATTATTAAGACTTAGATACTCTTATTATCTATTCTTATTTTAGATAATTATAATTTATAAACTAAAGACTACTTGTCTTCTAGTTAATTTCTGGATTATAATCCCTAAGCCATAGGATCCTTAATATTATATTATACTATTCTAATTATATTATATTAAAGTTTATTTATTCAAAATAATTAAATATAATTATAGGAGTCAGTCCTGATTTAATTATAAGATAATTTCTTAAGTTTTTATTATTCAGTCCTGTGATAGGTTCTGGGTTAGCTTTTCTAATATCTTTAATATCTAGTTTTTATTAGAATTAAGAGTTTATAAAGTTACCTGTTACTCTAGAGTCAAGTATTACTTTGGCTGCCTGTTTATATACTTATATAATAAACTTAATATAGATTCCCTATCCTGTTACTATAATCTGTTTTTTGTTTTACTAATTTAGTGCTTGCTTATATAATAATAATTATAATAAGTAAGTACTAATAAACTTATTATTATAGTATATCCTGTACTTGTTATTATAGCACTACATCTATACTATGTATTTATAGTATAAGTAATATAGGTAACTCCTACAAGAATATTATAGGTCCTAATATAAGTATATTATTCTTTATTTATTTATACTCTTTAATATTTTTAGTAAGTATCCTGATACTACCTTTTCTACATTATACAGTTAGTAATATTTATTATAGCACACTATTTATAGTAATTCCTTGTGCTGTGAGTGCGTCCTAAAATAGGTATATAAGCACTATTTATAGTCACAGTATTTATATAGATTAGAATATTATTTATACTTAAGTTTTATAAGTTTATTATAATACTAGATATTATCTTTCTAATATTACATATACTATGTTCCTGAGTATTACATATACTTCTATTAATATATTTCTTATAATTTATTAGTTTTTTCCTAGTATTCTAGATTCTAGTAGGTATAATCCCTGACCCTGCTATAGATATTTATCTTAATAACTTTATTAAGCTTTTTAATTTTATTAATCATAATTAATTATTTTCTTAGTTTAACTAATACTCATATAATATCTTGTGTATTAGCTTCTTTATAATATTTTTTTATGATTTTCTCTAATTCTAGGGGATTTTAAGGTGTATTAGTTCCTAAGCTCAGCCTTAGGCCTCTTACTTAGATATTAAATCCTTTATTAAATAAATTAATATTATCCTAGATTATACTAGGAAATTTGTCCTTTTTAACTAGCTTATTTATACTAATAACTTTATTAGACCTATCTATTCTTATATAGAATTTATTACTTCTACTATTAGACTTTATTATTTCTTTCTCTTTATTAAGATAGCTTTGATCCTCTATATTATAATTATTATTATTATTTTACTAATAATTGCTTAGATTCATGAGTTTATTTAACTAATTAATTTCATAGGTTATACATAATTTCTTAGCTAGTAGGTCTGCCTTGAACTTTTTATTCTTATTATTATTTTAAATATCTCTAGCTTCTTTATAAATAGCCTTTAACTACTTCTATAGTTTCTTATTATTATTTTTCTATTATTAACCCAATCAGTATTCTCTTACCATGTGACCTTGTTTTCTATAATTATAGTATACTTTATTATTTTAATATTATTTCCTTTCTTTCTTAGGGATTTCCTAGTGTTAAGCTGTATCTAGCTTTATTAATTATAACCTATAAGAATTACTATATCCTTGGCTTTTTGGCTGTACTTATTATTTATTATTAGTATTATACTAACTTATTCTCTAGTTACCTTGGTACCTGTTACCTGACTAATTCTTATACCTAATATTAAAGTTAAATAGCTTGTTATTAATCTTAACTACTTGTTTAATTATCTTGCTAAGAATTCCTGGCTATTTTATTTAAATCAGTTTTTCTTAAACCTCTAGTTTAAGCCCTTCCTTAAATTATATAATATAGATATTATTATCTTAATTTAACTAAAATATAACCTACTGAAATTCTGAAGCATACTAGCTAACTAATTTAAATTATTATAGTTGCTATAATCTTTATTCTATATTTTAAACCATATTAATATCCCTGAATATTATATAGAGTTATTTCTTAAAGTTATTATAGCTCTTAAACACTTCTTTAGTTTTATTATCTTGATTATTTTTAGTATTATCTTAAAAGTTCCTGATATAAGGTTTAAACTAATTAAATACTAGATTCTTTAGGTATGTGGTAGTAAATATAATTTTATTAGATTTAGTAACAAGTCTCTCTCTGTTTATCTTTATATACATGTTTATTTATATTAAAAATATATAAAGCTTAGAATAAGTGCCATCAAATATCTTTAATAATTTAACCTTGATAGTACGGGTTACAAGTCATCTCTTTAAGATTATAATATACACCTATAGTTACTTGATCATACTAATAATATCTACTAGAGTTAGTCCTGTGCTAGTGTCTCCCTAACTACTTCTACTACTAGTTCTAGGGGTTAGCATAACTATTCTGTTATTATTTAACATGATAGTATTTTGATTTGTTTTTAAGTTAACCTAAAACTTTACTTATATTAACTAGTATTTAATATATCAAGACCCTAGGATTCCTTCTCACTTCTGCTATACTAGTATTAGTGACTTAGATTATTTAAGATAAAGAGCACCCTGCAGTCTTCCTATTAGCTATTAATAAGAGATTCTGTACTAACCCAAGGCCTTATATAATAGTTATATTATTATATTAATTAACAAGTAACCTGATAGTCCAAAGATAACTAATAAGTAATAAAAGAAGTAAGGTGTGTCAGGTATAAAAACCTGATTACTTAGATTAAGTATAAGTAAGTAGAAACTAGACTTGAAATATATACTCAGACTTGAGAGTGTTATTAAACATGACTAACTAAACTATAAATATAGGTAAATAAGTATCCTTATATATTCTTTCTTAGCTACTCTCATGATAACTCTTTTATGATCACTTCTAGAGTTGCTCTAATTATATGTTTCCCTTGGTATCTACTCCTCCAGCTACTCCCTGGGGGTAGGCATGAAATAGGTGATTACATCACATAGCTACTCCTCCATCTCATGTTAGGAGTAGGTAATTATATTATATGACTTGTAGTCATCCTTGTGCAAGGGTCCTGATCCTTATATTAATTGATTAATATTGGGCTTCTGCCTGGCTGTGCCACCTTCCATAGGGTATTAACCTCATTGGGTTTCTGTAACAACTTCTTCAAGATAAACTCTCTATATTTTAAATATAATAATAATTACTAATAATTTCTTATTATAAATATTATAGTTTAACTTTACTTGGATTAATTTTCTTAAGTAAAATATAACTAGTCTTAGCTTATTATTATTTTCTAGTTAAGTTATTCTTATCTTAATAGTATAGTCTAAAGTATTTATTTTAATTATTATTTCTTTCTTTAAATTATATTATATCAAGACTAGTATAATAGTAAGTTAGTATTTAATATCTTTAAATATTTTCTAATAATTATCTGTTTAGTTAAAGTTCTCTGTTTTTTTTATCAGGTTAAAGAGTAGATCTAGTTTATATATATAATAATAAATAAATCTCCTGTAGTAATTTTTGGGGTCATTAGGGTCTTATTAGGGTCAGGGTATTAGGGTCATTAGGCATAGGTCATTAG